>NC_067486.1:58756839-59448839 GCF_947179515.1 Apodemus sylvaticus | reverse complement strand
ATTCTTCCACTGAAAACCTATCTATACACTTGACAGCATGAAGAGGTTAGCCCTTTAGGAAGTGAATTCATCACAAGGGCAGCCACCAGGATGATAAAAGAGGCCACAGACTGCTAGTCCATTCCATAATGTGAACATGCAGTGAAGAAGTGCCATTGTCAATCAGAAACTGGGTCCTCAATCACTCACTATTGAACCTACCCAGTGCCTTGTGGACCTCTCAACCCTGTGAGAAATCAATTCCTAGTGTTTGTAAGCCACCTAGTCTGTGATTCTTTGTTACAGAAGGCTGAACAGACAGATCAAAAGACCATAAAATATCAGACAAACTTTTAAATCTGCTTGGCACTTTCAAAGGAAAGACAAAAAGACAGTAACATGTAAAACATTGTTTAACCTAGAATTTATAGATGGACTTTTTGATTCAAATCTTTGAAATTCATAGAGGTTTGCAAGTATGACTATGAACTTTCCTTGGAACATAGTATCTCTACCATATCCTTGTAAATTATTGTCTTCACAATGAGTGTATACATGTGTATATATTCTGTTTCACAAAATTATTAATGTACATTCAGTAAAATTATAAATTGTATAAGTCCATTACAAGAAACTATTTCAAATTTATATCCATATGATCATTTCCAAAATACCCTTGTGTATACAGCTCCATAAGTAAAAGATTAAGCTACTCCTTTAAATCTTACTTTACATATATTAGGTGTTTTATGCATATATGTGTACCATGTTCATGCAGTGCCTGCAGAAGCCCCCAAAGAATATCATATTTAATGGAACTGGAGTTACAGATGGATGTATATAGCTATGTTAGTGCTTGGAATTGAATTAAGGTCCTCTGGAAGAACAGACATTGATTGTAACTATGGAGCCCTATCTCCAGTCTCCATGGTTTGAATTATATGTGAATTACTTTTCACATGCTTGCCTGTGTACAAATAATATTCATACTCTAAAATAATGTAGATCATAATGATTTACTTTGAAGTTTCCCACAGAAGGGAAACTCAGAGTTATTACCAATATATATGAATTGAGTTAATCAATCAATAATGTACTTCTTCGTCAAAAGATCAATTTCCTAAATAATTCTATATTTGAACACATGTCTAGAACTCTATTGCTCCTGCATCTGGCTTGACACAAATACCTTTACTTACTGAGCCATCTTAATCTTCTTTAAGATATACTTTGAAGTTTGTATCATGTGTGTATATGTGAAGGTAAGATGCACTTGTCTGCATGGACACATGCAGGGTAAAATGCAGATCTAGCATGTATGAGTGCATGTGTGCAGAGGTCTGACATTATTGTCAGGTATCTGCCTTAGTCGTTTTTCACCTTTGATACTGAGACAACCTCTCTTGCTGAACTCAAAGCCTGCCTTGATTCTGGTTAGTCAGGCGAGCCGGCTTGCTCTTGGATTCACTTTCTCTATCTCTCGCTTGCTGGTATCACAGACCAGCTGCCTACTGATGGAGGCAGCCGAGGTCCCACGCTCTACTCTCATTTATGCAGCCAATGCCAGTGCTGTACTTACTAAGATGTTGCCCCAGAACAATATCGAGTATTATCCAAAATTTTTGTTTTTTTATTTTTAAATATTTTTAATTGAAATGGAATTACAACACCATATTTTCTCCTTTCTATCACTCTGTTTCTCCTAGGAACCCTCTCTCTAATCCTTCCCACACTCCCTCCTCATGTTAATAGCCTCTTTTTGATGACTATGGATGTGTGTGTGTGTGTGTGTGTGTGTGTGTGTGTAAGTGTATATGTGTATGCACAAATTTATAAATACAGCTTGCTGATCCGGTTTTACTGTTTGTGAGTTTGATCGAAGGCTCATGGTTCTGCCCCAGGCAAGCAAAAGAGGCTCATCCTTGGGAAAGGATGCTATTTTCTCCCAGTACTCACTACTTGCCTGTAGTTCTTTATCAAGTGGGGCCTTGTGGCTATTTCCCCTCCTCTATATTAGTATCTTCATTGACATTATCATTTTCTGGTCTTGTCTGTGCAGTAACATCTAGGAGAGACTGTTTCACCACAGATTATCTATTTTTTTTTTGAATCTTACAATGTTTCTACTCCTTATTCGATGGATGTCCCTTGAATCATAGATGCAGGAGCTGTGACATAAATTCATTCATTGAAACTAGGTTCCTCATTGCATATTGATCTCTGCATAGTGTCTGATTGTTCCTTTCTGTGGTGGTCTTCACTGGCTTTAAAGACAGGCTTCTTTAATGAGGATTGACAGTTATCTGTGGGTATAAGGATAAGATACAGAATGTAGTAAGGGATGATGCTAGTCTAGCCAAGTGGCAGTAGTAGATTCCTTCCCCATGTCTGTGATTTGACTGGCTCTGGGAAGGTGTACGTGTTTTCCATACCAGGTATGGCTTCCTTCCCATTGAGTGGACCTTACTTAAGGTATAATTGGAGAGCAGTTTGTCACTATTAACATGTGAGTGTCACTTATTGTACCTAATAGACATTTTGCTATGCTAATTGCTGTTATAGTTCATAGGTGAGGCAACTGGGTAGGACTGTTTAATTTCTTCCCTCTCTTGGCATCTCATATGGTATTTTTGGTACAATGTGGGCTATATAGTTACGTTAGTGGTGTTTTAAGCCAATAGGCACTTACTCTTAACCCCTGGGAGGCCAGCAAAGAGCGCATAGTTAGTGTATATTGTTTGTGGTATCTTCTGGACCACTCTGTAAATCTTATATTTTGAAGAACATTATTTCATCCTACACAGGACATGTAAGATTTTGAATATGAATCTCTTAAAAGAGGAACATGCTGACATGGTATTTTTAGTACAAAATATAATAATAGGAACAAGAAAGAAAACAAAGATGAGCTCCCACAACGAAAAATATCAGTCAGTAACTTATTTAAAAACTGAGAAATTTGGAGCATAATTGTCTCTATAAGGATTTAAAGTGCTGATATTATACATTAAAGCATTTTAAGAATGTTTATAGCAATGTTCACAAGGCTTATAAACCAATTTAGCATTGTCTTAGACTCAGATTGCATGGAAAATAAGGTTTCCATCTTTAAGAATATAAAATCCAGGAAGGGTAATAGATGAGAGTTTTATGCTTATGAGCATAAACTGTGATTGTTTGCTGTGCCTCAACAGTGAAGAAATCATTCAGGGCTTCAGAGCAAGACACAAAACCCTGGGGAAGCCATTAAGAATTCAGTATTAGCAGTTCATGGAGGAAAATGGATTCCACTTACTAAAATGATTTTAAAATGTTTTCCATAAAATGCAAATATCACCGCACTGTGAAGATGGACGCTTTAGGTAGGCTTTATTTGAGTCTTTTTTTTTTATAAGAGCAATGTTTTATTTTCAGTGGTATCCAAAATTTATATGTCTCATGAATAGTGGGCTTGTGATAAACTTTTGATGAAGGAGAAAAGCAAGAGGCTGAAGGATGTGTGAGCGAGAATCCTGAAAGCTTCTTTCCACAGTAAAAAGCCTGCTATAGCCTGCACCTCACATTGGGCTAGGATGAGCATATGACCCATGATAGAACATGGTAGAAAGTTTTTGAGACCCACATCATCTTCAGAAACCCTTTTAATCCAGATATTGTGATGCTTCCAGAGAAACCCTGAGAATTACTGTGGTTTAGCTGATCATACCCTTTGCATAATGCTCCAAGTTTTCCATATACATATTTACTAGGTATAGTGGCTGGTTTTGTGTGTCAGCTTGACACAGGCTGGGGTTATCACAGAGGAAGGAGTTTCAGTTGGGGAAGTGCCTCCATGAGATCCAACTGTGGGGCATTTTCTCAATTAGTGATCAAGGGGAGAGGGATCCTTGTGGTGTTACCTTCTCTGGGCTGGTATTCTTGGGTTCTATAAGAAAGCAAGCTGAGCAAGCCAGGGGAAGCAAGCCAGTAAGTAACATCCCTCCATGGCCTCTGCATCAGCTCCTGATCCTGACCTGCTTGAGTTCCAGTCCTGACTTCCTTTAGTGATGAATGGCAGTGTGGAAGTGTAAGCTCAATAAACCCTTTCCTCCCCAACTTGCTTCTTGGTCATGATGTTTTCACAGGAATAGAAACCCTGACTAAGACAAATTGGTACCAGTGTAGTGGGGTATTCCTGTGACAACCTGACTATGTTTTGGGGCAGACTGTAGGACTTTGGAACTTTGAGCTAGAAGAGCCATTAGGATGTTCAGAGCTCTGTGGTAAGTTCTGTAGGAGCTTGGAAGATAAAGTTAAGAACAATGCAGAAGATGGAGGCCTGGCTTGTGAAATTTCAGAGCAAAACTTTAAGACTCTTATCGGGGCAGTTGCTATTTTGATTGTGAAGATTCTGTGGTTTTGGTTAGCTGGGGCTGAAGAATCAGCTGTGATTAACAAGATACCAGAACCACTAAAGCAAACCTTTGTGATGCTGGTACTATTGATGATAGTTAGCTGGAGCTAAGCAATTAGTGGTGATTAAGAAGAGACCAGCATCATGGAGGTGAAATCTGGGAAGTATTTTCTGAGAGCACAGAGGCTGTGTTCCAGAGCTAGCCACAGTTGTACTGTGTAAGAGTCACCCAGGTGGTACTGGTTTTGAAGGCATGAAGGAGTTTCAGTTGGGGAAGTGCTTCCATGAGATCCAACTGTGGGGCATTTTCTCAATTAGTGACCAAGGGGGGTGGGCTCCTTGTGGGTGTTACCATCTCTGGGCTGGTAGTCTTGGGTTCTATAAGAGAGCAAGCTGAGCAAGCCAGGGGAAGCAAGCCAGTAAGGAACATCCCTCCATGGCCTCTGCATCAGCTCCTGCTTCCTGACCTGCTTGAGTTCCAGTCCTGACCTCCTTTAGTGATAAAAAGCAGTGTGGAAGTGTAAGCTCAATAAACCCTTTCCTTCCGAACTTGCTTCTTGGTCATGATGTTTGCACAGGAATAGAAACCCTGACTAAGACACTAGGAAAGATAAAAGAAAAGAAAAAGAAAAGAAAAATAGAAGCAATCATTATGAAGAGTATAAACTAACAACAAATAAAAAAAATTCTTCACAGTCACGTCATCTTTACTACTCTCAAAGTTGTTTTCTTCTCCAGTTCTGATTTTCCCCTTCTATATTTGTTCCCATTACTTTCTAGTCCTCCAAGTTTTGATAACTTGAAATCTCTGGAATATTAAGAATCTCTAGAATATTAATTTTAATATTAATAATCTCTGTTTAGCAAAGACCACCGAATCTTGCATGGAGTCCTTAGCCTTTCAGTCCCTTTCCTAAGCTTATGAAGCAGATTGCTCACTGCCATAGCTTCTGCTGACCTCTCTTTTGCTGTAAAGAGCTTGTTAGATCAAGACTGAAATCAAGATCTTGAATGGTGTGATGACAGAGTAAGCAGACATGAGGCAGATCCTGGATTGGATTCCACACTGGTGTTTATTGTTATATTTCTAATTATTTCAGTTGGTATTTAGTAAATAAATACCTTAAAGTGTCTTTCTGTAAAGATAGCCTTTTCAACAAATGGTGCTGGTTCAACTGGAGGTCAGCATGCAGAAGAATGCGAATTGATCCATCCTTATCTCCTTGTACTAAGCTCAATCCAAATGGATCAAGGACCTCCACATAAAGCCAGACACTCTGAAGCTAATAGAAAAGAAACTGGGGAAGATCCTTGAGGACATCGGTACAGGGGGATAGTTCCTGAACAGAACACCAATATCATATGCTCTAAGATCAAGAATAGACAAATGGTACTCATAAAATTACAAAGTTTCTGTAAGGCAAAGAATACCATCAAGAGGACAAATAGGCAATCAACAAAACGGGAAAAGATCTTCTCCAACCCTACATCAGATAGAGGGCTAATATACAATATATGCAAACAACTCAAGAAGTTAGATCCCAGAAAGCCAAATAACCCTATTAAGAAATGGGGTACAGAGCTGAACAAAGAATTTTCACCGGAAGAACTTCGAATGGCTGAGAAGCATCTTAAAAAATGTTCAACTTCATTAGTCATTAGGGAAATGCAAATCAAAGCAACCCTGAGATTTCACCTTACACCAGTCAGAATGGCTAAGATTAAAAACTCAGGAGACAGCAGGTGTTGGCAAGGATGTGGAGAAAGAGGAACACTCCTCCACTGCTTGTGGGGTTGCAAATTGGTACAACCCCTCTGGCAATCAGTCTGGCAGTTCCTCAGAAAACTGGGCACGTCACTTCCTGAGGATCCTGCTATACCACTCCTGGGCATATACCCAGAGGATTTCCCAGCAGGTAATAAGGATACGTGCTCCACTATGTTCATAGCAACTCTATTTATAATAGCCAGAACCTGGAAAGTACCCTCAACGGAAGAATGGATGCAAAAAATGTGGTATATATACACAATGGAGTACTATTCAGCCATTAGAAACAATGAATTCATGAAATTCTTAGACAAATGAATGGAGCTGGAGAACATCATACTAAGTGAGGTAACCCAGTCTCAAAATATTAATCATGGTATGCACTCACTAATAAGTGGATATTAGCCTAGAAAATTGGAATACCCAAAACATAATCCACACATCAAATGATATACAAGAAGAACAGAGGAGTGGCCTGGTTCTGGAAAGATTCAGTGTAGCAGTATAGGGCAAAACCAGAACAGGGAAGTGGGAAGGGGTGGATGGGATAACAAGGGGAAGGAAGAGGGCTTATGGGACTTTCGGGGAGTGGGGGGCCAGAAGGGGAAATCATTTGAAATGTAAATAAAAAATATATCGAATAAAAAAAAAGTCTTTCTGTATCCATTCCTCTGTTGAGGGACATCTGGGTTCTTTCCATCTTCTGGCTATTATAAATCAATCTGCTATGAACATAGTGGAGCATGTGCCCTTATTACATGTTGGAGCATCTTCTGGGTATATGCCCAGGAGTGATATAGCTGGGTTCTCCTGCAGTATTATGCCCAGTTTTCTGAGGGACCACCAAACTGATTTCCAGAGTGGTTGTACCAGCTTGCAATCCCACCAGCAGTGGAGGAGGGTTCGTTTTTCTTCAAATCCTTGCCAGCACCTGCTGTCCCCTTAGTGTTTGATCTTAGCCATTCTGACTGGTGTGTGGTGAAATCTCAGTGTTATTTTAATTTGCATCAGGAGCCTGATATAGCTGTCACCTGGGAAGCTCTGCCAGTGCATGACAAATACAGAGGGGGACAGTCTCAGCCAATCACATGGTACCCAATGGAGGAGCTAGAGAAAGAGCCCAAGGGCCTGAAGGGATTTGCAGTACCATAGGAGGAACAATGACATGAACTACCCAGTACTCCCAGAGCTCCCAGGGACTAAACCACCAACCAAAGAGTCCACATGGAGGAACCCATGGTTCCAGATGCATATGCAGCAGAGGATGGCCTTGTTGGACATCAAAGGGAGGAGAAGCCCTTGGTCCTGAGAAGGCTAGATGCCCCAGTATAGGGGAATGCCAGGACAGGGAAGCAGGAGTGGCTGGATTGGTGAGCATGGAGTGGGGGGGAATGGGTGAGGGGGTTTTCCTGGGGGGCAACCAGGAAAGGGAACAACATTTGAAATGTAAATAAAGAATGTATATGTTCATAGCAGCCCTATTTATAATAGCCAGAAACTGGAAAGAACTCAGGTGTCGCTCAATGGATGAATGGATACAAAAATATGGTATATATACACAATGGAGTACTATTCAGCCATTAGAAACAATGAATTCATGAAATTCTTGGACAAATGGATGGAGCTGGAGAACATCATACTAAGTGAGGTAACCCAGTCTCAAAAGATCAATCATGGTATGCACTCGCTGATAAGTGGATATTAGCCTAGAAACTTGGAATACCCGAGACATAATCCACACATCAAATGATGTCCAAGAAGAATGGAGGAGTGGCCCCTGGTTCTGGAAAGGCTCAGTGCAGCAGTATAGGGGAATACCAGAACAGGGAAGTGGGAAGGGGTGGATGGGGGAACAGGGGGAGGGGAGAGGGCTTATGGGACTTTCAGGGAGTGGGGAGTCAGAAAAGGAAAAATCATTTGAAATGTAAATAAAAATAAATAGAAAGAGTCATTCTGTCCATTCAGAAGGCGTCAGTTCTGAAAATCTTTTAGTTCTTAGAGTAAATATAATTTTGAAAGAAATTGGACATTTCCATTGGATAATAATTTCCTAAGGATGAAAAAAATGAAATGAACAGAAAATAAATCAGAACTTTTAGTAGCCCATCTCTATTGGTCTTTCTCATCCTCTGTATACCTGAGTATGACACTGTGTATATGTGAATCTGTCTTTCCCACTGCCTTTGTTAATCTCTGCTGCCTGCCTTTGCCATTACTTTTCCCACCACAATGAAGGCAGAATGTTGGATATATATTCTCATAACATTTTTTCTTTTATAAGTGCTATGTACAGCCCACCCAGAGAGACATCAGTCCAGGAGAACTAGCACATATATGAGTCACAACCCCACATGCATGCTGTCACGTAACATTGCAACCTCAAATGTTCTCTGCAGAGCCACATGTTACCTCAGAGCATAGTGCTCTGCACTGTTATATCCAAAGAATAACCCAAAGATACAGCATTGATTTTTCAAGGGTAGCACATATCAGAGCAGCCCTTATTTTATGCCAACCTATGTCTTACATAATATGGCCAGAAAAGAAAAAGAAAATGTTCAGACTTGCCAGTAAAGGGAAACAACAAAAAAAAGTGAAACTACATTTAAAAATGCACAAGAATGGAAAATTAATCTAGGAGAATTATATCATACCCTGAAAATCAGGACAAACAAGACAATATGATTATTTATCTTTCTGCAGACTGAAGAACCTTAGCAAGAGGAATGTTTGCAGCTTAGTGTCGTGGGGGATCATGCGCTATCATGTATAGAAAGAACTTGTCATTAAGTCTGCTAGAAAAAACTGTAGGAGATTGTGAGTGTTTTCTTTTTCTGTTTTGTTTTCTTTAGTCTTGGCATTTTGGAACCAGCCTCCTGCTGAAGTAAATTTGTCTCCAATCACAATCCCAGGTGGGTCACCTTGCTTACAGAAGGACCTTTAAGGGTAACTCACATGGACAGTGGAATGCCTGCTTGCATGGGAACTGATCACTCTTCCTATAACAATGTTTGTCATTGTCCACAAAATGACCATGACACTTAGCTCCTTATCAGTTACTCCTGTATCCACAACTGAAGGCCAACTGCAACATCCCTCACAGCCCTGCCTCCTTCACTACTCTCAAGATTGTTTTCTTCTCCAGTTCCCATTTTTCTTCCCTTCTATATCTGCTCCCATTCCCTTCTAGTCCTCTCAGTTTTGATAAATTGGAATCTCTGGAATATTAGATATACCATCTCCCAACTGTCCAGTGCTATTACCACTAAGCACTGGGGACTTTGGAGCTTTTGAACTAAATGAGGAATGGAATTTTAATATTACCAAAACAATTTAGATATCCTAGTAACATAGTTGGCTCGTGGCTATAATACTACAGCATTGCATAGCCTCTTAAGAATAATGGCGAATTTCTAGGTTTCAAGACTGGACCAGAATCTAAAGCTTTCCAGCAGTGTGAATGTGCCCCTGTGCATGCATGTGCTTTTATTCTCTTAACTTTTGTGATCGTTCTAAATCATTCAGAATAATATGTCATTAGATCCCACCCTTGACAGTCAGCCATTATACTTGCAGAGGACTGGAGAAGATAAAATGTGACATTATTTTAAACTTTACTGTTCTTCAAATAGCTCACATGCAGGTACTGGGAAGTACAATTACACTTCCCATCAAAATGATGTGTATCGAACAGGTGCAATCATTTCTGATGTGAATTTTTCATAGGAATTTTCAATTAAGTTTGAGATAACTATACTCTCTACGTTTTAAACTGATATTACCAATATTTAGAATGAATTAATGTCAATACTGTTGTCGTTGTTGTTTACATATAAATCAATCTATGCATACTGAAGAGGACTTAGTTATTCCTTGATTGTTTCTCTGTAGCACTGAATCATCCCATTCAATCTGATTAGTGGAAGGGAACAAATCTCTTGTTTAGAGTTGATGATAACAGCAGTAGCAATTATTATTTATTGAGTGCCTATTATAGCCTGGCAGCATCATCAGTGTTCAGAACTCAGTGTGTTAGTTAACTTACCTCACTACGAACATTAGGCAGAAGTATAGATTTCATGTTTTGTCTACATATAAATGCAACAAAGAGAAGTAACTTCCACAAGGTTAGTCTATGTTTGTATTCAATGCATACAGTCTAACCACAGAGATGGGATTCTTCACACAAAATAGTTGACCTCTTGCATAAGAACAAAACAGCACATCAGATTATTAAAATGTATAGTTTCCACTTAACACTGCTCTTCAGCAGAAAAATATATCTGATTACAGGGTCCATTAGTTGTTTCTATATTTATGGCCCAAAACAATTAGGGCTTATGTTCTAAGGTAGAATAGAATACCTGCTAACTAAAAAGATGCCAAAAGCAAAAGAAATGAACAAAATATAAAATGAGAAAAGTCAGTTTCTCCTTATTTTAATCATACTAACTTCCATGCAAGATTTTAAAAGTTTATGTTGTGAGACAAGTCACATGTCTCTTTATTTTTGGTAATTTTCCTGGATTTAATACACCACATTCCTGTCCTTTGGCATGTTTTGTACTGTAAATATTCTATTGATTCTGAAAATCCATCTGAGTAAATGACATGAACCCCTTGTCTGACTCTCTCTTATTCCTTTTAATGTGATGCTCCCCTTTCCAGATCCATTTTCCATAATCACCTAATAATCTACTGAGAACTTTGTCTCTTACTGTGATCTCAGAGGCTGGGAAGATGGGTGGGTGCTCTGTCAACTTAATTTCCTTCTCTGTCAACTGTTCATGCCACATATTCAGGAATAGTCTTTGAAAGGGAGTTGCCCTCAAAAAGCTTTTTGTAAGATTCCTTGGATTCAGATATGAGATGAGAGACAATAAGAGACGAGAATACCAACTTGTCCCCTCTTTTTTTCTTCTACAACAGAAAAATATTTCAAAAGATCCAAAATGGTATACAAACTGTATTATGCCAGGATTATTCACCTGTGGACATATGCTATGATATAGATCCTTAGCACAACTTTAAAAGCAATTGCATATTTAAACAGTTTTATTTATTAAATGTTTGCTTTCCCAAGAGTTTTTTCAACTTAAAGCAATTCTAATGATGTTCTTTAAGGCAAAGATAGGCTTAATATATTTTTAGATGATAATTCATGAAATATTTACAATTCTTACCTGTCCTCTAGGTTGACAATGCTCAGTTTGTTTAGCCTTACCAAGTATAGCTAGTCCTTTAACACTAATATCTACATTTACATTATATCCACTGATACTAACATGCCTAAGCCTTAGTTAAAAAGTCATTTCTTATGTGGGACACAAGTACTTTGATGGCATAAGTTTAGTTTTGAGTTTGATCCAGAGTAGGATTTTAGAATTTGATTTAGCAGGTTCTATCAATTGCTATAAATAAGAATGAGATTCTACTAAAGTTTTCAGAGTTCCCAGTTTTCTATTTCTAAAGTCAAGCAAAATCCCACCCCTTTTCTACAGTTGTTTTATCAGACTTTACATAATCAAGGGACCTTGAGTCTCCTGTTGATTATCATGCTATGCCCATGCCAAAGGTATCCTCATGAGGAGGAGCACATGGCTTGGGTGATTACCCTGTATAGAGTGCAGCAAATACAAACAAAAGCTGTATATAATAAAATAACAGGTCAATGACTTATTTGTGCAGTTCTGTATTTTCCTCTTCCATGTTCTTGAACACAGCTGTGGTGCTGGTCACTGAGATCTTAAATAATAATTAGCAGTAATCTTGCAAATGTTTACCTGCAGCTTTGGAAGTGAGAGAGAACACTGACAATCTAATATCTGAATACTTTTGAGATATAAATAGTCAAACCATGGCATATTTTAGCCTATTAACAATAAGTTATTTGAGATGGAGGGTTACAGTAGAAAGACCAGAGCAGTGGACTGTCAGAGAGCTTTTACAAAGAAAAACATCTGTAAATAATTTCATGATCACAGATAATGTGAAAATATGATAAAATGAGTCGTAATAAGCCTAAGATGTTTACAATATTTGCTTTTATTATCATTTAGTTAATTATAAGCCTTTATGTTTTTACTTTTATAATAACTCAGAATTCCCTACAAAATTCAAAATTGGCTTTCACCAGTTTGTATAAGCAGACTCTAGCATACTGCTGCTGGCAAAATGAGAACATTCAAGGTTTGGCCCCTTTCCTTACAAACTAATTGAGAAAATGATGCTTTTACATGGGAACCAATTAGAGGATAATGCAAGTCATTACATAGTTAAATACAAATGGGGAGCCATAAACAAGACAGGTATTTTTTTGGAAAGTGAGATCTCAGTCACACACAAAGTCTGACTGTGTCTATCCTTTTCATTTCAATATGTTCTAACATGTTCAAACAGAAATGCAGACAAATCAGATCCATGTGAATGAAAGTGACAGAATGGTTTTCACTGACTGTAAGATGTTCTCAGGATCTATTATTGTGCACTGCAGACAAAGATTAGAACTTGTTTGGGGAAAGCAGAATTGAAAGATTTCAGATCTCATAGATCAGGTTAATAATTCAGAAACTCTGGACTTAGAATTATTTACTGAGTGGATTGATGGACTATTAGAAATAGCCAATGACTACCCTTTGGGAGACCTTGAGAAAAGTGATAGGGCAAAGTGCCACTTGGGTTTAATAAACTTCAGGCTGCTCAGACACATCTCCTAACTAATGGTTTGTGACATACATAGCCTAGGCTTTGGCCAGCAGCAATGCCCAGTGCTATAATTGTCTTGCATATAGAGTTACTGTTTCCAAAGAAAGTTGTTGCTGTGTTGAGCCAGTAATTACAAAGCTGCCAGAAGGAAGAGCAGCCACCCCCACCCAGCTCACCATGATTTATTGGGGGTGTTTGTACACATAAACAGATCTGTCTTTTTCTTCCTACAATGTTTTCAAACCTCAATATGAATCTCTCTTCCCCTGAGTTTACCTTATTTGCATCTGGAATATTGATCTGGTGGACAAAGGACAAAGCGGTGTGTGTGTGTGTGTGTGTGTGTGTGTGTGTGTGTGTGTGTGAGAGAGAGAGAGAGAGAGAGAGAGAGAGAGAGAGAGAGAGAGGACATGCGTACACTATTCAATGACAGATTTCTTTCTTTTATAAGCTAGACCTATCTGGCACAAAGACTGCTTTTTGACCTTGAAATTTCTGCTGATTTCTTCTTCTGTTGGGAAGCAAACTCCACCGTGAGACTGAAATGCTCTTCAGTCTTGTATATGATATTTGCCCACTGAGTCTGCAGTCAGAACTGATTTAGGAGAGCTCACCAATGCATGAAGACCATAATGCTTGTGACAAATTCTTTTGCAACCATTGCAGATCAGCAGTTTTAGGAGTATGGTTCCCATGGTGTCCTAAATACCAAATGTCTTCTGTCAAACAAATTGCATCATGATAAAACTGAGACACTTAGGAGACTTTAGTGACAATCTCCCTTTCAGAAAGCAGTCCAAAGTGTTTGTTTGATTTTTATTAACAAGCATTTTCTTTGTAGGATTAGAACCTTCACTTTTCCATCAGTGCAGTTGCCAAGGATTGACAGAAGCCATTGGGGCACACAAACCCTTACTAGAAGTGGTCCTTTCACATCAGCTCTGACTTCCACAAAGAAAAGGAATTGTATGACCATTTTTTTAATTCATATTTTCTAAGTGTAGTCTTAGAAAGACTAATTGCTTTCAATATAAAAATTTTTACATTCGAATTGTTAAAAATCAGAAAGAATAATGTCACCAAATAGTTCATATTTACAATGCAGGTATTCCTGGATTCAGCCATACTTTTTTTCTGACATAACTGTTGTTAGGAAATTTTGCTTTTTCCTTATCACCATAGGGAAATAAAAGGTAGAGTAGGATAATTAAAAACTCTAATACAGTGGTTCTCAACCTTTCTAATGACACAACACATAAATACAGTTCCTTATGTTGTGGGTAATTCCCAACCATAACACTATTCTTGTTGCTACTTCATACCTATACTTTTGCTACTATTATGAACTACAGTGTAAATCTCTACATTTTTCACTGCTCTTAGGTGACCCCTGTGTAAAGGTCCTTCAAGTCTGAATCACAATTCACATTTGAGAACAGCTGGCATAATTTATTAAAGGTCTCTTAATCTGAGAACAGACACAGGATGACCAATGTTTCAGAAGTTAGATTGTCTCTGTATCCAGAATAAAGAGCTAAGTTAGGAGACCTCTCTCGGTTCTCTTAACATCTAAAATAACATGTTAGACATTTATGATTTATTGTTGAGATCATTGTTTTCTTCAAAAATGTATCCCCAAAATGCATCAAATTCATCTACCCAAACTGAACTGGCCTGTACTTTCAGCACAGTCTGCGGATCTAAGGAACAAATACGATTGATACTAGGCAAGAAAGCAAATGTTTTCTCACAATTACGCAGATATATTCTATGAGAAGCTGAATACAGTGTCTTTAAGAGACACTTTAGCTATCCAGATCCATGTGGAATTTGAAGAGCTATATATATCAAGAGTTCCACAATAGACTTATCACTGTGAGTCATGCAAAGATTGGGGAAAACCATTAAATTAGCTAATAAGTATAAAAGTAAGATTAATAGTAAAACTTCTTTACCTCAAATAGAAAAGCTATAACCCTGCCTGTTACTTCCAGGCTGAAAATGAGAGGGAACCTCTGACTCAGAGTGTAAATAAATGATTCAGAAAGGAGCTGTGTAGAGAAACTGCTCAGCTTGCTGAAGGTACTATAAAACTACTGAATAAATTTACCAAATGAATGAATTTTTAAAGGTCTTCTATTTGATGCCATGACATTATGGAAGCTATAGATAGCTTTACTTTCTAGGAGATTATATTCTGGTATATGATGACATTAGTATTTTTAGAAATAGAAGATGAAGTAGAAAGCATTACCTACCAATCTGTAGCATAGAAAAAAAATACTAAATTTTAGTGTGCCTGGCGTTTCCTTCTTGCTGAAGGGAAGAAGAGGAGAGTCAAGTTTTATGAGGGTGATGACATTTCTGACAGAACTTCATGCCTCCCCAGTATATAATAAAGGACCAGGATGCTTTAGGTACAGAAAGCATCAAGAGAACAAAAAATACAAATAAACGGGTGAAATAACAGACATAAATGATACACAGTACATGAGTAGAAATGATTTAGATTTTCATGGTTAATGCTGTTTTCTTGTTGCCATAGAGAACAGGTAAGTAGAAGTAGAGAATAAAATGGAGGATGTAATTACATCTCCATTAAAAAGACACAGGTCAAATTGTAAAAAGCTATGAAATTCACATTAGGGATGTTGACCTTGATCCTTTATTTAAAACAGCTTTTATTTTATTTTTGAGACTGTTATTTAATTACAACATTCCTCTCCTCTTTTTTCTCCCTCCAAACTCTCCCTATGTCCCTCAGATCTCTTTTAAATTTATGGCCTTCCTTTACACTGTTATTAAATGTACATGCACATATGCACACACACACACACACACATACACGCATGCATTCATGTACACATACGTGTATATGCATGTTCCTAAATGTAACCTGTTGAGTCTGTAATGTTATTGTATATATGTTTTCAGGTCTATTTGTTTGGGACTGGGTAACAGATTGGTGTGCTATTCCCCAGAGAAAGCCCTGTCTCCCATCTCAGCCCTCTTTGTTGTCTATAGTTCTTTGTTCAGAGTTGAAGTCTATTGGACTTTTTTTCCATTCAGTTTGACAAGTTAATTGGTGTCATCCTTATTCACCTGTCATTTAGGCATCACATTAGTGAGACTTTATGTAGTGAGACTTTGTATTCTCTGATATTAGGAGATACAATCACAGCAAACTCTCTGATCCTCTGGCTCTTAATATATTTCTGCAACTCTTAAATGTTTCCTGATAAAGAGTGAAAACTATAAATATCTGTGTGTTTAAATGCCACGATTTTAATAATGTAGTTTGGGATTATGCTGGCTTAGTAAATGAGTAGTTATAGACTCTCCATCAATGACGAAGACTTCACTTATACAGACAAGTTAGCTAGGTGTCCAGTAGTAGGCATGGTCTTCCTGTTATTGTTCAAGATTTAAGTCCATTTAGATAGCTATTGGTTTTGTCAAAGTTATGCATGCCACTAATGTACCAAACAATGCTGCTCATTCATGTGTGGTTCAAGGGTGTCATAGATATCATAGATATAT
This sequence comes from Apodemus sylvaticus, assembly GCF_947179515.1. NCBI lineage: Eukaryota > Metazoa > Chordata > Mammalia > Rodentia > Muridae > Apodemus > Apodemus sylvaticus. Next base: position 59,432,454 of record NC_067486.1, on the reverse strand, counting down.
AGGGCTGTTGGTTCACTCCCTCCTTAACAGCTTGGTTGGAGTGTTTAATGCCACACCACAGTGAATATGCCTAATTTCATCTTATCTGGGAAACTACAGGCTGTCAGGCCTATAGAGTATCTACATGGGAGGTCTTGATCCTGAAAACCGAGTCCTAAGTTTCTTTCCTTCTCAATAAATGTGAAAGTAAACATTTTGATATATAGGAAAGGATCTCAGCAAAAGTTGCATATAACTAACAATTATACACGAGGACTCAATAAACATGTAGGTGATCACCAATTCTTGGAAAAGAATAGTCATAAATCTGCGTCAATGTTTAATTAAGTTATAGTCAACCATTATTACTATTATTATTAATGATTAAAAATTACCTTTTATGCATGAAAAAATAGATGGAAATTCTAGTGTACTGAAAACACTAAAGTTTATAAGTTAGGGAAATATTTGTTATAAGCAAGAAAATATCATTAATTAAATAGTATCTTATTTGTAGTTATTTGAAAATAAATGTTTGTACATGGGATAAAATAATATGAAAGAAGACAATTAAAAGCTTCAATAATACCCAGAGGAAAGAACTTGGGAAGCAGCAATACAAATGGAGAGGAGCCTGACATCTCTGTAAGGATGAGACGATGCATCACCTAATCGTTAGATGAAAGAAAGGAGATATTTTGGATAGTGGGAGGGAGGAGAACAGTCTCAGATGCAGTAACAATTCAGCTGGAGAGCTGAGTGGAAAGAAGAACCCCTAAGATTAACAAATTCAAGAGGAGAAGTGAACTCAAGAACGAAGAAAGAAAATCCAGTTAACTGTTCATAGAGTTTAGGGAATTGAATGAGATACCAGCTATTAAATGGACAAGCCTGGAATACATAGACCCAGTGATTTAGGAAAAAAAAGGAAATCTACAGACTGAGGCTTAGGAGGTATGGATGTTGCAGAGGCATCAGAACTATGGCAATGTAGCAGGCTGCTCTCTGAGTTCCTCTTCCACTGCCTCCCTTGATGAATACTGGGGTGGGCATCATTTATATTTAGAGCTTATGTTAGTTCCTTTTCTATTGACATGACCAAACATGGTTATTAAGGCAACTTGAAAAGAAAGCCCTTATTTTAGAGATTCCTAGTTGCAGAGAATTAGAGTCCATGACTATCACCGTGGAGAACATGACAACAGGCAGGCAGATAGGGCAGTGGAGCTGAGAGATAACAGGAACTGTCATGGACTTTTAAAAAGTCAAAGACTACCCCCAGTGGCACACTTCCTCCAACAAGACCACATCTACAACTATTTTCAAGTTCCAGTAGAAACCACTGAGCATTCCAATAGAGGACCCTTGAGAATAGAGAGCCATTCCCATTCAAACAACCACAAACTTCCTAGGTAGGAAATAAACTTGCAGATAGTTCAGTCACAGAGTTGGTAGGAAAGAAACAAAATAAACAAAAGCAAACTAAACAAGCAAAAAACAGGCAAATAAAATTCTACTTGAATGTAAGAGTGTTTCATCATATCAGGTTATCCAGGAAACAGACAGACATACAAAACAAAATAAACACAAACAAAACCAAGCAAACAAACGAAAAAGGAGACACCCATTGTATTCAGGGAAAACAGTACTTCAACAAGAAAATGCATTGTTATTCATAGCGGTGAACAGTATGTTAAAACATGCAGAAGGCTATTGTAAGAGATATAGTTTTGTCCTTTGAGAAGTAAATACCTGTGTTGGGATTACAACAGACATATTGGGGGAACTTTGAAGAATGAAGTAGAGAGAGTGGAAATTTCAGGAAAAGAATTTCCAACTCGGCATCATTCTCATACCTGTGAAAGGAGAGGGAAAATCTAGGGGGTTTGAGTAAAAAGTGTGAACATTCTGGAGTAATGGATGCATATTCCTTAGACACAGTTACTCATCTAAGAAGTATTGCATGGTACAGGAGTGGACTTACATAGTGTTAGAAACCAAATTTGTTAGACAATGTGAAACCCCTTCTCAAAAATCAGGGATGAAAAGACAGAGAGGGATGATATGATGTTGGTAATCATAATAGCACACTGTCTATGCTCTGGACAGCTATAGAGAATTGTTTTAACTCAAGTGTGGCAATTAAAGCCCACTAAGATAGCAAGCTCCTGTTAAAGGGATTTTCTTTAGATTGTCAGTTCCCAACCCTGAAGCTTGGCCCTATGTGTTGTAGTAGATTTGTTTCTTGGATTTTCTGCTCTCCACTTTCTTCATCCACAAAGAAGGAAACCCAACACTCAGAATATTGTAATAAAGATTGACTAGGTCTTTTATGCACTATACTTTTTTGTTGTAAAACTCTTAATTTCCTTCTGCTATTAAGATAATGTCTGTGTTATAGTTTGCTGGTATCTGTTTCCCAGCTCAGCTCTGGAGTATTTCTCACCTCCCATTTATACTATTCCTGGTATCATACATCACCACTATGAGGACCCATTAGCCAGCTTTTCTATAATGAGCTTCCTTTCCACCAGTATGATCTCCTTTCTGTGTCTCCCACTGCTGCTTCTCCACATGTAGATTCCTGTACTAGAACCAGGCTGATGCCATATCACATTCCTGTTAAGAGAAGGTTTCAGAAAATGGTGAAGATGAGTGTTTGTTGTCAGCAGATCTGAAACTCAGAAATAACAGAAGAGAAATAATCAGTAGAAAAATAAAAGGCAAACAATACTCAATGATGATTAGATGAAGCAGTGAGGATTAGAGTGCATGGACTCTGTTGAGTTCAAACTGTCAATGTGGCAGTAAATGCCGATAATGGGGATTGAAGCAGAAAGCCAAAAGGCACCTGGAAGACATAATTTCCACTACACACTGATAAAAAACAGTGAAAAAATAGAAATACTTTGGTGAAAAATGAATTTCCTTTTGACTTACTTCAATTGACAATGGAAACTATACTCTAAATATCTCATGGGATTCATGTCTTCCCTCAAGAGATTTGTGGTACAGCCAAAAAGGAAAGATGAAATAAAAAGACTGTGAGGAATCCAATAAAATTGATCAAGGAAATTGCAAAATATTTGTCATGGCAGGAATAAAGAATTCATGTGTAGTAGTAGTTATTATGCTTTAGAAATATAAACATTGAAGAATAATTTATACATTTATATAAAAATCATTACAATAACATTTGAAATGTCTATTAGTTATAAACTGCCTTTTTAAATACAAGTGAAAATTAGCCCTACTTTGCATAGCATGAAGAAAGTTTAGAGAAAATGCTGTCAACAACAAAACTTCAAAGAGAAAGGTAGGAGAAGATAGGAAACCAATTTATCATCAATCTAGTTTCACCCACTACACTGGGAGACTTCTGCTGTTCTCATTTAAGTTCAGCAACAAAGAAATGGAAAGGGTAAGTTAGCATACATTAATTGTATAAAACAATTTGTTTCATCATGACACTTAAATATATACATACAATATAGTATGAACTTATTTAGTCCCCTATGGTCCATTTTACAAGGTGGAAATACAAGATCTATCCTGAAGTCATTTAGTCCTCCCTGTGGTGGAGCAGAATTATAATCCAGATATGACTACCTGCAGAAGCAATGCCTCACATGCTATGCTGCTTAAGATAAACATTTCTGCTGTTCAGAGGCATCATCTTTCATATAGCTTAAAATCATGAAGTTTAGCCAGGCTTGCTTAGTATCTTTCTTACAGACATGCTTGGCAAGTAAATGGACCATTGTTCTCATAGAACACCTTGTATCCATATTGCTTTTCCACCAAATAGAAATTTTCTCTGTAACAGGACCATTACATAAATCATGGAGAACTTAAAATATGCACACAGTAAATATTCATTATTGATAGAGAATATACAAGATGGACATTAGGAAGAAAAAATGTATAACAGCAGAGCAGTAAAATTTTTTAATTAATTGATGGTGAAAAGAAACATGAAATAAAATATTCACACACACAAATACATATACACACAAAAGACATATGCATTTATTTCCAAACATACCTGTAAAGTTAAATTCACATTTAAAGCACATTCTTAATAAAAATGATAATATTTATACTATTCTTCATCTACACCAATCAATTAATTTTTAAAAAAATGATGAAAGTGAATGAAAAAATGTGCAAACAATATTTTAAGAAATACGATGAACAATCCCTTCCTTCCTCTGTCCTCTCCTTGGCCAAGGCCAGTCTTTATAAGCTCCTTTTAGACCAGTTTATAAATTGCTGTAGACTCCAGTAATAGAATTTCATAAATAAAAAAAGATGACAGAAAGTACCTTACTATTGTAAAATGAATCAATACATTCTGAATTTTGACTTCCAAGACGGTTGCTCAGGGACATGTTGTTTACTCTATGGAGGGCAATAGGAATTCTGGATAAAACAGATACGATCTAACTCGAATCATTTCTCTTATTGAATTTTTCTAGCATAAACAAAATAAGCATTTCTAAATGAATCACTTGAGAAATGTTACTATTTTACCTCCATCCCCCCAAAATTATCTACTGTGAAGATGGTAGTTCCTAAGCACTCCATAAAGCAAAAGATTGTTGAAATAAAAATTCAAGCCAATTGTATTGCCAGTTAAGTTATTTAGTAACTTTATAATTTCTAGAAATTACTTCCCTGGCAAAGTCTTCTTTTATTGGCAAAAGATTCATTTGAAGTTGTTGGTGGGATCCCTGACTGAAAGGTTGCTTTGCTGCTGTTTAGCTCCAGAGTTTTCCAGACTCTTCACACGGAATGTAGCAGAGTTAAATATTTCCTAGGCTGTGTAGAAAGACAGCTTACTTTTTTCTCAAAACATGTCTGCTTCATAGTCACTGTTTTTGTATTATAACAGTTCTTTATTTACTGTGTCTTCATTTACAGTAAACTTAGTTTTACTAAACGGAATTAATATTTTGAAGGTAAACCTTGGTGTAAGACTAAAGAAAATCCTCATTGGCTCTACAGTGTGTGTGTGTGTGTGTGTGTGTGTGTGTGTGTAGTCCTTAATCATTTGGACTCTTTGAGATTCACACAAAATTTCCTAAAATATAATACAGACTAAAATTAACTGGAGAAATTTGAGAAAAAAAAATTTTTTAAAAAAACCTGTTCGACATTCTCAGTTATCTGACAAATATCTTTCAAAGTTGGATTGAAATTCTATCTTGCATTATCAGGTAATTGCAAAACAGAAGGAAAAATGAAACATGTGCTGACAAGGGTGAGTGAGTGTTAGGTTCCATTCTACACAGCTGACCAGAATGTAGACTAGGTGATCATAATAGAAGTCAATGGGTTGGGTCCTAAAAGCTCATTTCTAGAGCTATTATCTGTTCCAACTCTATTGTTCCTGATAGTTTACAGCTCAGTAACCTTTTATTCACCACAGAACCACTTGTTGTTTTAAGGATATAAGACTAACATGAGGCAGAGGGGCATCTAGGATGACTTAGAAACTGAGTTATATAGATCTCATGCAAATAGGGATTGTATTTAGATCTTTGTTGCACTGTTTATGATATCCAGTAACTTTTCCCATGTGAAATAGAATATATTTTTATATTTGGTGTGACAGCAGTCATTAAAGAACTTGATTAATTTGTATCACTAGAATTTTCCTTATAATTGCCTGTCTGATACATTCAAGTTTTGAACACTTGTCCTCCTGTCAAGACCACTTGTGTTTTTCCAGAGTTTGCAGAGATCTATTTTACTTACTCTCTTCATGGAAGGTGTGCTGGATAGTTTTAAGTCAACTTGACACAAGATAAAGTCATCTGAAAGCTAGTAACTTCAGTTAAGAAAATGCCCGTATAAGATCAGGCTGTAGGCAAGTCATTAGACATTTTCTTAATTAGTGGATTGAGAGGGGGAGAGCCAAGGCCATAGTGTGTGGGAAGTTGTGGTGTTTGCTTCTATGAGAAAGCAGGCTAAGCAAGTCATGAGGAGCAAGCCAGTAAGCAGCACCCTCCACAGCTTCTGCATCAGGTCCTGCCAGAAGATTCCTGCCCTGTTTTGAGTTCCTGTCCTGATTTCCTTTAATGATAGATTGATGTGGTAGTATAAGATAAATAAACCCTTTCCTTCCCAACTTGCTTTTTTTTTGTCATGGTGTTTCATCACAGCAATATTAACCCTAAATACACTAGGAATAGGTTTGAAAATAAAGGGATTTTACTGTAACAGACCTGATTGTGTTAATTTGGGGAAGATTATGGAAGGACTTTGGAACTTTGGGCTAGAAAAGTCTCCGAGTGTTGAAAGCTCAGTGGACTATTCTATTGGTACTTCAAAGGGAAGACTGTTGAGTGCAGTCCATATGATGGAGGTTGCCTTGTGAAGTGACAGAGGGAAGAGCTTGTTAGTGACACTATCAGGACTGTTTGCCATTTTCCACTGAGAATCTTCAGCGGGAACTGAAGATTCGTCTGTGATAAACAAGATACCAGAAACACTGAAGTAAAATCTTTACCTCATTGCAACAATTAATGCTGGTCAGCTGGTGTGGAAACATTTGCAGGGCTTAAGAAGAGACCAGGATTATTGAGATGAAATCTTCTTAGATGCGTTTCCTCAGAATCAGCACATGAAAGCTGTGTTTCAAAGGCAACAAAAGTTGTACAATGTGCTGGAAGCTGAACTTTGCCGTGAAAGTGTCACTGAGGTAGCACTGGTTCTGAAGACAGCATTCAGCGCAACAGAGGCTTGGTGCTATGGGTCAGGGTTAGAGTTTCAGAAGAAAACCCAGGAGAAGCTATTTGTAAAAGTGAAGACTAGTTGGAGAGAGCACCCCAGCATTTTGAAGACAGTACCATTGGAAGACCACAAAGAAAATCAGCTAACCTCAACCTGAAAGGCAAGCTCTGTGTGTTGCAGAGGGCAGAGTCACAGAAGTGGCTCAGGTCCATTAAGGGATCCCAGAAGATCATGGGGAAAAAAGATATTGGACACTGAGTGATTTATACTGTTGGAGTTTGGTTTTCCTTTGATTTAATTGTGACTGTGCCCATCCATGGCCTCTGTGTTAGTTTTTGCCTCCAGGTACTTGTCCTATTTGAGTTCCTGTTCTTAATTCCCTCAACAATTTCCCATGGCATGAAAGTATAAGTCAAATAAACCTTTCCCTCCCTAACTTGCTTTTGCTCATTGTATTTCATCATAGCAGTGGTAACCCTAACTAGGATAAAGGGAGCACACAAGATATTCAGGCTAGCCCTAATCTATCCATATATCCATATGCAGAGTAGTGTTTTCCTGATTATCTGAGTTATTTTCTTATTGCTCAGATGAAATATCCCGATGGAAAGGAGTTGTGTTGTTGCTTTTTGTTCAGGGTCCCTGGGAGATGTCATGGGTATGGCAGCAGTGGGGGAAGGCATCATGGTGGCAGGAGAAGGGGGTTGGCTGAAAACATCTCATCCACTTGTTGGAATTAGAGAGTGAGCAGGAAGTGAGAAAGCTCTGAAGGCCTTGAGGAAGGGCCTGGAGAGATTGCTCATTGGTTAAGTGCACAGGACCCAAATTCAATTCCCAGCACAGATGTGGCAGTTCAGATGTGCAGAAGACACAATGTCTTCTGTATCCTTTGCAGGCACCAGGCACTCATGTATTGCACACACTTATATGCAGGTAAAACACACTCAAAAAAAAAGAATTCTTTATCTAATTAATTATTCAAACCCTCAAGATCCACCTTCAGTCACTTATTTCCTCCAAAGAGAATATACCAGCTAAAAGTTCTACAATCTTTCTAAACAGTGACATCATGTAGGACAAAGTGTTCAAACACATTAGACCATGAAGGACATTCGAACTACAGAGTGACACTCCACTTTAACTTGTTTTGCTTCTATAAAAGAAAATGCTTACAAGGTTTACTCTCTTTGCAGAAGGTTGTTTGGTACAAGTCACTGTTGTAGGTTTTCCCTCATAGCCTTGTCTTTCCACAACTCTGCCTCATGGATAATCTTAAAGGTAAAAATGACAGTGAATTATGAAAAGAAATTGTGTAAGATCAGACAATTCTAAAGACTGATGGGTAAATGGCTATTGAGTTCTGATATAACAAGCTAAGGATGATTGCTGACCTATGATCAATAATTTAGGGAAACAAAAGGATATATATATATATATATATATATATATATATATATATATATATATATACATATGGAGGATACATGAGTTGAGACACTTTCTACAGAATACCCAAAAGGAGACTCTGTTTTGAGTGGTTTGGAACTTGGAATCACCTGAACACTTTAATGAAATGCTGATTTCAGTTCAGTCATCTAGGGATGGATAAAAGATCCTACATGTTCTATTTTCATTTTTGTGTCTATGTGACTTTGTTCAAAACCACTTGAGGATAAAACGGGCCAATTCAGTTTACAATTCCAGATTTCAATCCATCATTGAGGAGATGTCAAAGCAGGACTCAAACAGCTAATCAAATCACATCCACATTCAAAAGCAGAGAGAAATTAATGCACCTGTGTGCCCTGGGTGAATCATCCACACAGGATCATCTCCTGTCCCATATAGTTCAGAATACCTGCAAAGGGAATGACACTACAAAAAATGGCTCAGTCTTCCTACATCAACTAAAGTTTAAGACATTCCTCCCATAGGCAAGCTTAATAAATATAGTTGCTAAACTGAGATTATCTCCCCAGGTGGTTCTCAGTTGTGTTAAATTGACAGTGCAGTTAAAGCTAACCAGACCCAGATAGCATGATGACAATGGTGCTCTTTCTGAGCACCTACCAGCAAAGACTTGAAGCAATACTCTTTTCCTTGCTAACAAAGGAACTTCCAGTGTACTAGGAAAGTGAGTGATTGATGATCACAAGGTTACATAATATGGAAGAGCTATGTGTGGCAGCCTCTAGGGATTATGAGCATTACACAAAATAGTATCTTAATGACCATAGCACAGGGTCCAGATGCTTCCCTTCCAAGCCTCATACTCCCTGAGAATTAGCCTTGTCAAGCACTTTCTGGTGATTCAATATCCTTAAATATTTTAATGTTGAGAATAAAGATATGTGATTTTTGCTTTGGGTTTCCAGCGAAGATGTCGAAAGTTCTGTAAGAGGACCACTGTTAGCAAAGATAGCTGCAGATACAGTCTCTGTTGCTGTCTGATTCTCCAGCTCACGCCTATGTACCATCCATTTCCCCTCTTCCTCCTTGAATCCAATTTGTCTTAGCTTGTATTCTGTGCATTTTATTCCTATTCTTCTTATCTCACCATGTGATGTATTATTCAAATGCCCAACTCCTTTTATTGCTAATTATATATTAACCAGGTTCTGACTTCATTCTTTTCTGTATTGAATCCTGGTCGAGGCATGACACTGACAGAAAGGATTCCTAGAGCTCAGAGGAAATTTTGGCAAATGACAGTTCTCTTTTAGGGCTGTTAGTCTTAATGGAATATTTGATAAGATGGTAATAACCTCTGAGATCCTTTTATAGCAAACCCAGGGGCAATATATATATATATATATATATATATATATATATACACTTTTTAACATTCCCAATGACTTTTATTTATTCATTTAAGTTTTCGGTGAGGTCATTTCTTGAAATCATTTCACAATGACAATTTCTTCAAACATGTTAATCATGCATGATCCAAATGCTCTCCCTCCTGTCAATTATACTTCTTGATATGTACAGAAAATTATTCTCCAACATTTGGATTCAGATACAGTCTGAAAGTCATTTCCCTGGATCACTTTTAAAAGTGAGGACTTACTGGCTATATTCTTGGAATTATACTCTATTAGTTTTTAGAGTCAGCATTTTGTTCTCTCAAGTACACTTTCTTTCCCATGTTTTATCTAGTTATATCCTCTGTTATAAAATCCTTTCTTAGGATAATATCAGCATTCTTTCATGTACCCAGTGGTTAAGATCTAAGTGTTTCCTTTAGGAATGAAAATATTGATTGCCTTTGTGAATTTTATATTGAAATATAGAGCTTCTGTTGTTTCAAACATAAGGTCCAATTAACAATATGAATGAGCAGGCAATACACACGTTTTGAGGGTAGTAATAATGATAAGTGTTAACATTTATTGAGTCCTTTACTGTTCCAGACACCTTGCAAAGTGCTTTGCAAAGGAATTCTAATTTAATTCTGGCAGCAATCGTATAAGGAAGCAACAACTAATGTCCTCAGTTTTGCAAATGTTGATGCTAAGGTTTAGAGAGGCTGTGTGATACTGTTCAAGGTCATACTGAAATATGTAGCAGCAATCATAGTAACAATAAAAATAATACAGAAACAGACTTATCTCAAAGTCTGTGCCCTTTTAATTACTGTACTACATTATTTTGGCTAAAGTGTACTAATTTTACATCTGGACATTGCCATGGCCAAACAGAAAATGCATTTTTATCTCAGATGCAGTCCCCTTCTGAATTCTGTTTCATTGTGAGTCCTCCATTAGGGTTTCATTGTTCCAGATTCCATTTATGCAACATGGATGAAGCTAACAGTCAACCTGTTTCATTATACCATCAACCTTAATTAATACATTTAGAATAATGGCTTGGAATTTATTTAACCAAAATAATAACTTCATTTAGCATAATGACTTGGTGCATAGGTGGCATTGTGAGTTACAACATTCCTGCTGCTCTTTCCAGAACATTTACCATGTAGCTAATGGGAAATCACCTTTGTGGTACTGTGACACCTGTTAATGCCTTGTTTCACCTCTGAAGCCTGATCTCTTTATGTGAAGTTAGGCAGCCATTGTCACTTAAATGGGGACCAAGTGAATTATTAATTATTTTAATAGCATTCAGATGGTTGCTCTGTTACGAAGTTTTGTGATGCTATAGTTGGAGATTCATAAAGCACATCCCTCCTAACCTTTACAAATGACTTGAGAAGCCAAATGACCAGCATTGGCTATGAGGTAATCCAGCCAGGATTTAGAAGTATTTTCATTAAAATTTACCCTTTTGTGCTGCTAACCCTTCCATTTCCAGGGTCAATAAGAGTTGTTAGGCAATAGCAGACAAATTATCAGTTCATTTATTCTGTATCTTAATATCATTCCTTATGTATAGTCAGTGTAATAATGATTCCCAACCACTCTGTCTTCCCAGTGAGGTGAATCAGCTTGACTCAATGTTTCTACTATGTTAGAATGTTATTGATGATGGCTAGCTGCCCAAGATCTTCATTCTCTTTTATCTACAGATAAAAAACTGGTACTGGGAGCATGGTTGCTACTATGCTTGGTATTGGAAAGTCAGTGGAAATGACTATGAACATATTATTGTCTTGAGACTTTGGTTACTTGGTGCTTCTCCATGTTCTCTCTCCATTCTTATCACTAGAAATGCAAGGTTCTGCCCACAATTTCTTGTCTACAAGGTAGATAAAAATAGAATACAATGATCAGGCTGCCCAGTCAAATAGATAGGTAAGGATGTATTGCAAAGGACAGAGCCTTCTAGCAACTTCTCTTACATAGCACTGTTACTGAAACACTAGCAAGCCTGTAGTTTTAGGCTTTTTCATTTTGAAAGTAGCTTAGTCTTAGGTCAAAAATTTGATTACGATGACTGCAACATTCTACGAAAGTAAATCAAATACAAGAGAGATTTGTAGTACAAGACATTGTGAGAAAGATAAAAATTAAAAATTGTGATATGTGCATACAGTTCTTATGAAAACATTAAGTGATACTACAGGTTTTATTATTAGGATAGAAGAATGTGCTATCTGATTTGAAACTCTGCAAACCACTGAAAAATAAAGTGAGGTATTGAAGTATATCTCTGTATGGTTATAAAACCATAAAAGTATTCTGTTGCAGTAATGTGAACCATTGATTTTCTTCATATGGACCATAGTTTCACCTAGTTAAAAATGAAAACATTTAACACCATTTTGCTTCAGAAATTATGCAACTCCTCACTAGGTTATTGAAATGATAGCTGAGGAGCAATGCCCATATATTAATTTCTTGTTAAATGTGTTCACTCCTTATATTATATGTGGTTTATGGTCAATGCAATGACCTTGCCATTTTAGTAGAACTTTAATAACTATGGTAAACCAAAACACTAACATGGAACATTGCTATCAAAGCTTTCAATTATTGCAAAATGCTTGGTTATTGAGCAGGTGGTAAAGAATACCTATCTGTGCTCATTTGTCCTGATAATAAGTGTTAGTGGGAAACATGTATAAGCACGTTGGAGTGGTTTGCAAAATCAGAACAAACTCTATAAGAAGGATAATAAACAAAAAATCTTTTTCTTGGGAGAAAAATATTATTCAACATTTTTTGATTTATTAAATCTAAAAGCTAGTGACACTAACAGTACATATTTTCCTTTAGTTTGGCAAATATTTATTACCAGGAAATGTCAGCACTCAATTAATTTAAAGGAAGCAATTTTAAAAGTTAGTGAATATGAAGTTGGAAAGGGGGGGGGGGGTTCAGTGTCAGAACTCTCTGACTCCTTTCTACATGTGCCATGCTTAATTTAAATAGGCAAATGGAGTACACAAAAGTATGTATAAGTTAACCCAAGAGCAAGAGTGAAGCAAGGTTCAGAAAAAAATATGAATTCAGCACTATAAACAAAAGTTAAAAACACTGGGAAACCCTTCATATTGTATAGCCTAATATGTGCATACTAACTTTTCATTCAGTACAGAATTGCTTAGATGACTAGAAATCACTTTGGATGAGCAAATACATAGCATTCTTGTTTGAATTCATCATCAGGCAATTGGGAGAGGCCTATACCCATGTATAGTTGTAATTTTGTATAGATCATATTTCAAAAAATGAATTAAGCTTTAGAATAAAAGTCATATAGTAATGAAATTCCAGGAATATTCCACCAATAATGAGATTCTTGTTGTGTATATCTCAGTGTTAAACTGCTTTAGGTAGTTTAAGTGTCTGCACAATTCTCCAAAAAGTGCAAATGATTTATTATAGAAGTATCTAGAAGCAAGAACAATATACCTTGGGAATTACTATTTTACTAAAATAGATAATGCAAAATATAAAATTGAGATGTTGATATTCTCTCCCCATTGGCAGATTGAAGAATTTGATTATTTTGATCATACCGTCCTATTTCATCAAATTTGCACTTTTTATATATTTTCATGTTGATATTAACATTTCAATGTCTTGTGTGCTATAGTAATTCATTAAAATAGGATTCACAAAATATGTCCAAGGCAATTATTTTTTCCAACAGCATGTTTTGCAGCCATTGCTTTGACCTTAGGACAGTTGGCTATGAAGGTCAGAAGAGACAGTTGCCCTTATGATCTTTAATTGAATTAGTATAATGACTTTCCTGGCAATCAGTCCCTACGAATGTCCTCATATATCACTTTTCCTGAGACCAGCCCTGACTGCAATGCTCCATTTCCCTCCTAGCTTGCAGTCATGCCTGTCTCAATATCCACCTGACTGCATAGTTATGATAATTATTATCTCTTTTTGACTCAGCTAATTGTGTTGTAGCCTTCTCCTTTCCTCTGTGGAAAGTCCCTCATATGTTCCCTCAAGAGAACATATAATAAGAAACAAATTATCACAAGACATATTTACCTTTTTTTATTTTATACTTTGTTAGCTGAGTTTTTACTAGCATGAAACAAATGAATACGCACTCATACATTTACACATATACTCACACACACATTGGCACATACACATAAAGGCCCATGCTTGTGTACACCCACATACCCCCCCACACACACACACATATAACTAAGTCATTCCCTCCTGCCAGGAAATAACAAATGAAAGGAAACTTTTGAATAATGGAACTTTTTGTTGTATTATTATCTGAAAAAATTATGTTCCCGAATTTATAACTGGGATAATAACCATAATAGAATAGTTTTACTTATGAAAAAAGCTATCTTTTAGTTTGTAATTTTTTTGATGAAACTGACCCCTGTAGTGTTTTTCCTGAGCATGAAGGAGCAGAGAATTACAGAAATGGGATTATGAGTGTGAATCTATATAAAGGTTCTAAGACAAAAGACAGGAAAAGTAGAGACTATGGAAGTACTGATTGCAGCTCTTGAGAGACTGTTCACTGCATAGTCTATGTTAAGATGCATCTATGCAGATGAGTGCTGGACTAAGTATACAGATAATGTCAAAGGAGAACATTTTTATATCACAAACATGTCTGCTGAAGAGGAAGAATAGAATACCACATTGCTGAAGAACATAGAACTTTCTTATATTAGGTACAGAAAGTCATCCTATTTTCAAAAGCAAAGCAGAACTCAAATCTTGTTTAGAGTGCTATGTTGCTCTTACTTAATAGGTATAGTTTCCCTTGAGTGGTTAGAAGATTAGTCTCAAAGTAGATCTCCTTTTCTTCCTGAACTTACCACCACTCATACCCATCTTTCCTAATTTTCCTTGAACATTAGGTGCAGGATACATGTTGAATATTAATAAGTCCAGGCTAGGCATCACCTGCACTTTCATCAGTTGTAATTTTCTGTATTGGTTGCCAATTGGTTGTTCAGTTTGTTGAAGAGTGAGTGCTATATTTATAATTTGAAGATTTGGAATCTGTGCTCAAACCAGCTCTAGGCTAGAGCTAAAGACTTTGCATTATCTTGGCAAATTCTCCTAAACTTGGTAGTGAGTATCAAGTAATAAAAGATAAAAATTACAACCTGTCTAATAATTTCAGTGTTAAAAATTCAATATGCTTGTATACAGAGAGAGAGAGTGATAATCAAAACAAAATTATTGACTCAACCATGAGAATTTTTAATAGAAGCTATAGTGACAATATTGGTTCATAATAAGAAAAAAAAATCTACTGAACATTAAAATGCTATAAAATAATTTAAATGGAATTTTTTATGAAGCAGCAAGCCCCTTATTGCTATAAGTACAAAACAAAGGCCAAGCCAGTGTTTAAAATCATTCCATTGATTTATTCTCTCATTCATTTATGTTATAAGTATTTATTGAACTCCCACTTATGTGTCAAAGGATGCTGAACTAGATATCGAAGACATAGTCAACAAATACTGTTTGTTCTACTTCTGAGCCTAAGGTAAGAAATGCCAATGCAAGAATTAATAGATAATGGCTAAAGTGACTCTCAGTTTACTACCTGGAATAACAAAATAATCTCCATTTTAATAACCAAGAAAATTTCAATCCATCTGTGGACTGGACTAAGGAACTGCCCAAGCCTCTTCTCTTCCCACCCGTGGCCTCACCCAGCCTCTATACTATTGTTCAGTAGTTACTTTTCCAGTCAAATCCAGAGAGGACCATTGCTTAGTTCTCTGGTTTGCATGAGAAGTTGTCAGGCCTGATCTGGCCTGCCTCTCCATCAGCATTATAAAGGTGACGGATAGTCAATTTCAGGAATTCATGATCCATTTTACCACAACGCTTCACCTTGCAGCTAAGTAATACAGCTGTGATAAAATCAGCCATAATCACCGCACCTCACTCAGCCCTGCCTCAGCTATAAATACTAGATTCATAACAAAAAAAGCAAATGAAACAGGAAAGGAGATAGAAGTGAGATGAAGTCGGATGTGCAGGTTTATACATGGTGACTAATGGGGAATGCCTTTATGGTTTTTACCCTATTCATTTTTCTATAGGGAAAATGGAACACATATCACAGTCAGAAGGTTTGTCTGCAGGAACTTGGTTCATCAATATCAATTATAAACATTTTATTACTTTTCTGCATTCTAGTATACATAAAACCCCACATGGGAAGCTTTATTTTCTGCTATACAAATATGCATATGTACACATGTCTCAATTAGGGTTTCTATTGCTATGACAAAAATATCATGAACAAAAAGGAAGTTGGGGAGGAAAAGGTTTATTTGGCTTATACTTCCAGATCATAGTTCATCAATGGAGGAATTCAGGACAAGAACTGAAGCAGGGCTGGAACCTGGAGACAGGAGCTGATACAGAGGCCATGGAAGACTGTGGCTTACTGACTTGTTTCCTCTGGCTTGTTCAGTTTGCCTTCTTATAGAACCCAGGACTACCAGCTTAGGCATTGAACCACCCACAATAGGCCAAGGCCAACCCTTTCATCACATTTTTTAAAATGCCATATAGCTGGATCTCATGGAAGAATTTCCTCAACTGAGATTCCTTTCTCTATGATGACTCCAGCTTGTGTCAAGTTTACAAACAAAGAAGTAGACAGTACAGCCCATAATATATTTAATTAGGGTCAGATTTGTGGTTAATGGCATATCTATTAAATATGGAGGTAATGGAATAGGACACCTAAGAACTAGTATTGGAACTAAAATGTATATTTCATTTGCCTCTATGCTGTTCTAGCTGTAAAAGAAAAAAACAAAAACAGTCTTCAAACAAGTAGAACAAATGGTGTTGAGTCCAGAAGGAACTTATACTTTAGACCACTGGTTCACAACCTATGGTCTCAACCCCTACAGGGGTTGCATATCACATATTGCATTATGATTTATAACAGTAACCAAATTACACTTTTGAAGTACCAATTAAACATTCTTGGGTTTGGGGTCATCTCAGGATGGGGACTGCATTAAACTGTTGCACCATTGGGAAGGTTAAGAACCACTGTTTTAGCAAATGGAACTAAACAATGCATAAAATAAGAAAATCAAATTGTACAACATTTTAAGCTGGTAAGGGTTTAAGAAAAGAATCACAAGGAAGGAAAGGCCATATATATAGTCAAAATAGGATAACTTTTATTTATTCTGAGTATAAAATAGAGTCTCATGAAAGAATGATATTTATTTCTTAAAATAAATTGGATAATAACCTGCATAGGTCTTCAGAAAGTAATGTGTTCAGGTCCAAGTGCCTATTGTTTAATATGTGTGAAGATTCACAAAGATAGTAGCTTAGGCAAAAGGGAACATGGGGTGATGCAGGCAGGTTGGACCAGACAGGCTGGGTCCCGAGAGCTCTTTCTAAGAACTCTTAGCTTATAGAATACAAAACTGCTAGAGTCTTTGATTAGAAGAGGAACACAATGGTATTTCGGATGACATGAGGATTAAATAAGATCCTGTGTGTAAAAAACTTGCAAAAACTTATTTTGAACAAGAAGACAAACAGGATCCTTTGTTTTGATTTTTACTATCTGCATTTGAGCAAAATACTGCCTCCTGCCTTCCAACAATCTCCATTCCACACACTTTACATTCCTATCTATATGTGGATTTGCTTCCTTCTTCTGTCTTTAGAAGTCTGTCCTTCCACTTCCCAACACACACACACACACACACACACACACACACGCGCGCGCGCGCGCGAGAGAGAGAGAGAGAGAGAGAGAGAGAGAGAGAGAGAGAGAGAGAGAGAGAGAGGGGGGGGGGAGAAGGA
Source organism: Apodemus sylvaticus (assembly GCF_947179515.1). Classification (NCBI taxonomy): domain Eukaryota; kingdom Metazoa; phylum Chordata; class Mammalia; order Rodentia; family Muridae; genus Apodemus; species Apodemus sylvaticus. The sequence goes on along the minus strand of NC_067486.1, from coordinate 59,415,028 downwards.
GAGGGAGTGGGGGAGGGGAGGTTCCTCATCTTAATCTTCTTGCAGCTCATTCCTCCCCTTGCATTATCACCTCATGGCATCTGCCATCTTCCAAGGAAGACTATTTGTGTTATAAAGCATTTTAACAAAACCGTGAGGAAGATTGGCTTGGTTACCAAACACATTACCAAAAGATCCAAAGTCCCCATCATAATTTTCTCCAATAATGACTGTTAACACATTAATATGGTACGTTTGGTACTCAAAAAGCACAACATCCAGCTGAGATAGAACCATTGACCTCTAAAAGCATCTATTTGGACACATGACTTGTTTCAATCATGGAGTTAGTGTATCCTGTTCTTCCCTCTGTAGAGGCATAAATCCTATATATGCGCTTCATTTAAAACATCTGAATTATTAGGTGAATAGTTTCCTGGAAATTCATTTTACTTTGTAACCCTTTATTCATCTCCATTTCATGCTAATTGATAATATATATGAACTTGTAGACAGAATATATATATGAAACTGATGGAATTGCTGCCAAAGTTGTGAAATGAGATTTCTCATATGTAGTGTCTTTTCTTCCTTCCTTTCCTTCGTTCCTTCATTCGTTCATTCGTTCGTTCGTTCGTTCGTTCCTTCCTCCCTTCCTTCCTTCCTTCCTTCCTTCCTTCCTTCTAAATTCCCAGAATCACTAGAGTGCATTTTGCTATTCTTTCTTAAGTTTAAGAGCTAATAATCAGTAAGTCCAGGCTCCTGCCATATCTATTTACCTCAACCATGTCCTATTCATATATGATTTTATATGCAATTGGTTTCAAATGTATCATTACCCTCTGCCAATGTATTTGCCATTTACCTCCAGTCACATTTCATTTTCTTATCTGTTTTATTTGGACCTTTTCTAGTTTCTCTTCCATTCTAGTGCAATGGACCCCTTAGTTCTCTCTTCCTCCAGCCTTTAACTATTCAGTGCTAGAATCACAGTGGCACAAAGTGTTTAACATTTTCTCTAAAATGATACTCACAACTGCCCTCAAGTGCAGTGAATAATCCTATGGAGTTTTAACCCACTAAGGTTTACCTGTATCACGCTCTACTCCAAGGCTCAGAGACCTTTCAGAGTAGGAGAGAGAAAGATTGTAAGAGCCAAAGGTTGAGAAGGACTGATGTGAAACAGTCTTCTCTGGAGATGCCACAACCTTTATATTCATGACATCATAGAAACTGTGGTTGCTTATAGAAGACACAGCCAGTTTTGTTTTTTTTTTTTTCTTTTCTTTTTTTTATTTGCTATATTCTTTATTTACATTTCAAATGATTTCCCCTTTTCTGGCTCCCCACTCCCCAAAAGTCCCATAAGCCCTCTTACCTCCCCTTGTTCCCCCATCTACACCTTCCCACTTCCCTGTTCTGGAATTCCCCTATACTGCTGCACTGACTTTTTCCAGAACCAGGGACTACTCCTCCATTCTTCTTGGACATCATTTAATATGTGGATTATGTCTTGGGTATTCAAAGTTTCTAGACTAATATCCACTTATCCGGGAGTGCATACCATGATTGATCTTTGGAGACTGGGAAGGGAAGAGGAACTCATAAGCCCACACTTTTATGCCTCTGAATAACAACATTCTGATAAGAAAAGAATTAAGAATTAATTGAACTACTATGAAATTTCTATGTTTATTTTGAAGACACAAAAAATATGTACTGTGCTCCCTTCACTAGCCTTGTTATTACTTGAAAGGGGTAAAAATTAAAATATAAGTTAAAGTGGGCTTTTCTTAAACAAATTGTATCTTCTATTCATATATATATATATATATATATATATATATATATATATATATATATATATATATATATATATATATATTATAAGAACAAATGACAGTTCAAATGATGCTCCAGGCAATTTGGGAAAGATGAAAAAGGGAGTTCAGTTTGGAGAATAGTTACCTTTTAAAATTTTCAATTGATCTAGGTGAACCTTTCAAAAATGAGGTTAGTGTAACTTGAGTAGAAACACTGTAAATTTCAAGATTATGCTTGGAAAGAAAGGTTGTACATATCCTAAAAGACCATGTATACTAAAAGTTATATGTGTCTTAGAGATGTAAAAGTCTGGTATTTTAAAGATAAAATACCAATTTTGGATGAAGTTACAGTTTTAGTGAGTTACGTATCTGAATGCAGGAGGCTGAAGGGTGATTCTTATGTGACAGATATTGTTTAGTGATAAAATTTGAGAAACAGCATTGTAGAGTATGAAATGAATAGCTGCCCATCTTAGAAGCAAATTTAATACTTTGATGAAAATGTTTGGTAAAATGTACTTCTGGTAATTGCCTGAGATACAGCTTTGCTTTATTGATAAATGTACATCAATGTTGCTAGGAGTATGCTGCCTACAGTCTCTAGTAGAAAACTGCTTTTGCAGTGAACTTGAACTGAACTGTATTGATTCACAAAATTGTGGGATCTATTCTAAATGTTACAAAAAGTAATGAGATGCTGTGCTTGATATTATCCTGCGTTGGATGTGAATTTAATTCAGATTTAATACCATTATTTCATGTTCAGTAAATCACCAACTGTTATTACAAAAAACTGTACTATTGATGTTTACCATTTACATAACAGGCTTGTCCTCTTAAGTTGCACCATAAACCTCAATCATTATGTTGACAATTGCTCTGTGGTTACTTAACATGAATAATTATTTCATAATTAATGAGATGATGTGGATTTCTGGTTTGTGATACTACCCCAAAAACATGGACGGTAGCATTGTTATTTTTATTTTATTTGCTTAATGTATTCCTTTTGTATTCCTGAATGTTATATAGAATATAAGCTCTTGCTATTCTTTCTGTGCAATGGATTAATACTGCTGGGCTTTGAGCTTTTATCCTATTACCTAAACTCTTAAAACTCATGTCTGTGTCATGAGATAGGAACCTATTTATAAGAGTGTATTCTTTTTATTTATTTTTTTATTTTTATTTTTTTTATTCGATATAATTTTTTTATTTACATTTCAAATGATTTCCCCTTTTCTAGCCCCCCACTCCCCGAAAGTCCCATAAGCCCCTTTCTCTTCCCCTGTCCTCCCACCCACCCCTTCCCAATTCCCTGTTCTGGTTTTGCCGAATACTGCTTCACTGAGTCTTTCCAGAACAAGGGGCCAAGAATGTATTCTTTAGTGATGGGAGAGGAATGCACTGGGAAACTAGCTCTCTCTGTTTTATAATACTGGGCATACATCACCTACTCTGTTCTAATGTTTTTCTCAAAATTCACATTAATAAACTTCCCAACTCTGTATGTTTTCCTTTTCTCTTTGTATTTGAACACTTTTTAAAATGAATCTGTAAAAAAATAATGAATTTATTTGTGGCAGGGTAGCAGAAATTCCTTCCATTATATAGAGTATTGTGGAGGCCATAGAACACCTTTCAGGAGTCAGTAATCTCCTTTTGCCCTTTGGGTCCAGGAGATTGGCACCAAGCATTTTTATCCACTCCAGTCTATGAATAAACATTTATACAACAACAGAAATTATTGTGTGGGGATCTTGGAAAAATTATATTTAGCCTTACCTGATAGGCGGGAAGGAAAAACTGACTGAGTAGCCTCTTGTTCTCATGGACTACTACCTAGAAGTAATAGTCATTGGAAAAGTATCTTTGTGTTCTGAGATTATAGGATTAAACTGGAAGAGTATAATGCTTGGCTATGTTTATAGTATCCTGGATTATGAATTATAGCTATAATGCTAAATTTTGAGAAATCATAAGATTAATGTAATGAATTACATATGTCCTTCAACTGCACCAGACGATCTCAGGTCACATTTTACATAGAGGTCAAGTGCTTTCATGTGTCCCTCACATTAATTCACTTATGATGTAGAGACCACACCTGAAGATTTCAGGGAGTCTTTGATGCTTAAGATTGCTGTTTGTGTTGGGTATGGAATGACTCATTACATTCTGACTCTGATTCTCAGTAATTGGTATGGTTCTGAACAGGCTGTTGAAATATATTGAGCCCCACCTTACACCTGTGCAATGTATAAAGCTATACCTTCTCTGTTGAGTGGTTGAAATGATTTGGGATAATGCAGCCAAACACAGTGGCTGGCACATTGTTCTTCCTCAGTAAATGGCAGCTGTATTAGCCTTCAGTTATTTATTAGGCAACCTATGGGGATAAAATGGTTCCTGTACAAAAATAACATGTCAAGATATGTATTTGTTGTCAATTTGTCTTAGAGCATTGCATGAGGAATTATAGAGGATAGAACACATACTACCTTGTCACCATTGTGTACCTACGGCAGGCATTTTTAATCAATCACACTGAGACCAGGCAGAGCCTCATAATCTTTCTAAAAACAGTGTTTCAGGCAGCTACTACTAATCAATTTCTATTGACATGAAAGATGAATCCTATTTGCCATCTAATAGCTAGGCATGGAATTGAGGCTCATAAGAGGCAAGAATACTTAAGAACCTGGGGACAAGGACAAGACCTTTGGGTCAGGTGCACAAGAAACTGTGATGCAAAAATCTGCTCAGAGAACAATAACACAGGCATAGAAATAGCTCTAGCTCAGCATAAGAGAGCATAAAGGAAAACAGGCAGAGGGCTGAGAACATTACCAGTATCTAGTGTTTTTCCACTCTGGATATTTAGATAGCATGCAAATGCTCATCCAGCAATCATGGTTCAAAAACAAATAAGGAGCCAAGAAATTTCTGTACTACAAATTTACCTATGTTTGGAAACCTATCATAAAATAAGATGCAGATAAAAATGCTGTGTTTCCTCAAAGGCTGTGTTCCAATAAACTTGACATTGATTAAAAGCATACGTCTGGACTGATTTGCCATCTCTAATTTCTAGACTCTAACACACTGTAAACCTATCTTATACATCTGGCATGATACTCTCTCAGAATTGGAGAGAGTTAACATGAGATAATACTCCCATGTGGGCACTGGGGTTATTTGTAACATTTTTTTTAGGTTTAATAAAATCATCCTATTTTTTATAAAAGGAAATCTTTACTGTGAACATACATAAAATGAGCCATGTTTCCAAGCATATAACAACTTTAAAAATGCTACAAACTATTAAAGGAAGAAAGTTACTGAAAGTATAGGAAACCTATGCTGTTGTCATAGTCTCCAAACCTCTCAGATCTAATCAAATATCCTTCCATTGCACATAAACAGACAGAATCATTTAAAGGTCATGAGTGTTTCAAATGGAGAAAAAATGTTGCCTCATTGGCTTATCCAAAGCCTGGCCTAGCATGTTACTGAGATAGATCATGCACTATGTCCTAAAAACCTTGGAATGTGATGAGGTAATAGTCCAGTATCAGTCTAGAATGCATAACTACTCCAATATGGGCAGCCATAATACACTGAGTGTCTTGACCTAATAGAGTCTTTTTGTTTTAATGTCTATGTGATCTGAATGTTTGTATGGCAATGATGATCAGACCTAGGTTCAGATCATTATTTAAAAGGGCCCTGAAAATACTTTCAAGAGCTGGGTTGGGTTGTGTTGGTTTTAATGAAATGATTAATATACAATGTGTGTTTATTGTGATGGATTTGGTTTTTATAGAGTAAGGATGGGAGTTATAACTGTGATTGATCTTAAAACAGACAAAATTCTATAGATGCCTAGGAACAAAATGATTATATTGTCTCCCCGTTTTATGGATTTCCCAAATAAATCACTGAGAGGAGATGAATAATCACTGAAAAATGTGAAGGAGTACTTTTTGAAACTTCTTGTTTAAATAAGCACCATGTACTGTGTTTGCAGAATAGATGTGGGGATTCTTGGGCTATTTCTAAACCTCATAGAAGAACCAGGGAAGTGACTGATCCCTTGTTTCAGAAGTTTACCATCAAACTTGCTTAAGATTTTTTTTCCTAGTTAAATGTTGAAGACGAAAGCATTTACCTGAGAGATGAATCAGTATGGATAGAACTTTACATATGATGAAATAACATCGACATGGATACTTATTAGTTTCTCTTTATAAAACAGAACCAGCAAATATGGGTGGCAGTAATTAAAAAAAAAAAACAAGTTTTGAGTAACAGTCAAGGAAATATTTCCTGACTACCTATCAGACATATGCCAAAAAGTCACTTGCCTAATGATATATGTATTGTCAATATGCTTAAGTAAATTGCCATCTATCTTCAATTCAGAAAGAGCATACAATGAAGCAGTCTTAATTCATCATTGTGCATGTTAGCCCATGCAGGCACTGGCTTCTTGTGAACAGAATCTAAAGAAATAAGGTTGGACCAATGCACAGAGAGAGAACAAGTAAAAGAAAGGGCTTGTGGCCTCTTTCCAAGGTTGGTGGCCAGTGAGAGGACCTTGCTTCAGTCAGCAGAGCTGTTGCCAGCTGGCCTGGACAAAAGATTGCATGAATAGTCGAACAGAGAAAAAGAATCTAAAAGTTCCCTTTTGTGTTATGAAAACAGTGTGTATCTAAATGTGTAGAGTGGATTGGTAAGAAAGAGGCAAAGAGATTAGCCAAAGACACACAGGAAGGGAAAGACTCGACAGCAGAAGGGAAGCCCAACAGAGATAAGAAAATAAGTCTCATGGAAACATTGGGGACCTGTAAAAAGAGAAATGAGGAAAAGGGCTAAGCCAATCTTGGTCATCTAACAGAAAGAAAATTTCAGTCTATGAGTGGAGTCAGCAATTTCAATCCAGGCTGCATTAGAGCTGCATGCTGGGGTGTGGGTGGGCCTATTTGAACCAGGCAAAATTAGCATGTGACATGCTTTTCCATGCTTTCCTCTTTAAAGTAGTAAACTAGAACAAGAATGTTCCTGAGTGGCCATTCTTGTTCTATTCTTCACAAGGGCCTGTTAACAGAAGAAGTGCCATTTTCATCAGGTTACCTCTTCATCTTTTATATGCCACTATGATAACTATTCATGTTCTCTTATTGGTCTAGCTTCCCATGACTACAGACACATGAATTTTAACCATGGTTGCTTCTGGAAAAACTCTGGCCTGATTTCCTTGCCTAGCTTCCCATCATATAATATGATAGCAAATTAGTATGTAGAGATTTCCACAGGACTTTAACACTGTCCAACCTAGAAAAGTGCATAACATCTTTGTTAGCAATCAGATAGGTTTCTGCTTTCATTGAAGGCCACTGTTACCTGATCACTACATTGGTCCCCTACTTTGACCTAAATCTTTGACATACACTGGCCTCACAACTGTTATCATGCTTTTCCCTGCAAGTCACCATAAAGGTTCCACACTATCCATTTCTGTATTTCCCTGCCTCTTTATATTGTTTCTTGGCACCCTATGGCTTTAGCAGTTGGTTCTTTAGATCAGATTCTCCAATAATTGGTCAGGTTTTTCGGTTCGTTCTCTTCCAATCCATCATTGTACAAATGGAAGTCATTTTCTTTCTTTTTTTTTGGTAATTATTTTTTATTAGATATATTTTATTTACATTTCAAATGATTTTCCCTTTTCTGCCCCCCACTCCCCAAAAGTCCCATAAGCCCCCTTCCCTCCCCCTGTTCTCCCACCCACCCCTTCCCACTTCCCTGTTCTGGTTTTGCCCTATACTGCTACACTGAGTCTTTCCAGAACAAGGGGTCACTCCTCCATTCTTCTTGTACCTCATTTGATGTGTGGATTATGTTTTGTATATTCCAGTTATCTAGGTTAATATCCACTTACTAGTGAGGAGGACAAATCGGCAACCAACAAATTGGGAAAAGATCTTCATCAACCCTACATCAGAAAGAAGGCTAATATCCAATATATACAAAGAACTCAAGAAGTTAGACCCCAGAAAACCAAATAACCCAATTAAAAAATGGGGTACAGAGTTAAACAAAGAATTTTCATCTGAAGACCTTCGGATGGCTGAGAATCATCTTAAAAATGCTCAACTTCATTAGTCATTAGGGAAATGCAAATCAAAACAACACTGAGATTTCACCTGACATCAGTCAGAATGGCTAAGATTAAAAATTCAGGAGACAGCAGGTGTTGGCGAGGATGTGGAGAAAGAGGAACACTCCTCCACTGCTGGTGGGGTTGCAAATTGGTACAGCCACTCTGGAAATCAGTCTGGCGGTTCCTCAGAAACCTGGACACCTCACTTCCAGAAGATCCTGCTATACCACTCCTGGGCATATACCCAGAGGATTCCCCAGCATGTAATAAGGATACATGCTCCACTATGTTCATAGCAGCCCTATTTATAATAACCAGAAGCTGGAAAGAACCCAGGTATCCCTCAACAGAAGAATGGATACAATATATATATATATATATACACACACACAAAATGGAGTACTATTCAGCCATTAGAAACAATGAATTCATGAAATTCTTAGGCAAATGGATGGAATCTGGAGAACATCATACTAAGTGCGGTAGCCCAGTCTCAAAAGATCAATTATGGAAGTCATTTTCTGTACAGACACTGTCACATAGTCCAAACCAGGCATTCAAGTCATTTACACTGAACTTTGAAAGGACTTGGAGAAGAGTCATGTTTTTATCATAATAGCTCCTAATAAACTGTTGAGCTTCTGCACTGTCCTTATCCAATTTAAATAATATAACTTACCCAAACATTGAGTGCATTTTTGTTACAGGAGAAACTTTGGAAAATGATGTTAAAACTTTAGCATGTTGAGTTTTCATTCCTCTGTGCCACTTGGCTTCTTCAACCTGACTTAATTTAAATCCGAGAGAAAGAAATTTACTTATAGCATTATAATGTTGAATAAGATTCTTAATAGCAATAACACCCCATGAAAACAATAGTTATCATAGTTAATGTTCATTTGTAGAATGTTAACCTTTCCTGACTCTGGCTTGGCCCATTAAATGCCCAACCATTTGTTACACACCTTGAGCAAGCAATTTCATGGGAAATATTGCCAAGCTCATTTGTTAAGGAAGGCACCTGAGATGACAGTTGTAACTCAACACTCATACATACACACAGATATCCCATATCTACCTTCCCAAAACCCTCCCTTTAGCAATATCTTGTACTTTTATTCAGAGAAATTTTTCTACCCCTTGGTGTCTCTTCTTCAGAAGACCTCAATCTGGAGTTCTTGTTTTCAAATACTTGCCCTCTCTTAACATTGTCTTTTATGTCTTAAATGATAACAATAATTAAGATATTTATTAATTTCATCTGTGATCCTCAATAACACATGTGATTCTCATCCATAATCCTCAGTTAACATCCCTTAACTATTCAAATCATAAAGCTAAACAAATGAATAAAGATTATGTCATCTGAAGGAAAGAATGAAATTGAAGTATGAAAGGATAATACATGTCTGTATCCCCAAAACAGTTATCCTTGTAAATAGTTAAAAAATAACATTCTATTGTTTATTTTTCAATGCTTAACACATTCAATTTTTTAGACGCATTATCTTTTAAACACAGCAGGGTTAGTATAATAATTATTTCAATTGATGAAGAGACAAAATTTGAATTCAGCTTGTTTGCTCTCTGAACTGACCCCATTACTACTATTACAAATACCTACTGAACTCTATTTTAAGACTAGGGAATAATGTTAAAAGTGACTGGATGCTATCTCACCTGCACTACTTATCAATTCTAGAGCAGACAAGAGGAAAGTTATCAGTTAGATGGTGGATACTGATAGTGATAAACCCTCCTATTTGGGTTTTTTTTTTTCATGGAGGGTGAATCTTATCTAACTATAAGGTGATATTCAAAGTTCAACAAAGCAAAGAATCACACCTTGAATTCCTATCTCGGGCCTTGTAATGAAGCAAAGAACTTTGCTTATTCTCCTACATTAAACATGATTTTATACTGTGTTTCTACAACCCTTCAGTTGGTCCAGAATTACAAATCTCTAATTTTGGACAGGGTTTACTTGACATTATAGATAGATACATCCATCTTCAATTACGATCTACCTTCAGGGAAAAACTATGACAATGCAATCTAATTTTAGGGGGGAAGTGCAGGGATATTAGGTAGGTTTTGACATAATTAATTATTTCATTAACGAAACCACTGACCCTCCTTAATCAAAGGTGGAAATTCTTTCTTAAAGCATGGCTTGAAGAATCAAATGGGCGTAACAGTAGGAGGCACAAAAAGTGGTTCAGAAGAGACAGGAACAAATTTAATGAGGAAGAGATCTTCTCTCATTAAGGTTCTAATTTGGTAAGGCTGTGTGCTACTTTTAATTTTCACTTCCTGTCATCATTTGCACAGTAGTTAGCACCACAAATTAATAACAGCCAATGTGCAGTGTACATCATATAGATAGGAAAATGCTAAAGGGTGTTAATAGCCAGGAATGGAAATCATGGATGTAGTCAATCCTTCTTTGCTCATAGGGACCAAGAGGAGGCCAGAAGTAAATTTTGTAACTACAGAGATAGTCTTCATTCCTCCATTAAGTATTATAAACAGTTCTCTCAAAAATTCACTGTTTTCAGACAAAATCCAATGAGAATTTCAAAGCCTTAGGGAAATTGTGCTCCATGTACTTTTCAAACAACCCCAATTTAAATGTGAGTTCGTTTAAAGCTACTACGAAATATCAAACTTGTACTTTCCTACACTCATGTAAATCAATACTTGGGGAAAATGTAAAGTTTAGTTTATGCTGATAAACTATCATTTTATGAATTACTGTTTACCAATACTGCCTTCCTGAGATTAATCAGTTTGTATTGTTATTGAAAGAGACCCATTGATGTCTTGGTATTATCCTGGTTAAGTAAGCTTTCCTATGTTTGATTATTGATATTTTATGAATATAAGGTTTTAGAAAACAAGGCTAGAAAATGTTGTCCAGTCTGAGGTTGAGTAAGACTTGAGGTGGTTGGGAGGGGCAAAGCACTGGATTTCTATACTTTTAGTAACATGAACTTGCAGGATAGACTTCTAAACAACTATGATATTGTTAGTTATTGCTAATCCATACTAAATTCTAGGAAGTGCCAAGATTGCTTATAAGATGTATACAAATAATCTGGGCCAATATCAATTTGTAAAACCTGTCAAAACATTTTATAAATTAGGAAAGACTCATAGAATAAATCTGAAGTAAATTGCTCAACATAGACAGTTTCATTCCATTATTTTACAATAAATTTTCATGAGGGGGAAATACAGAAAGGCTTGTAGTTAGACAATGCATAGACTTTTTTGTTCCACTGTTCTAAATTCAGCCTCTGTGGGAATAGCATATCATCTGTTCGCCAGACTAAAAAGCGTTGGCAATATTTACTTTTCAGTGGGCCTACAGACTATTGTATGGAGGGGACAGACATAGAGAATCCATAGTCCTGTCTAGGATGAGGACCTAAAAGAATCTGGGAAACAGTAGGCAGTCAGTCTGAAAGTTAGGCCACTGAACAGAATGAAGTGAGGAGTCAGGCTACTCCCTTAACCCTCTCTTGCTTCGTTTTCCTAGCTGGTCTGGTATAGTAAACACAGACAATGTTTTCTCCTTGGAGCAGTCCAAATATAAGGTGCAAAGTCTGGTGTAAAACTCAGTTCCTATGTTCATACATGCAAAATCATTTCTTTCTAAAACCCTTTTGTGATGACAAGTGGAGGGTTGAATCACAGAGAAGACAGGGCTATCTATTAGAAACTTGATGGCTATGATTTATGAAAAAGAGGTAGGATATAAGTCAAAAGCTTTGGCTAGGGTCAACCACTGTCCTGACATCAGCACATAGACCTAAAGGCAGCACTGGATGTTCATGTGTTACCTGTGTCTGACTTTCCCCAGTAAGAAAGGAGGAGTGAATCTTCATCTCTATACTGGAGTTGGCAGCAAAGGCTGTTTTGAGATCTGCTTCTGACATGAGCTTATGGTTTTTGTCCTTTTGTTCCCTCTTCCCCTTTATAACTGTCCCAGCAGCTGGAGCCTTTCCATACCCTCCACACACCCCCTTCTGCTCAAAACCTGCAACCTAGATATACTCACCACTCATGTCAAGCCTCCAATTGCTCTCCATCTGCTGTCAGAACTCTTGATAAAGGACTCAGAAAAGATGGAACAATTAAATACATTTTCATAAAAGCCTTTTTAAAACAACTGCCACTGTGTATCACATTTCTCTCTTCTTCTTTTTTTTTTTTACACATTCAGTCATTTAGCTGAAAGAAAACCAAATTGTGCAACTATAGTTATGGAAACCAGACTTAGTTTTGCCCCGAAGTGGTCAAGAGCTACTGGGATATGGGGATGAACTTCTTGCCAGTTGAATGATTACTTGGCATGTAGACTGATTCTCATTCCAAAATGGCACTTCCCCCCCAAAAGAAAAAACAAACAATGTAAAAAAACAAATTGAATCACACACACACACACACACACACATTACAAGAATTGTTCCTCTTCTCATATATACATTTATATTTATATGAATATATACTTATATACATGTATGCTCATTATTTGTCTGACAAATTTGTACTTGGACTGAGTCACATTTTCAGTTTTATTCATTTCTCAAATCAATAGAGAGAAATGGAAATCCAAACTTCTATGTTTCTGATAGTTTTTTCATTCAACATTAAAGCATTTCAGGAAATATATAAGTAGAACCCATAGCATTAGGGTTCTAATAGTAGATAGGTCTCAGTAGATAGGAATGCAGGAAAGATCTGAACAAAGTAACTCAGTAAGTTAAAATGCTGTCTTAACATGAATGAGTAAGTGTCTGGCTTGAGAATGCAGAACCATAGAGCCCTACTTTTCCTGGACTCCTAGCCCATGGTAAATTACATAATAAGAAAAAGGTATTGATCTCTCCATATAGGAGATTTGTTCTTTCTTAGCACAAAGAAATATAGGTAACTAAATAATGCTAAGAGTGGGAGGAGCACACCAATTGGTTATCCAATATCAAATGATCAGCCCTGAAAACATACATTCATACATACAAGTACCATTATATGATTTGGAAAAATGTAATTTGGAATATATATATGTGTATGCATCTGTATATACTTATACATCAATTGAAGAGGAAAATGGGCCATGAATTTGAAGGAGGGAAAGGAGAAGGGAGGTATATATATATATATATGAGTGTTTGAAAGAAGAAACGAAACGGCAATAAGGGGGTGATTGGGGAACAGGGGGGGGAAGAGGGCTTATAGGACTTTCAGGGGGGATCCAGGAAAGGGGATAGCATTGAAATGTAAAAAAAGAATATATCAAATAAAAAATAAATTAATCTTACTTAGAAAAAATAACTAATAACTAATCACAAGAAAAAGGAAAAATGCAACCTTGTTATAAGATTATTATCTTTATTCATGATACATCTTATACTTCTATGCTATGAATTTCAAAGTAGGAAATGTATATTTTTATCTTCAGTGCATACCAGAAAATGTATTCTAGCATTATAAATAAGGTATCTTGACTGTTGGTAATGTTAGTTTCATGACTTATCCTTCTAAACTCTCTATTTAAAAATTATCTATTTAAAAAAAGCAAGCAAACACCAAGTAAGATGAAAGTTTGACTGAAGTCCTACACCTGCTTGTTTGTAAATTCAACAACTTTACAAGGCATTGCCACCAAAGCTACATTCATGTTTCAAAGAATGTTGTAAAAGGAGATTTTCCTAAGGAGCAGCAGCATGTGCAAATGTACATTTGTTATACAAGCAAAACTGTAAAGTTGAACATTTAGAATTTGCCTGAGGCTAAATGTGATGGAATTTATCTTGGATCAGTGGCTAGTGTTATTTACTGCTCTCTCTGAAAATCATCATCATCTTCTTCTTGTTCTTGTTCTTCTTGTTCTTGTTCTTGTTCTTCTTGTTCTTGTTCTTCTTGTTCTTCTTGTTCTTGTTCTTCTTCTTGTTCTTCTTGTTCTTGTTCTTCTTCTTGTTCTTCTTCTTCTTCTTCTTCTTCTTCTTCTTCTTCTTCTTCTTCTTCTTCTTCTTCTTCTTCTTCTACTTCTTCTCCTCCTCCTCCTTCTTCTTCTTTAAAACTATCTGATTTGTGTGTAGGCAGGTAACATTGTTCATGATCATGTAATTATGCACATAAGCAGAGTAGACACAATCCTAATGAATGTAGCAATGTGTTAACTTTTCAGTATCTCCCATTTGTTCTTTAACATAATTATTATAGTGAATCAACACCTCAAACAACAACAAAAGACTGAACTTTTTGCATATAGAAATTAATATGGAAAAGATGAACTTTAATGCATCTGGACCATTATGCTTTTTGTGTGAGTGAGCTCTGAATATAACAGAAATTGATGAAGGCTAGTCTGTTACAACAAAACATGGAACTAATACATGATGCTCCTGGCACCAGGACCACTTGCTTACCCACAGTAAGGATGACCATTCATGGCAGAGTAAAGTCCTTTGCATCATAGGCCCCATAGAATCCATGGAGAAATAAATGCAAATTCATTCAACACAAATTCATGTTCACTAATATGTTAATTAAGGGAAAGACTTAAAAATGAAGATTGATATGCCAGCATGATATATATATATATATATATATATATATATATATATATATATATATATATATATATATAGCCATAATTCTTCCTAAGTTAGAGTTTCATGTATTGTGATGGTTCTGCATTATTTTTTCTTTTCTGGAGGTCATTCCCTTTCTAGTTTATAATGTCTTTCACAAAAATAGATGTGAAAACAGAAGCAGCAATCTCCTCCAGACATCTCTGCAGATTTACTCCAGAAGACCTATTAGCAGCACTATCATTGCTAGTCTCATACTGTTAGGTGAAAGATGTTGATAACATAAATGCAACACAAGAGTAATCCATATAAAGAATAATTAATATGTGTGTGTGTGTGTGTGTGTGTGTGTGTGTGTCCCTGTGTGTGTGTTGTCCGATTGTGGCAAATAACTTTTTAGTTTACTTCCAATTCTCCTCTCTACCATTACCAAGTTAGGACTAATCTGTTGGCTAAGTGAACACAAGCAATACAAATTAAGTAAGAAATAACTGCTAGATAGGCAAATTCTTCAAGAATCTCCCCTTTCATCTGGATTCAGGATTCAGTTTGGTCTGAATGTATTCTTGTTGTAGTCAATTAGTTACTTTTTATTTGGATGAAGTGAACATATTTCCTCATCAGTGTCCTCTACTACCACATGGGGTGCACACATCTTTCTTTTCTAAACAACAGGGGCATTTATTTTTTAGTGATATCCCTCTATATAAACTCAAACTTACAATCTTATGACAAGGAGTCAAGTTTTATCTAGTTGTCTTTCCTTAAAGACTATTTCAATGTCTGCATTAAAATTACCCTCATTAAAAATTACACATTAAATGGAATCATTTTAAACAGTCAATTTTCAATATATATTTATATGTCATTTGATAAATTTAAAATTATCTGTTCATAGTTATCAAGGAGAGACTTTAAAATGAAACATTATAAACATATTTCTATTTGAATGCAAACACTTGTGAGACATTAATTTCTTTGGTAAAAAAATTAGCATTTTATTGGTTGGTTTTCAGCACTTTAATGAGAAACAATGAAGTATCAATAAAGAAAATTAGAGATATGAGAGGTAACAAGTGCCTAGAAAGAAGCATGCTGTTCAGTGTTATAATTTTTAGCATAATCAGTCAGGAACAGAATACTAGCAGGTTGAATAGAGTAAGTAGGTATAGGCACACCTACTGAGGTAGCAACTCTAGATAACCCTGAGAGTGGTTGTACATCTCAGACTGTCTCTTATATGACTAACCACTGTCTCTAAACTCTCACTTTAAAGCAAATGACCTTTCTTTACTAAGAGTGATAACATATTTCCAAATTTACACTCCATCTCTCTTCTCCTCAATGCCCTTTATATTCTGTAAGTCCAGCTAGAGTGATTTGTTCAGACTTGACTACATCGTCAAGTCAGTGACATTTATGTATCTGTGGTTTTGGCACATACTGACATCAGTGGATATAAACATGCCTGGATTTGTTTCAGTAAGGTCAGGTCCTACAGTTATTTTTTGTGGTAATCCAAAGCAATATGTACTTTATTTATGGACAGAGACAAAAAAAAATCAAAACAATACATGCTTACTGATTAAATATCAGATTTGTCTGTCCAGATAGTAAATTTTATTCCTAAGTTCTCATTTATTCATTGAGTTGTTTTTTACTTCTAGGAATGCCATTAGGACAGACCTTGATCCTGACCCTTATATTCTTAGGGTGGTTGTCAACGTATTGATGAAAGTCAATATCAAATCACATAGACTCATAATTTGACAACTTCAGAGTCTGAGGACAAATCATGAAAAAGGGGTGGACTTGTCATTCAAATGCATTTAAAAACTATTTAAAAGAATAGAAGGTGATTTTTTCTGATGATGGACTTTTTTGAGTTCTTTCAAGTGTCTCAGAAACAGCAGGATCTTCAGAAAACATTGCATACAGAGTTTTATTTTGTTTCTGTGTTTCCATAATCCGAGAGTAGTAGCAGGCCATGAAGAAGACCTTGATTGTTCCACTTTGTGCTTTGCAGAATGAAAGAAATAATATGTGCAATGTCCTTAGTTCCATATAAATAATGAAGGTCAAGCAATGCTAATGTAAAGCATTGTTATACAGGGTCTAGGTATTCTGAACTTGAATATAACCATGTAAATTGTAAACATGCAAGCTGATGGAATGGGGCAAATCTCTTAGCTCTGAAAATACAAGAGTTCTTGTAACCACCTGTAACTTGAACATAACTCATGACTTGGTAAATATTTCTGATTCCAAGATAATACTTGAAATGATAATTAGATGTTAATAATTATATAATAATCTGCTGCTGAGGTCTTGTTTTTAGAATCGCTTGTTAGATATCTTAGTAGAGTTTTTTCATCTTGAGTTCTTCTGAACAGTCACAAGGCAAGATGTCCTTCAACATGTTTGCTTCACTAAGTGCATAACTGATTGTAGATCTGCACTAGCATTGGATATTGGACTACTCAATATCATTTGTATATAAGCTTTGTGGAAACTTGACATCCTTATATTCCATAACAGCTCTGGCCACAAAAATCGTTGGCTCTTTAAAAACCCTGTGACAGAATTGCTTAGTTTATTCTCAAACAATAGTGACTAATTAAGACCGGTTCACCTTCCTGACTGAAAAAGTTCAGAAAATCTGAGTGTTTACTACTAAAAGAAAAAAAAAAGCAAGCTGAATGCATAGAAGAAAGCATGGAATAGTGATAATTTTAAAATATCTGTTGGCTTAATTTAAGCTAATACATTGTTTTAAAAAATGAAACAATGTTTGTCCTTTTGCACATGGCTTTCTGTTGGGTTCTACACTCAGCTGTGTATCTTAGTCTAAATCACTCTATGACAGAAATATTTTCTTTATTTTTTTCCCAACTATTCACACTTAGTTGTGATCTATTTCCCAGTTGTGTTTCCATTCATCTTCACCCCAGCATGGTGTCTACACTTTACTAGTGTTGCTAAGTTTGTTTCACTTACCAAACACTTCAGGACAAACTTGCTGCACTCCTTACAGCTTGCAGGAGAAGAGAGCCCATAGAGGAGAGAGTGCATTTTTGATAGCAGCCTGGGAGTATCCCAGTACATGCTAGTATCTGAACAGATCAATTGAATAGGAGCATTTGGGAATAAAGCCCACAGTATATAAGAGGCACAGTACATCCCCAGCAGCTGCTCCCCTCCCCCACCCTCTGCCCCTCCCTGTCCCCAGACCACATTCTTGCACTCTTTTTTTTTTTTAGTTTTTTTTTTAATTTTTTTTATTCGATATAATTTATTTACATTTCAAAAGATTTCCCCTTTTCTAGCCCCCCCACTCCCCGAAAGTCCCGTAAGCCCCCTTCTCTTTCCCTGTCCTCCCACCCACCCCTTCCCACTTCCCCGTTCTGGTTTTGCTGAATACTGTTTCACTGAGTCTTTCCAGAACCAGGGGCCACTCCTCCTTTCTTCTTGTACCTCATTTGATGTGTGGATTATGTTTTGGGTATTCCAGTTTTCTAGGTTAATATCCACTTATTAGTGAGTGCATACCATGATTCACCTTTTGAGTCTGGGTTACCTCACTGAGTATGATATTCTCTAGCTCCATCCATTTGCCTAAGAATTTCATGAATTCATTGTTTCTAATGGCTGAATAGTACTCCATTGTGTAGATATACCACATTTTTTGCATCCACTCTTCTGTTGAGGGATACCTGGGTTCTTTCCAACATCTGGCAATTATAAATAGGGCTGCTATGAACATAGTAGAACATGTATCCTTATTACATGGTGGGGAGTCTTCTGGGTATATGCCCAGGAGTGGTATAGCAGGATCTTCTGGAAGTGAGGTGCCCAGTTTTCAGAGGAACCGCCAGACTGATTTCCAGAGTGGTTGTACCAATTTGCAACCCCACCAGCAGTGGAGGAGTGTTCCTCTTTCTCCACACCCTCTCCAACACCTGCTGTCTCCTGAATTTTTAATCTTAGCCATTCTGACTGGTGTAAGATGAAATCTTAGTGTTGTTTTGATTTGCATTTCCCTAATGACTAATGAAGTTGAGCATTTTTTAAGATGCTTCTCCACCATCCGAAGTTCTTCAGGTGAGAATTCTTTGTTTAACTCTGTACCCCATTTTTTAATAGGGTTGTTTGGTTTTCTGGAGTCTAACTTCTTGAGTTCTTTATATATATTGGATATTAGCCCTCTATCTGATGTAGGATTGGTGAAGATCTTTTCCCAATTTGTTGGTTGCCGATCTGTCCTCTTGATGGTGTCCTTTGCCTTATAGAAACTCTGTAACCTTATGAGGTCCCATTTGTCAATTCTTGCTCTTAGAGCATACGCTATTGGTGTTCTGTTCAGAAACTTTCTCCCTGTACCGATGTCCTCAAGGGTCTTCCCCAGTTTCTTTTCTATTAGCTTCAGAGTGTCTGGCTTTATGTGGAGGTCCTTGATCCATTTGGAGTTGCCATTTTGCCTAAAGCACTATACAGATTCAATGCAATACCCATCAAAATCCCAACTCAATTCTTCACAGAGTTAGAAAGAGCAATTATAAAATTCATCTGGAACAACAAAAAACCCAGGATAGCTAAAACTATTCTCAGCAACAAAAGAAAATCTGGGGGAATCAGTATCCCTGACCTCAAGCAATACTACAGAGCAATAGTGTTAAAAACTGCATGGTATTGGTACAGTGACAGACAGGAGGATCAATGGAACAGGATTGAAGATCCAGAAATGAACCCACACACCTATGGCCACTTGATCCTCGACAAAGAGGCTGAAAACATCCAATGGAAAAAAGATAGCCTTTTCAACAAATGGTGCTGGTTCAACTGGAGGTCAGCATGCAGAAGAATGCGAATTGATCCATCCTTGTCTCCTTGTACTAAGCTCAATTCTTGCACTCTTTACCCAAAGCTCTCTTGGCTTGCTCTTCCATTTCCCCAGGACAACTCTGCTCTTTCCCAGAACTTCCCATCTGATCTTTTACAGGTAGTCTGCATCTTTTCCACACAATTACATGTTCAGGGATATTGCAGAGTTATGGACAAGAGAATTATTTCTTGAGTGTGACAGATATAAGTTGATGGACAAAAGAGCATTCTGAATGTATGTTAATTGTCTTTAAGCCCAGCAGAAAAGTTGTTTGTTTGTTTGTTTGTTTGTTTCTGAAGCTGGCCAGCATCTCCTTTATTCTTTTACAGATCTTACCCATTCTCTTTGCATGAGTTGTACTGTTATAAAAAGTAAGATATAAAATCCTGTATTCATCAAAGTTAGATCTGATCATTGAGTATTTAGTGCTTAGTATGGCCTGATTCATGGCAAGTGTTCTTGAAAGATGTTTCAGATTGCACAGCACTCCCAGGGGCACAGTGATGAACAGTGGTTTTCCAGCCTTTTCTTACATCCTGTTCCATACTCATGCCGGGGGCTTTGAAGTGCCAGGCTCTTGCCAGTCTTTAGAAATGGCTACAGCCACTCATGTTCCCTTCTTCTCTGCCACTTTGGAATAGAATATATTAAAGGTGATAAGATACTCTAAGAATGACAGGTGGGCTGAATCTCATAAAAAAAATACAGCCTAAGTTTGTTCTTCATGTGTTTGTTTTAATCTAACTACTGTTTCTGAACATTGCTTTGTCTGTGGTGCCTGCCTTTGCTGGTTCTAGAGAGCTGTGCTGTCCAGTGGAAATTAAAAACTGGAGGAACCTCCCACAACTGGCCAAAACTTTGTATGAAAATTAAATGCTGTAACTCCTGATTTATCAGTAGAACTAGAACAGCTTAGTTTTTCCTAGCAGATGAAAGGCACCCTAAAGTTGAGTATAGGAAATTTGTTCTTACTTACAATTCAGTGAAAAGAGGGTTTAAAAGGAGTCTTACCAATGACTTGTATCTGCAAGAGACAGTAAATGTTCATTGAAAAGAAATGGGTTTCCAAGTCTCAGTTCACTACCACAGCCTGTCAGTTACATGTGAGAGAAAGAATGGTGTTTCATAGAATTGTATAGAATTCCGTGCTTGAGAATAGCTTAGATAACTCCTAATACATTTCCCTTATCTTATAAAGGAGGAACAGAGTTTGAACAGGATAAGTGGCATTCACAGGAGCCTGGCAAGGGGCAGGGCAGGCTAGACTCCAATTATTCTAAGGACCACTCTAGTCTCTATGCAACATGGAGAGGGGACTCACCTTAGCCTCTTTCTTCAAGAGGCTTTATCTTATTCCACTCTGTCTCTATAAACTATTAAGGTGTGATAAAGACATAGTTTTTATGTGATAAAGACATCTTCATCTTTCAAGACTCATTTTTTTTTGGAAAAATGATTAGTATCATAATTTTACATAACTGCTAAGTCATAATATTAGAATATTTTTGACAAGACTCACAAAGGATTTTGTTTGTTAGTTTCTGATGTTTGGTTTGTAACAGGATGTATAGTCTCAGCTAGAGGGGAACTTGCCCTGTGGCACAGCTTGGTCTCCAAGTTATGACCCTCTGCTTCTGCTTCCTGAGTGCTTAGAATACAGACACATCTCATCACACACAGCCCGGTTTTTAAGCATAGAAATTAATAGAGAGCAGTTATACTCTATAGTATGCAATCCCCACTAATGTTCTTCCTCTAAAATTAAAACATCTATATAAAACTGAAATTCCAAACAAACATAACAGATGAACTACAAAGTTTGTTGCTCCATTTGCCATGGCCACTGTTATTAGAGCATATTTTTTTTAACATAAAGGGTGTTTTTATTGTCTGCATACAGAAGTGAAAATATGGCATAGAGTAAAAAAAAAAGACAAATGACAGAAAAGTTCACTTTTGCTATTTTTGTTTGACACTGGACTAAAGATTCAATCTTTGGGAATTAGACAAGAAACAAAAATTAAAGGCATTTAACATAAAAATATAATGTCATATTAAATCTATTGACAGGCTATATAGCTTTGCATATAAAATACATTGGAATCTTCATAAAACTCTACTGTATAAGCAGTTATGTTCCTGTATGCTAAAGATTCAATGAGCATTTATGGTCCTATGTACTTAGAATAAAAATTTAAAAATAAAAGTTAAAAATTCATTTACAATATCATATAATGTAATAAGTGGAAGACTTCTTCATTGAAAACTACAAACATATTTTTAAAACTTAAAAACAAACAAACAAACAAACAAACAACAGCTATTCTGGTACCAGGCACTTCAGGAGCCGCAGGTTACTGTGCAGATATGGCCAAGTCCAAGAACCACACCACACACAACCAGTCCCGCAAATGGCTCAGAAATGGCATCAACAAATCTCCATCACAAAGATAGGAATCTCTTAAGGGGGTTGACCCCAAGTTCTTGAGGAACATGTGCTTTGCTAAGAAGCACAACAAGAAAGGCCTGAAGAAGATGCAGGCCAACAATGCAAAGGCAGTGAATACAGTGCGCAAAGGCCATCAAGGCCCTTGTGAAGCCTCAGGCCATCAAACCCAAGATACCAAAGGGCCCCAGCTGCACGCTCAGCTGCCTGGCTTTCATCGCTCACCCCAAGCTTGGGAATTGGATTCGAAGCTACATGGATGGCCAAGGGGCATAGGCTCTGCCAACCAATCCCAAGGTTCAAACCAAGGCAGAGGCCAAAGCTCCAGCTAAGGCTCAGACTTCAGCTCCAGCTCCAGCTCCCAAAGGTGCCCAGGCCCCTGTGAAGGCCCCATAGTAAAGGCTCCTGCCAGTGTGAAGACAGATGGACTACTGTGACACACCTACCTGCACACTATTTGCAGATTATCAGTGTCCTATGCTGTTTTAACAAATAAATTTGAGGCTACACCTGTTTAAAAAAAAAAAAAAACCAAAGAATCTTGGAGAGATACACTAGGTACATGGATGGAGAAATGAAAGCAACAGTGTAACTAGGCTTCTAAACCTGATTTCTTTTGTTAGGTTTTAACTTTGACTCAAAATATTACAAATAAATCATCAGAAATACCAAGAATATATACATGGGTCAGTGTAAGGGGTTTAAGTAAATGATAGTTATAAAATTTGATAAGAGTTCATCCAATATGCATGTTTCCATTTCACAATATAACATATAGTTCTTTCAATGTTATCAACCACATACCTATTCTATTTTGAAAAGAAGAAGCATTTAGCTAGATACTTTTCTTACCAGTCCATTTAGAATAATTTAGGTAAAAGATAGAAGTAGTCCATTATGAGTTTCATGAACCTATTTGAAAAGTTAGTATAATCAAGCTTGTGTTTATACATTTATACCCAAACACACACACACACACACACACACAAATGTAGGAGAACATTTATTAGGGCTGTGGTGGCTGGACTGAGAGAATTAAGCACCTATCGTTTTAATAAGTATTTTGAATGTAAGCTGGGAGATGCTTGAGACTAGATGAATGAATGACTTACTTTAATTTCCAGTCAATGAGAGGAGTGAGGGGAGACATAAACCAGGAAGACCGCAGTAGAGAATCCTTTCTTACATCTCACATCCCAAGGACTGAAGGTTTAGTCTCACATCAGATATGATCATTAGATGGAATGCCAACTTGACGGACTTCAATGTGAAGTTTTCTAGTATCCTGCACATGAGATTTTCCAACTGAATATTCTCAGGCAGAGTAGGAATAATATGACTGCATAGGTTAGAATTTGGTTTAAAGATGAGCTATTGGTAGGCCTGTATAGAGCTTCCATGAAAGGAGCAAATGCAGGTTTTCTATTGTATGCAAGGTGATTGTAGTTAACAAACATCTATTGTGCATTGAAAATAGCTTAAGAAGTAGATGTTTATGCATCTTTATATGGTCAAAGCATTCCAAACCTATTTATAAACATATTTCGCCCACATAAATATACATAATTTATTCAATAAATAAATAAGATAAAAATTATAAAACATTGACATAGTTTATAGTTTTTCCTTGGGCTGGGCATATATCTCAGAGATAGTACAGTTGTATAGTATGTACAAGCCTTGGGTTCAAAAACATCATGGTTTCTTCTGATTTAATATGAAGTGTTTGCCAAAACCTTTTCACTACTGTACTACAGAGAACAGTCCTCCCTACAAGAGAAGAGCATTGTCTTTGTCCCAGCAGGATCTCACAGCCAGGGGTACAGATTGCCTGATCTCTTCAGAGTAAGGTGGCTGATGTTAGAATAGATGGACTTAAAGAAGTAAAGGTAGGACCATTTTCCAAAGTCTCCCTAGTGGAGGCAGCAGGATTGTCAACCACTGGCTTTTGAAATGGAGACAGAATCTTATTTCTTCTCTTTCTAGCTTATTAGTTAGTAGTGCAGAACCAGCAAGCTAAGAGCAGCAGCCAAAATGTGATCAATAATGTATCCCTCTGTATGTGAATCAAAGGCTCGCTGGTAAGGAAAGGAAAACACAGAGTATCTTAAATCACAGTGTGCAGCAGCGGGAACCAGACAGCTCAGAGACAGAGCAGAGAAGACTGTGTCTGGGCAGGAGGCCTGAGGCTGGGGAGATGCAGCCAGTAGTGAAAAACAATACAGCTCTTATTTTGAGAGGTTGAACCTTCAAAGGACAAAGGAGACTCAAAAGTATGGGTAGATGGGAATTGTCTATATGTGTATATAGATCATGTATAACATTAGTATCTGTCTGCTTTAGAAGTACAAGGTCAAAGAAAGCAAGAACCCATGCAGATTTTTTTCTTTTTGATATTTCAAACAGAATCACTGCATATCATGGAAATTTTCACTGTTTTTTAGCTTCTCACTTTTTTCTACAAGTGAGAGTCCAGGATTCAGGGTTTGCAGAGCCGAGTCTGATCCGTAGAGTCCGTAAAAGGTACAAGATATCTCCTGACCCCTGCATCTGCCATTTTCTTCACCCCCACCCTCACCTCATACTTACAGAATGTTTATCTCTAGAAATTGGTAATTGGATGAACTTCCCAGATCAACTGGCCTAAACTTTGTATGGGAAGTAAATGCTGATCATTGTCCCCTGTAACTCCTGATTTATCAGTAGAACTAGATCTCAGACCTTTTGGGAGAACATTTCTGTTACCACCAGGCAGCATTTCTATGTTTGTTTAGAAAGATGTACATACTTTCTCCCATGGGATAGGTCTCAAGTTGGGCCCGTCACTGGTTGGCCTTCCTCCAGGCTCTGCTTCCTTTATCCCTGTGAACACCAATCGAAGAACATGCACAGGCTGGACATACCCCTGCCTAAACATTGACAGCAGATGTGCAGCTTGGCCTTCAGGTGACTCCCCTAACAAGTGCCACATGGCCTTTCTCAGACTCTGTGGCCTGCTAATGGTTTCCCTTTCTCTACCTTTACTGCCTGGTTGAGCCTCAGTGGGAAAGGAGGTGCTTAATCCTGTTGGGATTAGATGTTATAGGGTAGGATGGTCCCTAAGGAGGGCTTATCTTTCTCTGAGAAGAAGGGGAGAAGGGCAACAATTGGCAAGAGCAGGACTGGGAAGAGAGGAAGAAGTTATGATTGGATATAATGTGAATAAAAGTAAATAAATTATGAAAAATAAATATGAGTATATATATTGTAAAAAATAATGTGATAGGGGAAAGAGCAAGATAAAAATAACTATAACATTATAGTTATTTGATATTATCGTCAGCTTTAATCTTTTAGCATCTACCTAAAACTCCTGAGATGAAAATTTTCATACATAAACTAAATGACTCTATTTGAGTGATGTGTTGGCTGAGTCTCACATTATAATATAATGGCAGAGCACACATTTCGCTTATGTTAATTTTGGTAGTCTAGGTTGCCAAACCTACGTTTA
Organism: Apodemus sylvaticus; assembly: GCF_947179515.1. Classification (NCBI taxonomy): domain Eukaryota; kingdom Metazoa; phylum Chordata; class Mammalia; order Rodentia; family Muridae; genus Apodemus; species Apodemus sylvaticus. The sequence goes on along the minus strand of NC_067486.1, from coordinate 59,389,634 downwards.
TCATTGTTAGCTCAGATCCATGGTCAATGTACTCTATGTGGCTGTGATGCCACTTTCTACCACATAGCCCTTAATCTTCATTATAGTTGCCAAGGTCACGCTGGCATGGCAAATCAATAAGGATCACACATGTCAGATATAGGCTTCCTGTTCTTCTATAAGCTGCTGGCCAACACTTTCACATAACTATATCTAACCACAAAGGCAGCTAGAAAATCTGGACTGGTTGTGTTCCCAAGAAGCATGTGCCTCACTAACAGATTTGACAACATGCCACCCCAAGATTGGACTTTGCATGCTAAGTATTTTAATTTGAAGGATGGTGAGAAACAGATTACAGAAGAAGATCCCTTATAATTTATTCCTGAGAAAATAAAAAAAAAATCCTAAGAATTTCTGACCTCCCCCTTCCCTAGGCCAGGTCAGGAAAGTCTCATATATAAGATACCTTCATGGTTGTGGAAAAAATGATGGACTAATTTCTAAAGTGAAAGTGCCACAGAAGAATCTGAAGAGACAGGCGTTGTTCAGTTCTTCTAGCCCCTTGCTGTTCCGTCATATCCATGCTAGAAGTGAGAATGTGAAATCCTGGTTCATAATCTATCCATAATCTGTGGACAGTGCATTGCTCCAAGGAGCTTCTTCGTGTAGAAAGTGTACAGGAGACTCACAAATGGACAATGTGCAAACAGAGACTTTGGACCACTGAGCCCCAAATGGGATCTCCTTATGACACCTCTACCCTCACGATTCAGGGATCTATATGAAATAAGAGGCAGAAAGGTTCAAGAGTTAGAAGGGATGGAAGACTTTCGGGAAACATTATTTTTCAGACATAACATTGTCGATATACTTAGGAGCTCACAGAGACACGGGCAACATACAAAAGATGCACAAGTTCAAGCCAGAGTAAAGCCCAGCACAGAGAAGGGCAAGAGGCCACAATCCCACCCTTAAGCAAGAACAAGAGGCAATTTGCACTGACACCTGGTATCAATAGGAAAATTGTTTTTCTTCAGGGGAGAAATGTGGATATATCAGCCACATTCCATAGCAAGCTCTCAGGAGTAGTCAGTCAACAAAAATGGACTCTATGGGTTTTTATTTGTTTTCCTGGGTTGATTGATTGTGTGTGTATGTGTGTATGTGTGTGTGTGTGTGTGTGTGTGTGTTTTAACAGACATATGCTTTTAAACTTGTTAATGGAGTTCACACAAACACAATTTTGTTTAGTTTTTGAATCTAAGTGTATGAAAGAACATTAAATTCAGTAAGAGATCTTGGAGAAGTTGATGGAGGGAAAATAATATGATTAAAATATATTATACAAATTTTTTAAAAAATTAGAAAGAAGTGAAAATGTATTATGATTTCATCTTTGAATGTCTTAGTAGTTCATCAGCTTGTTTGATTTTTCTTAAATCGGTTTTCTTTATTATTCACTTTTCAAGGAACTAGATTTTATCAAAGCTTTCTGATGCCCTTTTCTGTTCTTCTACAATGTAATAAATGTTGACCTTACTGTGGTCCTGAGAAAGACTCTTCTTGGCACACCATGTGAATAGACTTACTCCAGCTCAAGGGCATGGGTTTTCAGCCTTTCCTGTCTACAGTTTGGAGTAGGGTTATTGTTTACATCAAACACATGCCAGAAGACTCTCTGACACTGTAGAAGTCAGATATAAATCTGTCACACTGTCTGAGATTTCAAGATCAAGCCACCGGACAAACTCTGTCATTCTTAGCCAACCACATGTTATAGAATTTCTTCAGCTTATTTTCATCTACTCTTCAGTCTCCATATCAGATCCAGCCGTTTGCCTTTTATCTTTAACATCAGGACCATAACAGCAGGTGGATGAACCTAGAATAACAACTGTACTGTACAACACCTGCCTGGGGCCTGGTTGCTGTCTTCATTAACACCTTACAGGCTGCGGGTTTCAGCTAGAGCTTCTACATCTACACCCAGTCCTTTTCAAACCATCTGCCACTACCTTGTCCCTGTTAGTCCCCACTGTGTCTGCCTGAAGTCAGCAGCACAGGCACATGGCAGTGGGAAATTTATACATATGTTTCTTTCCTTCTCATGCTTTCTTCACATTGACTTGTGTCAATAACTGTAGGAAAACGGTCTGAGATTTCATAGTTTGTTTTCTCAATAATAAATATATGTTGGTGAGAATTAGACTTAAATTATGTAAAGTGCTTGGCATAATGAGTCTTTAATGAATGGATCCATATTATTTTACATGACAATTATTATTGTGTGGTGCTAATTAATGTACTGGGACTTCAGAGACTGGGATCAAGACAGAAAAGCAGATGCTGGGGAGTTGTAAATCCACCAAGCTTTAAAAAAAATACTGTTTATACTTTTGCACCTCAAAAATGATCATCCCTATTTAACTAGCCTATTATTGTGAGACTTAATTTTATTAGATAGTCATTAAAGTATTTATTTAATGCTGAAGAAGCCACTGAGAAATAGTAATTTTTAAAGATATAACTCCAAATAATTAAAATAAGAGTCTCAGTCCATGTTGTATTTAAACTTTAGAATAGGAAGCAATTAGTCAATGCTGCATCAAGCCTTTCCAGGACCAGGGCCCTCTCCTTCCTTCCTTCCTTCTTGGGAATAATTTGATATGTGAGTTCTGTCTTGGGTATTCAGAGCTTCTGAGCTAATATCCACTTATCAGTGACTGCATTCCATATGTGTTCTTTTCTGAATGAGATGCCTCACTTAGGATGATATTTTCCAGTTCCAACCATTTGCCTAAGAATTTCATGAATTCATTGTTTTTAATTGCTGAGTAGTATTCCATTGTGTAAATATACCACATTTTCAATATCTATTCCTCCACTGAGGGACATATGGGTTCTATCCAGCTTCTGGGTATTATAAATAAGGCTGCTATGAACATAGTTGAGCATGTGTCCTTATTGCATACCTGGGAATCCTCTGGGTATATGCCCAGGATTGGTATAGCAGGGTTCTCAAGAAATGTCATGCCCAGTTTTCTGAGGAACCGCCAGACAGATTTTCAGAGTGGTTGTACCAACTTGCATTCCCACCAGCAGTGGAGGAGTGTTCCTCTTTCTCCACATCCTTGCCAACACCTGCTGTCTCCTGAGTTTTTAATCTTAGCAATTCTGACTGGTGTGAGGTGAAATCTCTGGGTTGTTTTGATTTGCATTTCCCTAATGACTAATAATGTTGAACATTTCTTAAGGTGCTTCTCAAACATTCGAAGTTCCTCAGGTGAAAAATTCTTTGTTTAGCTCTGTACCCCATTTTTTAATAGGGTTATTTGGTCTGGAGTCTAACTTCTTGAGTTCTTTGTATATATTGAATATTAGCCCTCTGTTGGATGTAGGGTTGCTGAAGATCTTTTCCCAATTTGCTGGTTGCCAGTTTGTCCTTTTAACAGTGTCCTTTGCCTTTCAGAAACTTTGTAATTTTATGAGGTCCCATTTGTCAATTATTGATCTTAGAGTATAAGCTATTGGTGTTCAGGAAAATTTCCCCTGTGCCCATGTCCTCGAGGGTTTTCCACCATTGCTTTTCTATTAGTTTCAGTGTGTCTGGGTTTTATGTGGAGGTCCTTGATCCACTTGGAATTGAGCTTAGCACAAGGAGATAAGAATGAGTCAATTCACATTCTTCTGCATGCTGACCTCCAGTAGAACCAGCACCATTTGCTGAAAAGGCTATCTTTTTTTTTTTTTTTTGACTGGATGGTTTCAGCTCCTTTGTTGAAGACCAAGTGACCATAGGTGTGTGGGTTCATTTCTGGGTCTTCAATTCTATTCCACTGATCTACCCGCCTGTCACTGTACCAATACCATGCAGTTTTTAACACTATTGCTCTGCAGTACTGCTTGAGGTCCGGGATACTGATTCCCCCAGAATTCCGTTTATTGTTGAGAATAGTTTTAGCTATCCTGGGTTTTTTGTTATTCCAGATGAATTTGAGAATTGTTCCTTCTAACTTTATGAAGAACTGAGTTGGGATTTTGATGGGGATTGCATTGAATCTGTATATTGCTTTTGGCAAGATGGCCATTTTAACTATATTAATTCTCCCAACCTATGAGCATTTTCTGAGGTCTTCTCTGATTTTCCTCTTCAGAGACCTGAAGTTCTTGTCATACAGATCTTTCACTTGTTTGGTTAGAGTCACACCAAGATAATTTATGACTTGTTTGTGGCTATTGTGAAGGGTGTAATTCTCCTAATTTCTTTCTCAGCCTCCTTATCCTTTGAGTATAGGAAGGCTACTAATTTGCTTGAGTTGATTTGATAACCAGCCACTTTGCTGAAGTTGTTTATCAGTTGTAGGAGTTCTCTGGTAGAGTTTTTTGGGTCACTTAAATAAACTATCATATCATCTGCAAATAGTGATAGTTTGACTTCTTACTTTCTAAAATTTGTATTCCTTTGACCTCCTTATGTTGTCTAATTGCTCTAGCTAGAACTTTACTGTATTGAAAAGATATGGAGAGAGGGGGGCAGCCTTGTCTAGTCCCTGATTTTAGTGGGATTGCCTCAAGTTTCTCTCTATTTAGTTTGATGTTGGCTACCGGTTTACTGTATATTGCTTTTACTATGTTTAAGTATTGGCCTTGAATTCCTGTTCTTTCCAAGACTTTACCATGAAAGGATGCTGAATTTTGTCAAATGCCTTTTCAGCATCTAATGAAATGACCATGTGGTTTTTTTTCTGAGTTTGTTTATGTAGTGGATTGCATTGATGGATTTCTGTATATTGAACCATCCCTGCATACCTGGGATGAAGCCACAATTACCCTGATACCAAAACCACACAAAGATCCAACAAAGAAAGAGAACTTCAGACTAATTTCCCTTATGAATATCAATGCAAAAATACTCAATAAAATTCTTGCCAACTGAATCCAAGAGCACATCAAATTGATCATTCACCATGATCAAGTAGACTATGGGATTTTCATATCCACCATACTCAAACATGAGAATGAGGTGACAGTCACTAAAATCAATATAGCTGTAGCTTAAGAAATGGAAAGTAACTTTCATTAATAAGGGAGAGGGGAAATGTCTTGATTAATTCTGAGAAGATCAGAAAGTTGTTTTTCCTACATTTTTATTGGTTATTTTATTTATTTATATTTCAAATGTCATCTTCCTTCCCAGTTTCCCCTCTAGAAGTGTCCTATTCCTACTGCGCGCTCCCTGCCTCTATGAGGATGCTTCCCCACCAGCCCACCCACTCCTGCCTCAATGGCCTAGGATTATCCTATCCTTGGTCAAGATTCCAAAGAACCAAGAGTCTCCCCTCCCAGTGATGTCAGACCACTTTTTATATCCATAAGTTGTTTTTTATTTTACATTGTATTCTACTGATAAAGATTTCTCTACCATTTTTCCAGCTGATTTGCAGATCAGAAAATAAAGTGGGACTCTTTAGCGGACAAAATAAGAATAAAAAAGCCTTAGCATTCTGCTGAGGGCCCAGATTTCTAGGAACTCAGAGATTGCTCAGGCCCTGCACACCATAGAATGATGCATCATGAAGGTGTTTTAAAAACACAAACCCCCTATGCCCCTATTTTTACAACATAATTGCATATGTACAATCATTTAAACTTCTTCTGATCCTCATCAATTAAAAAAAAAAACATCATATTTTAACCTAGTGAGACTAGGTCAACAATTTAAATTTCTTAGTTTAAGACATAATAGTGTCCTTCAAGGACAGAAGACACAAGTGCAAAGAAATGCCAGATTTAACTGGAATTCATATGTGAGAGTCCTTGAGATAAAATATTTGGAATTGTTTTAAATAACTAGCCAAGACTTTTATGGACAATTAAAATTGCCTTAGCCATGTAGCAATGTGGAGACAGCCAATAAGTGTGTTATGAGACTGTATCTGCATCAGTAGTGGGCCCCTGGAGGCAGAGATTGAGTGAATAATAAATCTTTTGTTTTTTATTGTGGATGCCAACAAGTGCTTGCTGACAGGAGCCTGATATAACTGTCACCTGGGAGGCTCTGCCAGTGAATGACAAATACAGAGCGGGACACTCTCAGCCAACCGTTGAAGGGAGCTCAGGGTCCCGAATGAAGGAGCTAGAGAAAGGTCCCAAAAAGCTAAAGTGGTTTGTAGCACCATAGGAGGAACAACAATATGAACCACCTAGTACCCCCTCCCCAGAGCTCCAAGGGACTAAACCACCAACCAAAGAGTCCACATGGAGGGGATCATGGCTCTAGATGTATATTCAGCAGAGGATGGCCTTGTGGAATATCAAAGGGAGGAGAGACCCTTGGTCTGGAGATATAGTATAGGGTCCTGAGTGCCAATATAGGGGAATGCTAGGACAGAGAAGGGGAAGTAGGTGGATTGGTGGACAGGGTGAGGGGGTATGGGTTAGAGGATTTTCAGGGAGACAGAAATAGGAAAGGGGGACAACATTTGAAATTAAAACATTACTCTGTCCACTACTGGAGCACAGTATTTAATCTTCTCTTTCAGGCACTATAATGAATAACATACATGATGTTTCTCCCAATTGATTGAGGAATTTAAAGGAAGTCTTTTTATGGTAGAAGGGAGCTAGTATTTTGTTCCATGTACTGCTAACCATGTTCAGGGTAGAATGGATATTTGCCTAGTATTTAAATTGGAAATTTAAATTTTCTTCTGCAAACCAAAGCTTACAGAATTATTACAGTATTGGAAACCATTGATCCTTCTAAACAAGGATTTGCCTCAACATCCAGTGACTTTTAGTTTTTACTCTGCCTTCCACTGCAGCCTTTCAAGTCCTTGTTTGTTTATAAGAACCTAGAATCATAGTTTCAGTATATGAGTACCACTGAGAATCACATGGTGCTGCTTTTAACTGGATTTTTCCAATTAATTCATAAGCAAATCAAATTTCTGTCAGAAAATTATCTTTCACAACATATTCATACAAAAACCAATTTGACAGATCTTTGGGTTTTGTTTCCCTAGCAAAAACACATTGTATGTAGATGTGTGTGTATGTCTGTGTGTTTCATGTAGTTAATATTAACTAGAGTATTTTGCCTTATTTAGAAAAACAACTGAGTTAACTCTCTATGGTATTCCTAGAGGTCATTTGAGAAAATTAAATATCCTTTCAGTTGCAGAATGCATAGTAAAATCATTTAAAATAAAGTATCAGTTCAGTTTCATCTGCATAGAATAATTGTTATTATTTTTACACTATTGCTTTGATTTCCTGCTTTTTTAATTTTTAATGTCAATGTTTATTTGGATGTTTCTCATCCTTTGTACATCTTTATCATTTTATCGTCTTAAGTGCCTGCAATTCATGGCTTAGTATACTGTGCCATCTATATGATATATTTCTTAGACATAGGAAAGGGTTTGGTAATCCTACGTCTATTTTTCTTCTAAGTGGCTTATTGTTGCGTGAAATGGCAAAATGGAAGATTTGTTCCTCTGGCTTAAGACGGGCTCTCATTAAAAGAGACTCAGAAGGAATAGAACATTTCTTGTTTAAAATATCTTTTAAATGTTGAACATGACAAGAAGACATAAAACTACTTAAAGATATAATTCTAATGGTAAAGACAATGCTTTCAGAACCTGTTTCATTTCAAATTATTTGTAACTCTGCAAATCTTTCAGATGGCACATGTCTCTCACAGCAGCTGCCCTTTTTTTAAAAATTTATTTGTATACTTCCCCTAAATCACTACTGTTACTTTTTTGAAGACAGAAGCTATTCCTTTATCATCTCTGTCTACAAATCCCAGTTCCTAATCCTGTCTACTAATCCAAGCTTCCTCTTTCAGTTGGAAATAAATTCTTGCTTGTAAACGAAGACATGCACAACTCCATTGGGTAATTTTTCTCATTACTTGGTGCAAAGTCAAGAGCCAGTTGCAGCATATCTAGAATGTGAAGAGTTTGTTGCTTATAGTTGAGTCATAAGGATTAGGTGAATCTGTTCCCATGATTGACTACATCTCAGTATTTTGACTTTTGGTCGGTTTGATAAAAAAATCAAATAGAATCAAATCACATAGGATTAATTCAAACGATATCTTTATTACGATTTCCATTTACTTGAATGCTTTCAAAATTGCATGCCAACGTTTCATATACAACCTGTAGAATGAAGTCACATCCTATGTAGAAGAAGGGTTAAGGCTCAGCATTCTGAGCTGCATAGTGCTTGCTATGTACCTACCAAGAGGCCTCATCTCCATACACTGGTACAATTTCTTGAACATAGCTATCACTCCAATGGTATGCTTCAACCCTCTCATCTGTTCATCTGCATAACATATATGAATGGAAGAGGAACCAAGAAAGAGGCAAGGGGTCAGTCCAACAGGGTGGGTCACTGTTTATTCTCATGGAGGGAAAAAGATGAGTGTTAGGAAGTCCAGATAGCAAGCATGGAGGGTAGATAGTATATGAAACAGGTTCTCCAGACCTGGTGTGCTCTGAATGCAAAGCCTGAAGTTCCCCATCTCACCATACATTTCCCACACTCATGCATCTAATAATGAGTTACCTATTCAGTATGTATTTTTAAAAGCCTATCCACATAATTTAAATTCTCACTTGAATTTATACTAACTCTGTCTTTTATTCTCATTTTCTTCTGTCTTAATATTTTGTTTTCTTTTTTCCTCCTCCTGCTCATTCATCTCTTCCTTCTTCCACATTCTTTATCTCTTATCCATTCTCCCTCTTCCAATTCCATTAATGAAAGTAGATAATAACTTGTGAATTCAAGTGGAACTTCATTTCTGAAACTGCACACTCATGCTGGAACCCATTAAGCTTGATAGCGAGAAATGAGAGAAATCATAATTATCGGGCCACTAAAATACATGAAACATAAAATTTGTCAGGGAAAGTAATTGAAATTATTTGAGCAGTTGGGCCTGGTGCTGAGCAGACCCTCCGTGATAATGGAAAGGTTACAGGCAATGTTTAGCAATGCTGATGAGGTCCAAGGTGACTTCATGCCACCACAGTCATCAACTTCATGCTCTGCTTCTAATAATTTGCTAATCCACCCCAGGAAATAGGGTGTTTGGGGAAACCCTTTGACCATCCACAACAACACAACTAAATTCACCTGTGTGAATTTCTTTCTGGTTATACTCGTGTAATCGTGTACTTTATTAATTAGTTTGCTTGCTTGCTGATTTAGCTGTCCTGTCTTGCCCCTTGGAGCATTTATAACTTGTTCTTTTGCTCATTATTCATTTTCTCTGGGTTATTCTTCTCCATCCTTTACCATCAATCTCAAGAGCTTTAAGAAACACAAATCCCATTGTTAAGAATAGTGTTACCCAGATTGGTGTTGTTTTTATACATGCTGAGCTGATGATGTACTGAACAGAGTAAGAATATGCAGAAAAAAATACTATACTAATGATTTAAAATACCTAAAATATCCCTGACCTCAACTTCAAAATTTTCAGAGGTCACAGATGCATATGTAGGGTGCTTTGGGCATAGTGATTGAGGTACAGAAAATATCATTCAACGAGAGGGTATAGTTTATGTGAGTTAAACCTGTGTGTTCTGACCATGCAAATGGTGTATTTCTTATTATACAAATATTTGGATCGTTTTCAAAATTAGGTGAGTCCCACCAATGTTAATGTAATAGGAATATCCAACTTAGCTTGATGATTGTCTCATAACTTTATATATCTTTCACATCAGTTTAGTGATTTTTCTTTCATACCACATCTTTCCAGTCTCAAATACCTTGTTTGATATCTCCTTAATGGTTATAGAGAAACTATCATTAGTCTCATGCGTTACTGAATGAACTGAGACAATTGAAAACTAAATGAGACAACCTCTGTGTCTAGACTTGGTTTATGCTCTATGAAGTCACTATGCCTCAGTGGATAATCAGTCAACGTGTCCCTACACTGCTTCTGGCTTGAGAGTTTACTGTACATTTCTATCATTTTTCACAGGAGCTAATTTAGTGTCTGCTTAAACATATTTTTCAAATAAGCGACTGTGGAATTAGCTCATCTCAGTTTTGGGGAGTAGCTCTACATGTTTCAGATTTTGCTCTCTGTTTATTTTCTGTACAAAACAAAAGTTAGTGCATTCGATTTGACTCCACCCTTTAGGCTAATAAAATATTCTCAGCGAGGCAGCTGAGTTCATGATATGAAACAGCCTGTTGTTCAGATGTAGAAGCTAAGTTCTTCTGTAAGGCTGATTTTTGTAGCGTGTGTCTCATATTAGTTGAGAGCATGGACTGTCCTAGTCTGTCTTGTGTCCAGGGTTCAAATGTTTTCTAACTTCAATATGCCCTACCTTTTCATCAGTAAATAAAGCTATACAGAAGAATAGTATGCTAGACTTCTGTGTTGCCAGGACTATATACTATTTTGAAGTGAAAAAAATCTGGACCACAGTATGACTTTAACTAACCAACATCTGCCAGTAAAGATTAGCCATTGTTATGTTAAAGTCAATAACTGAAGGTATCTAATTCCCTTTTCAAGCCCATTAGAGACCTCTAGTTTAGATTAAGACTAAATACAATCACTTGGGCCATCCATTTATTTATTTATTAATTATCTAAAACATACCTGGCTCCCTACTATGGGCTTCCCCCCCCCCCCGACTACTTCTCATCTGGAAATGAGAAGTGAACAGTCTTGCACATGAAATATGCCACTATTTAGACATGCAGACATTCACAGAGATCATTGCAATTTAGAAAACAGGAGCTCTGATATTCATGTCTTGAAGAGGGAGACAGAGAAGACTCACATTTTTTATTATCTGGAGCTTGTAATAGATTTTAGATGAGACTTAGATTTTTAAGAGAGTGTCATTGAGGGCCAGGAAGATGGCTTAGAGTGTTGGGGTGCTTGTTGCGAACCTCGTGGACAATTACTGAGAACCATTTAATTAAAAGAGCAATCCAGAATTAAATTCTGCAAGTTGTCCTCTGACCTCTGTGGGCACTGTAGCACATGCATGTACAGGCACCTGCTACCCACCTGGCAAACACAAAATAAACAGGTGGAATAAAAAAGAATTTAAAAAGGGAAAACTGCATCAAATCTTCATGGCCAAATTAAAAACAGTTTGGGTGCAGGATGAGACAGAAAGTATAAATAGAATTTCAAACAATATACACATTCATACAAAGGGGTATCTAGTAACTCAGACCTTGGGATTCTTAGAAGGAAAACAGCAAGTTTGAGAGGCATATCAAAAATTTATGTATCAACTTGTGTATGCTTGCTGGCTATTAGGAAACCATTGCCAGTAGTGTTTCCTAGATGTCTGTTAACCTGTGATCATTTTTCTTAGCTCTTTCTATACCTCATGTCAGTCATTGTGCTCAGAAAAAAAAAAAGGATTTTAAGATTTCATTGAAAAGAAAACTTTTGACTCTAACAGGATCACCAGCAACTAACTATAATGACACTGAAAATGAAGAAGGTTTATTTTCTAATAGGTTGTAGGAATAAAATCAGATGGAACTATATAAATCTTTTGCAGTCTGCAAAGTGCACAGACATTCAAATACCACAGACCAAACACAAAATTTAATTCCAAGCTTCAGGCGTTGAATTGCCATCCAGTGGTCCCTAATTGCCAAGTGATGGTATTATTTCAAACCTGAAATTATCTAATTAAGATATCTGCTGAGCTGTTGTTGTTTAATCGTTTTTCTTGTGTTTATTTTACTATTTCCCAATTAAGTTCCATTTTGTCAATGCATTTTGGATATGTGTTGCACTGGTTACTTTGCTGGATAGTTTTGTGTCAACTTGACACAAGATAGACTCATGGAAAGAGGGAGTCTAAATTGTGAAAATGCCTTCATAATATCAGGCTATAGCTAAGCCAGAGGGTATTTTCTTAGGAAATAATGTGGAAGAGCCAGCAAATTTTGGGTGGGGACACTCAGGTTGAGGAAGCCAGTAAGCAACACTCTTCCATAGTCACTGCATCAGCTTCTGCCTTGAGGACCCTGCCATATTTGAATTCCTGCCTTAGTTTCCATCAAAAGACTGTGATGTATAAACCAAATAATCCTTTGTCTCAACAAGTTGTTTTGGTCATGGTGTTTCATCATAGCAATAAAAGTCCTAACTAAGATACTTGTCCTAGATCACCTCAGTAAGAGTCAATGAGCAGAATTAGACACTGTACTTGGAAGTGACAGAGTATTTCTAAGAGTCATTTGTGCTTGTGAATATGTAAAGAAGCACTTGTATAAATGACTTCATGATACCAAACAGCATAGCAGTGCCCTATTGTTCATGAATAAGTTGAAAAGAATACATGTGTTGTATTACATGCTACAAGAAAACAGCTCGCAGTTTGTTTAGTGGCAAATCTAAAGAAACTTTACAGTGTATTTTTTCTCTTTGTCCTACTTTGTGCCAAAAGTTATGTACGTGAACTAGAAGAAAAAAATTAGAAACACTCATTATAACCTTTCATTCAACAGGTATTTAACATGTCTCCTACAAAGATAACTTAATTTCTGGTTAGTAATTGCAAAACAATTACTGTTATTATTACTATTACTATTAGCTCCACCGAGCCCCTAATTCTTTCCTATTTTTATTTCTGTTGGTTTCCTGAACTTGGCTGTTTGCTTCTAAATAATTTTCCTTTATGAGTTTTTGTGAATGATACCATATCTCATCAAGTATACTTCACTTTGTCCTGTGCCCCCTAACAGGAAGAATAATAAAATGTATCCTTTCGCATTACCTTAAAATCACTTCATTAGCAATATCCATTTTATTTAAAAATATACTACAAATAATATGTTGTCCATTCATCAATAAATAACACATATTTTGTTAGTGCCCCTATACCAATGGTGAAAAAATTTCACTTTTAAATAGTGAAAATGTGGGGAGAGAATTTAAGTAGAATTGCTAAAATCTGAAGCTGCTCAGTACTCCTGTCATTTAGTAAGCATGCGTATTTCTGAGCTGATTCTTTGAGCCCTGGAAGCCCTTTTACGTGTGGATGCTACTGGAAAACTGCTTATAGACAAAGCAGCTCTAAAGCATTTGAGCAACAATGAAATTTCCCAGGATGAAGGTTAGAACTGAGAGAGCATCAGAAAACTAATTGCTTAGAGAGGTGCCTTTGTACACACACACTGTGGTAATTCATAGTGCTTCCATTTAGAAACAGAATCAAGAGTTCTGTTCTATAGAGACTGCGTCCTCTAGCATAGTGAAGAATAAAGGGGTTTCCATGGCTCAGCAGTTTTCTGAAAGGAACAAGTTTGTACCCATCACTGAAACTGTGTGGGAAGCCTCTCCTAGGGAAGAGGAGCTTTATAATCCCAGAAGGCCATCGTCCTTTTAGCCAAAGGAGCTTCCCACGTGTGGCCAAGGGCGCTTATTTCTTTAGACTTTTATCCTCAAGCACCTCTATTAAAATATAATTAGCCTAAAACAAACCATACAGTTTAAAAGTGAGCAAGTATATGATAATTAATAATTAATTAATTTTAATTATCATAGGAAAATCAAGTTAATAAATGTCACCGTCACCTGAACAGGTTTCCTTAACACTTTGTAATTTCCTTTTTCCTCCTTTCTCTTTTTCCAACTTAGCATATTTTATTTCAGTGTAGATTAATATGAATTTCCAGGATTCTCATATAATATGATCCTATAAAACTTAGTCTGTTTTGTTTCTGTTTGTATTTGACATGTTTCTTTTACTCACTTATTCTGAGATTCATCAATATGATAGCAGGCATCTAGGAATCTAGGTATCTCGTATTGCTGGAAAATTTCACTTCTGGAGCTGTAGTATTTGCTATTTACTACTTTATCTATCAACACAAATGTGCATGGCTTTCAGTTCGGTTTATTATAAATAAAGTTTATATGAACATTCATATACAAGCATTTATATAAATATATCCTGTTTTTGTCACTTTCCACATTGGTTAAATTCCTATAAAAGGAATTATCTGTGTGTGGTGGAACAAAGTTTTAATCCCAGCAGTGGCTAAGCAGAAGCAATGATATCTCTGTGTGTTGTAGGTCTGCCTGTTTTACCCAGCAGCCCCTGGCCAGCCACAGCTACCTAATAACACACCCTAGTCTAAGAACGAGATATTGGAGGGGCCATTGTAGCTTAGTCATATATTGCCATTTGATTTTATTATTCCAGGAAAGAAGGGACAGTAAATGTTATAGATAAAGTTTTCCTCAAGTTGGAATGCTCAAATCTTGTTGCTCTCACTTTTTTATTCTATTTCCTTATAATTATCATAAAACAAAAACCGAGATGGAAACAAACAAAACATATACACTGAATCCCCTCAGTACAGGGAACACATACCTAGGCAAAGAATTGTCCTGGGCTTACTGCTGCTTTTCCATGGACTTTTGACTACTCTAGTGATGTCAGAATAAATTCATGTTGATAGAGCTACAGTGGCTTCTCATCAAGTGTAAATAGCTTAAAACTGGATTGTTTTACTAAAATATATAATAATTATATATGATAAACCACACATTTGTACCAAGATAAATACATCTTCAGAGTTTTTTCACATACCTTTTACTTTAAATCTCCTAAAAGCATTGCTGAGAAGTCAGAAACTTTGCATGGATCCTACTTTACAATTAAATTAATGTAGAATTTAGAAGGACAGCATGATCTAGCACAGGGTTTCTCAATCTGTGGGTTATGACTCCAGTCAGGTAACCTATCAATATCCTAGATATCAGATATTTATTACAATGCATAACAGTAGCAATATTACAGTCGTGAAGTAGCAATGAGATAATGTCACATTTGGGTACTACGACAACATGAGGAACTGTATTACAGTGTCACAGCATTAGGAACGTTGAGAGCCACTGCTGGACTCCAGCAGATTTACTTCCCTGGTTGTGACCAGAGTTGAGTTCAATGCCGTTGTCATTGGTAACTACGAGACTGAGCATGCTCTCTGTGCTCTTGGGCCAGTTTCTTAACCATCTTACAATATGTTTGTAGAAATATAGTCTTTTAAGGTTTTCAATAAAAAGAAATTGTCTAGTCAAAAGTTATTGTAGGTAGGGTATTCCAAGTTGTCAGAGAACCATTACAATCATCCCAAAGGCACTGAGTGCTTTTTAAGTTTGGTGCACAAGTATCTCCCCAAATTTTCTGCTTCAGAAATCATTTCAGATAGATTTGTACAATAAACAGGAAGGTCAGAAGGAATAAAAGGAGGGAGATATGGAAGGAAGGAAAGAAGGAAGGAAGGAAGGAAGGAAGGAAGGAAGGAAGGAAGGAAGGAAGGAAGGAAGGAAGGAAGGAAGAAAGAGGGAATCAGGAGAGAGTGTGAAAGAAATGTCAGGAAGCTGAACTTCTAGAACATATGAATGATGTAACAAAGGGAATGAAAGTGGGCAGGGAAAAAAGACAACTGAGAACCATACATTCTGGGCCATCCCAACATGAGGTTTACTCTGAAACATGCTGTTCTTCCATTGCAGAGAAAAGCATAGAAGAGTGGAAAAGAAAAGCTATAGCCTGCTTTCTCACATACCTGTCTTAATAGTGACACTACCCAGCAGCACTTTTCTATGCCAGGTTTCATGATGAGGACTCTCAAGTCATCACCACTGGCTGAGAGCCAGGAGCGCCATGACAGTTAAGTCCCTGGCCTAGTTCTATTCAGAGGAAATTTTTCCAGTGTTTACTTATGCTCCCAGTTACATTCTTCTTGGGTAGCACTTGCAGCAGTGAAGGCTCTACAGTAAGTGCTGGGTTATCTAGTTAAGGCTATTAGAGGAAAGTACTTCATTCTTCCCGATGAGGTGTGTTTCAGCAGAAAACTTTCCTTGGAAATAGTAAGATATCTTCATTCAGACAAAATAAAACATTGGACTTCTGAGTTGTTAGCCAGTTTCTTTCTGAGCCCTTATTTTAAGCCAAGAAGATTGGGTTCTCAACACCAGCAGGTAGAGAGACAGTCTCTCTTCTAGACATGCATGGCACCAGAAAGCAGTATCTGGAGCATCTAGGGACACAAATGAGAGTAAATACACTCTCCACTGTCCCCCTCTCTTTCTGCCACTCTGACAGCAGGGTCCTTGTCTCACTCAGGAGACTCTCACCTACACCTCAGAGTAAAAACCACAAGTCTGTAATTTTTCTCGCTAGTATTTTGAGTTTTACTTTTAATTTCTCCAGGAAAACAAAAACAAAAGCAATGACATTCATAGATTTGAGTATTGTTTTTCTAAAGATTTGTAATAATGGGCTAAATAATGAAATACAGCTGCAGAATTATAAGACATATGCTCTCAACTGGGCACAGTGTCTCATCCTAGCAATTTCATCTTTAGCCGTGACAGAAGTATCCTTGCCATAAGTTCAAGGTAAGTTTGGACTGCCTAGTAAAGTCTGGGCAAGTGTGGAGTGAGATCCTATCTCAAAGTTAGAGAGGGGGGTGAGCACACTGTTGATACCATTTATATTACAGTGTCTATTTAAATTAAAACTTTTACTTAAATTGCTTAGTTGATAATAAATTTGAATGTAAACGTGCAATTACTGTGAAACAAGGAGATGTGCATCTCTGTAGGGTTAAGACCTAGTCAATGAGCCTAGAACCTCTAACTTCTGAAAGATCTTAGAGTTAACCCTCCATTATAGTCAAGTCCTTTCTCTAGTTCCAAACAAGATGGCCAGCTGAGATCCGTATGCTGAGCGATATTTGATATAACTAAGGTTGAGAACTGGAGTTGTAAGAGCAAGGCTGCCTTTCATGTTCTTATCAATTTCTGTTTTCTAAAGGTGTGGGTGCATATATCTATTTATTTTCCAAATGCATCCTAAAGGACTTTTAATAATAAATGAGTTGAAATAATTGGTACCATTTCATAATCCTCTTGAATGAAAGTGGAATTCTTCTACAAATGATTCTAATTTTGCTCCCAATAATGGAAAACAGAATAAGTAGGAAGGTGGAGTAGAGGTAGGATATGCTATTATCTTTCTTTTTAATGTTCAAGGCTATTTTCAACTATTAAACTTGCATGTATTTTATTTAATGCAAAATAAATAATAACACTTCTCCCTCTCTTTTTTCCCCATCTTAAAAAGCTCTTGTTTTCGGTTTCCATGGTAATGGAAGCGCATTATGGTGTTTTTCTCTTTAAGTGGAACACTTTCATCTCACTGACTTAAAGATAAGGACCAAAAGAGCCAGAAATAATAACTTGCAAAGTAGCCTACTAAGTAGAATAAAGGCCCTTGTTCTGTGGCCAAAGGACAGTAGCCTCAATGAGAGAAATTGTCCTAATGAGACTAATGATGGGAATCACAGTCTGGCTGCGAGGTTTATTTTATTTTTTGCTTTTCATTATGTCTCATTTTCTGTTTTGTTTTGGAAAAGAATAACAATGTCCAGAGTAACTAAGCAGTGCTTTAAACTTAAGTCATTTGTAGAAATATAAGGGAATCTATGGAAATCAGAAAGGCAGGCAATGATTAAGGATGAGGAAGACTAAAGCACATGCTGAAACCAGTGCCTCATGGAATGCAGGGTTTGATTTGACTTACAGGCTGAGGGTGGAGAAGTCAGAGCAGCAGGAACATGAGGCTTCTGATCCTATTGCATCTGCACTTAGGAAGGAGTGGATAATCAGTGCTGGTACCTAACTGATGCTGATCCAGGATAGCAGCCAAAAGGATGATGTCACCAACATTTTAAGGCAGGTCTTCCTTAACTAACCAGGTCAAGAAATCTACTCACAATCTACCTGATTATTTGGTTCCAAGATGATTCTATATCCTGTCAAACATAAACTTTTACAACTGACCTGAAGTTCATGATTAAAGCAAATTTCCTGACATTTTTTTTTACAGGGAAACCACACACACACACACACACACACACACACACACACACACACACACACACATACACACACACACACACTCACAGCAAAGTTACTGCCTACTTTGTCATTCTCTTGGACCTAGTTAGGAAGCATGTGAACTTTTGGTAATGGAAAATTACTTTTAATGAATGTCTATTTGTGAAAATAGATTTTTAAACATACAAGCCCATATAATTCTGTTTATCTGTATGTTTGCATATTTAGTTATTATTTACCAAATAAGGAAGTTAATAAAGGTTTTTAAAGTCCTCTATCTATCTATCTATCTATCTATCTATCTATCTATCTATCTATCTATCTATCTATATTTATCTATCTATATTTATCTATCTATCTTTCTCTATCTATCTATCTATCTATCTATCTATTTATCTATCTATCTGTCATCTATCTATCTATTATCTGTGATTCTTTATGTATTGCTCATAGGGGAAAACAAGACAGTTCTCCATCATCCTAATTTAGAATAGGAACTAGATCATCATTCGATTGCTGGGAAGAATTGAATTGAGGGTTATTTATCTGATAGTGTGTGTCCACCTGGTTTCTGTTAGCATGCTACAAATTTCTTTTTCACTTTTCTGCTTTATGAAGTTTTGTTTTAGTGCCCACAGAAAGAAAAGGCTGTCACTTAAAAGAAACAAGAACAAATTCAGGAAACAAGAAGAATATTTTTGAAATTCGTTCATAGCCAGATGCCCAAAGCAGATGCAAGAGGCAATAAACTATGAATGTGGTAGAAATTCATTGATTTGCAGCTATCTTTCTCTTCTAGCACTTTCATGATGTCTGTATTTCTTTTTATCTTGATCTACCATTCCTGTTCATTTTTTAACTGTGTGATCTTCATGGATACTTTTCTTTTAAATAGAGATAGAAGACATACAAACCTATATAAACAGATTTGATAGATGAAAAACATGTTACTTTCGTAGTTTCAGATCATTGGTTGAGGAACACCCTCTTTGGTTTTTCCTTTTACATCCATTTCCCTTCCATATTCTTGAAGGACTCAGATACATTGTAGTCTCTTGGCCACCTTTGATCCTTCTCCCTTCTTTAAAGTCAATGAGCATCTCTAGCACATGTCCACAGTCCTTGTATGCATCAAAGATACTTGTAAAATAGCATGCAATTTAATGCAATAAAAAAGAACAATATTCAGAAAAGAATAGTACAGGGGCGGGAAGGAGAGGGTAGGCTTAGACTGGTCTGCAAGGGTTAACCACAACTAGTGAAAGAATGCATGCATTTTCATCCCTACTCTTCTAAGAAATCTACATAGAAATTATATCTTCAAAGACTGATTTAGAGTACTGTTTAGTGGAATGGTAGTAGAGATTGAACTCCACATACTCTCTGTGCAACCCATAGCTGAAATAGAAATCTTAAGCACATCTGCAGGCTCCTTATTTTTGAAAATTCAATTCTTAACAGTTGAAGGTAAAAGTCATTGAACACTCTTTAAGAAAAATAAAATATCAACATTATAGTCTTACTAAAAGGAAACTAAATACTTATTTTTGACAGTGGCTTTCAAGTAGTTTTTTGATCAAGACCTAAAGTGATGTTATACTTAGTAGAAATATACATGTTTGCACATTTACATTTATATGTATTTGTTATAAACTCTTGTTTATCCTTCACAAAACAATAGGTATCCTTGATTATGTGGTATATTTTCTTTCTATCCTACTGCTTAAAATTATGAAACTCATTTTAAATGATTTTATACTGAACTAATATGTCACAATAGCTGGTTTAGAAAACTCAGTTGTTTGTAAGTTGTTGGTCAAGATAGAGCACAGATCTATAAGACAAATAACCAAGAGAAGCTAGATCCAGAAAATCGATGCTTCAAGATAGATTAATTCAATGAAATGCAAAAACTTAGGACAAATTTTAATCAGAGAAATTTGACTAGTGGTCACAATGCCCAGAATTTTAGTAAGTAATGACCTAGAAGGAAGTATCTATGTCCACTCTCCTGGCTGACCATTTTCTCTGCATGCTTCCTACTATAAGGTGAGATTTTTGACACACAAAATAATCCCTGCCATTATGTTATTACCCACCCAAACTCCAAAAAAAATTCTAACCAAGTGACCATGGACTGAATCTATGATATTAGAGGTCAAAATAAACTTTGGTTCTTTTAACTTGTTTTTCTCTGGAATCTTGATCAAAGATTAACAATTTTATGAACAGGAGAATGGCCTGGGTCATCCTCTGGAAAATGAAAGTCAAAAAGACAGGATAGGAAAGAAGAGCTAGAGATGCCAGACAAAGGAGTGCTCAGAAGGTTCCCTGACCATTAAAGAGAGATAAAACTGCAGAGAGACAATTCGAACTACAAATAAAAGAAAGTTTAATCTGACCTTGTATTTCCAGCATTCAAGAGGGGGATGGTAAAATTTGAAACATAGCCTAGATTACATAGTCACATTTAACATTTTGATAGAAGAGATGCTGTCTTTTTTTTTTTTTTTTTTTTTTTTTACTTTACCCATAAAGTAAGTAGAAGAAAAGAAAGGAGCCAGGCAGTGGTGGCACACACCTCTAATCACAGCACTTGGGAGGCAGAGGCAGGCAGATTTCTGAGTTTAAGGCCCGCCTGGTCTACAGAGTGAGTTCCAGGACAGCCAGGACTACACAGAGAAACCCTGTCTCGAAGAAAAACAAAGAAGAAGAAAAGGAGGGGGAGGAGGAAAAGAAAGAGAAGGAAGGGGAGGAAGGAGAAGAAGAGGAGGAGGAGGAATATGAAGAGGAGAAAGGAGAAGGAGGAAGGAGGAGGAGGAAAGAGGAGAAAGGAGGAAGAGGAGGAGGAAAAGGAGGAGGGGAAGGAGAAGGAAGGAGGAGGAAGGAGGAAGAGGAGGAAGAGGAGAAGGAGGAGGAAGGAAGAGGAAGGAGGAAGAGGAGGAGGAAGGAGGAAGAGGAGGAGGAAGGAGGAAGAGGAGGAGGAAGGAGGAAGAGGAGGAAGAGGAGGAGGAGGAAGGAAGAGGAAGGAGGAAGAGGAGGAGGAGATGGAGGAAGAAGAAGGAGATGGAAGAGGAGGAGAAGATGGAGGAAGAGAAAGAGGAGGAGAAGGAGGAGGAGGAGGAAGAGGAGAAGGAGGAAGAGGAGGAGGAGGTGGAGAAGAAGAAGAAGAACAAGAAGAAGAAGAAGAAGAAGAAGAAGAAGAAGAAGAAGAAGAAGAAGAAGAAGAAGAAGAAGAAGAAGAAGAAGAAGAAGAAGAAGAAGAAGAAGAAGCTGAGTTGGCTTGTTGATAGGCTGTCTCTATAAACATTTGAACACTTGGAATCTTCCAAGGCATAAGGCGCATGCTAAGGGGAGAGCGGGAGAGCTCCACCTGAGGCATTCCTGTAAAGTGAAAATGATTAGGGGCACAGTCTTGCTCTCCTATGTGCATTCTACTAGAGATGATGGAGGGACACTTAGCTATGCATGGTGTGGCTAGTATATCACAAATAAGTCTCAGAAACTAAACTTGGGACAAAGGAGATGTTTACTTTTGAAACAGTTCATTTGCTTGTTTGTTTTGTTTTTCTTTCTGAGACTGGGTTTCTCTGTGTAACAGTCTTGGTTTTCCTGAAACTCACTTTATAGACCAGCCTAGCCTCGAACTCACAGAGATCTATCTACTTGTACCTAACTCCAGAGTGATGGGATTAAACACATGAGGCACCATGCCCAGCTTGAAAGAGTTTATAATTTATAACATGACTCTGCAATGGTAATTATTAATACAAATATATTTCAGTAAATTAATATGGCAGGTGGTTGGCTTTCTTTTAAGTCCTAACTAGTTTTCCAATAATGACACTGAGAGTTCAAGATTCATTTGATCAAGCTTTAGGGCAATACCTGAGCAGATATTGTTCTATATTAATCCTCTAAACTAATCTGGCTACCTCCCTGTGAAAATTCTGAGATACTTGCATTTTAGTATTGGTCTGGCTCACTGGGTTTCAGATGTATTTTCCCATAATGCCTGTTTTTACCCACCCCCTGTCTAAATCTGCCTTACTTTTCCCTCTGTCTTCCCATTCTTTCCCTGGATACCAGAGGTTCTTCTCTACTCTCTCTTCTGCCTAGCCATTGGCTGATCAGCTTTTATTGACAAGGTGGAGAATAAATGATAGGCATTGTTTACTCTAGCTTGAGACAGGAGATTCTTTTTTTTAAAAATTTATCTATCTATCTATCTATCTATTTATCTAGCTATCTATTTATTTATAATTCATTTACATTTCAAGGGTTATCCTCCTTACCCCTCTCCCAGAAACCCCCTATCCTGTCCTCCCTTCCCAGCTTCTATGAGAGTGTTCTTCCGCCCACCCACCCACTCCTGCCTCCTGGTCCTCGATTCCCCTATACAGGGGCTTCTATCAAACCTTCATAGGACCAAGAACTCCTCCTCCCATTGATGCCTGACAAGGCCATTCTGTGTTACCTATGTAGTCAGAGCCATGGGAGCTCTGGGGGGAGAGGGAGCGTCTGGTTAGTTGATATTGTTGTTCTTCCTATAGGGTTGCAAACCCCTTCAGCTCCTTTAGTCCTTTCTCTAACTCCTCCATTGGGGACCCCACACTCAGTGCAATGGTTGGCTGCCACCATCCAAGTCTGTGTTTGTAAGGCTCTGGCAGGGCCTCTCTCGAGACTGCTATATCAGGCTCCTTTCAGCAAGCATTTCTTAGTATCCACAATAGTGTCTGGTTTTGGTGACTGTGTATGGTATGAATCCCCAAGTAGGACAGTCTCTGGATTGCCTTTCCTTCTCAGTTTCTGCTCTACACTTTGTCTCTATATTTGCTCCCATGAGTATTCTGTTGCCCTTTCTAAGAAGGACCAAAGCACCCACACTTTGGTCTTCCTTCTTCTTTAGCGTCATGTGAACTATGAATTGTATCTTGAGTATCAGAGTTTTGGGGATAATAGAGATAGGAGACAGAAGATTCTTGACATAAGCATTATAATGTGTCCTGATTGAAACAAGATTTGAGGGCACAGAAATTAGAATTTGAATAGCACAAGGATAATATTTATACAGTACACAAAAATATTATGCCTACATGACTCTTAAAAGCAGATTCATTTTGTAGGATTCAGCAAAGCATATTGCCTATGGTATAAATCCCAGATTCTCTTTTCTCATTGGCTTATGTAAAGCATGTTTAACTTGGAGGATCTGTAATGGGATGGTGTCAAGTAAGCTGACACCATAATGGAGAATTTCATTCATTCATTTGTTTATTCGCCAAACATTTCCTGAGCACCTTTGATTTTTTCTGATGGAACTGTACTAGACTTGAGGCCAGAAAGATGGATAATAATGAGGCTATGTCTTCACAGATTTCATGGTCTGGTAGGAGAAATAGACTTATAAATAGATAAATTGCAATACAATGTGATAAGTGCTTTAATAGAGATAAGAAATGATTAATATAAATGAAAACCAAATTAAGCACATTAAGCTCCTCTCCAAAGAGGGGAAATTTGTTCATGTAAAATATTAGTATTAAAATGTATTATTCCTCAATTCCCTAAATGGTATTTGAAGATAATGTCATGCTCTTTTCTCGCTTAGCCCCATTAGTTTTCATTTTTACATCACAGGGGTAGGTGTGTGAATACAGCACATGTACTGGTGGATTTCTTTCCTACCTTTTGCTGCTAATTCCTGTAAAAATAAAATTAAAAGAATCCAATCTTAAGGTTCAGTCTTGTCCTGTATTTTCCATTAACCACTCTTGTTCTTTTCAGATAATTATCAGTATTCATGGGAAAAGAAAACACAGTTAGGAACATAAATGTAGAAGGAAAGAAATAGAGAGATGTTAGCAATGGTCACTCACCTTTATGGAAACCTTATTAGAGGCTGGATGCTGTTCTAAGTCCTTTACATGTTTTAATACCTAAAGTCCTAAGGACAACCCCATGAGGGAAATCTATTATTTCCTTTTATTGATCAGAAAGTTGAAGCACACAGAGGTTAATTAACTTGCTGTGGGGGGTTTACAGAGTCAGGAAATGCAGAGCGACAAGTTGATCTCAGGCCAGCAGACTGGAAGTACTTGTACATTAGTGATATTCATATTAAGTATATATTAATAAAATGGAATAAAGCTAGCAAAAAGAAATGAAAGAAATGCTCTTTTCCCCTCTGTAGTTTCACTTTGTTGCCTTACTTGAAGGGAGCATTAAACCTGAATGGGATTTTCTGTAATAGTAAATTTCTACATGATGTCTTTGCTTTGGATGGCACACATTGGTTAAAAAAAAAATCCTGTCCACTAACACAAGCCAAACACAGTTGGAAAAGTGGCTTTCTAATTCCATATTCCTTAACAATATTTAGCTGAGAATGAGGTCACCATTAAAAATATGGCCATAATTCTAATCATATGCCATTCTCTTCAAATTTGTTGGCTCCATAGTCACAAATACTAATTAAATACAAGACCCTACTATATTCGCGAGGAAACTGAGGCAGCAGACAGAAAAATTCTCAGTCCAAAGAGGGGGTTATCAGTTTGATTTGGAATAGTAACATATATGAGGCATAACTAATTTCTTACTGCTCATTTGAGAGATATTTTTCTCTTTAACAAGTCATCAGGAGTCTAGAATACTGGCACATCTGTAACCCTGGGGGCTTCCTCAATCCTGTATTACCAGCCATGTCTTCTGCTTTTAGCCTTTTGTGTAGATGTGCAAATACCCCAATACCCAGGGATTATTGACTTCCTTGTTTTTAATTTCAAGCAGCTTACCCCAAAGCACAATACCGTTACCTGTGACTGAACCCCAGCATAAATAATATTTTAAGATTAGAAAAAAGTCAAAAAAATGTTCCAGTCACTTCTCCATCAAATCAATAGAGCAGGTGAAGTCACAGAATCTGTCATCTCCCTGTATCCTCTTTCAGAATTACCTCAAGTGATTAAGGTATTTATTAGAAAAAAAGTGGAACTACTTGGAGGTCTGTAGGATTCCCATTTTTGCCCTTACATATTTTCTCTAAGACCAAATATTATGAAGGTAGTTCCTAAGTAGAGGACCCTGCTAATGAAAACATTATATCTAATGAAAACATTATATCTGCTGGACAGTAATTTCTATGTGGAAGAGCACCAGACTTGCATCCAAAAACCAAGGTTTGATCCTACTATGTGTCTTGTGATTTGGATCCTACTATGTATGTGTCTTGTGATGTCTTTGTAGGTTTCTGTTGCATTCTGTAGCTGCCTACAGCTGTTGTGAACTGGGTTCCTGGAACAGAAACTGAGGGGTGGATTGGGGAAACTGTAAAAAGAAGGAGGCCAGGATGATAGTTTACCGATTGAGGCCCCAACTTTAATGGTGGTCAGACCATTTAACAGTTTGGGCAAGCCCCTCCCCCCAGACTCCAGGCTGAATTACAGGAAAGTCTTCTAGCAACCTTGGTTCCACTGCTCAGGCAGCTGGGTGGGTCACCTGCTTAATTCAGGAATATGTAGACCTGTAGACCTGGAGGAACAATGAAATTCACCTTCACTCTGAGCACTCCACCTTAGGTAGAGCAGGATCCTGAATAGCACAGGAATCCCGGCTCAACAAAGGCTGGGAGAGGAAGTTCACTTTGATCAATGTCAAGTCCCTACCAAGTGGCATGACACCCCAATATGGCTCTGTACAAGTTTCTGTGATTTTCAGTGTCCACATGTGTAGAGTGGGAATTATACTTAATTATACACACAGACACACACAAAAATCATTAAATGTGAGCACTTATAGGCATGATAACAGTACAATGGTACTTTTATTTGCCAAAGACCTTTATATTCTCCTTGCCCTATATTTCAGGCCCTTATTTGGCCTTCAAGATTTTACCATGTCTTTCATTTGCCTTGCCTTTTTTCTCCTGATTCTTTTAGTGCTAAAGTTCTAAGTCAATTCTTATTCCTTAGTCTTATCCCCCCAGTTGTCCCATCTAACTTTAACATCATCATAAGCAAGCTACTCATTTGCCTATGCCAAAATTGGCTGGGTTCCTTGTGCCTATCAACAATGTATTCTTCCATATTTCATGGTGTTCATCTTTCTTCTGGCCATTAAGTTAATCTCCCTTCCTCAATTTTAAGTACTATGAAATTATAGTTCATGTATATCTTCTTATTCTCCCTATTGCCCTGTCATCTGTCACCAAGTGTAGGCTATCTCCTGATACTTTAATTAAATATCTACATAACAAGCCTGAAGTATATATGCAAAGATGAAAAAAAGGCTGTATAATTATACATAGGTCCTTTTAATTAAATACCAAGTATATGAGCATAACTACAGAGTGAAACCAGATTAGGAGATCTGCCTCGGTTAAACAGTCCCTGAAGTTGCCAGATTGGCCCTTAGTAACTACTCTCCTGGCTGAAACAACCATAAAACACATACAGCATCACTGTATTAACCTTTCTACTTCAAGCAAATGGATCATAGCTGAGACTCTTCAGAAATGTAGTCCCATGGACCTTTGCAGTAATGAGTCGGGACTAGTCTGCTACAATCATTAAGTATACACAAACCTCATGCTAATTAAATACACCTTCTTTTCAGGCAACACAAACAATCAAATCAGTTTCTACCTACCTTACACTGAGAGTTAAAACAAAAAGAAGAATAAGGGGAGAGGGAAGAGGAAGAGGAGGAGCAGGAAGAGGAGACAGATTTAATGCAAACTCAAGTCATTATAAACTATTTTCTAGCAACATTGCCTTTCAAATTTACATAGTTTGATAAGAGTGACAACATCTTGGAATATTATGAGTCGTTGTGCATGGAGTCATATTTTTAATGTACATCATACAAGAGTGAGAGAAATCCTCCATTCATTTGGTGGTCTTACACAATTATCAGTGTAGCTTTTATCTTCTTGAGATATGTATATAAATAGTCCACTTACCTCCAGCCATTTACTTGGGCTTAATATCATTCTGGTTTGCTTCTCTTTTACACAAATTTGGCAGAGTGTGATGTATTTACACATCATGGGTTGTCTCTATGCCAAGAGGTTCACAGGCTGACTCAACAGTTAAATTTACAGGACCATGGATGATTCTCTCCAGTAATTGATTGCTACATGACGAATGGCTGCAACATTCACAACTCCCTCACCTGAAGTAAGATATGTCCTGAACTTATAGGTTACAGGCATTATGCTACAGGCATTGTGTTGCCAAGGCAACTCAGGATGCTCTGCTTTCAATGGAAAAATAAAAACAGAGAATGAGAGAGATTTTTTAAAATGTAGCAAAGGAGATTCTTTCCATCCAAATAGGCATATACCTTTGAGATTTTCTTGAAAAGACTGTTGGTTGTAAGCTGGTGTAGCTAGATTCTTAGGTACTGAATCCATATTGCATGTATGCATGCAAATGTGGACACACACACACACACACACACACACACACAAACACACACGCCACAGCTGTATAACATAAGTTTTTCACATGCTATGATTTCTACTTTACTCTTTTGCTTAAAACACATTTTAATTTATTAAGAAATAAAATTTAGTTATATAAAATATATTTTGATTTAGTTCCCAGAGAGTTCATTTACTGAAGATTTTTCAAAGGCATACTTAGCTTACTTAGCTTAGCTTAGCAAGGAGGACTATCTTCCTCTAATGAAGGCTGTGCTCATGTTAGATAAGCACCAAAAAATAAAAGATGTTAGAAGGAAAGAAAGAAATTATTTAAAAGCAAATTAAAACCTGTCACTTATATTTTACCACAGAGAAGAGACATTTTTAAAAGAAATGTCTAATAGGAAAGACTTTTGCAGATGAGATTTTATTAGGAACCAATGCCACTTTCCTTCTGGGTAAGTAGAAAGATGAGACTGAATATTTGTCTAGAAAAGATTTTTTTCATCAGCTATAACATGAAACTCACACACATGAAATTATGTTATTGTAGCCTACTATTCTTTTTGTAGAGATCTTGAGTAAGAAAAGTCTAAACTTGAAGCAAGGACTTCTTTAATTCAAGCACAATATTTTTATTAAAATTATTGAATTAACAGAATAGTTTTATTATTATTTTTATTGATATTATTAGGATATTTTCTTTATTTACATTTCAAATGTTATCCCCTTTCCTCATTTCCCCTCTGAAAATCCACTATCCCATCCCCCCTCCCTGTGGTCACCAACCCTCCCACTCCTGCTTCCCTATCCTGGCATTCCCCTACACTGGGGCAATGAGCCTTCACAGGACCAAGGGTCTCACACTGATGTCTGATAAGGCTATCCCTATCAGACATATGATTGCTATGTATGAGATACAATTCACAGATTATATGAAGTTTAGGAAGAAGAAAAACCAGTGTGGATACTTCGGTCCTTTTTAGAAGGGAGATCCAAGTATCTATAGGAGGATATACAGAGAAAAAGTATGGAACAGACTGACGAAAAGGACATTGAAAGACTGCCCCATATACAGATACCAAACCCAGGAGTCCTGAGAGACTCTGCCAGTGCCTGACAAATACAGAAATGAAGGCTTGCAGCCAACCAATGGATTGAGCACAAGGTCCCCAATGGAGGATCTAGAGAAAGGACCCAAGGAGCTGAAGGAGCTTGCAGCCCCATAGAAGGAGCAACAGTATGAACCAACCAGTACCCCCAGAGCTTCCAGGGACTAAACCACCAACAAAGAGTACACATGGAGGGACCCAGGGCTCCAGAATGCTTTATTAATTATTGGCTCTTTTTCTTTTCTTTTTTCTCTTTTCTTTTTTTTTTGTAGAACATTCAGTTTTGCCTGCTAGTGCCTATTCAACTGAGCATCCCTCATTTCAGAGACCTTCAGGTCTCTGGTTCTCCAGGGCAACATTTTCAGTGTTCTCCTTTCATCATTTACTCCAGGCAGAGTGACAAATCTCCTCTGGATCTGGCAGGTCTTTTCTCCTCTGTGACTTCCAATTTGTCATGTATTATCTTTCTTCATGATCACATCTCCTCGTTCTCAGCACCTTGAGGCCAGGAAACAGCCCCTCTCCTTCTCTGTGTTTACACACCACGCTTACGAATGTGAAGGGTACATGAGGGTCTCTCACATTGACTCTTCTAATATATATTTGGCAAATGTATACTTTAGGGACACTTTGAACTCTCCTTGTCTCGTCTATTCTAATTTGATATTATCCATAAATTTCAAAGGTGTTTTCTTTCTGTGCCAATATCTAAAGCACTGGTATATAGAATAATGCATAGAAATAGAGACACAAACAGGTAGACTGTAGAGACTCTATTACTAATCCTGGGAAACATTTCCCCATTACACAGTGTTACATGAAGCAGGACAATTTTTCATTTGATTTTATACTTATGAGTTGATCACAGTTAACTAATTATCCAAACTATAATTTTCCATGTTTCCTCTCTTATTTTTCATATTTGATTCATAAACTAAAGACTTGATTTACCACTTTAAAAATAAAAATAGTAGAAGCTCATTTCTATAATTAGAAATGGACCTTTTGTTCATAAACTCCTGCAGTCTAGTTCTCCATTCACTGTAGAATTTTTTAGACTATAGCATTAAATTCATCGACCCACATTTTTCTCCAAATTCTTAGAGTTGGTAGGTTTGTCCCATTATAATCTCTTTAATTTTATGCCCACTATTTTACATTTTTGCAATAAGATCTTTATAGGCCCAGAAATTTGAAAACCTTTAAACTGCCCAGGTTATAATTTGGTATAAGCTCATCTGCCAGACTTTAATTTGTTTGTTCAATGTTTATCTACCCCTTCTGCCAGGTACATCTATTTTCTTCCATAGACCATAGATTAAGCTTAGGAGTTGCAGTCTTTCCTGATACATCGGTTGCTAAGTCACTATCTTGCCTAAGCCATGAACTTTTCTGAATAAACTTGCAAATTGAAGCATTTTCTCTTATCGATTTTCGCCTATTTCATGAACCTGCGGCTCATTCTCACCTTAAGCCTCCTTGGCAATGCTTACATATTTATAGCACACATAATATTTGCCTTCCTCCCTCTCTCTTTTCAGTGTATACTGTATGACTTTAGAAAAACGAGCAACTGTTTTCTTGTGCAATTGCATTAACTTAATCACATCCTTTTCTAAAAACAGTGATTAAAATGAAATTTCAGCAATTTCTCACCTTCTTTCCCTCTAATTATTCTAAACAATTCTGAGTTTAGATGAAGGGAGATTTTAAAGGTAAATATTCTTCATGAAATTACTTCCTTAGGAAACTTGGTTTATATACAAATGCAGTTATTTATTCTGGGTGATGGGAAAATTGGCCAGGATACTGCCTTGTTAGCTTCTTTACTTTTTGCAGGGCATCAGTTCTATTCCCCAAAGCCCTGCCCGGATACCTTGGGCAATCTCATACATACACAGAAATAGGAAAAAGCTTCCTACTCGTTCTTTAACAGATTTTAAATTCAAACTTGTTGTCTTTGCTTGGTCTTCATGCCTAAACAGAAAAAATAATAATCATTCCACAGTGAATCAAACAAAAAACTACTATCTTTTACTGAATTTACTGAATTCCATTTCAATACTACCTGATTCTGTAAGAAACATAAGAGAAAAGTCATTCCTAAGAATACATTGCTAGGATTACTCTTAGTGAATTGCTGAGACTAATGTCAAGTCCACATTTACAATATGGGTCACTTCTGTATTATATGTAGAGTGAGTTTTGAGGTTTTTGTGTACTTTATAACTGATATGATCTTCCTCTTGGAAATGTAAATAAAGATTATATTCAATAAGGAAAGAAAGATAATATAATTATATTGTTATCTCAAATATTAAAGAAATAATTGAAAAACATACCTAACTGCCAAACCAATAAACAGACATATGAACTGAAAAATTATATTAATAATTTAATTGGTGACAGGTATAACTGTCATTGAAAATATATAGCATTCAAGCTCCATGCTATTTTGAAACTAACCTCATGTGGTATTCATATATATACCATTATTTATTGTTATAGTTAGGATTTCCAAAACTTCAAATGCATCTCTTAAATATCTAAATTTTCAATATGGCTTAATCTCTGTAAATGTTTAAAGTCTTTTAACTGTACAGATTAATTAATTAATTAATTAATTAGTTTCCTCATTCCAAAATTCACAGGGCACAGTCCCAATCAATTCAAATCAAACCCAATATCCAGTAATGCTAATAACTCAGTATCCAATGTCTGGGAATCATTCATGATATTCTGTGTTGCAAAAAGCTTAAGAGATTCACATTTCTCTCAATCTGGTAATCATAACACATGCAGATTTTCTCCTTGTCTTAGGCTACCTCCATGCCACAGGTCCTGTTGTTCTTGAAAGTCGTCTCATCTCATCTCATCTCATCTCATCTCATCTCATCTCATCTCATCTCATCTCAGGTTATTGGCATCTTTGATCACTACTAAAACTGGACTATAATTTCACTATTAGCCTCTCCTTGACTTTCTTCAGGGACTCTGACAGTGTCACAAGCATCAACTCTTCTCCATGAACTATTCAATCCTGCTGTTTTTACTACAACTGGGGCTGGACTTTCTCCAATACCTTTCCTGGCCTCTCATGTAGCAAGGATCATACTCCCATGACCCTTTCTTACTCTCAAAACCAATACTTCATGGGAGACTATTACACATTGCACAGTTTGGCTGCCATCATGAGATACAGCTGTGGCTACCTCTGGACCAGAGCGTCTGTGTTCTTATCTTGAATAAACACTACTAGAAGATTTCACTACAATGATATCTATAATCATTAGTAATCATGACTAATTTCTCAGCTCCATTTAACCAGCATGGGTTGTCCCAGTAAATATTTTACTTTAATGCTTCTTAATTCAAAATATTAACAGTTCTGATAGTGTCTTTAAGAGACTCTCAAACTTTACCCTGAAACTTCATAAGCCAGGCCTCTATCATCTCCCTTTCTCTCAGGATAATCTTCATTCTCAAAATAGCTCATTAAGCTTTCATCACTTGATAGCTTTTTGAATCTCAAGTTCTGAATACCTCCAACACACTCCTAAAAACAACATGGTCAAGTTGTTACAGCAATACCCCCTAACATGCTGCAAAGTTCTTTTTTAGCCAAGGCGTCCGTTACAGTGAGAAAATACCAAAGCCAAAAGAAACTTTGGGAGGAAAGGGTTTGCTTCAGCTTTCAGTTCCATATCACAGTCCATCACTGGAAGAAGTCAGGGCAAGGATGCAGCAAGAATCTACATGCATGGGCAAGAGACTACCCAGAACAGAATGGTCTATGTGCCTCCTAAATTAACACACAGGAAAATGTGCACATGTTACACAAGGAAGGAACCTGAAGGCAGGAACTGATGAAGACGCCTGGAGGAGTTTTGCTTATAAATTTGCTTCTAGCAACTTAATCAGCCCGCTTACTTATAATACTCAGGCCCACCAGCCAAGAGGTGGTATGGCCCAAAGTGACCTTGATTCTCTCACACTACTTTAGAAAATGTACCACAGGCTTGTCCACAAGCTAGTCTGGTAGGACCATTATCACAATTATGGTCCCTTCTTTCAAAATGACTCTAGCTTTTATCTAAGTGACTTCAAATTATTCCGTACACATACTATTTCTGTATCTTTATAAACTACTGTATATTCATTTTGTAATGAGGTAAGACTGAAATTCTGTAAGAAAAATAAATGAAAGACAAGCCAAATGAATGGTCTCAAATTGTCTTTTAGTTTCATTACAAAACCAGATTGGTACTTCCTTTCAGTGTTCCCATGTATCCTTTGAACCCCATCTAAGTTCTTGCCCATCACTCTAAGCCCATGCATGTACACATTTTCCTATGTGTTAATTTATGAATCACACAACGTTTTCTGTTTTAGGTATTCTCTTTGCTCACCCATGGTGATACTTGTTGGACTTTTGCATATCAGATGAACTAGGTTGCTTTACACAGTTCTTCCTTCATCAGGTCTTGTTGATAACTTTTCAGTGAAAATTTCCAAACTCTGTAAAGCTGCAATTGCTCACCTTGGCTCTGCTGTTGTGACATTTGTTAGGAGGCATAAATCCATCCTCCAGAAGTAATGCTCCTTAACAATATCATTTCTGCCATTTTCACTCAGCTACATCGCTTGGATTAATAACAAGGCAAAAAGAGACGCATTAGTTATTGAATATAAATGCTTATTTTATGTATGGATATGGCATAAGCAAAGATCTTAGAATAGTTTAACACATGTTTACAAAATATATCCCATGAGCCATATTAAGTAAGCACAATTATTGCATAGTTTTGATCCAAATAATGTATCAACGTTAGAAAACCTGGGATCACATGTCTCTGTCCAGTATTAGGCATTTTAAAAGATGTATGGCATCAAAATTTTCCCTAATTTTAGCAATATCTGACTCATGTGCCTCATTTATTTACATAGTTTCAGCCCCATTTATTCCGTCTTTGAAATAAGTAGCACTACGTTGAGGGTTTTAAGGGTTCCTTCAATTTGCTTGTGAGAAGATTAAAAAAAAAAACAAAAAAAAACTAGAGACAAACCACAGAAAAATAAGACAATAGGTGTAGGTCCAGGGCATGGCCTCTGACAACCCAGGCATACCACTATGAGTGTTTACACCTGAGGTGACTCAGGATCATTCTGGAAAGAGATCTCTAAAATTCCTTCACTTGGAAAAATTATCAATCTACCAAGAAAAATGGGAAAATAATCATTTAACCATTTCAAACTATGTTTATGCCAGGGAGTTGGCTCATTGTGTAAAAGCACTTGATGACAACAGGGGTTTAACCCCAGGAACTCACCTCAAAAAGAGAACACATGGCAAGAGGAAACCAGTTCCTGAAAGTGATCCTCTGACTTCTGTATACACACCTTGACTGGTTCGTATCTGTGTATTTATTTGCTTATGAGCCAGTTGACAAAGACACACACACACACACACACACACACACACACACACTCATGATCATTTTCATTATCACCATCACCACTAAAATCTTTAAATTAAACATAGCTTTTGAATGTGGGTGGAATTTTAACATGCATGCATACTATTCCTCTTAAAGTGATAATAGTAAAGGATGTAGACACTTGTTGCTAATTCTAGCACAGGAGATGCTGAGATGGGAAGACAGAGGAACAGAGGCCAGCCAAGGGCTACAAAGGAGCAGAGAAGAACCCAAACAAAAGAAAGTCATTCTATGACCCAACTTTAAAACTGCCTACAAGAGGATGGAGCCAGGTTTTCCTAATTGCGATTTCTATTGTCAGAAGGCAACAGACCAGCTATGTGACTAAAATGTGAAGGGTTTGATTTTGTAGTTTCAGATCAAACTTTGCACAGGTGCCTTTGAGTTTAGACATTCAGCCTGAACCATCCAGGCTTCTGACATTGTGGGGCAACAATCTTCGGAGAAAAATCAAAGGATGAAAAATTCAGAGTAAGTGAGTGCAGGTTCATGCATTTTAATAGGACGTTTGAGTGGAATACATTAGAATGGAAGGTGAGCCTGTTGGCATAGATGAGATGGGTACTCCAGAAGCAAATCGAGAGCTGTACTGTTTCCAAACCCAGGAGGCAGACAACAACTTCCTCTCTTAGATCCCAGCCCGCTGGAAAGAAATTTCAAGTAAAAACAAAGGACAAAAGAGTGTATATCTGACTTAGTCTCTCCAAATGATAACAAATGATGCAAATACCACTCAAAATACTAAAAATCCTTCCTGAATTGTTTCACTCCATGTTATTAATTACACAGAGATCACTCTTATCTGCATATTCTCCCTCATTTGCTTGTATAAAAATGAGGCAGATGGAGTATACCCAAGATGAAAAGTTAGTGTGTATGTGTTCCCTGTACCATTTTTAACTATATTTCGCTTATCATTTATTAAAGAACCAAGCAATAATTTTCAAGTTGAGCAAGAGCTTTATGAAAACCTTCTTGAATTCTTCTCAAAAAGCCATGTCGGTCTATCCTATAGATTCTAAAGGCAATAGCCCAGGCTTAAGATTCCTCCCATAATTTTCTATTTTATCGAGTTTGTGAGACATTTTAAACTTAGATTTGGAGATGCAGTTCCGAGCATGTGTGTCACTGCTGCTTAAGTAAATTATTTCCTGTGGGTGCTTTGCTGTAGTTAGTAAAGCATGATTAGACCCATGTTGATAAAGGACATGTAAAAACTGCAATATGCTATTAAACTCAACATTCCATATGATGTAAGGTCAAAGGTGGTAACATAAGCACTCCAATACCTATGCCCCAAATACCCTATAGTATTTTATTTCTGGGCAAAATGCACTGTACATTTCAAATAAATGTCATATATTATGAGAAGCATGACAGAAAATGTGTGTGACATATACATTCATATGTATACACTTAGGAAGTCTGCAGGAACAGAGAATCACCATATTAATAGTGTTGGAATAAAAAGGTTTGAGTACATTAAACATGCAGTTTTAATGCTCCTTGAAACCATAATTCAGTAGTTTTATTATTCAACTTACAAAATATTGGTGCACAGTTGAAAAAAGCCATATCAAAAGGAGAGTGCTGAAGGCCATGTCTTAGAACACACATCGTTTTAGATCCTACCTCTAATTAAACCAGGGCTTATTTCCCTCCAACATGCACAACCCGAAGACAGTTTTCAATGAACTGAAATTAGCTCAGTGCTCATAACTATTTATTGTCTTGTGTGTGTGTGTGTGTGTGTGTGTGTGTGTTTTCCTTAAGAAGGATGGGCCCTCTGAAGGAAGCCCTTTTCTGTTTCTGTGTGAAATATCAGTCTCAACACCTATTATGACTGACACATGATCACCTAAGCCAATTAAACAAAGCCAATGAACATTTGATCGGGGAACATGGCTATAAAATGAAAGCCCAACGATATAGGCTGAGCAGTGCACCTGGCAGGACTCTAAATAAAAAAAATGCTTGTTGAAGAATGAAACTTTCAAACTCTAAAAATATTCCCTCTGGGTGGTTTAAAGTAATTTAATGAAAAGAGGTCTTCTTCCATTATCATTCCATTCAGCTGCTATCTCGTCAATCAGATAGATGTTAAACAGACCATTTTCAAGGAAAACCCCTTCATCCTGAACATCCTAAATTATCTGGACCCCATCTAGAGCCCTTATTCTTTATTTCTTTTTACTTTTAAAAAAATATTATTCTTTAATCTTTTTTTACAGTCCAGTCCTTATCTCCCTCCTGTTCTACCCTCAGACAGTCCTTCATCCCATGCCTCCTCCTCTTCCCTGACCCCTTCTCTAAGAGGATGTCTCCACCAGCCCTACCCCACCAGACCTCCCCATTCCCTGCATCCTCAAGTCTTTTGAGGGTTAGGTGCATCTTCTCTCACTGAGGCCAGACTAGGTAAAGCCCTTCTTTATCTTGGAAAGAGACTATGCACAGTACACTCGGGTGAAGTTGTATCATGTTTTGTGCCATTTGTTCCTGACGCAAAGGTGGCCAGTGCTCTCAGACCTGTATACACAAATGTCTATGAAGAGGGGAAACATTTCACACATCTCTTGCCTCGGGTACCATTTTCAGCCATTGCCTTTAGTGATGACTGCCCTCATAGGTTTCCAGACTGTTAATGATAGCTGGGAGCCCATAATCTTGTACTTTGGATTATTTCCTCCCAAACTTATTACCTTACATTTGCTCACGCCGAATGAAGCTCATATGCTGAGATGCCACTTTCATGCCCACTTACCCGGACTCACAGGAGCCTTCTGGAATGCCATTTCTGTCACCTCAGCATTTCCACACTCACTAGAGCTTACTATATGAGAATGTGGAGATTTTGCTTCAGAAGACCTCATTAAATTCATTTGTTTTAATGCTGTAAGTAATTCGGGCTTCAATGCACATGCTCGGGATGGGGAGGGAGGGAGAATCAAACAGGCATGTTGTACAAATATGAGGATTCTTTGTTGAGATTTCTCCAGCCCCTTCCCTTCACACTATCTGTCAGAACCCCCAGGTATTTCTTCAGCTAGGTATGCCAGTATTTTTCCCCCTCAGGGCTCTAGGCTTCCTATTTTCTTCTGTTGGCCCACTTAGATAAGAAGACAGATACATCCCTCTAATTGAGGGACCCAGACTTTTCTTTTTTTCTGGATTCTTGAACTCCAGTTACATTAAAGTGTGATTGATATTGAGGAAAGAGGCTTGACTATATTCTAAAACACTTATTGAAGATCCAACTGTCAGTTTGTATTGAGTAAAAGAGAGGAAGATAATTCAGTGTTTGTCTGCCTGCAAAGTGGAGATAGTAATATGTATATTACAGGTTGCTTTGAAGACTATGCATTACATTGTGTTTCACTGTATATAATCCACTTCTAGATATTTTGTTTATTTTATGTCCTTCTCTCCAGCAGTTCTGAAAGCTGGTATCTTTAGTGTGAACTTCATTATTTTCTCCCCACCGTGGTCTGTCCTTTACTGTGCTTCCCTGATGTCTTCTACAAGGTTGTTCTGTATCTTTTCTCTAGCAGACAATACATGTTCATATTAGCTAATCTCTGACTACACATGTCCCTCCCTTAGTGACTTTTTTTTTATTAAAGAAGTACCCTCACAGGATATTTCAAAAGAATGTGATTCTTTAAGGACAACATGCTTGGCCATTACTTTTGCATGGATACAAGGGCCTAATTTTCTCCTATAATACAACTGAAATCTGTTGAGCAAACCAGCCTGCATGATTGCAGAAGCTTGAGGAAGAAGGTTACAGTATAGCAATGACCTTTGTTGTGTTTCTTGCACAGACACTTCCAAACTGTTCTGCTTTAGGCTAGAGTTTTCAGAATCATGAGCAGAGTTAGAAATAATCAGAAGGGCAAATTGATATTTTAGCAGAGAAGATGACTCATAAAGCAAAGGTCAGTGCCACAAGACTGATATGTAATTAGCAGAGTCCCTGAAGAAAGTAGAGGAGACAGGTTTTGCAGGTGCATTTTGGTAAGTAAAATAAAAACAGATGCATGGTCATGTTCAGGGCCAAATCTATAAGCATGAACACTTTTAGAGAGACGGGTGATCATTTTTTATAAGAGTATAATATTTGGGTTCCAGAGTCACAGACCCTGGTCTCGAGCCTGGGCTTGAATAAGGTATGCCTGGATTGTATATTATATACCTGAATTGATGCTCTCAAAGCAAATTATACTTAGGGCAATAATTAGGTTCCACTCAAAAGATATTTACTTGGGAATGAACCAGTAATGAGCCAATACGTTTTTTAGTTCCTTGCACAATGATGACTCCATTTTGCACAGGCCCCATATGAGAGACTACGCAGAACACTGTTGAGCAGTGTCCTATCAAGTGATTAAGAAAGTATTTCTTCAACACCACACCTCTTCTTTCTTGATGCCCTCTTGCCTTATCTTCGATGTGCTGTCATTTTGTCCTATGTGGCAGAAGAATGTTGGTATGTACAGAGAAGTCAAAGGATGTGCTCAGTGACAGACGTTTTTCATAAGCTTCTGATGGTTTTCAGTTCAGGCTAAGGAGTTCGAGGTTGTAGTCATGACAATATAAGTTGTAAAATGGAAAAGGGCGATTGATTCCATATAAGCATGAAGGTACACTGAAGGAGGGTTTTCAATACCATCTGTAAAAGCATGTTTTGGCACACATTTATAATCTCAGTCCTATGAGGTAATTATTTCCATGTACTTTTGACTTCACTGAAATAAAAGACAAAACCTAGCATTTATTTTATTTTATTTACTGCTTCAGCATCAATCCCAGTGCTTTGCTAAAATGAATTTAATACTAGAGAAATTAGCATCTACTACATAAGCTCTTTTTTTCCCTTCCAAAATCATGGCATGTGCTATTTATGTAATACATTTTTTTTATCAAAGTGGATCCAGCTATACTAAATTATCAATTATTGCATAGTGCTTTTTAGTGTGCTTAGAAGCTTTCTAGCCCACTCCTGGAATACAGCCACCAGGATAGAGCATGACAGCTGTTCAGCAGCTACAGAAACACAACATAAAATTTTATGATGAGAAAAGCATAACTGGCCTGTCTCCCATATACCCAGTTGCATGTTTGCCATCCCTGAGTCCCCTCTAGATCATATTAGAACTGCTAGTGTCAAGAGTCTGCAATAATATTCTTCAGATAACTATTTTAGAAAGATTAAAGCAATTCATAGTGTCCTTCAATATTCCCCATTAGAACCAGCAGTGTGAGTCTACCAAAGCCTAGAAGTTTGCTTTGAAACTGAATTCTCATACAGCAGATATCTTTATTCTTTGAGCTGTCATATGAGTGATTCCACAGGCATGCAGGTAGTTTTTTCAAGTTTAGAAATTACAGTGTGAGGTGGCAGCAGCAGCTGGTCCAGCAGAAGGGCCACCACCAGTGGAACCATGGCGACAAGGTCCTGACAGGCCCTGTGCCTGCTACCACTGAACACCGCTGGCCAGCCGGGCTGCAAGCAGCGGCGGAGTTACAGCGCTTTTCACTGCACAGAAGCCACATCAGAACTCTGCCTCCCGCCAGTCAGTTATGAGAGGCTCTCCGCCATCTTGGCTCTCAGATGCCAGAGAGAACTGACAGCCCAAGGTACAAAGACTTAGCCCGAGGCCAACATCGAGGGGGTCTAAGCCCGGCAGGTGTTAGCCTGCACCCAGGCCCTGGCTGTTTGGGGGGCCATCTGAGTGCCAACCCTGCCAGGAGGCTGTTTGCCCGACAGACTGTCCCGGCACTTGCAGGAAGTGCGCACTTCCATTTTGGCTACAGGAAGCCAGAGAGTTCTAGCAGGCAAAGTCAGCTAACAGTCATACCCAAGGCTAACATCATGGGTGTCTAAGCCTGAGAGGTGTTGGACTGCACCCAGGCCCTGGGCTGTCCAGTGGGCCATCTGTGTGCCAACCTGGCCAGGAGGTTGTTATCCCAGCAGACTGTCCTTGGACTTGCAGGGAGCTCGTGCAGCACCATCTTAGATACTTGACAGAACTAGTTAGCAGTCATAGCCTGAGGCGAACATTGCTCAGGCCTAAGCCTGTCAGGCTTTTGCCTGGACTCAGGGCCTGAGCAGCTAGGCTAGCCTTGTATGCACCAACCAGTTTGGGGGATCAGTTGCCCGGCAGAGTGATCAGCACTCAACTTCATTAGTCATTAGGGAAATGCAAATCAAAACAACCCTAAGATTTCATCTCACACCAGTCAGAATGGCTAAGATTAAAAATTCAGGAGACAGCAGGTGTTGGAGAGGGTGCGGAGAAAGAGGAACACTCCTCTACTGCTGGTGGGGTTGCAAATTGGTACAACCACTCTGGAAAGCAGTCTGGCGGTTCCTCCGAAAACTGGGCACCTCACTTCCAGAAGATCCTGCTATACCACTCCTGGGCATATACCCAGAGGATTCCCCACCATGTAATAAGGATACATGCTCTACTATGTTCATAGCAGCCCTATTTATAATTGCCAGATGCTGGAAAGAACCCAGGTATCCCTCAACAGAAGAGTGGATACAAAAAATGTGGTATATCTACACAATGGAGTACTATTCAGCCATTAGAAACAATGAATTCATGAAATTCTTAGGCAAATGGATGGAGCTAGAGAACATCATACTAAGTGAGGTAACCCAGACTCAAAAGGTGAATCATGGTATGCACTCACTAATAAGTGGTTATTAACCTAGAAAACTGGAATACCCAAAACATAATCCACACATCAAATGGGATACAAGAAGAAAGCAGGAGTGGTCCCTGGTTCTGGAAAGACTCAGTGAAACAGTATTTGGCAAAACCAGAACGGGGAACTGGGAAGGGGTGGGAGGGAGAACAGGGGAAGAGAAGGGGGCTTACGGGACTTTCGGGGAGTGGGGGGGGGGGCTAGAAAAGGGGAAATCATTTGAAATGTAAATAAATTATATCGAATAAAAAAAAAAAAAGGAAAAGGTCCCCACACCATATATCATCAGCACTCCCTGAAGGAGCAAACAGGCATCACCTGGTTCACAGAGACAATCAGGGGCAAGGCACACTAGAGCTCCAAGGCCACACAAGAGGAGGGCAGCACATCAACAATCTGCAAAAGGGGAAACCCAGCCATCCAGTGGTGTGAAAATAGCCTTACAGCCTCACAGGAGGCTCAAACACCAGGCAGAGACAAGACCAACTACTGCCATAGAGAACAAGATGGCAAAAGGCAAACATAGGAATGCTACCAACAGAAATCCAGGCAATATGGCAGCATCTGAAGCAAACTCTCCAACAAAAGCAAGTCATGGATATCCCAACACACCAGAAAAACAAGATTTGGATTTAAAATCACTGGTCATGATGATGCTAGAGGAACACAAAAAGGACATAAATGAATCTCTTCAAGAAATACAGGGGAACATGAATAAGCAAGAAACTAGTATAATGGAAACACAAAAATCACTTAAAGAAATTCAGGAGAATAAGGCTCAAGAGACAGAAGCCAATAAAGAAGAAACGCAAAAACAAAAACAAAAAACAAAAAACAAAAAACAAAAAACAAAAAACAAACAAACAAACAAACAAACAAAAAAACCTTAAAGAGATGCAGGAGAAAGTGAGTCAAACGGCAGAAGATTAACTCAACAGTCAAAGAAAATACAAAATGCAAAAAGCTTGTATCCCAGAACATCCAGGAAAATCAGGACACAATGAGGAGAA
Source organism: Apodemus sylvaticus (assembly GCF_947179515.1). Classification (NCBI taxonomy): domain Eukaryota; kingdom Metazoa; phylum Chordata; class Mammalia; order Rodentia; family Muridae; genus Apodemus; species Apodemus sylvaticus. The sequence goes on along the minus strand of NC_067486.1, from coordinate 59,347,953 downwards.
CAACCTAAGGATTATAGGTATAGATGAGAGTGAAGATTTACAACTGAAAGGGCCAGCAAATATCTTCAACAAAATTATGGAAGAAAACTTCCTGAATCTAAAGAGAGAGATGCCCATGAATATAAAAGAAGCCTATAGAACTCCAAACAAACCTGAGCTGAAATACCTCCTGTCACATAATAATCAAAACCCCAAATGTACTAAACAAAGAAAGAATATTAAAGGCAGTAAGAGAAAAAGGTCAAGTAACATATAAAGGAAGACCTATCAGAATCACACCAGACTTCTCACCAGGGATCATGAAAGCTGGAAGATCCTGGGCAGATCTCATGCAGACTCTAAGAGAACACAAATGTCAGCCACGATTACTATACCCAGCAAAACTCTCAATCACAATAGATGGAGAAACCAAGATATTCCATGAAAAAAACAAATTTATACAATATCTTTCCACAAACCCAGCCCTACAAAGAATAATAGGAGGAAAATTCCAATACAAGGAGGGAAACTACACCCTTGAACCCAAAAGAAGATAACCACTCAAATATAAAAATAACATCAAAAATGACAGGAAGTAATAATCACTATTTTTAATATCTCTTAACATCAATGGACTCAATTCCCCAATAAAAAGACATAGACTAACAGACTGAATAAGGAAACAGGACCCTACATTTTGCTGCATACAGGAAACACACCTCAGTGTCAAAGACAAAAACTACCTTAGAGTAAAAAGCAAGAAGATGATTTTACAAGTCAATGGTCTCAGGAAACGAGCCAAAGTAGCCATTCTAATATCTGATAAAATTGACTTTCAGTCAAAAGTCATCAAAAGAGATACAGAAGGACACTTCTTGTTGGTCAAAGGAAAAATCCACCAAGAAGAACTCCCAATTCTGAACATCTATGTGCCAAATGCAAGGGCACCCTCATTTGTAAAAGAAACTTTACTAAAGCTCAAAGCACACAGTTCACCTAACACAATACTTGTGGGGGACTTCAACACTCCATTCTCCTCAATGGACCGATCAGGAAAACAGAAACTAAACAGGGACACAGTAAAACTAATGGAAGCTTTGGACCAATTGGTTTTGACTGATATTTATAGAACATTTCACCCTAAAGCAAAAGAATATACCTTTTTCTCAGCACCTTGTGGTACCTTCTCCAAAATCGACCATATAATTGTGACCATATAATTGGTCACAAGACAGACCTCAACAAATACAAGAAAATCGAACTAATCCCATGCCTCCTAGCAGATCACTATGGTGTAAGAGTAGCTTTCAATAGGAACAAAAACAACAGAAAGCCCACATACACATGGAGGCTGAACAATACTCTACTCAATGACAGCTTGGCCAAAGAAGAAATAAAGAAAGAAATCAGAGACTTTTTAGAATTTAATGAAAATGAAGGCACAACATACCCAAATCTTTGGGACACAATGAAAGCAGTGCTAAGAGGGAAACTCATAGCCCTGAGTGCCTCCAAAAAGAAAAGGGGGATATAACAACAGAAACTGAGGAAATCCAAAAAATCATCAGATCCTACTACAAAAGCCTATACTCAACACAACTGGAGAATCTGGAGGAAATGGACAATTTCCTTGACAGATACCAAATACCAAAATTAAGTCAGGCCCAAACAGATAATCTAACAGTCCCATAACCCCTAAAGAAATGGAAGGGGTCATAGAAAGTCTTCTCACCAAAAAAAGCAGAGGACCAGGTGGTTTCAGTGCAGAAATCTATCAGACCTTCAAAGAAGACCTAATACCAATACTCTTCAAACTATTCCACAAAATAGAAATGGAAGGAACACTACCCAACTCCTTCTATGAAGCCACAATTACGCTGATACCAAAACCACACAATGATCCAACAAAGAAAGAGAACTTCAGACCAATTTCCCTTATGAACGTCAATAAAAAATTACTCAATAAAATTCTTGCCAACCAAATCCAAGGACACATAAAAAACAATCATCCACCATGATCAAGTAGGCTTTATCCCAGGGATGCAGGAATGGTTCAATATGAAGAAATCCATCAATACAATCCACTACATAAACAAATTCAAAGAAAAAAAACCACATTGTCATTTCATTGGATGCTGAAAATGCATTTGACAAAATTCAGCATCCTTTCATGCTAAAAGTCTTGGAGAGAACAGGAATTCAAGGCCCATACCTAAACATAGTAAAAGCAATATACAGCAAACCGGTAGCCAGCATCAAACTAAATAGAGAGAAACTTGAAGCAATCCCACAAAAATCAGGGACTAGACAAGGCTGCCCCCTCTCTCCTTATCTTTTCAATATTGTACTTGATAGACTAGCTCGGGCAATTAGACAACATAAGGAGGTCAAAGGGATACAAATTGGAAAGGAAGAAGTCAAACTATCACTATTTGCAGATGATATGATAGTCTACCTAAGTGACCCAAAAAACTTCACTAGAGAATTCCTACAGCTGATAAAAAAACTTCAGCAAAGTGGCAGGTTATGAAATCAACTCAAGCAAATCAGTAGCCTTCCTATACTCAAAGGATAAGCAGGCTGAGAAAGAAATTAGGGAAATGACCCCCTTCACAATAGCCACAAACAATATAAAGTATCTTAGTGTGACTCTGACCAAACAAGTGAAAGATCTGTATGACAAGAACTTCAAGACACTGAAGAAGGAAATGGAAGAAGACCCCAGAAAATGGAAAAACCTCCCATGCTCATGGATTGGCAGGATTAATATAGTTAAAATGGCCATTTGCCAAAAGCAATATACAGATTCAATGCAATATCCATCAAAATCCCAACTCAGTTCTTCATAGAGTTAGAAAGAGCAATTCTCAAATTCATCTGGAATAACAAAAAACCCAGGATAGCTAAAACTATTCTCAACAACAAAAGAAATTCTGGGGGAATCAGTATCACTGACCTCAAGCAATACTACAGAGCAATAGTGTTAATAACTGCATGGTATTGGTACAGTGACAGGCAGGCGGATCAATGGAATAGGATTGAAGATCCAGAAATGAACCCACACACCTATGGCCACTTGATCCTCGACAAAGGAGCTGAAAACATCCAGTGGAAAAAAGATAGCCTTTTCAACAAATGGTGCTGGTTCAACTGGAGTTCAGCATGCAGAAGAATGGGAATTTATCTATCCTTATCTCCTTGTACTAAGCTCAACTCCAAATGGATCAAGGACCTCCACCTTAAGCCAGACACTCTGAAGCTAATAGAAAAGAAACTGGGGAAGACCTTTGAGGATATCAGTAGAGGGGGAAAGTTCCTGAACAGAACACCAATAACGTATGCTCTAAGATCAAGAATTGACAATGGGACCTCATAAAATTACAAAGTTTCTGTCAGGCAAAGGACACCATCAAAAGGACAAATCGGCAACCAACAAATTGGGAAAAGATCTTCACCAACCCTACCTCAGATAGAGGGCTAAGATCCAATATATACAAAGAACTCAAGAAGTTCGACCCCAGAAAGCCAAATAACCCTATTAAAAAATGGAGTACAGAGCTAAACAAAGAATTTTCACCCGAAGAACTTTGGATGGCTGAGAAGCATCTTAAAAAATGCTCAACTTCATTAGCCATTAGGGAAATGCAAATCAAAACAACCCTGAGATTTCACCTTACACCAGTCAGAATGGCTAAGATTAAAAATTCAGGAAACAGCAGGTGTTGGCAAAGATGTGGAGAAAGAGGAACACTCCTCCACTGCTGGTGGAGTTGCAAATTGGTACAACCACTCTGGAAATCAGTCTGGCGGTTCCTCCGAAAACTGGGCACCTCACTTCTGGAGGATCCTGCTATACCACTCCTGGGCATATACCCAGAGGATTCCCCAGCATGTAATAAGGATACGTGCTCCACTATGTTCATAGCATCCAGCCAGAACCTGGAAAAAACCCAGGTATCCCTCAGTAGAAGAATGGATGCAAAAAATGTGGTATATATACACAATGAAGTACTATTCAACCATTAGAAACAATGAATTCATGAAATTCTTAGGCAAATGGATGGAGCTAGAGAACATCATACTAAGTGAGGTAACCCAGTCTCAAAAGATCAATCATGGTATGCACTCACTAATAAGTGGATATTAGCCTAGAAGATTGGAATACCCAAAACACAATCCACACATCAAATGATATCCAAGAAGAATGGAGGAGTGGCCCCTAGTTCTGGAAAAACTCAGTGTAGCAATATAGGGCAAAACCAGAATAGGGAAGTGGGAAGGGGTGATGGGAGAACAGGGGGAGGGAAGAGGGCTTATGGGACTTTTAGGGAGTGGGGGGCCAGAAAAGAAGAAATCATTTGAAATGTAAATAAAAAATATATCGAATAAAAAAAATTACAATGTGTGTGTGTTTGTGTGTGTTTGTGAATATGAGTTTGACCTTATAAAGATATAATAAAAACAAAATAAAGAAGAGATGTTATTATGCCAGGAGAGAAGAGCAAAGCAACCTCCTTGTTGCTGTGTTTTCATTCTGTAACCTTTATACCATTCCATACAGGAACGTAATGCATGTGGAGTGTGAATTTAATGTCCAATGAAGCAACTCTACCACTGGCTTTAAAGAGATATATGCGCTGGAGGTTTGGAGTTCTTTTGATGCAGAATTGAGATTCTGTTGTTTCAGCAGGCTAAGGGTACCATTTCTCTAATCCTGGCATTACTTACTGCTGTGTGTTCTACAATAGCCACCTTACATTTCTAGGTTCCATATTTGTCTTTAAGACTATAGGTTTAAGTTGCTTCCTCTAAAACTTAACATTATAATAAAGATTACAAAGATTTATATCTTACAAAGTCCAAAGTTCTATGTGGAAGGACAGTGAAAATTATTCTTTGAGTAGCAGACAACACTTAAGGTTATCTTTGAGTTTTATTTCCATATCTTAATATTTCTTATAAAACGACCAATCTCCTTGTAGTAGGATGTGAGTGGATTGAACTTCCATGGAATTTGAGCTTTTAATATTAGAGATATCCCAACTAAATGTGGGACATGTCTAAAGGTACGTCTGATATTGAGCTTTATTCTGTCTTCAGTATATAAAGCAAATCATGAGGGGGTTCCAATTACTTCATAAAAGAAGAAAAGCTATTGACTCTATATTAAACAAAGATGTGGAAAGGTCAGGATGTCTAACACCTCTCAGAGAATCAAAGCCAGCAACATGAAGGTTAGGCATCTCAAGCTTGAGAAAATCCCAAAGTCTGTCACTGTTTATCCCAATAGGATCTGTGACCCTCTGCCTTCCTCCTTCTTTTATAACTACTTCATCTCCCTGTCACCACTCACTGAGTTCTACACTAAGAACCAAGAAAGAGCCACTGCTCACAAGGCATTGTCTACAAGCATACAGGCAGATACAGTAAAATCCACAAAAAAATATATTGTTGCTCCCCAAATGAGGGCAACTATAGAAAAAGATAAAGCAAAGAGCCTCCATATTGGAATACAAATCGTAAGGCAACCTGTAAATCCTTATTCACAAAATGATTTAAAGTGTTGTCTGTCATGGAGAGTTTTTCACTCTTTAGTACTTTGATTAGTTTGAGGAGCAAATGATGAGAACAACCCTTGCTCTGAGATTCTTCTCTAGATCCCCAGGGAGCCCTAACCATGCACAAGATTATTTTTATTGAAGGAAATAGTAAGGAACATGGAGTCAAGGGGGTCTGAGAACAAGCCTGCAGTCAAAACGAAGGAGGAGCATGGATGCATGGGACACCAGAGACCCTGAGGCACCAGTTACTGGTCAAGAAAAATGTCTATGTTGTCACATGTGATAAATAGTTCTGTTTGAATACCAGCCTTGGTACTTGCTTTTAGCCACCACTCTTCTGTTTACATTGTGCTGTACTGAGTTTTACCTTAAGGTTCCCCGTGATATTCCACACATCACCGAAAGAGGGACCTCAGTGACTTCTCTGTATCTCTGCACAGATGATATCTGCACTATGAGTTGCTAGCAGTGCACATCCAAGAAAGGACTTTTGTGGTTGCTTTATGGGTAGAGTCCTCACAGGATTCCTGATTTACATTACTGAAATGATAGTAACTACAGCAATCAACAGTCCTATATGCTCTGTCAATAGAAAAGCAGTTTCATATGGGTATATATATATATATATATATATATATATATATATATATATATATATATATCAGCTTTATAAATAGAACAGGGCATGGTTTTATTTTTTATTCCCCATCTTAGAAAGTAGGACATAGAGGCAAAAAATATAAAGAATAGAGCCATGTAGGATGCAAGTTTTAAAACTCACTATCTACAAAGGAGACAGAGGAGCAGGGTTTTGGGTCTCTGTGTAGAGCTGAGATGCCCTTTGGATTCCTATTATTAGCTTATCTTAATCCATATTTTCCTCATTTCTGTGTTTTACCTTTTGAAAAATCAAAATGAAAACTAAAATTCTGGATTGTCTTGAAGTTTAAGTGAGATTTTGCCTTTAAGATTCATTGTGTTGGCACATTCAAGAAATGATGACAGTGTTGTAAAGGGCTGGTGCTTTAACCTCTACTGTCCTACCATCTAATATCACAGTTCCAAACTCAATCGCATTATCAGTTAGAAACCAAGTCTTGAATGATTTGCTTCATCCACTGTCATGGGTATATTCTTTACTTCTACACTATGGTAACATTTATGTGTTGTCTTGCTACTGACAGAATATTGAGAAAAAAGTAAACACGTGTAAGCAAATGGCAAAATTTTATGTTGGGTTTCTAGTACTCAAATCTATGCATTTTGAAATATATCAAAATTCACCAAACAGAGAATTTGAAGGTCCTTATCACAGTAGGATATTGATTAACTTCACAGCTAAATATTGGGGCTGATAAAGTTACAGAGAATGGGAATATCTGTAGCACATTGAGAATGATTCCTTTTCTAAAATTGTCTTTGTGCAATAAAGCATTCTACACAATTTTTATCAGGATGTCCAAACTCTAACCTTTTGGCATTTAACTCCCTACTACTTATTTTAGGAGTGTGTTTATATTGAACAGAAAGATAATTTTTGCATAGTTTTCTGAATCTAAAGAGATTTTTGTATATCTTTTAATAGCACAGATTTTATGCTCCAAGAGGTGGAACTGCTTATATAAAAATCTTATCTGATACAACTGGGAAAAATACTTTGGGGAAACAATTCAATAATACGTTGGTATATGGAACATAGGCTAAAATGAAAATGTAAGCATTGTCTTTCTGTTACTTATGGGAATCTCCTCTTTGCCCTATGAATTAATAAAGATTTTATTTTTTAATAATAAATACGTCTCGCTAGTCCTTGTAAAGTATTCCAGTGTTTTCTGGTCGTTGAGCTTTTGTTACCTCCTAATAAAATATGCATAGTCAGTCTTGGGTTTTAGCAATTCCTACCAAATGAGTATTCTGGTGGAGGATGTAGCTTGGTCCTCTACTGGTTCCAAGTGTCCTACAGATCGTGACTCTTGGCATTCTACCAGCACCCATCACTCCATAGCTGCTTAAAATTACTGAGATCATAGGCTTATATATAAATACACTTCCCTACCCCTAAATATTAGCCAGTTACATTCGTTTTTATGAACAATGAAAAATGAATTTTCCTGTTACTCGTACAAAAAGGGTGACTTAACTATTAGTTATGCCCCAGGTTTCTGGATGCCAGATGACAAAGTACATGATACCATTACAAATGAATCCTACTATCCAGGGCCCTCTTCCTGCCTTAATACATTGTTTCAGTGTTCCTATTAAAGCTGAAGTTGGCCAATGCTGAAAACCTTCTGCTCTCCTTATCCCATGTAACAACATTTACTGCATGTGTGATTCTCTATACCCATGACATAATTACCCCCTTAACAGACTTATACCAAAATACTACCACACTGGAGATTTAGACTTCAGCACGTCTTTTGAAAGGAAAACACAAACTTTCAGTCTATTGCCTCATAGAGGATGGCAGAAGTCAAGGTGAACACTACTGGGAAGGTTAGTATAAAGAAACCTTCTTCACAGTCAACAACTGAGGGAAATGAGCTGGTTTATAGGATAAAATACATCCTAGGAAAAATTTAAGAGCTAGTTGACTTAGGGTGCATTCTTAAAGAAATTGTAGGAGTGAATGAGTCATTTGAAATTCTAGGTCTCCCTAAGACTGCACCTCCTTGTAACTTTCAACGAAATGGACTTAGTAAGCAGAGAGATGTTTCCTCATGCTACTATTGTGTATTTTAAAAGCAGCATGTAGCACTGGCTCCTTAATTCTAAATGTATTTATTCCATTGATGTAACTGGCTTCTTCTTTCTTCTTATATCCAGAGATTCAGTTCAGTGAGGAAAGCACAGAGGAACAGGAAAGTTCACAAGGACTGCCTCAGTAAATTCACAGAGCAAATGCAATATGTTTAATGCATAGTTCTTCTGTCATAAGATGACGCTAATTGCTTTTTGAAGGCAGGGAAATATTATTGTCTATGACTTTTTTTTAAGAAGATACCAGATTGGCTGGCACACCAAAATAAAAGACTGAGGCATACACTCACATCATGTTCCTATGCAGGAAATAAAAGTCACTTTAAATTTGTCTTTGTGGCATCTTTCTTTTTCTTAAGCATGACATCATCAAAAGAGATGGTAACTCTACCTGAACAGACTTTATTTGTTGTTGTTCCAAAGAGCTTACATCAGTATTCATTTAATCCTCCCCACAATCCTGTAAAAGAGTTGTTGGTAAAAGTCAGGCTTTTTCAATTTACAAGAAAAAATAAAGCTGCAGGAAGTTGAGTGACATGTTCATAATCATGCTGCCATTAACGAACATAATTCACATCTCTTTCCTCTTAAAGCCACAAGGAGGCTAGCAGTATAATGCAATTAGCAGATCTATACACTGCAACTTCCAAGGGTTGATAGATGAATTTAATGTAGGCAAAAGAAATTTAAAATGCAAATAACTTAAGATCCTAATCTGTAGTTAAGTATTGCTGGAGCATAGGGCAGTAAGAACTGACTTCATGAGAATGTAGAGGTGATTATATATATTATTTTTTAGGACTGGGTTGGACATTAAAAGAGATGTACTTACAAAACAGCAATATGGCACAGAGATAGAGTTATAGCACAAGTTTTGGAAATATATTGTAAATAAACTTTCAGGCACAGGAAAAAAAACCTGCTAAAAGTGTCAACACATTGGAAATGAACTGTTTGAAAATGGGAACAAATAATTAAAGAACAGAAAAAAACATAAATTCAATGTAAATTATGAATGAATAAAAAATGCTACAGAATCCAAATCATAAGCTTGGAAATCAGTTTCTATTGGGTTTTAGAGTTGGATTTATAAGTTCTTATGTGTGAAATGGAATACAAAGTGTGGAAGGGTTCACTGCTTAATTCTTTACCACTTTACCTTCAACTGTCTACAAAGTAGTGAGAAACAGACTACAATGCTAAGAGCGGGTCTATAACCCAACCAGTTTTTCATAGGCCAGTCAGAAGGTGGCTTTGCATGAAGTTTAATCATAAATGCTTATGCTTGAGGTAGAGAAACAAACCTCAAGACCAAAAGGAAAGAAAAGAAATACAAGAGAAGAAATTTCCAGTAGTTCATGTGAGAAAACAACATGATTCCTAGGATCATCCTAAGACTCATGTGTTCTGGTAGCTTTTTTCTCTGCAGGTATCCAGACAGAAGGAAACATGGATGTAGGAGAAGATGTGGTTATTTTAGCTGAACCAGGCATGACAGTGAGTCTCAGTTGAACTATGATGAAGGAATGTCTACAACTTTTTCTGAGTATACTATTCAGCCATTAGAAACAATGAATTCATGAAATTCTTAGGCACATGGATGGAGCTGGAGAACATCATACTAAGTGAGGTAACCCAGACTCAAAAGATGAATCATGATATGCACTCACTAATAAGTGGATATTAACCTAGAAAACTGGAATACTCAATACATAATCCACACATCAAATGAGGTACAAGAAGAACGGAGGAGTGGCCCCTTGTTCTGGAAAGACTCAGTGAAGCAGTATAGGGCAAAACTAGAACAGGGAAGTGGGAAGGGTTGGGTGGGAAAACAGGGGGAGAGAAGGGGGCTGGTGAGACTTTCAGGGAGTGGGGGTCTAGAAAAGGGGAAATCATTTGAAATGTAAATAAAATATATATTGAATAAAAAAAAAAGAAAGCTCAACACAACACATTTGAGAGGACAGTATGTTTAGATGGGATGGTAGCCAGTTGTTTTCAGTTGACATAGTGATTTGCAAATGGTCACTAAAATGGCAAAATTAAATGCCAAGGTGTCTTATGTTCTCTCTCACATGTAGAATATATGTTGCCAAAATGCATGTAAGTAAGGTTAAGACCATTAGGGTTGTGGGAAGTAAATTGGGAGAAAAGGGAAGAGAGAATAAGAAAGTGTAAAAGAGTATGTGAATACAATCAAAATTTATTTTATACATGCATGCAAATGTCATTATGAAAGTCTCCTCTGTACATTTAATATATGGTAAAAAAGACAGAATATTAAGTAAAATGAGAAAATGAAAGAAATGTCAATAATTTTTCCACCCTCAGTCTTCTATTTGCTCAATAATCTAAACTTAACAATTCATCCATTAGCTTTGGCCTCCTTTGGACATGTAGCCATCCTGCAGATAAATACTATTGTTGACATTTCTATACCTTCACCAGTTTAACATAGAGTCTGGTTCCCAATAACATCAGGACATATTTTATGTACACTTGAGGATCTATAGCAGATGAGATCATGAATAATACTCTCTTCTGTGCTCACTCACACATCCAGGACTTGGGACTAATGATCAGAGAGGAGCACTGGTCCAACGGCACTTAGGAGTGTTTGCTGAGAGTGATAACTGGCTTACTTCCAACCATCTGACTATTTGAGCATAGATTTCTTGTGGTCCTTGATCTTTGCCCTCCCAGCAATCCCGTTTGAAGCCAAAAAAGCTGTCCCTGACTCCATGAATGCCATCAACATGAAAAGAAGGTCTGTTTCAACACCATCTCTGCAATCCATTTTCTCCTTAGAACATCACATTCCAAGAACTGAACCATTGCTTTCCCACTACATTCAGGAAAATACCTCAGGCAAGAGAGTGACAAGTCTATGGACTATTTATTTCTTTTCAGTACTTAAAGTCAAAGCTGTCTTTCTGATGAACCTTCTTGTCCCTCTTTCAGTCTCCATTAGCTTTGGAGACCAGTGCTCCATTTTCTGCATCTTTATGAAAAATAACTTCTCCCCATCTTATATCTCCATTTTCTAGAAACACTAAATCTCCTAGCTTAGCTCTAATGGTGTACAGAAAGCAAGAAAAGATAAGTGCTTCTCAACCTGACCACACATAACAAGGTACATAAAGAAATTATTGTATTTATATAAATCACTCTATTTATATCCATCACAAATTATAGTGGTATAAAGTCTGATATTTTCCTGTGACTACTGAAATGCCGAGGTGAAATGGATTATTTAACAAAACAGTATTTAGTAATTTTATGAAACATTTGAAACACCAACATAATAAAATTCTGACAGCTTTGCATGAGGCAAAAATCATCTTTTTCAAAATGAAAATATCTAAGTACAGACTTGCAAACTTACAGCAATAGATGTTTAATTTCTGAAGTGGGTTGTCACATGTATTCCTAATGAAGGTGTCTTCAGTACAGTCAGAGTTTCTTGCACTGACTGACATGAATTCTTTTATAACTGCACAGAGAAAGCTTCTGAATGACTATTGTCTGCACCTTTAAAACTTTACTTTCTTGGGGCTGGAGAGGTGGTTCGGCAGTTAAGAACACTGGCTGCTCTTCCAGACCCATTTTGATTTCATTTCCAACACCCACATGCTTCCTTACAACCATTTGTAACTTCAGTCCCATGGAATACAACACCAACTTCTGGCTCTCTGGGCACCTGCACATATATGGCACACACAAATTCCTGCAACCACACATATGCACACATAAAAATAAACATTTTTCAAAACCTCATTCTCCTTGAGTAGCCTCATTTTATTATTTATTTTATTTAGATGAGTAGAGAGAATACGAGTCTCTAAGGCCTGTATGTGTGAGTCATTAAGCTCAGGTAGACTAGACAATTAGTATCATGGAGGAGAGTCCACCTAACACTGAAGCCATTGATTTGTTTTCTATCATAGCTCCAGAAATAAACTATATAGGTAACTCTGTACTATTCATTTTGACCATTTTCTGAAAATGAATGACATGATAACAATGGGTTGATAGTAATGATTTTATTGCTAAATATCTAAACTACCTGGATTTAAAAAAAAATAAAGCTACCTGCAGAATTACCAGACATAGCTCTTGAAGGTAGAACATTCAACTTCTGTTTTATTCCTATTAGCAGCTCAGGTTATAGGACTTTGCATGTTTCTCATTGTATCACTGAAAGCATATTGGCTGAAAGAGTACTGACTATTTCAATAGTTAAAATGAACACACTTAGAAACAACAACAAAGACTCTATGGCTAGATCATCTTCTCCCTAAATGTCTGCAATTTCAGGGGTGCTCATAAACAAGTCACCCACACAAATTCACCAGATGGAATACAGCCTCCCATTAATTATATTTTGTGTTTGCATGGCATTTTTCAAAATTAATTATTAAAAAATTTATGATAGTAAGCATAGTTGTGACTCATTGGTGCTTTCTTACTGGTGTTTATAAAAGAGAAAGAAAAGGATGACAATTCATGTTTTGTCTTTTATAACTTAAATGTTTTATTAATAGCATGTATTATTAAAAACCATATGAAATAATAGGTTTTACTATATTATTTTCATACATATAAACATACTGTGATCACATTAATTTTCACATAAAAATAAAATATGCTTGTGATAATATTTTGATTCATGGATACGTATGATGTACATGTTCAGAAGAGAAACATATCCTCAAATATATAATCTTCCTGATTCTTTGTCAACTGTAGTCATCAAAACTGGGGCTTTGGGTATGCTGCACAAGCACTATACTTTTAGCCTACACCACCCCAGCCAGTGGATTCTTGAGGCAGTGTTTGGCTATTTAACTTAAGCTTACTTTGACCATATTCCATAGTCTAGTATGGCTCCTACTTAAGATCTTTCTGCCTCTGCCTTCTTGAGTGCTTATAATACAGGTGTGTGTCCCTACACCTAACCCTCATTTCTTTATAGTGAAAAAAAATCCTTTCTCTTAGCTTTATTGATATACACTCTACATTACACCATCTCTAGTCACTATGCAGACTAGTGTTACATCAGAAATTATTCCTTCTATCCCATTACAATGCTGGCCAGGCACGATAATCACTCCCTCTTTCCTAGCTGGCTACATTTTAATATCCACTTTTTCTGTTCTTAATTTTTTTTTATAAAAATTAACCTTCTGGATTTGTTAAATCATGAAGTATTACTTTTTCCTCCCTGTCATATTTCACTTAGCAGACTGTCTGCCAGTTGCTTGTGTATTCGGTTCTGTTTGAGCACAGAGTATTCCTGTGTGTCTATGGGCTTCTCTGTCCTTTCGCCAGTTGATGAGCACTGAGGTAGTTTCAAATTTTGCTAGTCATGAATATTGTGATAGTATTCATATTTCTCTTCAGCATATTGAGAGCTGGATAATGTATTACATTTCTAATTAGGGAGGAACTCCATATCATTTTTCACAATTACCATATTAATTAACATTTTTTAACAACTGTGTACAAAGATCCTCTTTTCTCATCACTCACGTGTTATCTCTTTCTTTATATAGCAGTCATTTTGCCTAGAATAAGGGGCTATGCCATGACAGACTTACTTTGTCTTTCCTCTTGAATGTCCAGCATCTTTTCTTTTATCAACCCTCAATCAGTATACTTAACTACTTCCTTTAAGAAGTGAAATTTTAGGTCTATTGCATGTTTTTTTTTTTTAAAAAAATGTGATCAGTATTAGTATTATTTATAATTGTTATTACATGGTTTGCATGACCTGTACATATATAAGTGTGCATGCATGTGTCACGGTGCATATGTGGAAGGCAGAGAACAACCCTTTGGACTCAGTTCTTCTACTGTGGGACCCAAGGAATCAAAGTAGGGTAGGAAGGCTTTTAGGCCAAGCACTTTTGTCTACTGAGCCATTCTCCAAGATCTGTTGCTTGTTTTAAAGTAGGATATTTCCTCAGTGCACAGCATACAAGGAAACACAAAGCCACAGACCACAGTGAGTATGACATTCCTAAGCTTATTATCACATCTATATACTAGCATACATAGAAGAAGGGGTGTTCCGGCTCAAGAAATGTATTCCATAGAGCAGCTGGAAGATGCCTAAGGCAGGGGCTCTCAGGATGTCAGTCTAAACACAGAGCTGCAGATCTCACCCTATGAACCTCTCTGGCCCTCCAGTCAGCCCAGCAACATTAACTTCCTCACACTGTCCAGACACAGCCTAAGAATTCCATGTTCAAAAAGAACCCTTTAATTGCAACTTTGCCAGTACATATAGAGAGAGGTCTGCTGCCATTTTTGTCTTTTATGAAATTTCTGGGCCAAGGGCGACAGGATTACAATTTTGTCTGACAGAATGAGATGGAATGGTGTATTCTTGGTTATCAAAATCCTTGTGTAGTGTGTGGGGTTTTTAGTCGGTGAATTTCACAATGTGGGGAAAGCATGGTATATACTATATAATCTCAATTACCTAAGTGTATGCACACTTGCAGGATCTAGAATGACACATGAAGCTGAGCTCCTTCTGACTGGGTAACTTTGCTCTTGCCCTCTTGTGTTTTATTTCCTGTTATGCACATATTTTAAAAAGTAAATAAAAGCTTCTTTTAAAAACAGAACAATAAATTAGGATATTTCATTTTGTTTCTGTTGTTGTCGATGTTGTTGCTTTCTATTGAGGTGATTGCTTTTCTTAAATATGGTAAATATAAATCCACTGATATATATATATATATATATATATATATATATATATATATATATATATATATAAAACATGAAAGCATTCTCCAACTTCATTTGTGCATCACTTCCTTTTTGACTGTATTTATTAGCATTTGAATGATACTGTTAAATAAAGGCAAGAACAAATTGATTAAACACAACCCTATCATTCAGTAGCCTCTTATTCTCTCTTACACTGGTCAGAGATAGATGTAAAACTTCTTTTTTTTCCGAGGATTTTTAATTGCAAAAATCCTTTTATGGATTCCATTACATATCCAAATTTCTTCAAATCCTTGTCCCCATTTGTTAATATACTGGATACCTCCTTGTCCATTTAAAAAATGAGAATAAAGAACTAGTCAAGGAAAGAAAATCCTTACAATGCAAAGCTCTCCTGTGGCTGCCTCCTACCTGTCTGCACCCTAATGTTTATTAGCTTCTTGGTTTTGTAATGCTTTGATAAAAAGTTGTAGAGATTTAAAATTCTTGCAAGTGTCATCCTCTAGCAAAGCAAATCCTGGGGCTTTGCAGGTGAAATCTAGCAGTAAATGGGAAACAGATGAAAGGAAGGGGACATAGATATTCATGCCATCCTATAGTAAAGAAGGAAAAAGAAGTTGGTATTTAATTCTTTCAATGTCTTGAGAATCCATCACTCAGACAGAACCCTTAACAGAAATCCAATTCTCCAGTTGCTGGACAAAGTTAATTAATTTGCAAATATATTTCATCTTCTAAGTGACAGCCTTGTCTACTCTAGGCAAAGAGGAGAAAGGGGGATGAAACGGGAGCACGGAGCGCTGGCGGGCTCACATGACACAACTCTAACCCTGGAGAATCGAGGTGACACTAGCTCATTACATCTCCTCCAAATGAGCTCCTTGTAAAAGGAAAATATTTTGATTAAGGTAGTGAGGGGGGCACTTGGCAACGCTCTCCATGTGCTGCTTCTAATTGCTCTGCTGTACACTTAAGTTTCTTCAGTGGAATGTTGCCTGCAGGGAAAGGGGCCCAGTTGGCTTTTGTCACGGGCCCCAGAGTGAACTGGAGACAGTGTTTGCTTTTCTTTCTTTAATGCTCTGGTTGTCATTATCCTTGTCTTAGTCTCTAGTGTCTTCATTTTGATTAGGCCCTGAGTCAGAATTTAAATTACCTTACTTAGTGATATGTACTGCCAATATTGTGGCACAAGTGATAGGGACCCCAGGTTTCTTTTCTGTGTAGAAGAATGTCAATGGTGAGGACAACCACTGTACACTAATCATTTTACAGGCACAAACTAAAGTAACAGGGGAAAGGGGAAGAAGATACTATATTTCAAGTGTAGGCATGCTTTTCCTAGTTCCCATTTCATTCTCAGTTACTTTACATCATTTCCTTGATCCGCAACTTCTCAGTTTGTAGAGAAGAGTACCACACAGTGAACAATGGAAATGACTGAAGATAAATCTGGAGATTTCTAAGTGGAATACAAAAGGCAGACCATTGCAGTTTGTGTGATGAAGTCTGCTTATAGTTCTGATACAATGAGTAGCAACTGAAGGTGTTGAAATATAGGTGAAATCAATAATTTGACATAAGTTTTTAAAAACAAAAGAAAGCAGCTATTGTGCAGAGAGCGTGCTTGAATGTTAAGAGAACAGAGTAAGTATTGTATTCAAGAGAGATGGGAATGGAAGCAGCTGGTCAAGTGAAGAGCTACACAGTTGTCAGAGAAAAATACATCTTAATAAAGAATTGGCGCCAGATGGTTGTGGTGCACGCCTTTAATCCCGGCACTTGGGAGGAAGAGGCAGGCAGATGTCTGAGTTTGAAGCCAGCCTGGTCTACAGAGTGAGTTCCAGGACAGCCAGGGCTACACAGAGAAACCCTGTCTCAGAAAAAAAGAATTGGAAATGGCAAATGGGACAAAAAGATAGCTCAGTGAGTAATGACACTTGCTGCAGAGGGCTGGTCACCTGAGTCCAATCCCTTTAACCCATATGAAGGCAGGAGGAACAACAAAGTACACAGTTCTCCATGTCATATCTCCATACGCAGTTACATCACACACACACACACACACACACACACACACACACACACATGCACGCACACACACACACACACACACACACACCATACCACATCACACAAATAATAGAAAATGAAAGCACAGATTTGGTATTGTGAAGAAAAATAAGCCATTGGTAACCAGATTCTGACTGGTTTTGTGGAGCTGGGCAAAGACTCCATGGTACTTAACTACTCTTGACCTGGGTCTTTACATGGTCTTACTAGTTTTGATTAAAAGGTAAGAGATTGCTACCCACAAATCTCTGTGGTCTGGAGGGAAACTATCAACAAAAAACCCTTCTTCTTACCAAGGCCCTGTTTAAAAACAGATACAGGATATCACTAAGGAAAGAGTCAAAGAATATTTCCCATCCCTGTCTTGGAATCTGAAGTGTTGATCACCCACATCCTTTGATTTTAGGCATCTAGGATGGTCGGAGAATCAAAGTTTCCAGAGACACAGGCTGTATCAAATAGCTACTCATTCTTGCAGCATTGATGTTTCTCTGACAAAGTTACTGCATTTCTTTCTTGTGGGTGGGTAGTTCTTAATTTCCTTTAGAAAATTCTTTATAGATATTATAAATTAACTTCTGGTGGTCTAAAGAAGTGGCTCTCAATTTTTTGACCTTGAGCCTTTTGGGGGCTAGGGAACCCTTTCACAGTGATTACCTACAACCATTTGAAAACACAAATACCTACATTATTATCATAACAGTAGCAAACTCACAGTTATGATGTAACAACAAAAATAATTTTATAATTGAGGGTCACCACAACAAAGGAAACTGTTGAAGGGGTGCAAATTAGGAAGGTTGAGAAGCACCTGTGTAGAACTTGTTGGTTACACAAGCTCCTGTGTTCCATTCTTTCCCCATGGTGCTTCTTTGCTTCTGTTTGAACTAGAATCTTCTAATTACAAAAACTTAAGTGCTAACTACTTCAGCAAAAAAATATTTTTAGACTTAGCATAGAAACCAAGAGAATGACCAGATCCTGGAAGCTAGTCTTCAGTTAGTTCCTTTTTATCTATTCCCTTGAAACGTTTTTGCCCATTTTAGCAAAAACATTGCCAGGATGTTCTGGTAATTTATTATAACTTGGACCTCTTCATATGGATACCTATTCTAAGGTTTGCACTACCAAAAAGCCTGATTGCATCACCCATATATTCCCTGTCTACCTCTGCTTTTGGGCCTATGAAGTCTCTATTTGTCTAGTATTAATCTTTTGCCCTTTTCAACATGCCATTGTTTAGGTTATTTGCTTAGCTTGCCCTTGCTACATATTCAACTTGGAAACATGAATACAATGATACCAGAATCTGTAGCAATATTTCCTGACAATTCTCTTAGAAAAACTACCTCTCCCTTTTGATCAGCTTTTCCAGCAACTAAAAGTTGTACAAACATCACCAATTTGTCCAAAACACTCCGTTCATTCAATATCCTGAAGAGGCTGAAATAATGACAAAAGGTGACTATCTAGAAAGAAGTATAAAATTGTAGGAAAATCTAATTAAGAGAGCCCATGAAACAAACTAAAAGAGAAAAGTTAAAAAAAAAAGATACAGGGGAGGTTAATAAGGCAGCAAGAATTGTGTCTTCTTTGCCAAACATCAGGGTCACAACATCTTGCTGGTGAGCAGTCATCTGGAAATCTTAAGATATGCATCCCATTTTCTCTCATACTCACTAGAAAGAAAGCTCTCCCCCTTTTTTCCTACCTGTTCAATAACTGGAGATTTGTTTCTAAGCTAATCTTAAACAATATACAGTCAAATGAATTGTGGCTAAATCTTCATCTTATTGAGGTCCAGTGAACTACTGAACAAGAAGTTCATGTGTTTCATTCATGAGCATAAAATCCTAAGGGGGTGAAAAAGATGAAAAGAGAAAGGGAGAAAAAAACACTGAATCAAAAATGGTGTTAAGGGAATCAGTAAGCCTTTCTTTTTTTATAAAAAATGATCAATCACCTCCTGCAATCTAAAAATGGGGATATAAAGCAATTTTTATAATGCCAGATAGCACTAAAAAGCTTGAAATTGCCTCATTCTTTTAAAAGAAAACATTATTCTTGCTAAACTTTCCACCTAGTTGTCATGGCAACCTTGCCACTTTTTACCATGTAGAGACAATTAGATATTAACCTGGGCATTTAGAGAAAGACACTTCTAACTCAGAAAAAGACTTGTTGATTTGTGTTTGGCTGAGTAAGCCAAAGAATTACTGTTATAATTCTTCTCAGAGGCAACCCTCTTTGAGCCTTGCAGAGCAAGACCATTGTCTTATGAGAGAGAGACAGAGAGATAGATACAGAGAGAGAGAGAGAGAGAGAGAGAGAGAGAGAGAGAGAGAGAGAGAGAGAGAGGAGGGAGAGGGAGAGAAAGAGAGGGAGAGAGAAATGGAGCAGGATAGGAAGAAGGAAGAAGGGAAAGAGAGAGAAAGGGAAAGAGAGAGAAATAGAGAGAGAGAGAGAGAGAGAGAGAGAGAGAGAGAGAGAGAGAGAGAGAGAGAGACTTTTGCATCTAATCCAGTCACACAGTGCAGAGGAAGGGGTTATACACTTGACTCTGTTCACTCAGTTTCTCCCCTGGAAAACTAGAAAAAAAATCACATTCTTCAAATTTCTCTATCATAAATCTTTCATAGAGTAACTGTCACCTCTACATATTCCTCTCAAGATGGAAGAATAGTTTTCCTGAGGCTTAATTGAAGAAAGAACTATTAAGTACCCAGGTCTCTTGAGTTTTCATATGAACAGTTAGCATGTAGGCAGCTCTCACATGCTTACAGATCTTTAGGGATACAAAGAGGGAAGCTAGATGTTGGAAGCCACCCTAGGATGTAATTATAAGTTCTAAGTGTTTCCCTCCCTCTCCATCAACTCATATAATAAATATCCATTTTAAATAAAAACTTCTTTGTTTTAGAGTTCCCTTCCTACTTACCTGGTAATATAACAGGTAGCCCACAGGGTGGAAGCATGTGGTTGGGAAGGCAGAGTTGTTCAGGGGAAAGTGAACTCATAGAGTGATATTGACCCTATTGTCCCAGAGCACACCTTCTAGAGACAAGGTCTCACCTTGTAGTCCTGGCTAGCCTGATACTTGCTAGGGAGACCTAGCTGGCTGATTCTGAAGTCACAGGTATCCACCTGCCTCTGCCCCTCAAGGTGAGGGAGTGAAAAGATGTATGACCAAGCCTGCCACAGAGCATCTGTTTAATGTTAAGGCGACAGGGTTTCTCTGGTTGGTGTAGACACTTTCATGGACCACAGCTACACTCAAAATTGAACTGTACAGCTGAGGGGAAAGATGGAATGCATTATAACCTTAGCCATAAAATGAAGGTTATTGTTTTTCTGGGAGGGGATGGGACTTTCTCTTCAATGTGCCAACCAAAGTAATGCCATCTTTTCTAATTTTGCTGTCATTGTTCAGACTATTTGGGGGCCATCTCTACTAGACATTGGTTCTGCACCCTTCCATGCTCAAGTAAAACAGAAATATAATCTTTGAGAGGAAGGTAGCTATATTGGAAAAGTTGGCAGTCCCAATCCCTACAATCATTGTGACTGTTAAGTGTTTTAAAGCTGCTTGCATTGTATGTGTATGTGTGTGTATGTCCACGGGTGCATATGTGAGTGCACTTGCCCTTCACACCTGCTCATGATGTCTGCTTGTATGTCTGGGAGGGGCTATATATGCTTATCTATGTGGGGCTATATATGTTTGTGCAGGTAGAGGTGGCATTAGTGGCCATGTATGGAGGCCAGAAGACAATTACAGGTCTAATTCCTCAGTCACTGTACACTATTTATTTGTTTATTTATTTATTCATTTTTGAGACAAGTTCTCACTGTCCTTGCACATACTAAATATGCCAAGTGGAAGGACTAGTGATAACCAGGAATCTGACTGACTCTGCCATCCCCCAACAGTGGGATTATAAGTGTACAGCATATCATGTAGCTTTTTGTAAACATCGGTTCTGGGGATCAAACTAGGGCTCTGGTGCTTACAAAGCAACTATTTTTACCTGATGAGCTCTATCCCCAGTTCAAATATTACACCACTTTTATGTAGTCAGTTTTCATGCTGTAAGCATATACTCTATGAAAAGTTTCTGCAAGGTAGATAATGTAATATCAAAATCCTTTCCTTTTAAATGCACAGGACTCAGAACTAGAGTCGTCCTGTTTATAAGGCCGTATTATAAAGATATAGGAATAAGAAATGTAGGTTAGAATTACCTTAATCCTTAATAGAAGGTTTCTGGAATGCTGTGACAATTGTCCATTGTAACAAATTACTACAAATTTGGTAGTAAGGTGCCCCAGAGATCTCCTCTCACCTACTTCTGGAGTCCATAACTTGAAGGTCTCTTTTATGTGTCTCTCCTGACTTCAACCCATTTCTTTGACTGTCCAGAATTCCTAGATTTGTGGACAAATCACTCTAATCTCTTTTTCCATCTTCATTTGTCTTTCTTTGTGTGCCCTTTCCTTTTGTTTGACCACTTATAGGAATAATTTTTATGACAGCATTAGTGTCAATCCAGAAAATCCTAGGTAATTGCCTAGATTCAAAATCCTCAAGCTCATTAAATCTAAAAAAACCATAATAGCAACAAAAATGCTTTCTTTTCAAATATAAAAATTTTCAAGTTCCAGGGATTAAGTGTTAGCTTCTTTGTGTAGCTATTATACAACCTACTACAGCTATTGCTACCACTAGGTAATCTTTAGTTACCAGAGCTGGCCTATTCCAAAAAACACAAATGACATCAGGAGTGTATGGCTCTTCAACCTTGCCAGCTTTTCTGTGTCCTCCCTCAACATCAGCAGCAGTGCAATCAAGATCCTTTCAGCCACACTCTACAGGCAGCTCAGGACACACCAGGCTCAAAGGTCATTGCACCTGCAGTGGATATAACAGAGGGAGATTTGTTCTCCTTCTTTTCTGTAAATAAATGCTATTGTGAGAACACTGAGGAGATGGCTTAGTGGATATAGCAAAAAGGCTTAAGGACTGGAGTTTAGATCCTCAGATTTCACATTACTTCCTGGTAGGCATGGCAACTTGCCTGAGATTCCAGTGCTGTGTGAGGAAGCCACAGATGCTCAGAACAAGCTGACTAGCTATGCTAGCCCCTAATTGTTTGTTCTGGGTTCAACTAAGAGACTTTGCCTTAATTAATATGGTGATAAGTGATGGAAATCTCCTGATGTCACCTGGTAACATCTAAAAGCACACAGCTGTGTGAGCCCAGGAAAACACACTTGTATCTATACTTACAGATGTCTGTCTAAACATACACACACATACACACAACAGCAACAACAACAATAACAACAAAAGAGAAAAGGAAAAAGGATTCTGCTGGAATGTTTACATAACTTCTTGAGTCCCACTGAAGAACAAGCCTATCGACAGAAACATCTCAGCTTTGTTTTCAGAACTCAACAGCTCCCACCAGTGCTGCCTTATATGAAAATTAAATGAGACAACATCTCTCTCTACACCCAAAAGACCATCCAGAATGGTAGGTATGGCTTTATGAATCTGGAAGAGTAAATTGATCCTACCTTTTTAAGTCTTTAGAACAACTCATGGCCTTCATAACGAAAAGCAAAGGCATAGTGTTTCACATATAATTTTATAAAGGATAATAACTTCAAATGTAACATATATTAGTATTTCAAGTTTGCAAAATCTAGAGTGTATTTCAAACTCTCAACCCAGCTAGAGGTAGTGAGAGCATTGGTACCCTTTGCTTTAACAACTCCTTGAGCGCCTAACAGGTTCTATTGTTTATCAGGAGTTCCTAACAACTTTTCCTGAAGCATGAATAATTCTTTGTAATGTAGTAGACAATGCCCATTTTGTGACTACCAATTTTCATCCTTTAAGAATTATACATTTACAAAGGGAGCTCTATTAGCATCTTTTACGGTACATCCATAGACTGGGTAGGCAGCAGTGTCATTTCATGGATGTCCAGAATGTTCAATGATGGTCTCTGAGAGCCTGTATTTTGTTTCTAAGATTTATTTTATTTTTCATTAGGTGTATGTGTGTGGTGGGTGGCTGGTTGGGGGGATTACATATGAGAGCATGACCTGCAGAGGCCTGAGATATCAGATCCTCAAGAGCAGCAGTTGAAGACAGTTCTGAGCTACCCAGAGTAGGTGCAGGAAAGAAAACACAGGTCTGGTATAAGAACAGTATGTGATCTTAACTACTAAGCCAGCTCTCCACAAGGCTGTGAATTTTAATATGCCTAAGAATTGCATATTGTGAGACAGGTACTCCAGACACTCATTCAGTAGTGAGCAAGTATGATCTGGGCTCAATTGACAGTACATTGGGGGAACATTTCCCTCAGCAACATTCCACTTTATAATATCCTATAATGCAGCATAATCAGCACACAAGGCCAATTCTGCAGATTATAGCCAGGGCAAAAATAGTACATTTGTAATTTGTCTCATGGTGATTTAAAGAAATGAATAATTTCAGTTGTAGTCACATCCTATGACCACATCAATCGAATTTTCTAATTTGAAAAATACCTTGGATAGAGAGCGTTCATGGGAGAAGAGGTCATTGTTTTATCAAAAAAAGGGCATGGAGTTCTGGTCTCCTTGATGTTTGCTTCGCCCCCAGATATCTGTCATTTCTGGATCCATGTCATATATTTCAGTTCTACCTTGTAATCCTTTATCAAAGAAAAATCACACAGGCTCTTTCTAAAAAAGATTTGGGACTTACATATACACAAAAGGACCCACAGAACTGCTACGGGCAGAAATGGGCTTTCTGTTTGGTCACCATGCTCCCATTCCAGCATCTAGAGAGCTAGTTTTGATTGCAGTGAATTGCCACTATAATAATTGTGTTTAAATCACACTATAGCATCATTGTTTTTTAAATCTACATTCTACCAAATAAAAAATAAATAAATCCTGGTGTAAGAGTGATGAGCCTATATTTGAATTGCAGTTTTCTTCATAGGGATTTCAGAGAAAAGACCTGCTTCAGAAGTTCAGAGTGAGAGGTCATTTAATAAGACCATTATGATCAGTTGCCCCAGGAATCTAGGACAGAATTGGCCGTGTGTAGCAAGCCCTGCTCTGACAAAGAGCAGATGCTTAGAAGTAGGGTGAGCTTGCTGCTTTTTTTTTCTTTGCCCTGGAGAATACTTAATACCAATCTGTAGTGCTTCCTGGGATGACTATTTCTGGGTCTGTCCTCAATAAAGCATCCAGTTCACAAGAGAAATATTAATACAAAATAGACATATACTTAAGATAGATTGTACATGGGTCATACCTCAAAACATATATGGCTATGAAGAAGTATTATGCTTTTTTCCTTTTCAACTTGCCATGGTAGGTGTTACTCAGGGCAACATCTGTTCTTCCATTAGTGGTTTTAGTCACATTTTGAAGAGTCTACGTCATATAAAGTATAATTACCATAGTAAGACCCTAGTGAATCTGAATGGTATAAACAAAATGTATCATACAAGGTATATCAAACTTCAGTCTCTGAAAATGGCAACTGGAAGATTTTTTGTAACCACCTACATAATAGTACTATAATATTAACTCAAATAAAGCCTTAATAAATTTGAAACCAAAGATAAAAAAATAAGATTTTTTACAAAACTATAATGACCCTGAAGCATTAATAAAAATTGAAATGAAGTCAGTACAATGACATGAATAGCATAGGACACTTGAAATTATTGCATACTTAACAGCACATGCCTAGAAACAAAACAAAGTATAACATGTCTAGAAGTTAGTGACTGTGCTAACGTGTCTGGTATGTATATTAAAAATGTGTTTGGGATAAAATCTGCAATAACATTGCCAAACAATATCCTTGAGAAACAGCAAACTGGAATAAATAGAACAGTAAAATAAATATGTTGAATCATGGAGATTCTGATATTTTAATTTTTAAAAAGTAGAAATATTCATGATCCAGGAAATAGTTCCACGCCAGACTTCACATAAGCAAAAGTACATAAACAGTGGCTATGTGTTTTAGACATGAAGTAGGAGAAAAACTTTTCTTTTAATTTAATTTTTTATTCAATATATTCTTTATTTGCATTTCAAATGATTTCCCCTTTTTTGGATTCTCCCTCCCCAAAAGTCCCATAAGCCCTCTTCCTTCCCCCTGTTTCCCCGATCAACCCCTTCCCACTTCCCTGTCCTGGTATTTCCCTACTCTGCTGCACTGAGCCTTTCCAGGACCAGGGGCCACTCCTTCCTTCTTCTTGGGCATCATTTGATATGTGAATGGTTTCTTGGGTATTCCAAGCTTCTGGGCTAATATCCACTTATCAGTGAGTGCATACCAGGTGTGTTCTTTTGTGACTGGGTCACCTCACTCAGGATGACATTCTCCAGTTCCAACCACTTGCCTAAGCATTTCAGGAGAAAAACATGTTAGGAAGAAAAATAGGTTCAGAGAACTTGGAAGGCTGCAAGACATCAGTCAAGGAATACATTTGAACATTTGTGAGTTTTTCCACATTTTTATTCCTTCTTAGGGAATTTTGTACATTACACTGTGATATCATTCACCCTCTTTACATGACTCCTTCCAAGTCCACTCTATATCTGGACCCTCCTCAATTGTGTCCTTTTACATTTTCAAAGCCAGAAGGTCCAACCTATCTTGCCTATATACTCTTGAATGTGTCAGCTTCACTAGAAGATGGTCAACCCAATAGGGTGTGTACTCTTAAAGAATAGTGACCTCCCTCAATGAGAACTCATCAATAGCATATTATCTGGAGACAGAAGTTTATGCTCATCTCTGTCTCCAGGCTGAAATTGTGTTTGGCTTGGACTTGTGCAGATTTTGTGCATACTTTCTCAACTGTTAAAATTCTTACTCACATCTGTCCTGCTCTGTCCAAATTCCCACTGTTTTTGTAGTCAGCCACTATTTTTGGCATTTTACAATGCTTCTAGTCCCTCTTTCACAATTATACTTGAGACTTAGGAGAAGGTGTGTGATAAATATGTCTCTCACATAAGGCTGAGCAATCCTTTGGTACTGTATCAGAGATGATCAGACTTACATTCAGGTCTTCCCCACAGAACAGGAGATCCGGGCATGGGTGGGCCAAGGGATGTTTTCCAACTGCCAATGCTTTGTGAAGAACATTTAATACTACATTGATCTTTCCTTTTTCTTATATTTGTTTAATTATGAAATAATTTAAATGTATATGCACATGTTAGCAAAAATCCAATACAAATAAAATGATCTAGCTCACATACATAAGAAAATTAAAAGGTGTTTGGGTTTATGGATTAACTGACAGGGAACAGTATGTGTTAATTTTAGTTAAGGTTATAAACAGCTATGTTAAACTTCCGTTCTAGACTTAAAAGCAATTTAATACCCCTTTACCTAAACTGACACAACAGAGAAATTACTAACATGAACATCAATTTTTAAAAAGAGAATCCAAGGTCCTGATTAATAGTAAGAGAGGAAGGTCATTCTTCTGCTCAGAGGTAAAAAAAAACAAACAATCAAAAACCCAATAATCTTTTAGAAGAAGCATATGATACATAGGGAATGTTTTCACAGAATTGCACATACAAACATGAAAAACTGAAATTCATTATTTTTATACATGATCTGTCTGTATGCACAGGGTTATGTAGGTCAGTGAAAATCTAGTAGAATAATAAGAACATCTTAAGAGGTAGTTGATTACTATATTAATACGTACTTCAATTGGAGACAAGTAATTAATGAAATAAAATTACATTTCATTAGATCAGTAAGAGAAATAAAGTTATATACATGCTTAAGTAGCAAGGTATAGATTTAATATGAAAAATATCTTCAAACTTCACTGAAAGACAGAAATGGACTTGTATAGATGATAATGCAAAGTTTGCTATAACATTTAAAATGTAAAATTTGGTGGGGTTTTTTTCAAAAATAAGGAAAATAATATTTAGTGTGTAATGTGTATCTCAGAGTATAAAGAAGATTTTTTTAAAGAATTTCAGAAAAATTATGGGCTTATAGACTCAAAATTATGACTTAAAGAAAGTACAGAACATTTCAGATAGTATGTAATTTTAAAGAAAATTATTTATAAATAATAGTGTCATGTTAACAATAGAATGGTCATCAATGAAATGAGTATTATATGAAAGTCTCTATCTTAAAGACAAAATCAATCAATCAAACAAACAAAGTAAAATAATTATAGATTTCTTATATACTGTTGAAACATCTATCAATGAGAAATTGTTTGATCAGATACCTGGACTCATACTTCATTTCCTGTGTCTCAATAAATTCTAGATACATTGAATGTTTAAATATTACATGAAATACCAAGATGCCGAAAGAAATAAAATGTATTTTCTTTTAATTCAATACTTTGGATATAGCTTATCTACATAGCTAAATATGGTAAAAACTAAAAGATCAATAATAACAGGAAATAACATCTAAAGAAATAAGGCAGGCTGAGAGCTGACTTGTACACTATACAGAGAGTTTGTGTGACTTGAAACCTTACAGAAGGAAGCAGATAGGTAAAGATTATGAGAAGTAGCAAGAAAAAAATGTAAATTAATGTCAATCATTTTCATAGTCACTGAAATGCATATTTAAATGAGACACTATTAAGACTGGCAAAACATAAATTTCTACAGCATTGAGAATTGAGCGGTAGATTTGAGATATTAACCAGTGTTCCTGTGATGAGAATATAAAATGGTACACATTTTTAAAATAGATTTTATTTTATTTATTTGACTGTGTGTGTTTGTATGTATGAATGGAGAATATATGCATATATGTGTATGCATGTATGCCTGTGAATGTGTGGAAGGCCTGCAAAGGTTGTAAGGTCCCTCGCAGCTGAAGTTGCAGGCATTAATGGACCCCTAGCTATTACAAGTGTTGGGATCCAGTTTTCATTGTCATTATAGCCGAGCAAACATAGCTAACCAGTAAGCCATCTATCCATTCTCTGGCTCACATTTTTTAAGCAAAAATTCAGGAGTACCCACTAGGGTTTTTAGCTTATCTATTCACTGAGTCATCCATTCTCTCCTACAATCTCTCTCTTCTTAGTATTACTGTTAGTGTGAACAAGTGTGTCTGTAGTATGGAAGACTTGCAAAAATGTTTCTAATGGCAGGAAACTGAGAAACGAAATAAACATATGCAAATTTGATAATTATTCCACTTGGATAAAGAAAAGTGTATGGATACATAAGAAGTTGTCTCACATTATATTGAAAAGTAAATATTAAAGTCAAGGGATCAAAGCACAAATTTTGCTTTTTGTATTCTCCAAAAAACCCTCATGTAACCATTAAGCATCTCAGACTAGCTTTCTCATGTCTAACATGAGAACAATAGCTTTTGGCATTTTTGAGAGTTATAAAATAAACTTTGGGTACCCTGATAAAAGAGTTTTGTCTTGTTTAAAGAAGACCCATTCATTCTATCTTGCTTTCAGTTCTGCCTTTCCTGTTGTCTAGGCAGATAGTCTTAATCAGTAGAATTCTCAATCAACGGACAAAGTGCTTCCTGAGTGTGCACTCTTCTGACCTGCTATGAATCTGTAAAGAAACATTTGAAAAAAATGAAACCTTCTAATGGTCAGATTCTAGCTTCACTACTTCTTCATACTAAACATCAACCAAACACATCTTCCCTTTGCTCTCTTCTGCATTCTGGCTTCCATTTGTTCTTTTAGTTACTATTTGCTAATTTTTCCTCATCTTGTTTGTTGACATTAATGAATTTCTATTGAAGATATGATCTGAAACAGTCACTCTCTGAGCACTGGAATATCACATTCACCAAGACCAGAGACTTCTTAAAAAATGAAAGATATATGTGCAAGTGAGTCCTAGAAAATCATCATCTAACTTTTGACAACTCTAATGTTTTTGCTCAGAAAAGAAAAGGTGTTATCTTTTGTTAATTTGAGTGCTCTATTAAGAGTAAATATAAAATTCACCTTACTTATAAGAGTCATACTTATATATTAATATTCATAACATCCATATTATATATAAATGTTTCTATTATGTATTTCTGGGCTGTCAAAATAACTTTTTAAGACTTTTCCTTATTATACCATATAATGATGTTTTCTCTTCATCTGGTCATCTAATATGACCAGTAGCTTCCTTTTTAATTTCTCTCCCTTGTGTCTTTACATAAGAAAGATTGTCCACTCTATCTATGACCTTCCCTAGTTCTTCTCTCTACAGCTGAACTTTCTCTCTGCTAGACTCCTAAGTAAACTCCCCCTCCATTCTGTCAATCAGTCCTTGTGACAACCATTGAGATGCAATTCAGAGGTGTTGCTGAGAGTGATCAAACTGCTCTGACCTTCAGTGATTTGATCTTTCTGACATTCACTTTTCAGTTGAATAAATGCATTCATTTATTCCACAATGATTTTACTAAGTACCACTATACACAAGGCACTTTCATATGTTTTGAAGGATTCAGAGATAAAAATAAAATAATAAAATCAATATTAAAAGGATATAATTTGCTACTCTTGCAGCAGGGGGAGATATACCACTAGTAAAGAAAATGTGTGCATTTTTCTGTTAGTTAAATGATGATAAATGCTAAGAAGAAAACAGGTGAAGGGAAGGGAATTGGAAGGCTAGGAGCAGGGAAGCAATTGGGTTACAACTTTCAATGAAGACAAATTTCTTTCTCTAATGTTCCAAGTATTTATGCATTTGTACATTTGTCTCAGGAAGATGATAAGTTCCAGGGCAATGGAACATTCATAATTAATGTCTCTTGTTGCCTGCTGTGAGGAATATGGAATAGTGAATGAGAGTTAAGTTTTCTAGCCAGAAAAATATTGGACAATAATTTCAGATCTTCAACTAACTTGTTCTGAGAACAAATAGGCCACTGTCTCTCTCTGAAGCCCTATTTGTTCCTCTATAAGGTAAAACACTCTACTCTATATGATTATTAGGTGCATGAAATTAGTATGCTGGCTGACCTATCATAAGTACTTAACCACAGGAAGCTATTCCTTATTATACATACAAATTCAGTATACAACTATATTGTATAAATAAAAGATGAACATTGAAATTTAAAGGACATAGTCACTAAAACAAACATATTCTCATAAACAAACTCTCTGAAGTGTTACATTTTCTCAGATCTACTATATTTTTAGATACTATATACACATAACTACACTTCCCTGAAAAAAAAAATAAGAAGACAGAAAAAAGAAAAGAAAACCTACCTAGTCAAAAGTAGTTGTTGGAAAAATAAATTTTAAGCAAGGTCTATATATTAACAAATTAATAAAGATCTTGAAATAATATTGCTTTCCTCATATTGAGCTTTATACACTTATTATGTAGAATAACAACCTCATTTTCCAAAATTCATACTGAAGAACTTACAAGGATGGAAATGGCTGGCCCTGACTTTCAACCATTTCAGAGTAAATGTGTATGTATTCATGCAGACTTGTATGCATATCTGCCTTTGTATAAGGACACACACATTTGGAAATCTGAGTTAATGGACATATAAACTCTCACAACATTTTATTAATTTGAAATTGTTTCATTTTTTATTTAAACCAAGCACTATGATACTGAGTTTCCTCCTGCAACTCAGTCAGTCAAGGGACTGGGTGGATTGCAAGTCCAAGGCCATCCTGGACTTCATATAAACCAATCAATAAAACATAGAATTTTTAAGGTGAAAAGTAACACATATTTGGAACTGCCCAGAAGAATTTATTTTAGGTTATTCTAATTTTGTTGTAACAGAAATGGGTCACAATATTGAGATGGTAGATCAGATGTCTTCTTTGGTCAGGCCTGACTCGAGTACTACTTTGGCCACATTGAGGTATCATAGTTTCTTCATAGCCAGTTTGATCTGGTGCTTTACAACCTTGAGATCCATCACAAACATTGCCCATTCTATTCTTTAGTCTTCTTGAGCGATGACTCTGTGCGAGGGGAACTTGATAATGATTTAGTCAATGAGCTTGTTTCACCAGAACCGTAGCCTCTTGAGCCACTGGAATTTGGGTGACATGCTGACCATGTTGCTTTTGTGGATGCAGATGCTATCTAGCATTGCCTGACCAGTAAACTCTTGGCTTTATCTTTGAGATGGGGTAAGGTACATTCTTCCTTGAGAAACACGTTGAGCAAAAAATCAAAATCCAGAAGTCATTAAGGGAAGAAATTCTAAGTATAAATCCCATGACCCGTGCTCAAAAACTGCATTCACAAATGCCATTTTATAGGAAAATTATAAGTCATGCTTGCAACTGATGTTTAAACTCACTGTTTTGTTTGCCTTTACCTAGGACAAATACATGTGCAGTTCTTTGGGGTTGGTGCCTCAATTCTCTGAATATATGGAGCTCAGTGTCATTTACTAGAGTCACATTTGAACATCAAATGTCTTCCAGTGTTCATTATCACACTTTCAAGTTATCTTTGTAAAATAAAAAATGAAAGTACTTCCTTTCAACCTTCTACCTTTACACATCATTAATTCATTGTACTTTAATATTCTTTTCTAACTAAACACAGAAATTTTCTAAATCGTAGATATTCTAAGAGACAACACAAATGGAGTAATTAAACAAAAACCAAGTCACACAACGGTCTATACTTTTTTTTATACTATCTTAAGTTGTTTGTGCAACTTGTAATGAGACTAAAAGTGTTTCTGTTTTAGTATGTGAAGTGCTGTTATATTTCACCTTTGGTATTATTTTAAAAGAGACACACACTTGTATAATCAGAACTTCACACACACACACACACAATTTTTTCCTGTCTATCTAGAAAGACCCCCTTTCAAAGAAAGAAAAAATGCCCAAATAAAAGCCCCTCTAATCAGTTACAAGAGTGCTGTACCAATTACTTCCCTACAGGGTGACCTTTTCATCTTTTAATGGCATTTTGGAATAAAATCGCCCTAACAAGTTGGGAGTGCTATATGTGTCACATTTCCAGTTCTGTTTTTTTTTTATTTTTTTTTTTTGTCTCTCATTGGCACTGAATAAGGTTTAATATATTCATGACCTAATTAGAGTAATTTTTGAATAATAATGACCTCCTGGGGGAAACTTTTTTCCCTCTTGGTACTATTCAGACACATTAACTAGAACAAGTGTTTCTTCGTTTCTAAGTGTTTCTCTGGTTATTGGAAGTATTTTTTGCTTTATTTAAAATGGAAATGATGTAACAGGAGTCCCTAGAATAAAGGGAAAACACTTTGTTTGAGTTCTTATAATGCTTCCTTCCCTCAGAATGCCCTGGTCCTATTGCATCATGGCTAAGGTATTCACTTTGTCAGTAATTCTCATGGATGCTATTTTATCCAGGAAAGACTTATCATCACCTTTGGAGGAACGCTTAGGTGATATCAACATCACTAACTACAAGTGTGCCTCATAGTTTCTGATTCACTTGCAGAATGACTATCATGCCAAACATCTTCTTTGCTACTTTATCTTTCCCTACTATAAAAATAGATGAGCATACATAGAAAAATAAACCAATATGGATAGGACATGGAACATTTTAGTTCATCTTCACCTACACATACTAAATAGTTGTCTTTTTATATGAATGAAATGTATGCCATTAATTTGATTATGTTATGTGTATGTGTGTATGTGTACATATACTTCCCTACAAGAGACAAAGGTGCTGTCCGCAGAGGACTTTGGCTTTCTCTCTGTTGGAAGCTCTCAATGTCTACTCATTCATCTGCCCATTAGATCTTCCTGTCTCACATAGTGTGACTCCTCTTCACAGGTGACCTGGTACTTTTAGTCTCTCTGGATTCTCAGTTATAAAAAAAAAATATTGCTGATATTCCTAAACTCTGTGCCTATGTCTCCATTCAATAGAAATTTGGTCACTATTTAAGGATCTAGATATTTTCATATCTGTCTTATGGAATAATTATAGAAGTTTTTTCTCCATACCATATTTAAAATAAGTCCCCGAGGTTGTGTTGAGGTCCCTGCTTCTCATTTCCTCTTTTAAATCATTTCCTTCAAACTTCTTTTGATATCCTTGTTTTTCTGCAGTTCTTTAACAGCCATTTATTTTACTACCATTTTTTTTTATTTTAGTCCTGTAGTAACCACTAATAACTGGTTCATTCTCTTGCACCCAACTTGTATTGCAGTATGTAATTTAAATAAATCAATAGCCCAAAGACTAAAGTCTGTACTTCAATAATTCCTCTAATACTTCAATGTCACTTACTCTAATGGGTAAAGCCAGCTATCAATGCTTTAGCCCCACTTAAATCAATTCTTTTTTACTGATTTCCTCAAGGCTTCTCTCTCTTGTCTCCAAGGCAGAGGGTTTTCCAAAATAACCACTCCATTCTATAAATTCCCACCTGTACTGGCCCATTGCTACTTTATTCTTATGTATGAATGAAGATTCAAAACCTATTAAATGCAGATCACTCATCTCATTTACCTCCAAAGTGCTGAAGTCTGTATGGGAGAACAACAAAATTCCCATTAACTTTATGACCACAGATTACAAGTGAGCTTTCTTTCAGTACTCAACAATAATGCTGTATTTTTCCAGGCAATTGAATTTACCATTCATTGAGGTGAATAATTTCTACCTCCTTCTTATTCATATTTTCCTCATTCCTAACGTGTTTTATTTGTATTTTGAAGAAAAGAACAAGAGTGTACACTTAACATAAATGTGGTTGAAATTGTAAAGAGAAATTGGCGTTAGATTATGGATGAATTCAGTTTGAAGAGATATAGACTCTAGACACAATCTATATGAAATAGATATCCTCTACTCAAATATGGCCTACAACTTTGTTGAAATACTTTCTTCAACTCTCAGTTGGGTTGGGTTAATGAAAACTGTACTGTCAACTTTACAGAAAAGTTTACTGCTTTAAGTAAGCTTCATTAATGAGCTCTAGAAGATTCCCACAATTGGCCCGCTGAATTCTACAACCATGTGAGTCCTAAAAGCTAAGAATATTGGGTGGATGGCAAAAAAAAGGGATCTGGGACCAATAATAATCAGAAAACATTTGGGTTTCTTTGAGAAATATGTTTAAGATTCCCAAAGAATATACTTTCAAACTTGCATAAAAATTCCCTTATATACTTAATCTACATTCTTCCCTTACCATTTGTGAATCTGAAATAATCAGTTTTAACACCCTTAAGGTCAGATTTTATAAATTGAAGACTGGCAAAAGAATACTAGAGAGAGAGATGATATACTGACAAATATATGAACTGACTAATAAAGTGGTGCACACAAGACCTGCATGTTTGTTTGTTTGTTTGTGCAGTTAAAAATGTGCTTGGAGTCCCTCCTATATACTTATTTTTCAAATAAAAATTAACTGAAAGCATATGAAAGTAGAAAACTCTTTTTTATGTGCTTTTGTATGTATAATAAATAACAAGGGATTCTCAGGATCAATAGTTAGCAAGACAACTGTTTTAACTGTCCTGTCTACTGTTAAATGAAGGTGATAATGTGTTTTTACCAACAAAAAGTAAAACTCTATTTGTTGAGACAGAAGCTAGAATAATACTATCTGCAGACTCAAGTTGATGGAACCTGGCCTTGGTGTGTTCTGGGTCGTTAGAAGTTCACAAATGGCTAGAGAGTGATGCAGCCTAAGAAGGGAAGGCAACTTCATGCAAAAGTATGTTCTCTGAGAGAAATTTAAAAATATTTCCTCTCAATAAAATCTAAAGAATTATTTATAGAAAACTTGCAATGGAAATCCTGTTGGCAACCTGTATCTTAAACTGTAGATGATCACACAGGAATTCCAAATGTCTTTGGTTCTTCTATCGCAGGTGTTTTTCTGGAAGGCACTGTGAAAGGCCATAAGCAGGGTCATGGCTGCATGAATTCTACATTGGAACATTCTATTGGAACATTATATAAATATTCAAAGTGAATTCTATTCTATTTAAGCAAACATCTTGAAGTGTAAATATTGCTTCTGAAGTGCTTGGTGTATCAATCAGAGAAGGAAAATGTTCTCCATGAAAGGACGTCATTTGCAATGACATCTACCACATTGTTAACCATAGCGAAGTTAGTAGTATGATTACTTGCTATTTTGTTTTGAAAGTTTGTGTCCTCTAGTGTTTATTAGAACTTAATCCTCAGTGCCATAGGAAGTGGCAGATTCTGTGATTAGGTGATGAGGGCTTAACCTTCATGATTGGGATTTATGCTTCATTAATTGACCAAAAGAAACCTGATTTTCCTTGTTATCCCTTCTGCCATGGGAGAATAGTCTTTGGCCTTTCTTGTAAACACTCTCCAAAGCATCATCTTATAACCAAGAAGTGAGCTCTTCTAGACAGTCAATCTGCTAGACCTTTGATCTTGGACTTCCTAACCTCAGAAACAATGAGTAACAGATTCCCTTATTTTCAAACTATTCATTTTAAGGCATTTTATAGCATCCCAAAGATAATGAGATAAATACCATAGCCATCAAAGGGAAAACAAAATTATTTCCAGTGAAATTACCCTGAAAGAACTGGAAATATGTGGCAGAAAAAACATATTGAGAAGAAATAGAAATTGACTTCACTCCAACATTTATAATATGTGTAACAATTGATTCAAGAAGGATCAGGCATCCAAACACAAATGCTGAAACTGTCAATCTCTTGGGCAGAAACCAGGAGAATATAAGTAATAAGACTCTGATGAGATTTCTCACAATGAAAAGAAGCTACTGATCATAAACTGGCTAATTTGGACTTAGTTGGAACTTAAAATTTCAGTTTATCAAATAACAATGTTAAGAAAATAATAAACAGACAGCCCACAGATCGAGGAAACTTTTGCTTAAAACAATCTACCAAAGACATTGTAGTCAAATTATTTCAATTTTTCTGGCAACATTTTCAATTATTCTGGCAATGGAACAATACACGGATAAGCAATTAAGTGAGACTAATGGGATAGCACTTGAAGAACGATTCACAAGGAAAGGGATGAGGAAAGCTAATATGTTTGTGAAGAAAAGCAATTACAGCCATTTGTCATCAAGAAAATTAAAATGATAGCCATGAGACGGCATTTCACAATGAGCAGGACAGAAATAATGTTAAACATTAAGAATGGGGGGCAACATTCTCAGCTGCCTCAGGGGGAAGGAGAAAGGCACTGAACATTGAGAAAAAGAATAGCACCTTCTCCTGTTAGCCGTGCATGCATCCTGTGTCCTGAGTACCTCATTCCATGAGAATTAAAGTGTAACTGGCCTTGACAAGTATGGCTATAGCAACTTTACTCATAGTGACTTAAACTGCAAAATCACTAATCTCCACAACAACAAGAACAATGACAACAAGTAAAGAACCAGCAGTAGGAGAGACAGAACACACAACAATAACAGTCGCATATCAAAAGCATATTGGAAAAATAATAAAACATTTTGTGCAAAACAATTAAGGCATCAAAAAGTATGCCCCCGTTGTATTCAATATAAGCAAGATTCTAGAACAGAAGGCAAACCTGTGGGATGCAGGCTAAGAGGTACCTCAGGGCTTGATGTGGGATTCACCAAGAATTGACCTTTCTATATGTAAAATGCAAATATTCTGCAGATTCATAGGCTAAAAGGTAACAGAAGAGTTTGTTGAAAGCTCCTTATAGCATCCACTTAGTTTCTATTTCACTCTATAATATTATACCTGCATTAATATACTGAAAATAAAATTTCCTGCAACAACTGAACATTGAGATGTTGGAAGGCCATTCTCCTATCCCATAAGCTATTAACTTCTGTCTGTGCTATATCTATGTATCCATCTAACCCCAAGAGCACAGGCCCAGGTAACTAAGCATATTTAGCCCTCCTTTCTCCCCAGCCATTATTTGATAACCTCTAAGTTCTTGGCAAACCCTTGGCAAATCTCAGCTCCCAAGTCTGATGGATTTGTAGTTTCTGAGGCCTTGGAAATCTATATATAATCTAAAAACTCCAACATGCTATTGAAAGGAAATCATCATGTCTGTGTTGTAGTTCTAAGCTAAAAGTATCCAAATGTTCATATGGAAATTATGAGGAGCCTTGTATCAGTTCACACTACAATGATTCTCTCTGTATTAGGCTTCTGAATTTCTAATACTTTTTTGCTTCCCAGTTATAAGTTCTTTTCTAAGTTCATTTTATTTGACAGGGTTATGTAGAAAAACAGAAGATAGAATTAATATGTACATATATACACATATATCATATACATTTCGATACACATGCACATACACATATACAAATGTGTATATAATCATATAGTATTATATGATATATAAATATAATGACTATGTAATATATTCATATTCATATATAGATGGGATTTATTAGTTTAGCTTATAGACTATTGTCCAGATAAGGACAGAGAAACATAAGCCCTGCTGAAAAAGGGAATTATCCATTTTGTGGTGAGCTCAGAGGAGTTATCAGACAACATAGGCAGTGACCTTAAACTGCAGGGCTTCCCAACATATGTCAGCCTGTCTCCAGTATAATATGGAATTCCAAAGAAGTCAGCTCTAATGCTAGTGAAACAATGAAGGTGTCCATAAATATGAGGGCAAGCAGGCAAAGAGCAGGCACATTCTTCTCTCCTGTCTTTTATATAGGCTAACATTAAAAGGTGTGGTCTAGAATTAAGGTGGATTTTCTCACCTCAAAAGTTCTGGATTTTGGATAATGTACTGGCTTCAACTATACAGTCAAGAAAAATCCTTCACAGGCATACTGAACAGCTTGTGCTTTAGTTAGTTGCAGATTTAGCCCCATTGGCAACCAAGAGTAGCCTTCACAGTCATCTTCATTCTCCTTAGTCTTGCTTCACATGTGGGTTTCTAACCCATAGTGCACAAAATAATTCAACATAAAACTTTTTAACCAATTGAACTTCTTAACATGTGTGTGAATGGTCTGTGAATAACGCTGTTTCAGGTTCTGTTAAAAAAAGTCATAACTTCTAGTTTGAAGGTGGGTTGTGTCCACTTGCATCTCTTGTGTAAGTTCTTACACTGACAGCAAAGTTAGAAATAAATAAACCCTATGACCAACTAAGAGATATATTTTCCTGAAATTGGAGTGTTATTGAATTGACTCAATCGATTTCAATTCACCTTCCACTGGGTTCTCAGTCTCTCTGAGGGAATGATAACCCTATGGTCCTCTGTACCCTTCAAAGTTACTCTGACAAGTGAATGGTTGGGGCTATGTATATAACAATCACAACAAAATTGTCAAAGTGCCCTGAAATGCTGGTTAAGAATATATAGAGAAATATAATTGTTAGAGTCAGAAACACTCTAAATGACTTTGCCCTCCTCTGTAGAAATTTTCTTTTTTTTCTACATACTACATGCCTCTGGAAAGACAAATAGATCTTGTTAGCTTTTGCCTTCCTCTCTTATAATATTACTTGAAAGGGTGGAATACTCACAATTTTAAAATAGGAATAAAACATCTTCCACTTCTAAAATCTGTTCAGAACCTGAAGTTAAATAACAGGAAATAAAATATGAAGTTCAGGTACAAAAGGCAACATATAGTTCTCAATCTACAGAGTTGTTTTGTTTGTTTGCTTATTTACTGCATTTGCTTTATAATGCCAGTTTAGAGAAAGGGATGCATTGAACTGTATCCAACTCTTCCACAATGCTGACTTTAGCCAATGAGAATTTGGGCAAGTAAGTGGAAAAGATTTGTCACTTTATGCTATTACTTTAGATTTCCTTTAAGATGTTGTGCAACACAAATCAGCCCCAATTCCTTGGCAGGTGTATAGGTATAAGGGCCTGAGTATTTATGATGCCGTCTCAAATTGCAATCATCTCTTTAGCTCATATTTTAATTGCACTGGAAAATTCACTCCTAAATAGAGCCATGAGATGTGCACGTGGATTATGAATTTATGTATGTGGATTATGGTGTTATGCATTTGAGAGGGGGTAAAAAGCACAGCTGGTTAGGATTCATAAACTACTTCACTGGTGTATCAAATCAGCCCAGGTACATTTAGGCAGCTGGAAGGAAACACAAAAAGAAAAGGAGAATAAAAGATTTGCAGATAAAAAATCATTGCATTTTGATGCTGAACTAGAAAATTAGCTTTTTAGGTTTTTATTTTTTCCTTGTTACACAGTTGGGATAAGCATATCTTTCATCTTTCCAGTCCCTTCCTAGATGAAATAAAGGTCGGCACCTGAGAAGCCAAATGAAATTATTTGCAAGCAGACATGAAAACACAGATGCTCTTCCTGTTCACTGAAAATGGGATATCATTTCCAGTGCATGAGGCACTTATATTAGGAGTTTTACATGGCCTGAACAGTTAGATACTGACCTCATATGTAAGGGAAGTAGCCATCTATCATAGAGGAAGTGAGAAGAACATTTCCACATTCATAGCCATAAAGATATGGAAATTTGATACCCAGAGTGGTGTCAAGGGAGCTTGTACCAATTAGTAACTTTGTGAGCGAACTTCACTATGTATTTGGTGAAAACAGCTGAGGACTGGTTCAACAAAATGCCTGCCATCCAGTGTTCTGAGGTTGTAAGCCGTTTATAGAATGAACCTGCCCAGAGAAATAGAGGGTCTTACAACTGAACTACTGTTCCTACTTCACTCTGAATATCTAAAAGAATTGTGTCAGTCAATCCATGTCCCTGTGACATTTTTCATACTATATCATTTGGGAAATAAGAAAATGACTAGTTCCTAAGTAAAAATGCCTATCTGAGAACTGACAGAGAGTTGCTGAGCCTAGGCAAATACCCTGAAGAGCCGTCAGCTCAAACTACAGCACCAAGTCTATTTTACCCAATAGGTGCTTCCATGGAGGGCCTTATGTCCTAGAGCACTAGCTATCTTTAAAACTATATTAGGAAAGGTGCATAAAGAAAGCCAGTTGTCATAAGGAGAAGCTTCCATGTTCACATGACCATATAAACTTTTTGTTAAACCATGTCTCAGAATTCAGCACTTTTTGATTCATCCACATTTTCCATATTCTCATTTTCAAGTCCTTATGCCTGGAGATAGAACAGGAAAAGTTAGACCTGATAGAATTTACATCAGAATAAACAGAAAGCTGCCAAGTAAGCTATATAGGTAAAATATAACTGTAGATACACATTAATGACAGGTGGGAAAATAAAGCATAAGATTCTGACCTGCAGTTGTTCTTGCACAGATGGAACTTTTATAGGATGACAAGCAGACATGATGAAATGATAGGAAGAACATTATTGACAAAAATAAGCCATCTGCAAACACAGTGAGATCAGAAAGAGTTTGATGTATCTGCAGACACTGGAAGTCCAGAATATTGAGAATGAGAGAGACAGGGAAATGTGCAGCCAGTCATCTTGGAGAGATAAACAGAGTTCAACAGATACCACCTGCTTCTTCATAGTGTAGATTGTCTGGCTGATTTTGGTTTTTGTTTTATTTTAACTTGATGGTAGGAATTAAACTCAAGACCTGACACATGCTAGGCAGGCTCTCTATTAATGAGCTGTTCTCCATGCCCAAAAAGCTGCCATATAAAATTATAAAATAAATGCTATCATGATGAGCTATAGGGTGAGGGCAGCAGTCACAAAAGGAAGAAAGGATAAGAAGTGTGATAAGAACTACTTTCAAATGTTACTACAATACGATGTGTGAATACATAATCATGGGCAAGGATAGGAAAAACTAAGGGAGTTGCAAGTTGCTGGGAATCTAAAGACGTGAAGAGAAAAGCAAATCAGGATCGTGGTTCTGTAGGGTAGTTGTTCTCAAGATGATGAGCAGTTATCCAATTTCTTGTTTTAACCTTAAAGTATCATGGATTGTTGATAGGTAAGCTTTTGTTGCTTGCGATAGATTTTGCATCATGGGAGATATTGCCAGTTGTGAGTACGTTAAGATAAATGTCCAGACCTAAAAAAAAAAAAAAAAAAAAAAAAAAAAAAAAGAAAGAAAGAAAGAAAGAAAGAAACAAAGAAAAAGGGCATCACGATCCATAAATAGGTAAAAGGAAAAGCTATCCAGTATACAAGGTAATCAAGGTACAGAGCTTTGCTTCAGATGGCAGAGCGACAGTTCATCAATTTCTACAGGAGGAAAGGCAACACCTATTGATCCTAATGTGGGCAGGTTAGTAGATGTGAAGGAAGACAAGTGACGGCCATCTATCAGAATGCTTCTATTTTTTTTTTCAATTGAATATCGAGGACAGAAGCCAATAATGAAGGATGTTGACTCTTACTGGGTATTTCCCAACGGAAGAACAATTATTAAAGAGTCCTCCCACTAAAAGTGTAAAAGGATAAATTTACCTTAGAAATATTGTTCCTGGAAATCTAAAGTTGCACTGTATATATGTGCTTGTACTTTAGTGCATGCTATTAACACTCATAAATTCTTTCCCTTATTTATTATACTTACACCAAAAGTTAGAGTAATAGAAGACTGATTTTTTACCAACTATACTTTTCACATATTGGAGGAAACTCATCAATGAGTCAATATAAACTAGATCAAAAACAAGGTAAAGAAGGATCACAAATAATGAAGACATGGTAACTAGCAGAAGGCTGGGCTCATTGACTTGACATTAGAACTAAAATAAGTAACTCTGAAGAGTAAGATGTAGGAAGAGAGATGGGACTGATCTAAAAATCATTGTTTTGGATGTGGGGTACCAGAGTGCAGTAAAC
Organism: Apodemus sylvaticus; assembly: GCF_947179515.1. NCBI lineage: Eukaryota > Metazoa > Chordata > Mammalia > Rodentia > Muridae > Apodemus > Apodemus sylvaticus. The sequence goes on along the minus strand of NC_067486.1, from coordinate 59,306,031 downwards.
CCAGAAGTCATTCGTTGGGATTAAGGAAAGGATCACTGTGAATGGAAAGAAAATTTCAAGCTTATGAATTAACTGCCTATCTGGGAGCAGCTGGCAGGGTGGAGATGGTAATGACTGTACTCTTTCTTGTCTTATATAGTAGAGTCCATGTATACAGAACAGTAAGTAGTTCAAGACCATTAAAAGAAAAGAGGGTGAGTCCAATAAGAAGCAGTAGTAGGTGATGTGGAACGGTGGGCGTGGCCTTCACAAGCTTCAGAGTTGTTGGGGGAAGTGGAAAGGAAGATGGACTGCCATGGTGTACAGATGGGTCCGAGCACTGCAGGTCAGTGCTCAGAAAGAGCTGTAGGACATGTGAGGAAACAAAAGCTTTTCTCCAAGGGCTGCAGGTGTGCCTTGACACCAGGAATATGTACCATTCAGTTACACGAGCATTAAAATACGAAGGAGCCTTTTAAAGAATGTTTAAATTCTCCTGTTTAGACAGGAGAATTGCTCCTGTCTAAAGTATAAAACAGAGATAGAAAGAAAGGCCATCCAGAGACTGCCCTACCTGGGGATCCATCCCATATACAAACAACAAATCCAGACACTATTTCTGATGTCAAGAAGTGTTTGCTGATAGGAGCTTGATACAACTGTCTCCTAAGAGGATTTGCCAGAGACTAACAAATACAGATGTGGATTCTTCCAGCCAACCTTTGGACTGAGTAAGGACCCCAACAGAGGAGTAAGAGAAAGGACTGAAGGAGCTGAAAAGGTTTACAATCCCTTAGGAAGAGGAACACTACCAACCAACCAGAAACCCCCCAGAGCTCCCAGGAACTCAATCATCAACCAAAGAGTTCACATAGAGGGATCTTTGGCTTCAGCTGCAAATGTAGCAGAGGGAGGGCTTATCTGGCATCAATGGGAGAAGAGGCCCTTAGTCCTGGGAAGGCTTGTTGCCCCAGTGTAGGGAAATTCCAGGACAGTGAGGTGGGAGTAGGTGGTGGTGGGGGGGACACAATCATAGAAGCAGGGGGATGGGGGATGGGATAGGGCCTTTGCGGTGCAGAAGCCAGGAAAGGGGATAACATTTGAAATGTAAATAAGTAAAATAGCCAATAATGAGGAGTACTTCAGGCCTGATTGAATGGAGTCTCCTGAGATCAGTCCACATGCTGATATCCTGAAAGACTATCATCTTCTGGGAGTGAATGCTATGAACAAGAAGGAAAACAAAAGGGACCATAGTCGTTACTATTTCCATCTCTGCAAACAAAGAAACAAGAGAAATTGGACTTATTTGGCTGGAGTTACCAGAGGTCCAACATAGCAAGAAGACCTACCTCTGACAGCTCAACCTCATGTCCAGAGGATTAACCTCCCAGAATAGCAGGCCCTACCTCAGGACTAAGTATTATGTAAATAATCTGGGAGGATCCATTTCACACTCCCACCACAACAGGGAGTTCAATTCCTGTCATTGTATAGTTTAGAGTAGCAAAATAATCACCTCCGCTTATTCTCAAAATCAATATCTTGAGCACCAATGGAAAAAGCAAAAGGAGTAACATTTTACCATATTTACCAGGGAGGCATGCTACTTAAAAGGCACAGGTAGCAAAGCTTCTGTATAGGTTATAGGATCCAGTGTCACACCATGAAGAAGAGGAGCTTAGCAGAAATGTATGCTATGCAATGAATACTCTCTTTCGAGAAATATCCTCAGGAAATATAGTTGTAAAACAAGGTTTGAGTTAATTAAGTCCAATTAGAAAAATGCAGTTTCACACCATCTTTCTACATTTAACACAGCAAAAGTATCTGCTCAGTAGACTTAACAGAAGTGCAAAGTTCTGGGACTTACAAAGGACTGTAAAGATTGTACTCCTCCTTGACTTGGATAGTAGAGTCCACGAAGTTTGCCTGGCCTGGTTATTTAAAGCAACAATGTAATTCTTCAAAAATGTCTATACTTCATCAGAATATATTTGGGCTTAGGAATAAGGCATGAGAAATGAATTCTCAGTTTAAACAAGACTCAGTTCCACATTCTGCAACTTCACTTGAAGGTGTGGTACTATTTGTTTGGCTAATTTAGCTCATCATATATTTTCTGCATCTTGTGGTCTTCCTATACTAGCTCCTGGTATGTAAAAATGTCTTCAAGTCTTTATGAGACTGGCAAATAGACATATTTGGAAATAACTGATGCGTTCTCTGAAATATCACCGAATATAATCGGCTATGTATAGTTTAACAAACAACCATACAAGTACACATGTGAGTACCCAAGCAAAAATGCTAAGCAGTATTTATTATGCCTCATGGTCTCATAAGTATTTAGCATGTATTAACTCATGTAAACATAAAAGCCACACATGGAGTGTCTACTGATAATTATTTCTGCTTTATCGAGGGCAGTAATCGAGGGTAGTACTTGCTGACTACTATACATCAAAATTGTGGAAGAGCCTGATTCAACCCTACAGATTTTGGCCCATTAGCCAAAGTTTTTAATGTCCTGTATATTGCCTCATAAACTCTTGTGTAAGAAAAATACCAATTTTCTTTTTCAGCTTCCTAAAACTAGGTGTGAATCCTTAACCGACTGCGCATTTGTATCTTCATATTGTTTTACTTCTATTTCAGCTATGTATCTCACTAGGCTATTGCCTGTGTATTAAAATAAGTGATATTGAGGGTTCTATTATTTTTAGAGAGCTCCTGTCAAGATTGTGGACTTTATTCCCTCTGAAAAGAAGCAAGTAGAGGAGAAGAAAAATTAACATTCACTGTTTATTCACTTTGTCACAGTTTATGCAATTTTTCATTCAGTCTTCACAGTTTTGAATGTATTTATCTTATTTTTCAAATAAGAAAAAAAAACGTAGTTTAAGGAACACAAATAAGTTTTCCAGGGAAAGAGGAAGTATCAGAGTCAAGTCTGAACCACAGACTGGTACCTGCCCAGCTAGACTGTACCCCCTGCTTGATGCTAATGACAAGAGCAACTCCATTCTTTCTGCTTGGCTGTGATGCACCTTCCCGGTGTTACAGTAAGCAAGAGGAAAGATCTTTTTTGTTGCCTCTGCAGGAGATAGTCATTGCTTTGATACGGTGTAAGATGAAAGAGTTAGAGCTAAACTCAATACTCCACACAGGACTAATGCTCATCTCTCTGGTCATAAATTAGAGATATGGACATAATGCAGTTTATCAGCACTTCCAAACAGGAGATCTCAGAACTGAGTTATACTAGGAAATGTTGCTGAACCTCAAGCACATATGGTAGCAGGGGAAAATGAAGGGAAAAGCTTTACAAAATGACTGTATCAGCCAAGGACACAAAACAAGCCCCCTGAAAGTTGTTAACCTTGACATAGCCTGAAACTTGTTCAGATTCTTAGCAAGAGGTATTAGGAAGGGGTAGGAACTGGTATGAATCTTCAAAGCAATGTGAAAAGTGATACCATCCTACAACCATAAAAGACCTAATTTCTTATTCCCTAAGCTCAATTGGATTCATATATTATTTTTTTAAATGGAGTAGTCCAGTTTCAAGATAGCTGTAGTTTCTATTCTCAAAAGGAACTCAAAGTATAAACATGAGGTTTTACTCATGGGAATGATCCCAGAATCTGTACAGAGAACATGCAGGTTGGCAGCAGATTTTTGGCCGTTTGCTAGTGTAAGGAGAATTCTTCTGACATGGGGCAGGCAGGGGATGTCTATCATAGTGCTTAGCATACAGGGAATGTGCAATCATTATTTTGACTGTTTCTGTCTAGCATACAGACATGTTACTCACTGTGAGAGAGTTTAAGGTCCACATAATTCTCATGATTGGGAGACATAAAGGGTTTCTGTCAGCTCATTTTAATGTACAGTCCATAATTATCATGGGAAAACATTTGCAAATAAGTAGATGGTAGATGACAAAGAAACAGAATAAATGCAGTATGTGTGCATGTAGAAGGGAAATAACTCCCAATACTTACTGAATAAAACTCAATAGACTCAATAAGGTAAATTGAGTAAAATATGGATTGTGTGTGCATTTAATGATAGAAAATGTACTAGAAATTGTCTACCCCAATGTTTAAATTAGCTCCTCATTTTTCTGTTAGACAACCTCAGATTAATGTCCTTTGTTTTAGCATATGAAGGAAGGTATTTTCAGAACTTCATGCTTTTTTGCCCTATTTTTCTTGCTTCTCTTGATAGATTTTAAAGGTAAATAGATATATATTTTTGGTACTATATTTATATGTACATAATACATGTGAGTATATCTGAAATTTCTATATACATAAATTTAATCAAGAAGCAAAGGTATCTGAAGATCCATTAAATATGTTCTTAACATGTATAAATTCTTCTGGTAGTTATTACCTAAATAATACAATAAAACATCTATTTTAATAGAGCTGCATTGACTATCACAAGTGATTTAGAGATGGTTATATCTATTAAGGAAGATGATGTACATAGGTTATACATAAATTTGGACTGGAGCCTAAGTAGAATTTAATATGTCCAGAAATCCCCTTTGAATATTAAAGGATAACTGTATATAAATTAGATATGTGTCTGGTTATTTCTGTTTGTGTTTTCATGTCTTGCTAAGTATGTAAGAGGATAGATTAACAAATACAGAGACTTACAATCTAGGTAATTAACAAAAGGACTTATGTAGTTTATCTGTTTAACATTCAGAAAAACAAACTACAGTTTTCCTGCATATTCAGGGTGTAAAGATAAGTTTACTGGAGGTCTCCAATCAGCATTCAGTCCTCATTTGACATTTCAGTAATTTTTTTTTTTTTTTGGTAGAAGTGAGAGCTGGGGTTAATGGAGTTTTGGTACTATTATATTATGTATCCTATGATAATTTCAAAGCCCTATGGGTATTTTTCTCAGGTTTTGACTGCAGTTCCCACTTATTTATATCTGACACAAGGGAGAAAATAATCATTTCATGATGATTCATATCACAGATCTATTTTAGGAACCAGGAGGCAATCTGAAGTGATCATCCCATTACTGTTGTTTCTAAGATGAGACTGAGGCTGCTTCCCATTAATCTGTCTATAAAGTGTGCAGCAATGAGCATGCCCTGAATTAGGCTTCCAGCTTTGCCATTTGTTCACAATGTAACTTTGAGCATATTCTCAACCAGTGTGTAGCTTTGGTTGTCTTCCTTAAAAAGATGTTTTGAGCACATACAATTTCTAGGGTCACTGAATGGATTAAATTAGGTAAAATCTGGAAACAGATTTTGGCATAGTCTCCAGCATACAAGCATCCAGTAGTAGATGCAGAAGACTATTTTAATGCCTAAGGAGTCCCAGAATTAATTTATCTCTTCAACTCTCTTCCCTCACAAATTGGTAAATTTGGGACTAAATGGAGTAGGTCACTTTCCTTGCTGTAAAATATTGAGGCAGAACAAAGGCTCCAACAAGAATTGCTGGTTCCCTGTTTTACCTGTTTCTCAATTGGCCCTGTTTCATAAAGCATCAATAGAAATAGTGTTTCTCTGTGCTTGGAATGAAGTTGTCTAGTCTGCTAAGGGTATAAGAACATTAACCATTATGCATTGTTAGGAAAGGGAACATGGTTTCTGGGTTTGTCATTAAGAAGGTCTCAGCATTCCGTCTTGAATTTGCATCAGGCTGGCTGACTACATTCTCTTCCATGAAGAAGCATTGATCTCTGCTTTCTTCCTTTCTCTTATTTTTTTTCATCTTCTTTATGACCTCCAGACAGCATTACTTCATTCCTTAAGCAATTATTGAACACCTTCTACATGCTAGATAAAGCACTAGATGAAGCCTTGCACCATACTGAGAGCCTCCTGCCCTACCCCGTTCTCATTCCCAAGTGCATTTTTGTTGTAGTATAAAAACCAAACACATTAGTCTCTCAGATTCATAGCAGACAAATTATTTATGAACTCTATTCCATGGTCCTGGAACATAACAACTTCCTGGTGACTGACTGATTCTTATGTCTTCGAGAAAAACTAGTTTGTAATGATCTCACTTGGTGAAACTCTCACAATGAGCTTTTGGCAAGTGAAGATAGGTAAGGTGGAAGAAAGCAAGAAATGCTACTAAATAATGAGCCCATGTCATATCCCAGTTTACATAAGGCCCGGGGTATTTTCTATCCTGCTTCCAAGAAAGCGGTGAGTCTTAGCATCCAGGAGCTGAGCACTGACTAATTGGGTTAACCCAGCATGGTGAGCACGGCCGCATTTATGTCTCTTAGTGGACAGGGAAGTATATTCTAGAGACATGCTGTTATGTACTAAAATTAAGGGAAACTTAGGTTCAAGGTGATCCTTAATGAGAGTTTGTGTTTATTTTTCATTAGTGACTACTTGCTGACCCAATTAACAAGAAGTCCAACCTTCAGTTGTAGAGAAAAATAGGAGAAACAGAAAAGCTGTGAAAAAAATATATTCAAAAGCACCTGAAGGGAAAATAATTTTTAACCATAAAATCAAAATTATGGTAATTGTAGATATTATGTTTAATATATGCCAATCATTGGTGTCATAGTTTGTAGAAACAGGGATCATATAAAGATGAGGGCAAAACTCATAGCATTATATTCTGGCCTTGAAATATAACCCAGAATGAGCTATCATTAGTAACAATTATTCTAATAATTCAAAATATCTTATGACTCTTAAAGTCTAATAGCCAACTATTTTTTCAGCCTGTGCATTTATGAATAACCAAACATATGTGTCCATTTTTGTTAGCTTCAAGTTACCAATTCTTTGGAAAGAATCTGTTCTTTGAAAAGCAAAGGTTCTTTACTCTTTCAGAATCATTCTCTGTGGATTTATGATACATCATTCAACCTCAGAGACTTCCAGTGTGAAATGAATTCAAGGTCTTGGACACCTGTAGTGTTTAATGTATGTCAACTCTGTAAGCTTACTAATACAAATAACCTTCAATACATGTCTTTTTCCTACGACTACCCTTTTTCTAAAATTACTATTAAGTAGCTAGGTGTAAATTGAATAATGCATTTATGAATTCCTTCTCTGTAATATCACCAATCTATTGTAAAATAAAATTTGTTCCTGAGGATACCTATAGATTCAGGTAGGTATCTCAAATTTTATTATTTTTTCTATATCAATTTAGTATAAATTATATTTTTCTATGTTTGTGTGATAATTGGAGATCTATGTTTTTATTGTGTGTGTGTGTTCATCCATCTCACAGTGATTGTATTATCTTACTATTGAAAGATTTCAAGTCTTCTCTTTTCTTGTTTTAGAGATACATAATAGACTGCTACAATTGGTGATATCACAACTATATTAACAAAACACTAGAAATTGTTTCCATACCATTAATGAATATTGCTTTGTCCTCTATCTCTACATTTTTCATCCTCATATACATTGTGTACCCCAAATGTATTATTATCATAAGTAATAATAATATTATTACTATTATTAAGAAATATATGTGAGTGTGTGTGCCCAGTAAGTAGAATCAGAGGATAACTTTTAGAAGTTGTTTCTATGTTTCCATTGTGAAATCTGTGGTTTAACTCAGAACTTCTAGTTTGAACAACAAGATGTTTTTACCCACTTGGCCATCTTATAAATCCTTTGCTATCTACTTCAATAAGAAAAAATACTTTTAGCTTCCATGCACATGTGATGCCACATCATATCTGCCTTTCTTTGCTTGGCTTATTTTACTTAATCTGATGTCTTCCAAGTCCATTAGATGATTCACTATCTTGACAATTTACAATTCTGTTGTAATAAATCTAGGTATCTCTTGGCTCACTGATTTTTCTCTAGTGATAAAACAAGTAGTGAGTTTGCTGGTTCATGTGGTAGCTCTATTTTTTTCTATAAAGTCTGTACTAATTTATATTCTTCCAATGAACTATGTGTAAGAATATTCTTTTCTAGACAATTTTGCCACATATTGTTCTCTTGATAATAATCAACCTATAAGGGATAAGATGACATCTCACTGTGGTTTGATTTTGTGTCTTGTAGTTTTATCTTTGATATATTTTGAGTTAATTTGTGCATGTGATACTAAATGGACATGTAGCATTATTTTTCTATAAACAAAACTAACAACAATGCTTCTCATACTACATGTAAACTGAAATTGAGAAAATGCTTTCCACTCATTTTATGAAGTCACCATGACTAAGTAACTAAACAGGAACATGATAATAACTATCAACAAAAAACAAACACCATAGCCAACATCAAACTAAATGGAGAGAAACTTAAAGCAATCCCACTAAAATCAGGGACTAGACAAGGCTGCCCCCTCTCTCCATATCTTTTCAATATAGTTCTTGAAGTCCTAGCTAGAGTAATTAGACAACATAAGGAAGTCAAAGGGATACAAATTGGAAAGGAAGAAGTCAAACTATCACTATTTGCAGATGATATGATCGTATACTTAAGTGACCCTAAAAACTCTACTAGAGAACTCCTACAGCTGATAAACAACTTCAGCAAAGGGGCTGGCTACAAAATCAATGCAAGCAAATCAGTAGCCTTTATATATTCAAAGGATAAGCAGACTGAGAAGGAAATTAGGGAAATGGCCCCCTTCACAATAGCTACAAACAGCATAAAGTATCTTGGGGTGACTCTAACCAAACAAGTGAAAGACCTATATGACAAGAACTTCAGATCTCTGAGGAAGAAAATCAAAGAAGATATCAGAAAATGGAAAAATCTTCCATGCTTGTGGATTGGCAGGATTAATATAGTTAAAATGGCCATCTTGCCAAAGACAATCTACAGATTCAATGCTATCCCCATAAAAATCCGAACCCAGTTCTTCATAGAGCTAGAAAGAGCAATTCTCAATTTCATCTGGAATAACAAAAAACCCAGGATAGTTAAACTATTCTTAACAGTAAAAGAACTTCAGGGGGATTCAGTATCCCAGACTTTAAACTCTACTACAGAGCAATAGTGATAAAAACTGCATGGTATTACTACAATATCAGGCAAGCATATCAATGGAATAGGATTGAAGACCCAGAAATGAACCAACACACCTATGGTCACTTGGTCTTCGACAAAGGAGCTGAAAGCATCCAGTGGAAAAAAGATAGTCTTTTCAACAAAAGGTGCTGGTTCAATTGGAGGTCAGCATGCAGAAGAATGCACATCGATCCATTCTTATCTCCTTGTACCAAGCTCAACTTCAAATGGATCAAGGACCACCAAATAAAACCTGACACACTGAAACTCATCGAAAAGAAACTGGGGAAGACCCTGGAGGACATGGGCACAGGGGAAAAGTTCCTGAATAGAACACCAATAGCTTATGCTCTAAGATCAAGTATTGACAAATGGGACCTCATAAAACTACAAAGTTTCTGTAAGGCAACGGACACTGTCAAAAGGACAAAATGTCAACCAACAGACTGGTAAAGGATATTCACCAACCCTAAATCCAACAGAGGGCTAATATCTAATATATACATAGAACTCAAGAAAGTAGAACCCAGAGAACCAAATAACCCCATTAAAAAGTGGGGTACGGAGCTAAACAAAGAATTTTCACATGAAGAACTTCAGAGAGCTGAGAAACACCTTAAGAAATGTTCAACATCATTAATCATTAGGGAAATGCAAATCAAAACAACCCTGAGATTTCACCTCACACCAGTCAGAATGGCTAAGGTCAAAAACTCAGGAGACAGCAGGTGTTGGCGAGGATGTGGAGAAAGAGGAACACTCCTCCACTGCTGGTGGGATTGCAAGATGGTGCAACAACTTTGGAAATCAGTCTGGCGGTTCCTCAGAAAACTGGGCATGTCGCTTCCTGAGGACCCTGTTATACCACTCCTGGGCATATATCCAGAGGATTCTTCAGCATGCAATAAGGACACATGCTCCACTATGTTCATAGCAGCCCTATTTGTAGTAGCCAGAAGCTGGAAAGAACCAAGGTGTCCTTCAACGTAGGAATGGATACAAAAAATGTGGTATATTTACACAATGGAGTACTATTCAGCCATTAGAAACAATGAATTTATGAAATTCTTAGACAAATGGATGGAGCTGGAGAATATCATACTAAGTGAGGTAACCCAGTCTCAAAAGATCAATCATGGTATGCACTCACTGATAAGTGGATATTAGCCTAGAAACTTTGAATACCCAGGACATAATCCACAAATTAAATGATGTTCAAAAGGAATGGAGGAGTGGCCCCTGGTTCTGGAAAGACTCAGTGCAAGAGTATAGGGGAATTCCAGAACAGGGAAATGGGAAGGGGTGGATGGAAGAACAGGGGGACGGATGAGGGCTTATGGGACTTGCGGGGAGTGGGGACCCAGAAAAGGGGAAATGATTTGAAATGTATATAAAAATATATCAATAAAAAAAGAAAAAAAAGAAAAATAATAAAAAAATAATCTTGTTCAGAAAAAAAATAAATAAATAAAAATAAAACAAGAACAACAACAAAAAAAACCCCACCAAATTCATTCCATTGAAACCCACAGGCCATTAAAACTAGGGAAGCAGAAAGGCTAATTCCATATAGTCCACCTCAACTCCTCCAAAACCAATAACGTAGTCTTACCACAGCTGTGTAGCAAACCACCTGCTGCAACCTTCTACCCCTATTCACTGTGGATCACAGAAATCTTCCCCTCCAAATTTCTCTCCCACAACTCATTGAAAAGACAGGAAAGGGCACTCTATATTCCTGAAAAGAAAAACATATCAAGAGGACTGTGCACTTCTTAAAGCTTTACCAGTAAAAACAAGAGTTTCTACAGAGCAAAAGATACCACCATTTGGCCAAAAAAAAAAAGAAGGGGAAATCTTTTAACCAACTACACATCTAATAAGGGACTGATATCCAAAATATGTAAAGAAACCTAATAAGAAGGTATATATCAAGAAAACAAATAGCACAGTGGAAAGTGGGATACAGATCTAAACACAGAAATTTTAAAAGAGAAAACTCAAATAGCTGAAAAATACTTTTAAATTTCTTTCAACATCCTTAGCCATTAGGGAAATACAAATCAAAACTACTTTGAGATTTAATCTTATACCTGTGAAAATGGGCAAGATCATAAACCAAATGACAGCTCACACTGGCCAAGATATGAAGTAAGGGGAACCCTTATCTGTAGCTGGTGAGATTACAAACTTTTACAGCCATTATGGAAATCAGTGTGTGTATATGTCAGGAAGATGGGAATTGTTCCACCTCAACACCCAGCTGTATCACTTTTGGGCATGTATGCCAAGAATGCTTTATCCTGCCACAGAGGTACTTGCTCAAGTGTGTCTGTTGCTGCTCTTTTCAGATTCACACATTTGAAACAAGTAGATGTTCCCCAGCATAAGAATAGATAAATAAAAAGTAGTACCTCAACACTTTAGTGTATTACTAAGCTATTTAAAAAAACAATGAAATAAGATTCACAAGGAAATGTATTGAACAAGAAAAAACATGAGTGTGGTATGCCAAATCCAAAAGGAGAAATATGCTATGTTTTGCATGTGTGTGGATATTAGCTGGTAAATCAATGATAACAAAGCTACATTCTATAGAAGCATGAAGGGTAGATGTAGGGGAATAAACTATTAGGGGCACCTGCTAAGCTCTTGCTAAGAAAGGTAAATAAAATATAGTTATAGATAACTGAAGGGCTAAAATTGAAGGATTGGGTGGGGTGGGGAGGGAAAAGTGGCATGAGGGAGGGAATATGGAGAGAGACAGCTAAAATTAAGGTCCATTTGAGAAGTACTGTGAAAACCAAAATTAGTAGAATTTTCCACAAATATATTCATATATGAAGATAATTTAACTGGAATTGCCAAAAAATGGGAGAGACGGAACCTTATTGACAACCTCTTATCACTCAATGAAGTTTCCAGTCTGAGGATTCAGTTACATGCAACTGAGTGCATGGCCAAAGAGGTAGCATGGAATCCCCAAACAATCCAGGCTGTAGCCTATCCTCTAGATTACTTTCCACAAATGGTTGGCAAGGGTCCATTACCAAAGAAAGCATAAGCATAAATCATTGAATATGGAGAAGTTGAACTGCAAACTATATAGAGACTTCACTCCTATGTTCTAGAATCTATGGTACAGTATACCATAACATAACACCATGTGAGAAATGTAAAAGACAACTCAACCTCATAATTTGGGATTGACAATGCTGTCTTGCAGGATTCATATTAAATATACTAACATATCAAACCCTTCCCCTCAAACTAAGATTGCATTTTGTAGAAGAGGAGGCATAAAGATTGTAAGAGCAAAAGGGCATGGAAAAAAGGTTCTCTAAATCATTATGAACAAAGCTCTTTTGAGCTCACAGAGACTGAGACAGTGTGCACAGGGACTGCCTGGGTTTGACCACGTCCTCTGCACATATATTATGGCATTCAGGTTAGTGTTTTTATGGGATTCCTGAATGTTTGGATGTGAGGGTCTCTGATTCTCATGCCCTTTCTTGGGCTCCTTTACTTTTCCAATTTTGATGTGATAGGTTTTTTCTTTTATATTTTCTTTTATTTTATTATCATTCCTTAGAAACCCATTTGTTTTCCAATGAGAGACAGAAAGGGAGCAGACTCAAATAGAAGGAGAGATGGGAAAGAACTCGAAGAAATGTAAAGGAAAAACATAATCAGAATGTATCATGTGCAGAAAGTTATCTGTTTCTGGTAAAAGGAAAAAAAGATATTACTTTTCCAATACATGAGCTAGCATACCAATTTCTTACGCTGGTTGGTTCATAATGACCCTCTGTGACTTGCAAATAATACTAGTGCAAAGCACAAAAGCAAACAAATATTTTAGATTATATTTTAATGGTTTCAAAGGTGCATCACAAATCTCTTAGCATCTAAATATATGGAAAGCCTATTGAACCATGATGGATGATGTAAAGCTGAATGCAATTCCTTAAAGACTTGAAAGACTAGTTAAACTAAGTACTGAAATCTTGATGAAGAAAATTAATCTAAGGACATTCAAACTAGAAAGAATAGAGTAAATTTTTGTTTATATAGGAGGAGACCTATATTACCACCCCCTACAAATGATTTGTTGGAACTTAGAGAATTCCAGTTAAATTGATGATACAAAAATCAACATTAAAAATGTCAGCAGCATTTGAATATATCAGCAGCAGACAGTCTGAAATAAAAATTGAGGTAGGAGTGCTACTCACAAAAGCCACAAGAGCTCTACCTCCCTAAGCAGAAATTGATCTATTTTGTGTCTTGTCTAATTGAGGAAATGGGCTTAATGTAAAAATGAAAGAGAGCTAAGGAAGAGCAGATTGATTGAGAAATTGGAGACTGAAGCACTCAATGGTAGAAACTAGTTTTTTCTGATGGGAAAATATGATTGAGTGAAGTGGTTAGCTGGGCTGAAGCTGGGATCCAGGAGAACTTGTAAAGGAAGAGCATCATGAGGAGTCGCTTATCCTCACCAATTGATTTTAGGTGATGAATATCCTTTATGATAATTTTGAGAAGGCATGTGGATGATTTTGTAAGACTAGTTAGAACTGTTTTTGTTTTGTTTTGTTTTTTGTAAATCCTGTAAAGGACATTGTAAGAGATTTTTAGGGTCTCTTGATACTACATGAGATATTGAGTCTTTTAAAATGTTTCTTAGATGCCATTCTGACTTCAAGTATAATTGAAAAACACACAATGAAGCTCAACCTTTATTTTCAAGCTGTAGTAGAGTAGTATATATAGTACATGGAATTTAATTTCTAAGGCTCAATATATTTCCTGTTCTTTAGTAACTATCATTCAGCTCCTGCCACCTAGAAGCCAGAAAACCCATTCCTGACTTTATCACTTACTTTGTGGCATCAGATCAAACCCAGAGCAACTTGCTCTTAATTGTCTTTTACTACTTGTTTCTATTTCTCCCATCCATGTACATGGTAATTGTATTCATTTTATCCACACACTAAAAAGGAAAAGTGACAGGACCAGGTAGGGAACACCATAGAACTGTGACACAAACTGTTGTGTTCGGTAATTCTCCTAAAGAAGTTTTTCACAACAATAGCTACAGAACTATTCTGCAATCATATTGCTGCAGCAGGTCACTAACCATGGCATAGGTGTGGTGATATTTCAGCCTTCTGAATCCCAGATGTCACCATGGATAAGGTAAAATTTACAGAGATGGAGGCAGGGTCAAACATCCCTCAGATTGGGAGTTCTGTGTATCTGTAGCTATAGAATTTTGTATTTTACAGCTTGTTCTCATTTATTATTATTTTTGATCCTCTTTGCAACCCTGTGAAGCAAGCAAGACAAAAGTCATGGCCTCAACTAAAAAGTCAAGTTCAGAAAGATTAAGTTAGTTGTCTGAGCTGCATATAGCTGCTCTGACAGAGCTCATGGAAGTGTCTGGACTTGGGATTTGAGTCCCTTTCTCTATTAACTGTCAGATGCTCTCTCTGGGTAAGTCTCACTGAGGTCACAGCCACTGCTCAGAGTCTTTTTGGTCTTTGTAATCAATGACCCCATAGAATTATTTGATCTCTTTCCTAGGGTTGGCTTTTCATTCACTATACTTTCAGCAAGGTCAGTTCTAGAGAATTCACACACAAGGAAAAAAACAATCACAACCTTCCTTAAGATCAGTCTTACCTGCCCTAAATCCCATTTAACTGCATTGTTTTAGAGCAGTTTATCAAGACTGTAACTAATTAGGGAATAAGAATAATTTGCTAAATCTAGGGATACAGCTCAGTGATATATATATATATATATATATATATATATATATATATATATATATATATATATATATATATATATAATGCTTGTCTAGGAAAAATAACTAGTTTTATTTCAGAAATGAAGAATATGAGTTTCCAGAATCATCTATCAGTCATGTTTAACTTTTATAACTAATCAACTCCACCTTAAGACCTTTGGAAGAAAATATGATGTAGACAAACAGGGCCAACTGGCTGGCAGGTTATGGCTTTTGTTATAGTCAAAATGTTGGCTTTGGTTTAAACAACTGAAGATGCTTTGAATTCTTCTTTTGAAAAGACACTAAATAAGGCAATACCCTGTTTTGAAATGATTTATTTAAGAGTAAAAGCTCAGTTTGGTAGACAGCACACAAGCATTTCTTTTTCATTTGTTTGAGTCTCTTCATAACTAATACAAGACAGGAAATCAGTATCCTAAAAGTATAAATAAATAAAAAGATAAATAAATAAATAAAGCATTCTTTACAGTTATACGACTAACATTTTTCTCATTATTTCCTATTCTTTTTAGTTTATTAAAAAGCTTGTAGACAGTAAGTCCCACCCAATTCCCCATTAGAAACAAGGCAGGAATAGAGGCCACATTCTAGAATGATAGGGCACATTCTAAGAAGCAGTAGTGTTGGCACGCTGGCCTTTGAATCCTGAGGAACTTGCCAAGTTGCTCAGACATCACTAGTCATTAATTTCAAAATGCATCAATGTCCTCCTGATAAAATAAGAATGAGATTCTTCTTGAAAAATCACAGTACAGATAAATAATTCTGACTGTTCTTGGACTGTATGTTCTTGGAAAACAAACACTGGTTGGAGACTGATTATACAAATTTTAAACAAATAAAATCATGAAAATTCCTCTTTAGGGAAAAAAGCTTTCTGAGTTGGAAATATATATTATTTATTTTTTCTTTCTTTCTTAGAATAATAGTGATAGTTACTGGAATATCTTCTTCACTATATTCTTTTTTAAAAAGTAATTATTTTCCTCTTTTGAATCGTCTATAAAAACTGAGCCCTGCCCAGGCACTCCAAATAAGGATGTCTACTTGCAGAGGCAATTCAATGCTATGAGGCAAGATTGACAGCATTTTAGATTCACAATATAGGGTTATAATTTTACCTATATGGATTAAACTTATGATAATGAATAAGGAAGACATGGAGCTCAGGTTTTTTTTTTTTACCTATATTAAGAAGCAACAGTATAAACATTAATATTACATTGTGACCTAATATGGAAAGGTTTTTCACATAAAAGGTAGTAAATAAAGATATATAAAATTGTCTAAAGCATTATGTGTTATAAGTTCTGTGTAAAGAGTACTAAGGAATTTTCCAACTCATAAATGTTCAATTTCCAGACTCTGTTATGTGGAATATGGCCATGAATTTATTTGTTAACATTTTTAAGCATAGTTTTTCATACTCAAAGAGCTTAATGAGATCCTATAGAAAGTTTCAAAATACAGATTTGCATAATAAAGACATTAAGAAATTAATCCAAATATCCAGCAAACTTATTTCATTATAAGATTTATTCCTATAAAATGTTTACTAAGTCCTTCCAGACTATAATTTGAAAGGTGATAGCATGGAATTTTAGAAAGTTAGAAAGGACTTTGAAATGATCTAATTAAAACAATGCCTGAGTTTATCTTACAAATGACATTAAGGTTCATAAACATTGATGAAATTGGTCAAGATCACATCATTAACTGATGGCAGACTCAAGGTCATGATGTAGAATTGATGTACAATGTAGAATACCTTGTACATTGTTTACCAACAACAGACACAGAGAAATCCCTTGGCTTCCCATGGATACCCACAAGAGTATTGTATGACAGCACCCCATACCTTTTCCTTTGCAGTTGATTCCAATAATCCTCATTTTCCTATCCTCAGCGCCGATGTGGAGAGTTAATAACATGACTATGTTGAATTAGAAAGTAGCAAATTCTAACTACTAGTTCATCTAACTAGATTCAACATATATCAGAATCCCTGGGCAAGTGTTTATTAAGTTCCTCACATAAAGTAACGCAATAAGGGTTGCAAAACTCTGGATGCCCTAATCCTTAAGGAGGGAAACAGACTATAATGTTAAGGAGCTTTGAGTAGCATTAGGAGCTCATTAGTGATCTGTAGCAAGCCTGTGAGACATATATATTTGGGCAGCATGTACTACAGTACCAGATTGTATGTCCAGAGCAAAAGGCATGAAACACAACATATTTGGGCTCATTATACTTGCTTAAAGTAGCATCATACTTGGCCTCATTTTCTCTACATTTTATAGGATATGTTTCATTTTCACAAATAATTGTTACCAACTCCAAGGTCTCATCCTACCTCCACCAGAGCAGCTAAGATAAAAAATACTCAAGAGATAACACATGCTAGCGAGGAAGAGGATCAAGGAGAACACTCCTTCATTACTGGTGGGAATACAAACTTGAACAACCACATTGCAAATCAATTTAGTGGTTTCTCCAAAAACTAGGAATAGTTCTATCTCAAGACCCAGTTCTACCAGAACTGTTCCAAAAGTGTTCCACCATCCCACAATTTTTAAAATTCTAAAATTAGAAACTTTTCTATTTATGCCTTCATAGAATGAAGTCTAGGACATACTTGCTCATCTTTTTAATGCAGACTTCAAGTTCTTTGCTGAAATTATAATTTAATAGATGGTGGACCTGAATTCTTAAGATTCAAGTCAGTCATGTCAACAGAATAAGATATCAATTTAAATTATTTTTGTGTATGAGGAATGTAGTTCAATGGTAGGCCAAAGTTAAGATAAATCATTGTAAAGTACACTTGCTATGATTCCCTAACCACCCCACAATTACCTCCAACTTCTTCCCCACAAGAGAGAGAGAGAGAGAGAGAGAGAGAGAGAGAGAGAGAGAGAGAGAGAGAATTTGATAGAACAAAAGAAAAGGGGCAGTTACATGAAATCAAAACCAAATAGTGAAAGAAAAAAGAAAAAGGTTAATTTAATGCAATGTAACCCTGCCTCTTTAAAACATGCTTCATGGACTATTGATATGCCCTCATTCGGTAATTCACTGTTTGGACTGACAAATAAATCTTAGCCTTAGTAAATGCTTCACTGTTAACCAAATGATTTGCTTTATGAGAACTTCTATATCTTTTTGTTTAACATAATTTTACATGATCTGATCTTGTCAACCCTCATTCAGCCTTCAACTTCTTCCAAATACATTTCACCACATCCTTCTCTAAACTTCATTATTCTCTTCTCAAATGTGATTGAGTCAAAGTAATGCTGTGTGCATGGCTGTAGGGCCATCCACTGAAGCATGGTTATCCCAATAGGGACTAGTTCCCTGAAGAAAATGAGCCTCATTTCTTCAACAGCCATCAACTGCCATACTTCCTACATAGGGTTTGATCTTCCTGCATCCTCTCTCATGTTTTGACTGCCTTAATCTTGTGTCGGTCAATACAGGCAACTATAGCCACTGTAAGTTCACAAATTCAATGGCACTGATGGGTTCACAAAACAGTGTGTGAGTGTGTGTGTGTGTGTGTGTGTGTGTGTGTGTACCACAGGACATGTACAGAGATATAAAAAACATAACTTGTAGGTGTTGATTTTTTTTCCTTCCACCATTTTTTTCTGTGTATTCAAATCGCATTGCCAGGTTTGGGTGACAAGTGCCTTCACCTACTGATAAATCTAAATCAGAAGTAAGTTACATAGCATAATACATTTTTAGAGATTATTTCTATACTACTAGGCAACATTTATATTCTTTTCCATATTTATGTATAATTCCCTTCCTGATACTAAGTTCAAAATCTGAACTATTTATTCCATTATAATACTTTAAACTCTTAAACTAAAAATTGAACAAATAACTGATTGAATCTGTTCCTTCAATATCACTTTTCTTGTGTTAAAGAAATATCTTGATTGGTGGCTAGGTCACTGAAAAAAATACAAAGCCCTTTCTAACTTGCAGTGTTTTCCAAAACAGCAGCATTATTTCTCATTCACCACACATTTATACCATTTTTTAAAATTTCAAGATATCTACTATACATGTGGCTTATACCATTCAATCACGTCTATTTTAAATAGTCAAAAATGCTTCATTGGAGCCTAAAAACATTATACCTAACACACAGAAGGTGATTATGAATTGCCAAGCTAATACGTTTTCAAGAGGTGTCCTTATGAGATAAGTTTAATTAAGCTAGGTGTTCTATTAATCATTTCTAATTACTCATGCAAATCACAGACACTCTGCCCTGTGGTTTAATAGCCTGATTTGATCCCAAATGCAGCTGATGTCTGAGGCCCAGTGGGCATTGGAGTGAGAATGTCTTCACTGATCTTGTTACTCTATAAAGATGCTCTAATTATTAGAAAACCATATCTGTGAAACATAGCAGTGCACACTCACATATGGTTAGTTGTTTGCATTCTGTCCAAAGTCCTGACCAGAGGCATCTCACTTTATCATCCCAGAACATTTTTTTAAATCACTCTAAATTCAATGCTGATGAAAAGATGGCACCCTCTGTTGAACACTATTAGTTTTATTTACACAAGTCAACAAACATATAGAAGAATACTGAATGTCTTCAAAATGAGTTCATATTTCTTCCCTATAGTAATGATTCATATTTTAAGTATAAAGCTAATGAAGGCCATTTCCTGATTCATATATGATCCAAATTTTAATAAAAGGCCATAATGGTAAAAACATCATATTTCCATATTATGAAAAATATTTCTAATTTAGAATGCAAAAATATTTTTTGCAAGAGACAAGAGTAGGCATAGAAGGGATACTTTAACAGAAGACAATCTGTATACCCATGGACTCAAAGATTAGCTGACAATATCCTATATAGGTGTTATTCCACTGTACAAAATTTTATGCAATTTTTCCTGTTACACTGTGAGTTGTAAATTTCTTTTTTGTAATCTTCCTAGATAGAAAAACTGAAACTTCAAGTATAGAGATATCTTAGTATATTAAGAAAAATACTGGTATTTGTCTTATCCTCAAACACACATGCATGGACACATGTGCATGTACACGCACAACACACACACACACACACACACACACCTTCCTTTAATACACATCGCAGGCCTGGCAAGGCTGAAGGCCTAAACACAACCTCTACCCCTTTTCTCTTACATGCCTTCTCTTCCCACAATGCTCCTTTATTAAATCTGTCTTGGTGTCCCCTTGGACATTCCTACAATCAAAATCTGCTGCCTCAAATGTCATGCTAAATCAATTTTTACTAGGGTGTAAAGGACAAATAAAGTTGAATTTGCATTTGAATAGAGATCACTGCATTACACTAAGTGAATCAGGCTTTGACCTGAAATTTTAGGCATCAGCAAACAGATGACAGGACAGCTAGTTCAAAGGACCTGAGCCCTCCTCCTAGTATTCATAAAGCCATGTGGAATGTGATTTCATTCATTTGACTACCTGCAATAGTCCTGTCCTCTATAAACAGACTATGTCCAAATTAATTTATGGCCATGTACCATTTTACCATTTACCTTAGGAAATTTGGTTTACCTTGCCAGCCTTGGCTACTATCAGAAGGTAACAAGAAAGGAGACAAAGACAAAATCTACATTGTCTTTTTGGTTATAAAAATGTATGATTTATTTAATACATGTGCATTACATGACATATACATGATTAATGTTCTTGATATGTCTGATAAATTAAATAAGTACCAATAAAGCTAACTAAATTTTTGTGTTACATCATGTCTGAAGTTTGAAGGCCCTAATCTGCTCCTTCTGACAGATTAAACTATAGAATTAGATGCAGAAGTTAGAATGTAATTTCTCATTTGAGGGTTACCTCACAAGGATTAGAAATGTGTGGCAATAAATAAATACTTTGAAATTATACAATGGATGCTAATAAGACCTTCCACATTTACAGCTCCTACATTCCTGATTTCTCATGCTCTCAAAATTTCCTGTAAATTCACTTTTATAATTGTTATTTTGACAGTTGGAGAAGGAGCGGGTCAGCTGAATAGTAGATAAAGGGCTTTGCTATGGACATAGGGATTTTAGTTGGCTTTTGAAAAGCGACACATCTAGCTACTGGTTGGATTGTGAGGTCTGGCTTCAGTGGGAAATGATGGTCAAAGAAGAATAGAGATTCCTCAGAGTTTAAGTGGGAGTTGAAGTTAGGCTGCCTGGATAGAAGCACACACACAGATGAAAAGAAAAGTCAGAGAAGAACCCTGGAAACATACTCTCTATCAGTTACAAAGTTGAGAGAAGCAGAGCACATGAGCATTGGATGCTAAGCAAGAAAGAGCTCCGCGTCCTTGTTTCATGGAGAGCAAAGACTTTCATTTCTGTAGAAACTGCAAGTGGTGGAAGCTGTTTCTGGTAAGACACGGACTGAGGAGTCCAGATGATTTTTATCAATGTTATTCTACAATCTTTGCCAAAGTAGTTTTTAGAGATGTGTTAGAACAAAAGCCAGATGACAGAAATGAAGGACAGAAATGGAGGTGGGACTGCAGGTATAAGAACTGCGGAGCAAAAGGAGGAATTGTCTTGGCAGCCTGAATAATCAGTCTGTACACATAATGTGTAGACTCTGTGCAGCACGCTGAGGCTAAAAGGCCAAGAGCCCCATCTCTCATCCTCCTAAATTCTGCTTCTTTTAATACTGAAAATGAACATATAGAACAATGGCCTGAGGACAGAAACCAAACACATTTGGTGAATGATGTCCAGGCCCTGCCAGCAAGCAGAGCTGTCCCAGTTTTCTGCTGAGGTCAGGATATGGGATGTGAATGGACAGCATCAAAGGGGAAGGTGTAGTTTAAATGATAACAGAGAGTAGAAACCAAAATTCTATATGGAAAACAGAAAATTGGTAGGTCTTTGCTGAAACCTCCCAGTGGAGATAGATCATAAAGAAGAGGAATCTCTCAGAGATGAAGCAGAAACCTTAGAAGCAAGGGACTTAGAACAAGGCATCCTAGAAGAAAAGAGAAGCATTGTTACTTTTCTTATATTTTGTCTGACAAAGTACCAGGTGAAAGCACATTGAGAGAGGTGGGGTTTCTTTGGAGGTGATGGAGATGAGAGCAGCAGAGACATGGCAATTGATGGTTCCATGGTGGCAGGGAGTGTATACCTGGGATAGTTTTCCTTTTAAGATGTTGGGGCTTCAGAGAGCAGGTTGTAGACAGGAAGTAGGCCCACACTTTTAAAAGCCCAGTGGAATGTAAAGTGAATAAGTAAAAAATTAAATTAAATTTAAAAAAAATAAAAAAATTAAAAACCCAAACAAACAAAAACCCAAAACAAAACAACAATGAGAACAATAACAAAACAAAAGAAGCTCAGTCCCTGTCCTTGGTAACCTAAATATTCTAACAAGTTTCGACCTACCTCCTGAAAGTTTGATTTTTGATGAGATGGGAGCTGCCAACCTGAGAAAGATTGTTCCAGAAAAATAAAAGGGCATCCCTAATTGTCCGTGAATCACAGAACATAAAGTGGTGGGTTGGTGGGTGCCAAGGACTTTGAAACACTAGTAACCTACTGTGTATTTTTCTGAGATTACAAAATGAATGAGGGCAAGATGACAAGTGTAACTGAGTCAAAATCAGCTTTGCTGTTATTTTGGGTTGTTTGTGGGTAGAGCCCTTGCTTACTGAGGGAGAAGAGGCTTCTTTCTCTCTAAGATAAAGAAGTTGAGGAAGTAAAATAACTTCTCCTTTGTATTATAGAAAGTGGTACACCAAGGCAGTGCTAGATTCAATAGAAGCCACACAGTGGAGAGGATTGGGGTGAGGTTCAGTTGGGAATGAAAGGAAGGGACAGTTCCTCTTTTGAGAGAGAACCTAAAGGAAAAGTGATTTGGTCAAGCTCTTGGCTGCTTCCAAGCTGTGAAGAGGGTATGGCTCCACAAACTTGTTGGGAAACAGAGATGTTTGGAAGGTCTTTTGTTCCTTGTTACTCTAGTTTCTTCTCAGCCCATCTGATATCACAAAATGTGCCAGGCATAGATTTTGTTTGTTGAGTGTGAGGTTTCCTTCTGATCTTCTTAACACATGAAGGAGAAAGCCATAGAGCGTGCATACACAAGATTCCTTCTGCTATAGTTCTCCAGATAGTCTTCCTCATTTTGAGTTATTTAAGGTCCTCCATTATATTTATATTGGACAGAGCTGTAATAGACCCAAAATGATGTATAAGTCACTTTCATGACTAGTTAAAATACATTTATTAAATGCCTCCATTATTTAATTCTGAAAACCTAGTGTGGGTTATTTAGGAGCTACCATGATTTGTGGAAACCATAAGATTTATGTTTTATCAAAGAATGATTTAAATTTTTATTACATTTATTTATTTTGTAAATATATGGGTGTGGGGTGGAGGTTGAGTGTGCCATGGCTCCTGTGTGACAGTCAGAGGACAATTTGTAAGAGTTGGATCTCTCCTACTGTTGGGTTCCGGAAATAGAATTCAGATTATTAGCCTTGACAGCAAATGTCTGCAATGCTATATTGCTAGCCCTCAAAGAATGGCTTTAAGAGTTTTAAGGTTATAACATTTTTATCAGATAACACCAAAGGGACTCTTGAACAGTGAGAAGAGATTAGGCTTTGGCAATCCCTAAGCAAACTGCTCATTGATAATGTCAGAGACCATTTAGTGAGGGCCTGTTATAGGCTAAGACTAGGCCAGCTGACTTGAATATATTCAAAAGCAAAACAAACAAACCCAAATTCAGAACCATTTCTAATCTGAGTTTCCTTCACCCTCTCTGAAGTCCAATAACAGTCCACCTATCACCAAATGCTTCGTTGCTGCAAATTACATTTCTGGTGTTTTAAGAAACATGAGCATGTTAGACTTGGCCTTGTGGTTTTAAGGCTCAAAACTTCCCAGCTGGCCTTTGAGACAAACTTTCGAGATGTATTGTTAAGGTCACATGATTAATAAGCTCTCAGTGCTTGACTCCCATCCATCACCCTCCCTCTTCCTACAACGCTATACCAGGTCAATATTTTTCCCTTCACATAATTGCTTTGTGAGCTAAATGACCTTGAAAGATGTAGCTCTCAAATTGAATCTTACTCCCTCCTTCTCTCTCTGTTAACCTTTCTTGTTCTTGTTCTCCTTTCCTCCCTCCATTCTTCCCTCCCTCTCATCTCTACCTCTATATCCCCCCTCCTCTCCTCCTCTGCTTGTCTGCTTTTGTATAAACTTAATATTACAACTTGCTCGTGCTGGTTTCTGTCACTCAAGTTCTTCTTCCTCGGCTATTTCTAGCTCTCCCTCTTTTCCTTAGTGCTTCCATTTTTCTCTAGTGGAGAAATGTTATGACCTCCCATTTGGCCCCAAGTCTCTCCAGGTTTCACAGAAATGTAGGCAGAGTATATCTGAGAGGTGAATATGCTATTTCTTCCAAATATTTTACGCAAATCAAATACACATTAGAGCAAGAAAGAAATGTGAAGTAAACAAAAAACTCAGCAAATATTTTCCTTTTTTTATAGTTAATCTGAATTATTTAGAATGACTTCCAGAAGAAGTAATACATACATACATATATATATATATATACACATATTGATTGATTGATTGATATATGAACGCTATAGCCTGTTGAGACTAGTGCATTTTCCATATTATGGCATTTTGCAATATTTAGTTGAATGTCTTAATAGATAATATTTTTATTACTCCCCTCTTTCATCTAGGAAGCATAGAAAAATATTAAAAATATATTCATTGTTATATTTGTGTCATGTTCCAGACATCCCTCAGACTTTGAATGGAATTGTGTCATTGCATATTACAAAACCAATCCCTTTATAAACCACCTTCACTTACAGATTACAGTTGCATGAATTCACTTGTTTAGTGGCATTTATCTTTGTAAAAGCAACAGTTCCATGGGTTTGTACACAAAGAAGTGAGAGTTTTATAAATAGCTTTACACTCACACAGACACACACACACACACACATTCACACACACACACACACACATTCACACACACACACATACACACACACACACACACACACACACACACACACTCACACACGTGTATTTTCTAGCCTGTGAGCTGTGAAATATGGGGCTCTCATTAGCTGCACTGAGAGTTCCCTGCTACCACTCCAGCTGTTGACTATTTTGTTCAGAAGCAGGCACTGGCGGTAAACAGAGAAAAATGCTCATTTAGCTGGCGCTTTCCAGGTGAGACTTTCTTTGAGGTTGATGTGCACATTTGCCTATAATGAGGAAAAGGTATGCATTATTCAAATCAGGAGGAAAAAAAACACTACAAGAATTTCCCCAAATTGTTCAGTGTTTTGTCAAATAAAATAAATACTACTATTTAGAGGAAAATTCCATTACACTAATTAACTTTAAAAGCCATTAGCTAACACGTTTTTATTTTTTAATGATAGATCCTAGGAAATCCCATACCTCATTGTTTACCGACACATTTTTTTTTTTGTGCATCGGTGAATATTTTACTTATGACCAAGCAAAGCTGTCCCTTTCAATTATAGTCATTATATAATCTTGTTTTAAAATTTTCAAATGTATCTTAAATTATCATAAAACAGTTGTCTATATGCTACTGACCTCTCGGGGCCTTCTTTTGAATGCTATTATTTTCATGTGAAGTGCTCCATTAGAGTTGAGAAAGCTTTATTTCCAAATGCAGCTAACCTGAGCTCAGAGCTCAGACGGGATATGTAAGGATATGTAAGGACTCCTCACCTTAGCAGGTGGCCTAACACCTCTTAGCATGTTATTTTTTAGCCAGGCCCAGAATCCTGGTAAATGGATTGATGGAATTATGTTAATCAACTGGGTCATTCATTCATCAGTTTTAAAAAACACAGCCCAGCTCAGTAAATGTGTAGCAATATGATTAGGGTTTTTTTTTCCTTTGTATTTTCTACTGTTCCAGCATTAAATGTCTATTACTCCTTTTGTCAGTGAAATAAAGGTGACGGAAAATAATTCAGAGTGAGCAAAGAGAAATGGGGATTATTGGGAAGCAAAATGAAATAGTTCAACAGTTGGGGCTGGAAAATGGACTCATTGGTTAAGAGTTTGTATTGCTCTTACAGAGCACATAAACTCTGCTCACAGCATCCTGGTCAGAGAACACCCAACTGCCTTTTACTCCAGCTCTATAGTATCCTTCAGTGCTCATAGGATAGGTAGACACCAGCACAGCACACTCATGCACATGCCTGTGCACATAAGTATGCACACACACACACACACACACTGAGAGAGACAAAGACAGAGACAGAGAGAGATTCCTTTTACAAAGGGCTTCTATTAAAAGGTTTAAGAAGCTCCTCCTGGAAAGGCTGCTTCAGGCTGCATCTATTTAAGGCTCCCATCGTCCCTCACTAACTGAGCCTCTGGAAACCAGCTCCGCCATCCGCTGACACGTCTAAGGTTTTCTCTTGCATAGCCAAGAAGAACAAGAAGCATGTTGGGAGATTTTTCCATTTGATTGTCTCACATGAGGGTACCAGTGTTTTCAGACTGAAAACAGCATGTTACTACACTTTGGCAATAATGCATTAAATACAGATGGGTTTGTTTTTAGCCAAATATGTATCATACAGCCAACAGCTGTTTAGACAGTGCCAACGGTCTGTTTAGTACACAGAGAGTCTGTGAGCTTCTTTTCTGCTCAAGAAAATCAAATGGGTTTCCCCAAATGTAAAATCCCCACTGGGCTGCTCAGCCCACTGCAAACCAGGAAACAGAAACTACCAGCACAATGAGGAACATTGACAGGTTTTGTTGTTTGCAAGAATTATATATTTTATATATAGCCTAATTTTTTATGGCTAGGATTACCATACAACTCTAGGCCACTGTTATATTCTCAGAAATCATGAAATTCATGATAATCCTTGGTGGCCTGCCCTGTGTTCTTTGAAGTTACTTTCAAGCAGAAGCCTGGGAAGAAAGAACCTCACAGGGTCCACCTACCCTAAGGTTCTGAGAGGCCAAGAACTTCAAGTGCAGCCATGAGCATTCCTTAGGATGTACTTTAGTTCCTATTGAAGGCGTTTAAAATACCAACTGAAGAGCCAGGAATAATGTCAGAAAATGAAAACAATAAAGAATATAGCCCATGAAAATCATGATGCATTGAGCCAAACAGTAACAGATAGATCAATAACACTTAGTGTGATACAATTTTGTTGGTGTGAAGGTCTCCTTCTGTGACTCGCCTTTTTAACAATTGCTTTAGCATTGAGGCAAACAACAGCAAAGTGTCTTTCTTTATGTGTGTTAGGAATTCTGCCACCAAGTGGTGGCCAGGAAATAGAAGCACATGAATGCTCCATGCATTGCTTTTTACCCTAAAATAATGTATTTACATTAATAACTATATCACTTTTGTTGAAGTAGGCAAAACCAAACATTTTAATATTTTAATCAATCGGCAAAAGCGATACACGCGAAATTAGTTTAAAGTTGCAAAAGAGAATTAACTTTTATCATCTATGCAGAAATGTTTCATATTTTATGGACTCCAAGTTTTGAGAATCTGGGAAAAGGAACTTTTAAAAATAAAAAAATTATATGTGCAAAACAGGTTATTAATATGAGTAATTATTACAAATTAGAAATCAACCATCAATTATTTCGGACTTTATGATCTTGCCCTCATTTTCAAAATCTCTTTGGCGATTTTTTTCCCTCTACTGGTACTCACATAGAAATACTTTCAATTTGCAACTGGGCTCTCTCTCCCTCCTAAGTCACTTGGATATGTGGGGAAAAAAGGAAATTAAAATAAAGTCATTGCCAGGCATCATTGTCTTACTGGGTTCTTGAAGAAATTGAAGTAAAACACAGAGATTTCAAAGGGGCAGGAAACATTATTTATAAAAAGAGCAGTGGTTTCAACTTGGATGCACTGCATGTGAGTACTGGTCTCCATGAGTTAGAACACTCCAGAGCCAAAAGTTATTGTCATCTTCCTTGTTTTATGATGGCTATGAGGAAAAAAAATGATTGCAAAGAGGCTTAATGTGGCCTTAGTGAATGGCAGGTTCAGTTATGAGAGCCTTTCTTTTCTGCACTGGTCCCCTTCCCAAGATTCATCTGATTTTAGTCATAACCATGTCCAACTATATATAGACAGAAGATGGTCATCATATTCCATTCTTTAAAATGGGATGTGCATGCAGTTGGCTTAAGGTAGGCTCCTGGGTTGCTAGATTCAATGCAAAAAAAAAAAAAAAGGAGTCTTTGCATAGCCCATGCCAAGGAAATCTCACGTTGCTAATTTCTCTGGACAACTGCTTGTCTCCGAAGTACATTAAAGTTTGTAGAACCTACATACAAGTAATAGTATATGGGTTCTAAGGGTTATATTATGTATGTATATAATTATATATATACATAAAATTATGTATGTATATACATATATGCATGTAATAATGGTGAAAAAAGAAACAATTGATTTGAAGGAGAGTTGAGAAAGGTAAATGATAGTGTTTGGAGGGAAACAACAGGAGGGAGAAATTGTGCAATTATATGGCAATTTCAAACTATGAACTCAAAAAATAAAACAAATTAGAAAATATTGAAAACAATATGATAAAGACTCCATTCAATACAGAGTGCAGACACTTGAAGAAACAGCTTCTTTGGGACTGCAGTTGCTGCCTGGAGTGTGAATTCTGATCACTTCCAGTCTTTCTTTGACCTGCCTTCTAGAATAATGAGCCTATCTTGTTTATCTTAGAGACTTGAAGTACATGTTATCTCATCCAATTTGGTTCTTCCATTCCTTGGTCTCATGTAAACCTGTTACTTCCCCAGATTTTATAGTTCACATTTGTGTGTGTGTGTGTAATTTTTTATTGTTTTATTAATTCTTTACATTTTAAATGTTATCCCCCTTCCAGGTTTCCCTTCTGTAAGCCCCCTATCCTACCCCCTGCTAACTCCTTCTACCCCTCCTACCCCCTGCTTCTATGAGGGTGTTCCCCCACTCACCTACCTAGTCCCACCTCACCTTATAGCTCATATTTATAAGCCACTGTTTCCCCTATGTTTCTGGAAACAGTGAGTCAGGACTGTTTAAACAGAGCCTTCCCAAACCATCATTCCTGAGGTTCTTATAAAGTCCATTCTCTTTTTGACTTCTGAATTTGATTTGACTGATAACAGGGCTACAAGACTCAAGATATAATATTTGAATAAGAACCGCTTGGAAGCTTATATTTTATTAGCATCATATAAAGCCATCCAAAGACAAGTTTTTAGCACCTTTCTCTTCCTCCCTCCCTCCCTCCCTCCCACCCTCCCTCCCTCCCTCCCTCCCTTCCTTCCTTCCTTCCTTCCTTCCTTCCTTCCTTCCTTCCTTCCTTCCTTCCTTCCTTCCTTCCTCCCTAATCACTTGTTTGTAGTCCTGGAATGGTGCTATACTGAAGACAAGCAACTGTCTAATCTACCCTACTTCCCCCACACAAGATACTTCCATTAATTTTGGCTGAGTTACATCATGGCCAGGATTGTTTATAGCTACCTCATATTTGACCTGGCTAAATGTCTCCCATCATTACTGCCTTGGCCCTGAGTTCTGAACCCTTTAGCATCTCTTCTCTGCCAGCCTCTCTGTTCTCTTATCTCGCTTTGCTCTCTACCCAGAGACCATTGCTTTTCTTCTCACACCAATAGCATGTCAATGGAATGACTCATTGTTACACACAACCAAGGGACCTTTCTACAAGATATAAAAATTGGGGAGGTGGGGTTCAGAAGAAAAGGGAGCAAGATTAAAAAACAAACAAAAATCACCAAAGAATAAAATAGTCCAGAGCTTTCTGGAAAAAAATCTACCTTTGTATCTCCCTGATTAGTGTGTTTTCCTTCTAAAGACGACAAAATATTTTGTAGTTTAAAGAAGGCTTTTTCATACATAGTTTTAACAAACATTCTCAACTCTGATCTATGTTATAGTTCAACCACATGCTACAGTAAACATTTAAAACCTCCCACTGGATAGAAAGCTATGGGCTTGTGAAATCACTAATTAGATCCTCCGGCCTCCTAGTCTTTCTTCCTGCCCTTCCCAGGCTGTTTTAAAGATCCTCTTGGGATCATATGAAGACAGCACTCCTAAGCTATGTGTGAACCAAATTCATGGATTTGGAGTCACAGTTTACTGGAGGGGCTCCAGTGTAAACAGAAACGAGCTTCTATGACACAAGCCCAGAAGGCAGGACTCTTCCTGACTGTGATCAACACAGAGATTTCTCTGAGGAACAAGGAAGGGGAGAAGCAGCTACACACACACACACACAAACACACACACACACACACACAAAACCAACCGTTTCCTATTTACAACTGATATTGAATATTTGAATTTTCTAAAAAAGGAATTAATGAGAAAGCTAATAAATTTCCAGATCTTCCGTCCCTCACATAAAGGCAAGGTTAGCAAAGGCAATTTGCATGTAAATCAACATTTACCTGACACGTGCACTTTTCGTGGCTTGAATAAACAGTGACATGAAAAAGATGAAAGACAGAGGACGCGTGGAAAAATCTTTAAAAGGCAATTGGCAGATACATGCTATACATATTTATAAGCAAAGAAATGTCCTTTCTGTTTTCCTGCCACTGTGATTCCTGCTTCTTCTCCGTCCTCCCCTTTCTCATTAGCCCTGGCTCGCTTTTATGCTGAGGCCCAGACCACATCCTGATGGCAGCAGAGCAAAGTGGAAGGCGCCTTAGCAAAGAGACTTTTCTTTTTCTTTTATAAGCCTCTTTTTGAAGCTGTCGAAAAAGTCTGAGGCCCAGCTGACTGCCTGGAACACTGAAAAGGAGACAAGAACATCAATTAAAAGAGGAGCAAACGTCAGATTGGCTTCCTTGCTCCCCCACCATCTTTTCAATCAGGCTCACAATGTCCAATGTCCATGTTGCTGCTGCTTCTGCTGCTGCTGCTGCACTAACACTCTCTGCTTCCCTGCCCTGTGGGGCATGTGACAAAAGGCTTCAAGGACTAATGGCCTTTCCAATATTTAAAGTGAGAGTAAAAGTAAAACTTATAATGATGCCTTTGCCTCTGTGCTACGTAAAAGTTCCCTCTAATAGAATTTCTGATTGTTGTCCAACCAAGACCTTTGGTGTCCCATTGAAATTATATAAACCCCACCCAGATCTGGCCAGCTCTTGCAAAGAAAACTTTCAAAACATTATTTTGTCTCTAGTTATGACATTTATATCTTGTTTTTCCCTCCCTGAACTAACTTAAATATAACCTTCTTTGTCATCAGTTACCTGTCCTTTACTTTGGTCAAAAAAAATCTCCTTTTAAATAGCTTTTCATAATTTCTTTTCAAAAGCCTCGTTTCAAATCTTTTCTTACCACATTCATTAATGGAACAAAGTTCCTATGGAAGAAGACCCCAGCCTGGTACAGACATAAATGCCCTGTCCTTTTTTCTTGTCGGTCCACAAAATAATGACTTTAGACCAAGCACGTTTTTCTGTACGTTATGATTAAACTCCCTTCCCTACAAATTTAAGAATGTATCCATGTATGAGCCAGTTGTGTAGTGCATACCTGTAATGCCATCAACCTGTACTCAGCAGGCAGAGGCACAAAGATTACAAATTACAAATTTGGGATCCACTGAGAGGATTGGAGAGGAGTATTGATTACAGAACAACAACTCCTTTTAAAGACGTTTTTTCTCTTTCTTTCTCTCTCTTGTTTGGCTGGTTGATTGGTTGGTTATAGTCAGGTTCTCAGTATATATCCCTGCCTGGTCTCAAACTGATGCAAGCCCCAGTTGCATGAATCCTGGCATTACTAGCATAAACAACTTGCCTTAACATTTCATTTACTTCTAATTTTCTATAACTTATTTTTTTAAAGCAATTGAAGCTGAAACACATTGTGAATGATACATTTGAGGCATCTCTGGAGATTCCTGGAAGGACCCTGAAGTCTACAATTGAGCAAAGAAATCCCTGGCCTATAAGTTATAGCAAAACTGATTTAAGCTGATCAAGGCAGACCTTTCTCTCAGCGCTTGTTATAATAAAGGGCTAGGTATACATATAATCTTGACTGCACTGTTTTGATCCAACACATCTCTTACTTTTAAAACAGACTTCAATGCCTCTTAGAACTGGTCAGCTACTATTTGCATAATTAAGTTCCACTGTTCCTGTCAGAGTGGCCCATATCTGGCCTACACAAATCTCATAGGACCTGTGTTGATCTCATTTGGAAAAGCAACTTATACTGAGTTTTAGTGTATTTTAATGAGGTATTTACAAGGGACTCTCTCTTCTTACCTGGGCTTAAGTACACATTGCAGCCAGAGAGTCCAATTCAGTTGCATCTGTGTGTTTGCCTTTCATATCTCTATAAGGATTAAAATAAACATTCTTGATTAAATGTTAACTTATTTTAGGCATTTACTGTGGGTGTATTAGACATCCCCATTATGGTTTGTATGTGAACAGTACTTAATGTGGAAATTACTTTTTAAAATTTGACAACGAGATGGAATAACTCATTCCAACATTTCTGCAGGTCTCACCTCCGGAAAAGCTTATTACTGAATCAAGAATGGGAAATTATATGTTCAAAATTCTAAGCTGCCAAAAATACGGGGCTACACTTTGGAATACTAAAAGACGTTACTTACTTTATAAAATATTGCATAATTTATAAAATGTAAATTAAAGTCCAACTGAAAGTGGCATTGTACGAGGATGCAATGGAGTAACTCTAATAGATTTCCCACCACTTGGCTGTGTCAATGGACACGTGAACAATAAGATGTGTCACCAGCTGCTGAGTCTTTCCTTTTTCAACAAACTTTAATTTGTTTCTTTTGTGTTTCTTTTAAAGCCATGGTTTGCACTAGGCTGGGTTTATTTAGTTTGGCTATGGATTCCTTGACTCAGGTGATGGGAAAGCAGGCCAGTTAACAAGCCTCATTCCACAAGCCAACCATGTTTGCCTGGCTTTCATCTCTGTGACCTATGGCAGTCTCTCTTTTTGTCCTTCTCCAACTGTCACCCAGCCCCTGCCTATTTCAGACTGCCACCATCACCCATTAATGGAACTACAGTCCTTGTATCTAGTTTCCCCCCTCCTCAGGCAAGCTATTGCTCACATTTTAGAATGGGAATCTCAAAATTAATTTGATCATATTGCTTTTGTTTTCCTAAAGCCATCAGAGAAAACTCCTCTTTCTCTTTATCCTAGGACTCCAACCCCTAATGTTGTATAGTAGATCACACAGGGGTGAGGCCAGCCTGGTCTACAGAATGAGTTCCAAGACATCCAGGGTCATACAGAGAAACTCTGTCTGGAAAAACCAAACCAACCAACCAACCAACCAAACAAACAAACAAACAAAAAACCCAAAAAACCCAAACACAAGGGCACACACACACACTTCCTCTTAAGCATACCTCCTAGTTATCTGTGCAGTGATTACTTTTACCTTAAAGGGGAGGAATCTGCTACTCTTGCTTTTAGATCTGAAGGGATATGAGGGAAGCTCTGACCAAGAGAAAAGATGTAAAGATGTCAGATTTCTGATCTTCAGTATCAGGAGTCTTGATTTTGTTTACACCATCTTAGATTTCTTCCCTAAGAAGGCTTTAAACAGAAGTCTAATTGACCATTGGGAGGTAGAGGCTACTGGGCAGTGGTGGTGCATAGTTCTCTTTACTTTTGGATCTCAGGAAGTGGAAGTAGGCAGATGTCTGTGAGTTTGAGAACTGGTCTACTTAGTGAGTTTCAGGACAGCCAGAAACCCTTTATAGGAAAAGAAAAAAAGAAGAAAGAAAGAAAGAAAGAAAGAAAGAAAGAAAGAAAGAAAGAAAGAAAGAAAGAAAGAGAGAGAGAGAGAGAGAGAGAGAGAGAGAGAGAGAGAGAGAAAGAAAGAAAGAAAGAAAGAAAGAAAGAAAGAAAGAAAGAAAGAAAGAAAGAAAGAAAGAAAGAAAGAAAGAAAGAAAGAAAGAGGGAAAAGAAGAGGGAGAGGGAGAGGGAGGGAGGGAGGGAGAGAGAGAGAGAGAGAGAGAGAGAGAGAGAGAGAGAGAGAGAGAGAGAGAGAGAGTGTTGGAGGCCATGCAGGACAGAGGCAGGCTCATCTAGACCTTCATACACCAACTGGCATGCAGAGCAGCAACTATGTTAAATTGTATAAACCATATCCTGTGTCTACCCTGATTTTAAAGATGAGGAAAACAAAGTTTAAGTAACAAAGAGCCATCTCAAGGCAGATGTCAAATATTAAATATTGGAAGGAGGATTCTAAGTATTCTGTTTTAGTCACATTTATCTATATCTAGAGTATGTGCTTCACCTCTCAATCTCCCCACTTTATTTAATCTTTATTGACTAAAACATATCTGTTGGTGAGATGTGGCTATTATGCTCTCTCCATAGCAGGCCTAAGTGACCATATTAATGGTAGGAATCCTTGTTAAATTTATAAAGTGAACTCTATTCTTTCCTGAATATTTTTTTTACTTCCTCACAGAATGGTTAGAATGCCAGGAATGTAGTAAGCAGTAAAACTTGGAGGAATATGGATATATATATATATATATATATATATATATATATATATATCATGAGTTTAAGAGTAAAATAATTCTAGTAATTTCTTTTATCATGTAACCAACAAAATCATCATTTTTAATGAAAATTTGTTTAATCATGCTTTTTTGTTGTCAGTCTTAAAACTTAGTAAAGATTTTATATAATCTCTATTTACTTAATTTTCACTAATTTGACCTATTTGCCAGGCTGCCAAAATAATTTTTGAATATTATAAGATGGCTTTCTCTTCTAATTCCTTGTCATCTCTGAAAACACTCTCTTTTCTGAACACTTTTCAAAACATTAGTCTGAGGAACCATAATATGAACAACTCCATGTGTCCTGGACCTCTCCTCTTATTAGGGTCCCACATTTTGATACTGTGACTGATCATTGTAATTTACAGGGTGTATACTTGAGAAGAGCATACTGTATTAAAATTGGGTTTAATAGGATTTTTAAAAAACTTAATTTTAGTAAAACATGGTGTTAGGCAAATAGTGAGGTGGGGCAAATATAGGAGTTGGGAAGAGTTGAATATGATCAAAGTATACTGCTCATAATTCTCAAATAAGGGTTTGTAACCCCATAGGAAGAACAACAATATCTACCAACCAGAACCCCCAAGGATCCCAGGGACTAAACTACCAACCAAAGAGTGTACATGGTGGACCCATGGCTCCAGCTACATATGTAGCAGAGGATAGCCTTGCCAGACATCAATGGGAGGCGAGGCCCTTGGTCCTGTGGAGGCTCGATGACTGAGGGTAGGGGAGTCCTAGGTCACTAAGGCAGGGTTGGGGAGATAAGAGGGGAGCACCCTCATAGAGGCAAGGGGAGAGGGGATTGGGGAGAGGATAGGGGATTTGTGAAGGGAAAACTGGGAAGGGGTATGACATTTGAAATACAAATAAATAAAATAACTGATAAAAAATGAAAATGTATTTTCATCATAAAACATCGCGTAGTGTTTCAAGCAAGTTTAAGGAAAGTTGTTATTTGTGTTAGGCTTCAAACATAGATATCCTTGGACACATGTGACCTGAGAACCCAAGGTAGACAAAGCGGAAAAAGCTCTAAGGCATACACACATCACTAATTTTTTCTGTTCAAAACATGATTCCTTTCTGTCTTATCAATTTAATTCACAAACTGAATTTTTCAAATGAATAGTTTTTAGCCAGAAGCTGGAAAGAACCTAGGTGTCCTTCAGCGGAGGGATGGATACAAAAAATGTGGTATATTTACACAATGGAGTACTATTCAGCCATTAGAAACAATGAATTCATGAAATTCTTAAACAAATGGATGGAGCTGGAGAACATCATACTAAGTGAGGTAACCCAGTCTCAAAAGATCAATCATGGTATGCACTCACTGATAAGTGGATATTAGCCTAGAAACTTTGAATACCCAGGACATAATCCACAAATTAAATGATGGCCAAAAAGAATGGAGAAGTGGCCCCTGGTTCTGGAAAGACTCAGTGCAAGAGTATAGGGGAATTCCGGAACAGGGAAGTGGAAAGGGGTGGATGGAAGAACAGGGGGACAGAAGAGGGCTAATGGGACTTGCAGAGAGTGGGGACCCAGAAAAGGGGAAATCATTTGAAATGTAAATAAAAATATATCAATAAAGAAAAAACTTAAATTTTCCTTAGCAAACAGCTTTATAGAACATGATTGTCATTGAAAAAAAAAAAGCAAAAGTAGTCCGGTGTGAAAATTCAGAGATAATGGAATTTAATTGGCTATAACAAGAGTGAAACACTGTTTCATTAGTGTTTCCTATTGGTATGGCCCTCAGAAATACAAAATTGTGTCCTAGAGCACAAATGCAGATTTCCATATTCTGTATTTAGTTACCCAGTTCAGTACCACCCCTACTGTGTAAGTTGTGGACATTTTTGTATTCACCATGAGTCCTAACTCTTTTATGTCTTCAATTTTTCCGATATGCTTTTAAAGCTTGGTAAGTCTCTCTCTGGTTTAGAGTCAATGCGTTTGTTCTCTCAAAAGTTTCACTTGCATCTGTTCTGGATGTCACAAGTAATAAGAGCAGATTTCATTTGGTTAGATTTATTATGTGGCAGACAATTTATGTTGCTTGCCCTCAGTTAATTCTCCAAGCAGCCTGTGGGGTGGGGATTGAGATTAAGAAAGGTAGGCAAATTTTCCCAGAGCAAATACATCCCACATCTCAAGGCTGGTTTCAACTGTGATATAGCTCAGTCCAAAAGGCAGACCTTTTCCAGAGCTCCCCTGTATACGGAGATGGATCCTTTCTTCATAATTTTTCTTTGAGGTTGTAGAAATTAATTACCAGTGGATGGGAAGTAACTCTGCTCAAGATTCCACCAGCACTCGCTGAGTTAAGGTTTTCTCACAAGTTGTATTTTCATCGTGGATAGTGGAGTGCCTCACAATAAACAGCACTTACTTTGTTTTAGATACATTCCTTTCTGTTTTGTCTGCAGTGTGGTGAGATACATATCACACAAACTGTATTTTCTTTTTTTTTTAATTCTTTAAATCCATGTTTAAAGTACTCTACACATCTGCTTGTTTTATTGGCCAAAAAGTACTAGATTGTCCCATCTCTAATAGGCAAAATGGAGATCAAAATAGAAAATCGGATATGACTATCCTGCTTAAAAATCCTATCTCATAGCTTTGCATTGATCTTAATATTTCATCTATGAGTTTTAACCACTTGGTAATAATAGAGTCGTTTCTACGGCTCTTTGGCTTTGTTATGCTTTTTCCTTGATCACATCCTTCCTTCCAGGTAAGCTCCAGGGATGAGTGAATTTGCTGCTGTCTGTGTGACAGCATCCCAATGAAGTAATGCTGCCAATACCCTAGTTCCAGGCAGAAGTAGATTGGCCATTGAACTCTGCAGATGGCTTCTACCTGAACACTACAGCTATATCAGCCTGCTGGCAAGAGTCATCTAGCAGCTAGCCAATGGCTGAGGCTGTTTTTAAAATTATACTGCACATTTAAAACTCCCACTGCAAACCAGGAATTCCTTTCCTCAGGGACTTGGTGCATTTGGTCAGTTTCTCGGGCCTGCATCTGTGCTCTGACGAATCCTATCATTCCTTATTTTCTTTCCTTGGCCTTGATTGCTAAACACTGTCATTGTTCTTCATGCTCTCTGGTATTCCTCTTCTATTAATGGGTAGCAGGAAAAACATTGACCTATGACCCAAGTCATGAAAAGGGCAGACTTGTAGAAGTCTAGACATTAACAGACCACACAGTCTTGTTTGGTTAAGGAAGTAACTATTTCTCAGATTCCATATATATACATATACATATATATATATATATATATATATGCATTCATTATGTTACATGGATATCACCAATACAAGAACATTTGAAAATATTTTAATTGACATATATTAATTGGATTAAGTAGTAAATTTCATTTTGACATTTTGTGCATAATGTAATGTATTTGCATCTATTTTCCCTCTTCTGACCCTCTGTTGCCCCCTTCCCTTCTTCCTCTTCTCCAAGTGTGACTTTCCAATAATGGATGAAGGACCATATTTCTTTTTTTTTCATTTTTATTTTTATTTATTTATATTTTTTTATTTACATTGCAAATGATTTCCCCTTTTCTGGGTCCCCACTCCCCGCAAGTCCCATAAGCCCTCTTCCGTCCCCCTATTCTTCCATCTACCCTTCCCACTTCCCTGTTCTGGAATTCCCCTATACTCTTGCACTGAATCTTTCCAGAACCAGGGCCCACTCCTCCATTCTTTTTGGACATCATTTAATGTGTGGATTATGTCCTGGGTATTCAAAGTTTCTAGGCTAATATCCACTTATCAGTGAGTGCATACCATGGTTGATCTTTTGAGACTGGGTTACCTCACTTAGTATGATGTTCTCCAGCTCCATCCATTTGTCTAAGAATTTCATGAATTCATTGTTTCTAATGGCTGAATAGTACTCCATTGTGTAAATATACCACATTTTTTGTATCCATTCCTCCGTTGAAGGACATCTAGGTTCTTTCCAGCTTCTAGCTATTACAAATAGGGCTGCTATGAACATAGTGGAGCATGTGTCCTTATTGCATGCTGAAGAATCCTCTGGATATATGCCCAGTAGTGGTATAACAGGGAAGGTCCATATTTCTGAGAAGAATCTATCAAGGAAAAATATCAGAATTTGACTTATGTCATAATTTTTTAGAACAGTAAATTTCCTAGCATATAAGTTCACCGAAAGCACCTATGTTTATTTTTTAAAATTCATATGATTTCTGAAGGATGTAAATATTTTAAAATAAAACCACTGATTTCAAATAAATCCTGTAGAGTCTAATAACAAGAGAAATTTTGAATTTTACAAAAACTAAAATCTTCTTTATGTTACAGGAAAATTTCAAACATGCAGCTGAACCAGAGTAGCATAACCCATTATCATACACCTACTGTCTTAAAAATAATCAACACCCTGCCACTCTTGCTACTTGTGTGTCTTTTTGATGGTATTTTTATTTAGGGGATATATTGATTATTCTATTATTATTTACTTTTTATTTATTATATGTTATATGTATAAATTATTGTATTATTTTATGTAATTATTATATAAAGAATTTATATACATTATTATATGGAATTATATAATTTTATAAAAAATAGTGTGGGTATAGTGGCATATACTGTAATCCCAGCATTTGGGAGGAAGATGCAGGGAGGTCTCTAGTTAGTGAGTTCATTTTGCTCAATTCCATTCCCTGACCATTTAATGACAATGTAAATTCACCCTGGGAGAAGAGGAGGAACACTTGTTAGAGGAGGGAAGGATCAGCAGAGGGTCAGAGAAGAGCGAAATATGATGGAAATAGATCATATTACACAAATGTCAAAATGAAATGTATGCACCTTATCTACATAGTGAGTCCCAAGAGAGCCCTACTTCATAAAGCAAACACACGCACACACACAGAGTCATCAAAATAAAACCCCCAAAGCATAAAATTTAATTTAGAATAACTTTAGACTGTGTATTAGACAGTGTGAACAATGCCATTGTGTTATAACCAGCATCATTTACAACATTCCTGTAACAACAGTAGACGTTGCTTAATATGTGTTCATTGTTACCTTTTTCTCAATATCTCACATTTTTATTTAAAACTTATTTTATTGTTTTATGGGTATGACTGTTTTGCATGCATATATGCTTGGGCATCACATAAATGACTGATGTCCACATAATGCAGGAAGGGGCAGCATATCATCTAGAACTGTAGTTACAGACACTTGTGACTCCCAATGAGAGTGCTGGGAATCAAACCTGGGTCCTCTGGAAGCACACCCAGTTCTCTTAACTTCTGACTTATCACTCCAGCTCCCATGTTCCTTGTTTCTATTGTACTATATTGATCAGATATTACACTATTTCTGGTAATCTGAAGATTATAAATACAATACTGTATTTAGGGTCTCTATTCATCTGTAACCATTCCATTTAATTTTTTCCATCTCACTTTTCGTTGAAGAAACTGAGACTCTTGTCTTAATAGAATTTTCACACCTGGTTATGGTTGTACTTTTAAAATCTTTATCTAGAGTATGTGCTTCAGCTCTCACTTTCCACACTTTGTTTAATCTTTACTGACTAAAAGATATCTGTTGGTGAGACATGGAGGCCTAAGAGATCATATTAATGGTAGGAATCCTTGTTGAATTTACCAAGTGAACTAGTATTTAACATTTCCATCCACCCTATTTCTGGTGATCTGAAGATTATAGTTAGTAGATAAATGACATTAAGCCCTAACCTGTTCTAGATATTCAGAATATTTTGTTGATCTCTTTATTTACTTACATAAGAATATATCCTTGGTGGTGTTTTTCTTTTTTAATACACCAGATCTAGAGGCATAGGTGGTAGGGCATTCTGCTTCGCATAAGACTGATCATTGGATTCAGGAGCTATCAGCTTTATTTACCCATTTCAATGTTACCCATTAGTCAAATAGTTTAAGCCAATGCCTATATTGTCATTTTTCAGTATCTTATGAGGTTTAAGCATCTCCTTTTGAAACTTCTATGCAGAACTTTATACCTAAGAATGGGACTGAAGTCTTCATGTTAAGCACATACATTCCTAAGTCAATCCTGTCAGCTTTATCTTTTCTTTGGCTAAAGCATACTATATATTCCTATTCCACTCTCTTGTCTTCTCCATACTCTTTTCTGGTTTTCTCCTCTGGGAACTTCATACAGTACATACAATAAATCTATATCTACTTCATAGTCCCCAGCTTCCCTTGGGCATCCACTCTGTGTCTACCTTCCGATGCCATGGTATGTAAAACAAACCAGAGAAGGCAAAAACCTAAGTCCCATAAGTGCTGACCATATGTTGTTCATGGGTATGCACTGTAACAATAACATTACCCAGAGAAGAGTGATTCTTTCTCCTCTGAAACTAACAACTACCAATAGCTCCTTAATTAGGGGTAGAAGACTGAGAAAGAACTCCTCAACGCTGGAATTTTGTCTAGATTAATCTTTAGGTCTTGGGCAGGTAGCCATAGTCACTGTGAGTTGCAGAGTGTAGCGGCTGTGTCATGTCTTTGAGACACCATTTTGCCACACTCATTTCTATCATCCAGCTCTTAAATTCTTTCTGCCTCATTGTCTGTAATATTCCTGGACTGTGTGTGGAGGGGGATGCCAGGGTGCAGCGGTGGTGTTCCATTTAGGGATGAAAACTCAAGGCTACAGATTTTTCAACACTTTGACTAATTCTGGGTCTCAGCATTACCACAAACTCTCAACTATAAGTCATAGTCCTTGCCCCAATACAGAGTTGGTAGAGGTTCTAGTGCAACATCACAATCAGTAAGAGTATTTGCTTCCAAACCTGATGACCTAACCTACCATACTCAGAACTCACGTGGTAGAAAGAGAGAACCCACTCTAGTAGCCTTCCTGCCTCTAACTTTGGGCTGTGGCATTCATATTCACATAAACACATGCATGCATGCTCATGGGAGTGGGCATGCACGCGCACACGTGCGCGTGCAAACACACACACACACACACACACACACTACATAAATACAAAAAGCAATTGGTGGATATAGGACTGTCTTACAAGGGGAACAGGGAGACAGAGTAAACTGACAGTACTTTCTGAGTCTCAGAGCATCATTAGTCCAGGAAGCTCTCTCCCAAGAAACCATCGATGACTTATTTCTTTCTCAAGGAATTGATTCATAAGCGTGTTTATTATTCTCATTTCATCTCCAAGGTTGGCTTTGGGGGAGGGAATCAATAGCCTCCATGCTGGTTAAACAACTGAATCCTGACAACTAGAGAAATAAAGGAGTTGTTTAAATTAAACTGAGTTTTACCTTAGAGTGAAAGAAACTTGAACCACAAGTGCCACAGATGTTAAGCTTGCTCCGTGCTACCTGAAAGAAGGAACGAAGGTGGGAGCAGCCCCTGTGTGATATTTTGAAGGCCACAGATGAGAGGGAGAGGGTGGGGTTAGTGATTCATAAAAGCCTGTGCATAGGAATGCTGTCATAATGGTTTAAGTACAAGTTAGTCTAAGAGACAGGTTGGTAATTGCCAATGCTTTTCATCCCGAATAAAGAATTGAGAGATGCTGCCACTATTTCACAGAAATACCGAGGTGATGAGGCTTTCTAATCTGTTATTACACACTAAAGCAGTAATTTAAGAAAATTGATCTGGAGGTAAGGAGCAGAGGGCAAGGTAGAGAAGAGTCAGAAGGAACATCTAAGGAGTGTGATGAAGGGAAGAGAAAGGTCGGCAAAAATCACATGCATACTCATGCTGAGACACACAGACACACAGACACACAGACACACTCCCATATACTCGTACACACAGGTACTCACATAGACACACATTCACACAAACTCACACACATACATACATACTCTCACACTCACACATTCACACACACAGGCATACTCATACATGTACACACAGGCACAAGCAAGAACATGCACACACACACACACACATACACACACACATGCACACTAGGGGAAAATTAAGGTAATGAAGTCTCTCTCTCTCTCTGTCTATCTGTCTCTCTGTCTCTCTCTCTCTGTCTCTCTCTCTGTCTCTCTCTCTCTCTCTCTCTCTCTGTCTCTCTCTCTCTCTCTCACACACACACACACACACACATACCACATTAAAAACAGAAAAGTTTGAAAGTACTAGGGGAGATAGTATAAACTTTGCAGTGAGAGATTCACTCCCACTGCTTGCTGATCTGCTGGAGGAGAAAAACATTCCTTGGAGATCTTCTTGATCTTTATTGTACATTGCCAAACCCGATTGTCTTCCTAGACAAGAATTTTAAATGAAAGTGAGCTCTAATAACACTGGGTTAATTGGCTTCTCATTCCTCACTGAACTTTAGAGTGGAGGGCACCTTTATCTCTTAAGGGCCACTGTAATCTGACTTTCTTTGCATGCCCGATCCTTACTTAAGTTCCACAATCTAAAAACTGAAGTTGGAAATAATTCAAAGGCCACAACATTTTGAATGATAACATGCTATCACATGTAGAAAACTCTGCACCTTGCTCTCATGACAGTTGAGATTTAAAATGGGCCAGGTGCCATGGCCTGTGCCTTTTAATTTCAGCACTCTGGAGGCACAAATGGGAAGATCTCAAAATTTGAGGCCATCTTGTACTACAAATTGAATTCCAGGATAACCAAGGGTACATAGAGAGAGCTTGTTTCAAGAAGAAAAACAAACAAACAAACAAACAAATCACAGAGGCACTAAAATTATACATAATTACATTCGAGT
The DNA here is from genome assembly GCF_947179515.1 of Apodemus sylvaticus. NCBI lineage: Eukaryota > Metazoa > Chordata > Mammalia > Rodentia > Muridae > Apodemus > Apodemus sylvaticus. The sequence goes on along the minus strand of NC_067486.1, from coordinate 59,262,728 downwards.
GATTTATAGAAATGTATATGAAACATAAATGAATACTTGTTCATTGTTGCATCCTACCCTACCTTAAGACACTCCATTCTGTGCATGCAAGTCTTTCAAAATTTAACCAATAACGTCAACAAATCTAAGATCCCAGACATTTCTGATCCAAGAATTTTGATAACAGTGAGTTTAGATTTATGCTGCCCTATCAAATTTCAGCCTCTGTGATAGAAGTGCTGGCTGGTTCTCTGTAATTAAATTTTAATTATTTTGCACTGAGTGTGAGTGGGTAGTTAAATCAAGAGTATAAGCTTCTTTATGTTTCCTTAATATTAAATTGCATCTTCTGGAATCTGTAGAATGACTTTCAGGTACTTGCCTATAAAGAAGGTAAAAATCAAAACTAATCAACAATGTGAAGCTTGTGGCATCTAGGCAAGGACATAAAGTTTCAGAAGAGTCCCTGTCTCTGCTGTCTGCCTCTCTCTCTAGGGCTTCCTGTCTGCCCTTCCCCAAAAGAACCTATTCCCACTAGGCAGTTTTCCTCACTGACAGCTCTCAGGCCTCCCAGCCGTATCTGTCCTTGGCTGTCATCTTGTCTGCAGCTTGTAAGATGCTTCACCACCTCCAGCCCAAGGGCTTATGTTTCTGCTCCAGCAGTGGGTCAGAAAAGCATTTCTCTCTCTCTCTCTCTTTCTCTCTCTCTCTTTCTCTCTCTCTCTCTCTCTCTCTCTCTCTCTCTCTCTCTCTCTCTGTCTGTCTCATTTTGTTTGTGATTGTGTTGTTGTTAATTTATACATTCCAGCCCTGTCATGCTGAACTTCCTTGCTCCCTAACAGCTGTCACCGTCCCCTGCCCCCCTTCCTCAAAGGAGACCATCAGAGCAAACAAAAAAAAAACAAACAATGTAGGAAGAGAAATTTCAAAGAGTATTCAAAGAAACGTGTTCCATCAAAGGCAGGAGAAAGGTCCCCCTGGAGCTCATTACTGTAGTCAGTGAGATAAGGAGAGAGGGAGATGCTCAATGGATCCCAGGAGAAGGAGAAATCAGAAAGGGGGCGGAGTGCGGAGCTCAAAAGAATTGCAGTTTAGATATTTTTTTAAAAACTCTGAACTTCATATATTTGTCATAGATATAGAAACAAGCACCACTTTGTCTATGTACTCACAATAGCTAACCCTAATCATACCCCCTGACCATGGAGGAGACTCCACTCCAGAGAGAACAGCAACAGGGAAGGATGTAGGGACCACCTTCTGCAGTATAGTGTCAGCCAAAGTAATGGGCTTCTGTGTCTCTTGGAAGTACCCTGCAGGTAGGAGGACAACCAAGAGACATAGGCAGAAACTGCCAGACTGTTCTTCCTTCCCAGTAGTTCATTATGTTTGAGTAGCAAAATTTACAGCTGGAGGCATACATTTTAGGGAAAAAATCTACTAGACATGAAAACCCATTCTGATAACATATTCTTCTAACTTTCTGTTGAGCACTTCTCTACTGCAGCTGTTTACCATATTTGTTCTTTTTCTTCCTCTCTCTCTACATGTTTGTCTTACTCATTAAATTTTGACAATTACATTTGAGGAAAATGGGTTTTATGTGTTTGTTTTATTTCTCTGAACTTCGCTCTTAAGGAATAAGCTATAGAAACAAAAGATGCCAAGTAATATTATTTATGAACTTAGAATATTTTTGATTGGCAACTATTTTCAATTTTATTTTTCAATATGTAGGAAAAATATTATATATAGAATATATATGCATATAATGTATGTGTGTCTGTATTTTGAGTGTGTATATTACATATTTTGATGAGTTTGGAGTAGAATAATACCACTATGATCATAATACAAGATAGTTTCATTGCACACACACACACACTCATGCACACACATACACACACACTCATGCACACACACACACATGCCTACATATAGATGGGCACACATACAAACATACTCAAAATACTGATTATGTACATACACAGAGTTGTTAACTCTGTGGCTCAGCTTTCAACTTCCAGGACTAATAATCACTGACATACTCTGCCCCACAGTTCTTTTGCCTAGAATATTACCATCCCAGAATGATACAGTATGTGACCTTGGGGTTGGCTTCTTCAATTACGATCGATAATGCGTGTATCAATGTCATGACACAGATCACTACTTTGTTAATCCTTATTACTGACTTATATTCCTTCAGATAAAAATAAAACATATTATCTACCCATTTCATAGTAGAGAAAGTTTAGTCACATTCCCATTTGTAGGTAAGTCAGGGCAGACCAATTTTTTAGATATAAATTTTTAATTCAGTTGGATACATGTCTTAATAGAGAACACTTGAATAAATGGTACCATGATAAGAACCTTTTTCCTTGGTGTAAGCTATTCTCAGTTTCTTTCACAATAAGCCACATATCACATTGGTGTTTCCAATGGCTAGTTCACATTAAAATTTTATGTACATGATCATAATCTTATTTTCACCTGAAACTTCACATTAAAAGTAACAGTGAGTGAATGAGTAAGGGGTTTAATTTTTTCAGTGGTTCTTTCATTTTTTTGTTTTGTTTTCTTTTATTGGATAATTTATTTACATTTCAAATGTTCAAATTTTCACCTTTCCGGGTCACCCCTTCAGAGCCCCCTATGCCATTCCCCCTCCCACTGACTCTATGAAGGTGCTCCCCCACCGACCCACTCCTGTCTTCCGGCCCTGGCATTCCCTCACACTGGGGCATCGAACACCCTCAGGCTCAAGGGCTGCTCCCCCCATTGATGTCCAACAAGGCCGTCCTCTGCCACATACATGGCCAGAGCCTTGGGTTTCTCCACATTTACTCTTTGGTTGGTGGTCCAGTCCCTGGGAGCTCTGGGGGAGTCTGGCCAGTTGACACTGTTGCTCATCCCATGGGGCTGCAAACTCCCTCAGCTCCTTCATTTCCTTCTCGAATTCCTCCATCGGGACCCCGCACTCAGTCCAATGATTGACTGCGGGCATCCACCTCTGTATTTGTCAGGCTCTGGCAAAACCTCTCAGGAGACAGCCAGATCAGGTTCCAGTCAGCAAGCACTACCCAGCATCCACAATAGCATCCAGGTTTGGCAACTGTATATGGGATGGATCCCCAGGTAGGGCAGTCTCTGGATGGCCATTCCTTCAGTCTCTGCTTCACACTGTCTCCAATTTCCTCCCATGAGTATTTTGTTCCCCATTCTAATAAGCACAGAAACATCTATATTTTGACTTCCTTCTTGAGCTTCATATGGTCTGTGAATGCTTTCTATCTTGGCTATTCCAAACTTTTGGGCTCATATCCACTTATCAGTGAATACATACTATGTTTGTTCCTTTGTGACTGAGTCAACTCAGGATGATATTCTCAAGTTCTATCCCATTTGCCTACAGATTTCCTGAAGTCGTTTTTAATAGCTGAGTAGTATTGCATTGTGTAACTGTGCCACATTTTCTGTATCCATTCCTCTGTTGAGAGACATTTGGTTTGTTTCTAGCTTCTGGCTATTATTTTTTTAAATATTTTTATTTTCTATATTCTTTGTTTACATTCCAAATGATTTCCCCTTTCCCGGATCCCCCCTCCCCATATGTCCCATAAACCTTTTTCTCTCCATCCCTTCTCCAATCACCTCCCTCCTTTTTCTCTGTCCTTATATTCCCTTCCAATGCTAGATCAATCCTTTTCAGGATCAGGACCCTCTCCATACTTCTTCATAGGAGTCATTTGTTATGCAATTTGTGCCTTGGGTATTCAGGGCTTCTGGGCTAATTAATATCCACTTATCAGAGATTACATTCCATGTGTATTCTTTTGTGATTGGGTTACCTTACTTAGGATGATATTTTCCAGATCAAACCATTTGCCTAAAAATTATGGCTGCTATGAACATAGTGGATCATGTGTCCTTATTACATGTTGGAGCATCTTCTGGGTATATGCCTAGGAGTGATATAGCTGGATCCTCAGGTAGTCATATGTCCAGTTTTTTTTTTTGAGAAAATTCCAGATTGACTTCTAGAGTGGTTGTACCAACTTGCAATCCCACCAGCAATGGAGGAGTGTTCCTCTTTCTCCACATCCTCACCAGTATCTGAGCTTTTCACCTTAGTCATTCTGACTGATGTGAGGAGAGAAATAGAGCTATTTGGTTTCTATAAAAATAATTTACTTTATCTGTATGCGTATTTTGTCTGCACAAACATCTGTTTACTAGGTACTCATGCATGGATAGTGTCTATGGAAGCCAGAAGGTGGGTTAGATGCTCTGGAACTGGAGTTACAGACAATTGTGAACCACTCTGTAGGTGATGGGAATTTCACCTGGGTCCTCTTTAGGAATAGTCAGTGTTCTTAACCACTGAGTCATCTCTCCTGTCATCCTCTTTGCTATGATTAGCTAAGTAAATGGCTGTCCTATGGTAGAGGTGAGGGAGGAAGACAGAAATATATCCCAGCCAGCAGGAGAAAATTTAGTATTTAAACCTGGATTCCAGGTCTGGGCGACACAGTTTCCCCAGACTATATATTATATTTTTTTTTGTTTTTGTTTTTGTTTTTGTTTTAATGTCACCTTTGCTTTGATAAGGCAAGAACAGCCGAAGACTTTCTCACTTTTGTATCCATGTAGGAAAGTAGTTCATTTAGGTGCATTATATGAAAGGTTGACCCCGAACCAAAGCCATGAGCATGGGCCATATTCCCCATTAATGCAGTGCATAGTCTGAAAAGCTCAATAACACCATTAGAAATTTAATTCCATTGAACCTCTCTCATTCAAAGCATTTCCATAAAGGTACACTTTAATGCTTTCTGAGTCTATCAAAATAATTTATATTAAACAACTATCATATCACATTAATTTAAAATGGAATATACATCGAAAATTAAATCTTATACCAACTCCCGTTTCTGAGTATTTCAAGTTCTGTTTATGTCGTTTTGAGATAGGTCAAACTTTAAAACATACCATCCACACAAACTCCCAATAAGACTATAGCACAATTGTGATAAATTTGAATTCGAATCCTATGTAAGAACACTCCTCCAAGAACTCTTAAAAAGAGAATTCTAGGATACTTAAAATGCAATGAAAATACCATGAAAACCATGGATCTGCATTTAAACAGAGAAGTTTATCTGTTTATCCATAAATCACATTTCCCATACAGTTTTCACAAAGTGACAGAGCAGTTGAAGTCCATGTTCAAATTTCTTCATGATCCAGGTTCAGGCGAAGACCACTTGGAAAAGTTGCTCATGTGCACACATATTGTCTGATATTTGATTTTAACAGTAGATGGGTGTTACTTTTCCACCACAATGAAACTGTGATTCTAACAGTGACTAGGACTTATTTTCATATCACTTGTAACAGACACAGTGCAGAAAAATGCTAGAAAGGCTTGTAGAGAGTCTACATTTCATAGAGCATGACTAGTGCCCAATCTAATGTTTATAGAGTAGACTCAGAATGCTTTGAAAGATAAGGAAGAAAAGGTGGAAGGGAGATTAAGGAACTGCATGGAAGGAACAGGGAAAAAGAAATGTTTATGATAGAAACAAAAACCATCTTCTAATATTAGTCAGGGCATGGGTTGTATTTATTTACAAAAATATTGGGAAAGTATGTTAAAGAAAGAGAGAAAGTTTTCCTGAGTACAAGATGATGTTGAATGAAAATAAAGCTAAGAGTCGTGCTGTAGACATATTTACAAAAATATTGGGAAAGTATGTTAAAGAAAGAGAGAAAGTTTTCCTGAGTACAAGATGATGTTGAATGAAAATAAAGCTAAGAGTCGTGCTGTAGACATATTCTTTCCTGCTTCTGCAGAAGGGTAAGGACATCATTCCTGTCTAACTGAGCCATTTGCAGGTCAGACCTGGTACAATCAAAAGTGAACATCTAATATAGACGTCTCCTTCTGCAGAGAGGCTAAAGTCGCTTTGGCATTTCACTTTGTTCTTTTGCTGGGCTGCATTGTCCTGCTAACCTCTTGACACTAGACCCCAGAAAAGTCATTAAAATGGCACACGAAGGGGTTGCTACCTGATACTACTGTGTTCTTCCTCTCTGCCTCTTCCCATCCATTTCTAACTCCATGAAACCAAAAATGCCTGAAGATTCTCATTGATTTGTTTGTTTGTTTGACCTTAAGGTTTGCTCTTTTGAGATGAAATCTTTCTCCTGGAACTGAGGTAGATTTTAAATCTATGATTTTACAGCTTCACTCTCCCAAGTCCTGATATTACAGGCATGCCCAGAGCATGTGTAAAGTCTGAATTTTAATTCTCTTTCTGTCACCAGCTGCTCCGTTAAGCAAAGACTGTTGTAAACCTAACATGTCTCATGATAAAACTAGATTCTTGGAAAAGGTACACATGTAACAAGTGGGTACAGTTCTAAACTTTAGAATCCAGATTGTAGATTTTTATTAAGTGTTAATACACAGATGTAGAAACAAAGTGTTTATGATAGAGAAAGAAAGAAAGAAAGAGAGAAAGAAAGAAAGAAAGAAAGAAAGAAAGAAAGAAAGAAAGAAAGAAAGAAAGAAAGAAAGAAAGAAAGAAAGAAAGGAAGGAAGGAAGGAAGGAAGGAAGAAGGAAGGAAGGAAGGAAGGAAGGAAGGAAAGAAGGAAGGAAGGAAGGAAGGAAGGAAGCCTGGCATTACTAGTGTGTGTCATGTGATGTTGCCATTACTGTTCTAGTTAGGATAATATGATCATGAATGTCTCCAGGAATGTATGAACACATCGAATAAGAACATACTTTGTAACACAGTTTATTTGAAGTCTTCCTCCCTCTCCTTCTCTCCACCTTCTATCCCCCTAGCAACCCTGTATTTCTTAAGTACTTAAGGACTGGCTTGTACTTTGCTGTAAAGAGGAAATACTTAACATGTCCTAACGTGTATGATCCACATTTTTGTTCATCGCATAAAATCTTATCCTATTTACTTAAATAATTCTGTTCTAAAATTTGGAGAGTGAGTCGGGGCATTTGTATGGTACAAACATATTCCCTTGAAATTTAATGTTTATTTCTAACCCCAAATACATTTAATTCCAGAGAAACACACTCTCATATAATACATTTATGGTTTGTGTAGTGTTTTTGTATGAGCCATCACATCAAAACATGTAAAACCCTCCACTAAGGTCACATATCTAGTGAGATAATGTACAGAACCTAGGTTACTTTTGCTTATTTTATACTTCCAAGTCCAAAAAGCCTGTAAGTTAATCAGATATATTAAATATATATGCAGACATATATTATTAAATATATACTTGCACATGTCGCCTCCTAAACAGCTTTTCTGTCCTTGACATTTCATTAGTGCTTCCAGTGTCTTTGTGAGTTTGAATAATAGCTTTAATTTTATAAATAGAAAACCTGAAGCATGGTAAAGTGTGCAGTGAATTGAATAGTACTTCATTGCAGAGAAAAGCTTTAACACACCAAGGTTCACAATATTTAAACATGTCATTATGAAGCTAGTATTCTTCCTCAGAGAAATCACTATCAGGTGATTTTAATTCAGCTCTTTTAAATCATTAGCAACATGGGCACACATTATATTGACTCTGTCTTTCCTCTAGATGTTCAGGGAAGCCATACTTGTGATAAGGTGTGAATCCCCATCACCTTTACCTACCCACGATGCCCTAGGCTTCTGCATCTCTACTACCTTCACAAACATGAAAAGCCCCAAATTTGGCATGAAACAGACTTCACTGCCTGAGCAAATTGTCCCTCATATTCTGTGGAATTACCGAATTTACATCTAAATTGCTCAGTAGTGCAAACCGTCGCTACCAGAGGTGTTCTCATGAGAAAACATCACTATTTGTTGGAATCCTTTACTTCTGCTAGAGGTGGGTCGAGTCTTAGGATAGTTCTTCTACACAGAGACAGAAAATGGGAATGCTGATGACTAGAAGAAGCAGGTTCAGGGATGAAATTCCTACACCAGGAGGATGTGAACTTCTGAATGGAAGTTAAGGATGAACAGACTCCACGGGAACCATACTCACAGGACTCATGATGGAATCTCAGAGAAGGATGACACCGACCATGTGAGGGACCCTCCTAGCTTTGGGTGTCAGACTGAAAATCATAGGCCTTACGAGCCCCAAATGAAAATGACGTGGCCGGGCTCTGAAAAATCCACCCAGTTGATCGAGATATTTTGCTCCAGTTTGATGGCTGAATGGCCTGTCCCCAAAACGATGCTATGTTTTCTCAGGGATTCCATTTACAATGTCCTGGTAAAGCTTTTCCAAGGCCTCATTCCTGAAGAGCCTTTCCACGTCCTGGGTCCTGAAGGATTATCTCTTCACCTTCTCTATTTAAATAGGTAACACCAACTCTCCAGCCCACAGGCTGAGCTCTTTTAGCAATCAGAAATCCTTACTCTTCCCAAGCAAATTTACACATACACGGCTCAGCTGTAATTTCTGCTTTTCCCTTCATTCTATTCCAGCCTGTAAAACTGCCTACCCCGTCATTTTCTTCCCGGTTACATACAGCATCAATGGATCTATTTCTATCGCATCATTGCAGGCCCCTGCTCAGCAGACTCGTTCCCCCCGGCCCCACCCCCTTCACCCCCGCCAGCAGCGTCTTTCTGGAGATCATAATCAACACTTGGTTCTCATGGCATAAGTTCTTTCCTACCCTGCACCACGTTCTCAATTCATGCTGTCACTTCCACCCTTTCAAAGGCAAAGTCCTCTCTCCTGATTCTGAGATTCACTCATACTTTATAGCTTGGGAGGCTTAATACCACTACTTAAGTTTCTTATTCAACCTTGAATCTTTCTATCTTTGTCAACCTGCCCCACTTCCATCCATACCAACCGCGTTCCTTTCAAGTCCTTCCATGGCTCTCAACCTGGCTGAGTTTTGGAATAACCTAAATAGCGTCGAGTGAGAGTCACTGTTATTACTGTCATGAAGTTAGGAAGGGAGAGAGAGGCATCTTCCCATTCAAGTTGGCAGGTAAAGAAGAAATGGGAGAAGCCTGTCAGGACCCTGTGCTTTCTGTAGCTCTTATGAAGACAGAACTGACTGTGAAACTCTTCCTCCCTCCCTCTCTGAACATTTTCTCTCTTCCTATCTTATTTCAGTTTTTAGTTATAAATATTTTGGAATACTTAGTATATGCACTATATCAGCTTCTGAACCACTGAGACAAACCTTTGAGTGCCATAGATATGTTAATATATTTGAATCATGCATTCTATCATTTATATGATTATAAAATTAAATGTATACTTACCTATAGTAGTATATAAATTAATAATTATAATATAGAATTAAATTGATAAATATGTAATTGATTGTAAATACATAATATTGTATAATTACATCAATACATGCCTCTCCAAAATTTTCAGTGTGACAAGCAGAGTATCAAGTACTTCAAAACCACTTTTTCATTAAAATCTAAAAAAAAATTTCAAAGTGTGATCTCTGCATTAAGGAACAGAGATCAGTCAACAGCTTGCTCAAGTCAACATAAAGGTCTTGTGATTAGGAATAAACGTCTTACGTATAAATGGCATTTTGATTAATTTCTTGTGGAATAAGTCCTTTTCTTTCTAAAAAGGTGGGTGGACTTCCAAAACATCGATATGCAAACTACCCTTTGATAAATCGGGAATCATCTGTTCTTTAATTGTGTTAGCCATAGGGCTGCTTATTATGTTATAAACTCACTCCTATCCAAACACGATGATTGAAAATTCGTTATTTGTGTAGGGGGGGTATGTTGGCTTTGTCGTTGTTGTGTTACATGTGGTTTGTAAATGCAATTGCGATATCATATTGAAACAAGGTTTAAAACAGTAAATAATTACCAAAACCCGCAAATGAAAATTGTGCACTTTAGTGAACAGCCAGTTTCAAAGTTTAGCAGTGTTTAAATCTCTAATTGTTTTACTCACGTAATGATCTTTGTTTTGGGTAGTTGTTGCTTCAGCTGCAGACAGCAGCAGGAATTGTTCCCCAAGTGCAACTTGTGTAACCCATAAAACTATCAGAAAGAGAAGGCTGTGGATACTTTTCCATCTTCCAATCAGAAGCGTCTAGCCCCTTTCTTTGCCCAATGAGAGAGGAATTTCTGGAAAACTGTCTGGGCTGCAGGATGTACCAGAGGAATGAATGCAGAGTGTCTGTGCTTATCCTTCTGTGTTCGGGCTCCCCCTAGCTGCCCAGAGCCGGCATTGACTCGCTGCAGCATTGCTTGGCTTCAATTTGAACTGCAGATTCTTAGCTCAGAGGAGCAAAGCTTTCTCTCCCCAGCCACTCTTCTGAGGCTGGTGAGGTTGTAGTAAACATTCGGTAACCTGGTCAGAAGAGGATCCTGGGGCAGAAAATGAAAAGGCGGATACTGTTTGGGGATGTTTTTAGAGGCGCATTCTGGATGTCTACAAAAATAACAGCAACTCTTCCTCGTCAATATCTTTATTGGCTTTTGCCTCCAAAGGGACCAGACTGCGTGTGTTCGCTTTATTAAGCTGCCTCCATCTCACGCGTAATCTCTGTCTTGTTTACATGAAGTGGCCGTTCACCCTCGCAGAACCCACTTGCAGAGGGATAGAGTAGATCAGGAAGACCGGCTTCACACACACCCAAAGCCACAGAGACAGAGAGCTGTCCCAGTGATCTGCCCTCCCCTCAGTCTCCTCCCTTTCCTCCAACCAAAGCCACACCACAGAGTAGTAGAGGCATCAGGAAGTCAGAACATAGAGATGGTTTAGTTTTTCTCTTTCTCACCAAAGCCTACAGTTACTGTTCCGGCAGAAAGACAACAGAAGACATCCCACGAGGCCTGTAAGCAACTTCAAAGTTCTGCCTTTGGGCACTGCCATAACACTGTTGCTTTCTCTTTTGTCTTTTGTCGTTGTACTACAGGAATTAGGAAGTAGCAAACAGATGGGGCATAATATATTGCTTAAAGTATCTATCCTGTTATCCACAGAGCAGCCTGAAAAGACAGAACACAGCTACTGGTGGATTTTATAAGTGCAATTAAATTAAGCTTTTGAGGCAACAGTTGTGGTGCAAGAAACTATTTTGAGGACTAGAATATTCAAACAAACAAATAAAAAACCATTCCTTTATGAGCTCTGCTCTCAAGGAATTTGTGATGGGATGGAAAAACAAACAAACAAAACAGCAAACAAACAAACAAACAAACACAAACACAGACACGCTTGAAGAAGAAGGTTAACCAGTGTGGAACCTTGGGAGAACAAAAGCTACCAGCAGCATGTGAGTGTGAGCTGAGTTGGGAAAAGAGACCAGAGCCAACCTCTCTGGATTGTGAACACTTGAAGGGAAAGGTGAAGAATGGACTGAGTTCTGACATGATAGATATAGGGCATCGAGAAAATGAAGAAAAGCAACTTCTTAAGAAAACTTCTAGCACCTAATTCACTTTCCTGTTCTTAACTTGGCTGACTTCCCTAGGTACCTACAGCAAACTTTCAAACTACATACATTTCCTAGATGTAGACAGTTTGAAAAAATATAACCCCTTCACACAAAAACACAACACAGCACACACACACACACACACACACACACACACACACAGCCAAAAAGCCCTATTATGGACCAAAACTCCTATAATTATTATTAGCATAAGAAGTAAGCACGGGCACTTGAGACGTAGGATTTAACAGGTAACTAACTCACACGGACTTTCCAACCCCCTCCTCCTGCCCCTGCGACCATGAACTTGGAAAATGTAAACTCTCACCCTCCTTCCATATTCTACAAGGTAAGCCAGTGCTGCGGTGATGAGAAAACACCATGTAGGCGATGAATCCATTTCTACTGTAGCAATGCAGCAGCATTGCCAGATTACATGAGGGAGAACGGAGAAGGATTATGCATATTGTATCTCCGAAAAACCTGAAAGGCAGTGTCAAAATAGAACATCACTATACCAAGTTCCCTTTTAATTTTCCTCTAATTATTAGATGGATTTCAAACTGGATTCTCTTTATGAATCTGAGACAAATTAGGGTCATCTATTTACACCCAATTCCAATTAGAATATATGAGTTTGGGTTTTTTTTTTTTTCTTCTGAAGTTAAATACGAATCAGTGTGAACATTCTCACGGAATTTAAATCACACAAAGTAATTTCTCACAGACCCATGTGGATGGGGCGGTAAATGTAAGGAAAGACTGAATTTTAGTGTTTCATGGGAGGACGCCCTCTCATGCTCATATGACAGGAGCAAAACTGGAAGAGAGTCTGGGCGTGGCTAGCTCTGCCTTCTTTCAATTTGGAAAAATTCAGACAGGGAGGGCAGATCCCATAAAGGTGTAGCTAAGGCTTTCTGTGGCTTCTCAGTCCTTCTAGAATAAGATCCCATACTGTGTAAACCGATGAGAGCTTATAGGCTAGAGAAAAACATCCAAGCCTGTCAACTGAAGCACACTGGTGGATAAGAGAAAAAATACCGCCACTCACCCCAATTTCTGTTTTTGTTGTTACTAAAGTTGGCTGTGCACAGATCTCCACTAGAGTCAGTTAAAGCCTACCTCCTTGCCTACTGTATAAGTTACATTTCTATTGCTCTGATGAAACACTATGACTGGGGCAATGCATGGAAGGAAGAGTTTATATGGGATCATGGTTCCAGAAGACTGGAGATCATGATGGTAGAAGTAAACCATGGAGAATGTCAGTCAGAATGCAGAGAACAAAGAGAGTGACCTAGAGATGGGGTGGGGTTTTGAACTCTCAAAGCCCACTTCCAGTGACACAGCCTTCCAACAAGGCCACACCTCCGAAACCTTCCAGGCTCATGGGAGACACTTAACATGCAGAACACCAGCTTCATTTTGTAAGGTATGGATCTAGTAGCTGCCCTCTGATAGTTTTGTAGCCCTCTTCTTCCTTTTTCCAGAGAAACTGACTTCTCTACTAGGATTAGCTTTCCTCTGTCTTCTGGACAGAGTTACCATTGACTTCTTTTGGTTAGTGGCTAGCAAAGTTTAAGCAGAGTTCAAAACAGTATAAAAGAGAAATATCTTTAGGGAGGAAGGAGGCTTATGGAAATATGAAGGAAATGGGGGGATCAAAATATACAGCATACATGTGTGAAATTGTGAAAGAACAAAGTTACTGAGTAAAAAATAAGTCCTGTCAATACTTCTAAGATACAGGACCAGTGTAAGTATCAGATCAAGGTCATATTCTGGGGGGGGAGGGGGGGCGGGGGAAGAGAGAGAGAGAGAGAGAGAGAGAGAGAGAGAGGAGAGAGAGAGAGACCTTTCAAGAGAACTCAGCTGAGGAAATTGCAGGTGCAGGGGAGGCCTGAGAAGGTTTGCCATGTTTTTTTCTTTCTTAAATCATTCCCAACTCTAATACCTACTATTCTATTTCCACAGATTATAGTCAGTAAATTAGCATAATGACATTACCCAGATGCCTTTGCAGTTGTTTTCTTTCAAAGACCGGTGTGACTGAGGTTAAAAAATGTAATGGATTAAGAAAAAGAGAGGGAGAATTTCCATATTTAATATTATTTCTAACAAAATTGACATAGTTTATGGAGTCAAAGAATATAATGTGATTTACTTCTCCATTCCTGCTGGAAAGAGAAGGGGCGGGGTAAGGAGGGGCATGAGAGTGATGGAGCACAGAGTTACAGAGATGATGCAGCTCTGAGAGAAGCAACTCCACAGCATCTCAGCTGTCGGGGGGTTATGAGCAAAGCCAGGTTTGTTACTGGCGAAATCTGGGTGTGCTTTGAATAGAATGTCAGGAAAATTAAACTTGGGACAGTTCCTAGATAATAGATACATGCATATTTGAGAAAATACCTTGATCACAGGGTCTGATCTATGTCTTGTGTAGAATCAAAATCTCTGGTGAAAAACACAAGGAACAAGCATGCAAATTGCTTTTGCTCTATTACACACATGCCAATTGCTTTAACAATGAAGGAGATCTTCATAAATCCCCTTTCCTTCATTGCTTCATGCATCGCTGCCTTTTTTCCATGTGTGGTTTATAAATGGATGAATAAAGAAAAAAATGTGGACAGCAGATGGTAAGGAAGGAAATGTTTCCTAGAAACAAGATTTCAGAGTGACTCAGAGTCAGGTCCTTCTTCCTTAGGAAACAGATAATTCTGAGACCTACCTCTTTGCAGATGTTTTCTGGACTGTATTTTGTATTGCTTTGCTTTGAGATAGGATCTTCTCAGGTAACCCAGGCTGGAATCAGACTCTCTATCCTCCTGCATCAGCCCCCTGAGTTCTGGGTTTGAACGCATGTGCATGCACAATCTCTCCTGCATGTGAGCTCAGCCTTTCCCTAGCTGCAAAGCTTTAGCAAACACTATTGTCTTTTAATAATAGAATACAGATATTTTAAAAAAAAACATTAATGGGAAAAGAGGAGAAGCAAGTTCAAGTGTAAGGAAATGGGCACGTGCCAAAGAAAGCCTAAAGAGGCTAAATCGCTTGATAGAACTGTCTTGTGGACGGACTATGATAAAATTTTACAAGAACAATGGAAATTAAACACATATCAATAAAAGTTGTGTTAGTAAGACATGATAAACAGGCGAAGACTTGGAAGGATTTCACAAGACCATTGTTCCTCCAGCTTAGATCTCAGATGCTAATTTTCCTTATTTTGCCTTGATTCTGACCACTAGGGAATGGGTATGTATGGGATTAGATATGTGAAAAGTAGCAGTTACAGATAAAGAGTTAGGCATCCACTCTTTGTGGGGTTTTTTTAAATGATATTTTCTTTATGTATGTTTCAAATGTTAGCCCCTTTCCCTCTCCCTTCCTGGAAACTCCCTATCCCATCTGCCCTCCCCCTACCCATCCAGCTTCCACCTCCCTGCCCTCAATTCTCCTACACTGGGGCATCTATCAAGCCTTCTTAGAACTAAGGACCTCTCCTCCCATTGATCTGTGACAAGGCAATGCTCCTTTACATATGCAGCTAGAGCCATGTGTACTACTTGGTTGATGGCTTAGTCCCTGGGAGCTCTGGGGGTGGGGGGGGGAGGTTGATATTGTTGTTCTTTCTATGAGATTGCAAACCCCTTCAGCTCAATGAATGAAAATCACATTCATGGGCCAGCAAGATTAGAGAATTGGAGCACAGTAGTAATTAAATAAAGAGAAAAGAGGGGACTGTGAAGCTAATGAAGGTAAAATAAAGAGAACAGAAAGTTACCTGAGGTTAGTTTGTTAAAACAGGCTAAGCAAATGATGCTTTTCTATGGTCTTGTCTTCTAGTTTGGTGGAGAAAAGGACAAAATACCAGGTGAGGAAATGTAATTGACTACATGCAAAATCACTTAGGCTCCAGAGTAAAATCCTGTACACTCCAGAGTGTGCTGTGGAGAAAGCACAAGCTAATGCACAGGTCCTGTCTGCCCTGCCTTTATTGATGGACGGACCTCCTCATTTGTTGTTTATAGGATTAGTGTAGGAAAATTCCAGCGAATAGAGAACAGATTGTAAAATCTGAGACTGGGTATCTGGACACAATATTTTATGCAAAGTTGTGAATCAAATGAGATAAGTTGCAAATTTTTGTTAAATTATAAACTATCAGGTTGAAACTCTACTTATTACAGTCTCATATAGCATTAACTTATTCAAATAATGTTTATAGAATCTTAGAGATGCAGCTACATACAATTCTAGTATGCCAGTATAGACATTTGATTTGCTCTAAGGTTCCTAGGTGTGTGTGCGTGTGTGTGCGTGTGTGTGTGTGTGTGTGAGTGTGTGTGTGTGTGTGTGTGTGTGTGTGCTTTATGTGTGCAAGTGATCACTTAGGCTCAAATTCTGTATGTATGCAGTGTAATCAATTTCTATAGATAATATAAACGAGATTAAATTCTGCCTTTTGTAGCACTTTGGTAGCAGGCTTTCTTTGATTAAAAAAAATGTCATAATTATACCCCAACAGCCTCAACCAATTAAAAAAAAAAAGCCTTCAGTGCCTGCCTCCAAGGCTTACATCTACTCACAAGCAATGAATTCTTTCAGTGAATAATTAATGGTTACTTAACAAGGGTTTAGAACTTCCTTGCCATTGTTTTGATTGCATTAGGTTTGCAAGGACTTTTGGGGCAAATGTAAAAGGCCTTTACCCTAGGTAGCAGTGATTCATTTTTGTCTGTTTTTAGGAAAGCTTTGGTTTCATTATCATAAAGAGAAAAAAAAAAAAAGCAGAGCCAGAAGGAAATGAAAACAAATCTAATTTGAGAACACCTGAAGCTTTGATTAAACTATCACAGGATGCCACGTCCATTTAGTACTTACATAATATTATTTATTTATGCTTTTGATTTATGTGGAACTTCAAGTGGGATATTTCTTGTGAAATTCATCCTTCCAGCTATAATAGTCATGAATCAGCATAGAAGAGTTTTCTTCTTGCACTGGTGCCCAGGTTCTTATATGCCTTCTTCCAGAGACTTGGAACTGGGGCTTGAACATAGGCTGAGGACCCCATGGCAGGTCAAGGAAACTAGCAATTGCCAATATGAACTTACTCTTCTTCATGTGCTCAATGTTCCTTGGTGGAAACTTTTTTCCCTGTCAAACTGTCTTGTTAATTATCTTCAACTGTTAAGCAATGACTTCATTATACTCTCCACAGGACAAAATATCTATTGGAAATCAAGAGAATTACGTCAGAAGGGGCCAACAAAAAACAATGACCGCAATGACGAAAGTGGTACAGATGTAATTATAGTGTTTGGTCATTAGTTCTTTTATGGCTGATGTTCTGTGTGCACTTGGAAGGCAATAATGGCTTTGTTTATTTTAAGAAAAACTTATTTTTTATTTTTCAATGGGTGTTTCACAGTATTTTGTGGAGTAGTATCCATCTTAACTCTTGAGAAGATCCCATTTAGCAAATCCCAATCAGTTGTTCCCCTCCTTAAAAACTGAGAAATCCTTTCAGAAGACAAAGAAAGACAGTCCCCTATGGTATATATTACCTTTTCTAAAGTACCACTCTAGTTCAAAGGAGTAGAACATTTCTTATCTAAATAGCCATAAGATTGCCTTCAGCATCTCTCTCTTCCCTGGGTCATCAAGGGATGACTATGCTACTAATGCTTTTTTCTGTAGAATAGGGGCACAACCAAAGGGGACTATGTGCAGATCAAACTCGGATGTGTAGTTCTGAGTTTTCTAATGAGGTATGAGTCTTCTACAATGCTGACTGAGCGGGCAGTGGAAGAAAATGAGAAGAAGCCCTCAGTCAGAGATGAGGATTATAAGTACTTAGTACCAGATAATAGTTCAGAACTTCAAGAGGTTTGAAAAATCTCTATCATATGTGGTCTTAAACACCACCCCCTACACACACACACACACACACACACACACACTCACGTACACACAGACACATATACATAAGTATGCATACACATAATCAAATACATACATGTACACACAAACACATAAAATAGACACACAGCCACATACAGACACAGTCATACATATACATACATGCATATGAGAGAGAGAAATTAAGAAAGAAAGAAATTAAGAAATTAAGAAAGAAAGAAAGAAAGAAAGAAAGAAAGAAAGAAAGAAAGATTATTGAGACATGTGTCATATAGGTCCATATTTCAATTTCTGTTTCAGATATTAGATGCTTTCTCCTAATATTTTCTTTTACAGTTATTTACTTATCTATGTGTGCATGCATATATGTATGTATGTATATATAAAAATATGCATGTGAGGGCACATGTGTGTAGATAAGAGAAAGCTTTCCATAGTCATTTCTCTCCTGCCATTTTATCGAACCTGGAAATATAGTTTTGGTCTGTGAACTATCTATACTACCTCCCCAACACTTTCTATACTTTCCAGTGGAACTAATTTATACTGAATACTACTACAACCATATCACTGTGACTCACAGGCCAAAACAAAAAATAAACAAAGAACACCAACAAAAAAACTTGTCTAGGTTATTTTCAGGTCTAAGCATTGAATTTTTCTAGCTCATCCTTTAAGGGATGTTAGGACTCAGAATTCTGCCCTTGCCTTGGGAAATAAGAGATCATACATGAATATATGTGCATCTTTGCATCTCTCAATGATGTCCTTTGTGCAATCGTTTCAAAGTTCTTCATAAGAATATGTTGATGCCCATGAAGGGATTGGTAAACTGTGAATGCATAAGTGCACTGCATCACTTTTATCCTCATCTTGAAGCACAATGACCTTCCATGGTGAGTTCCCTCAATGATTTCCACAGAGAAGATCCAACACCAGGTTCCACATTCAAAGGAAAACATATTTTATATACAGGACCCTCTTTCTATTCTAACTCCGGGCTACCTTACATAATGTAGATCAAAAGAAATGCCTTTGGGGTTACCCAAGAAGAATCAGTAATTCAAGGGAATATATAGGAGAATAAATTACTAGACACATCATGTACATCAGTTGGACTTCCTTTATAGGAAGTGCAAAGGAAAAGGGGTTTGCTTTTAGCTCAAAGTTCGGAGGAGGCAGTAAGTGGGTTTTGGTTGTTGTTGTTGTTGTTGTTGTTTGGTTGTTTGTTTTGTTTGTTTGGGTTTTTTACAGTGTTTCTAGTTTATTGAGATCAGAACAGCACAGCAGTATGGGTATGTAACTACCTCTTTCTCATAGTAGCCAGGAAGTGGAGAGATACAGATACAGGTGGGCCAGGCAATATATGCCTTTCTATACATATCCAGTGACCTACTTCCTGCCATCTGACCTCAATTTCTAAGTCACCACATCCTTCCCATAGTCTGTTTAAATTTAACATCTGTCAGTGGAAATTTATTTGGTCAGAACCCTCATGATTATATTGCCTCTAGAAACATCACAGATCCACCTAGAAGTTCACATTACCAATATCCTAGGTGTCTCACAAACTCATCAAGTTGACAACCAAGGTTGGCTATTGGATTATGCTACAAAAGAAATTGAGTATAATGTAATTTAATAGCTAAACCGATCTAACTTGTTTAGACTAAGATTGTAGCTTACACCTAAGTGCTATTACTCTGGAATCTATTCACTTAATCACATGCAGCACTACCTACAGGGTTAGACTGCCTCTGATGGTACTATCCCAAACTGACTACCATTTCAATGAGAAGTTGAAATCTTGTAAATATGGATGTAGCCATCAAACTTCATTAAATGAATATTATTATTATAACCCTTTTAAGGCTAAATTAGAATATACTGGCCTGTAGTTCATTACCCATTAGAGGGTCAGTACTTTAAACAATAAATATGACTGTGGCATTGTGACCTCATGTATAGTGCAGGCTTGGATCTCATTCTTTTAATTAACAGCAAAATTGTCATTTAATAAAAGTGAAATTATAAATGTACAGATAATCACATAAACATTAAGCGCCGTGTTTTCTTTCCTCACAAATTGAAATATAAACATTTATAATACAGCATAACCTTATGCAAATGCTGACAGGGGCTTAAATATGCTAACATCTTTGATATAGAGATATGTTGAAGAAATTACTTTTTCCTTTAGTAACACAAGGACTAATGTGTTGGAATAAAAATTAAGTCCATAGTTTTTTTTTTCTTCTTTTTTTTTATCGACCTTATGATCTTCATATGGCCTTTAAAAGAGGGTTTTATAGAACTATTAATTTCTATTATACCGTATCTCAGAGTTTTAAATATTTTTAAAAACTTGTAATTTTCATAATTAGTGAAGGAAAGGTGACTCAAAATGTCTGTACCAAAACACCTGAAAACACATATACAACATATTCAAGTAACATTATACACACTGAACAAGTGGTACATGTATGTAAAAATAATTAATGAAAAGGAAGGTCAAAAAATGAAAAGAAAGCAAGAAGGGGGTATATGGAAAGGTTTGGGGGGAAGAAAGGGGAAGGAGGAAGTGATGTATTTATATTATGATCCAAAAACATAAAAGAGATAATTAAAAACATAAAGTAAATAAATGAATAAGAAGACATATCTTCCTCTCCAGGCTGACTATACTTCACGAAAACTAGAGAACTGTTGATACATTGCCAGATGCGCTTCTGAATGTAGTCATCCTGGCAGCCACCTCCCTGTATTGTTCCTGTCCAGGCTTTTTCCTTCACTGGTCTGTGGGCTCAGGCAGCACCAACAGGGCAGCTACATGCAGGGCTGCAATGTGGCTTAGTTCATCCCCAAGCCTTGGCCATTGCTCCAGTAACTTCTATTGTCTGATGATAGCAGCTTCACTTGTCTCATGGTCATGGAAAGGAAGTCAGTCCTTGTCTGCAGCTTGGGTGGGATGAAAGGCAACAGCTACCAAAGCTTACTGTGGATGCTAAGACAGAATATGAACCAGTGACATCCAGTAACAGAGAAATGTTAGTCTGCATGTCCTCAGGGGTGCCAGGACAGTGCTCATCTGGAGTACAAAATGCTGTTTTATTTTATGTTTGCTCAGGGGATTAGGAACCAGCCAGCTCATTTGTCTTGTAGTGTAAAATGTATGATGTCCTGAGAGTAATTAGAAATTATCAATGGTGTGTCATAATAGTTTTCATGGAGAGGAGTGGGAAGCCAAAGTTCAGTTAAGTCAAGGACCAGTAAACACATCCCCAAAAGAACAGTGGGATGTGATATTAATAGTGGTGCTGATACCAGGGTGTCTGAGAGTGAGATACGGGTACCTTAAACACAGGAAGCAACTCTTTTCTGACATCTTCAGATGCAGCTTACTAATATAATCTCAAGGTACCCTTTTGTGTCATTGGCTCCATTTCTTCTGGCTCAGAAACAAACCAAACAAAACCAACAGCCAGAAGAACATAATGATTTTTCTCTTACATATTTAAGAGCCAAGGAATAATAACCTTCTCTGTGTTGTCTTGGTCAATAAATGTGCTACTTGCAGGCAAGGGTGACTTGGTGCAATGTGGATTGTTAGTTAAAGGACAGTGAACTTCCTGGTTCAACATCCAGACTCATCATTTATGTTGGCAAAAGGTTTAGCCACTATCAATGTTCTGGATAAAAGAGACAATGATTAATTAAAGGCATGAAGATACATGGCAATTTGCATTTTCTTCTTAAGACCTTGTTCCTGATAGGATAAGTAAATAAAGTATAATTAGGATATCTGAATGATTGGTTTCAAACTGGGTTATGTGGAAGCTGAGATGGGAGGTCAGGCCATTTAAGGGCTGTCTGGGATAAAAGTTCAAGACTGAACTAACATCCTGTATGAAAATTAAAGTATATAAAAATAAAAAGATAGCTGAGATTCATCTCAGTAACAGATTACTTGCCTAATATGTGCAATGTCCTAGTTTCAACACTAGTATCATTTAAAAATTATCACAGATAATAATCAACAAATCATCAGGTTTCACAAAGTAGTTAAGGCTGTGATATAAGGAAAATGGACTAAATTTGATGTGCAAAATGAAACCTCAATGCATATGTAACATTTGAGGAATGTCTGTTATATTACACATGATTGCTTTACTTTGATTAAGTTTGTAAAAACAAATTTACCATGAAATTATGGTTAATGTTTTATTTTTTAATCTGTTGTTTCTTTTTTCTTTCAGGTAAGTGTATAGAGATCTGAAGTGTTCTGCAGAAATTGCACAGGTGGCAATTCTCATAGAAGAAAGAGGAAGGCAGGAACCCTTGAAATGGTAATACTGCAGCACTTGCACACACACAGGAGCCTCTCAGGCGGCTGGCAAACCTGCCGTTTTCTTTTATATGGTTATATCTGCTTATTTCATTATAGCTTGTTATGCCTTAAACCCTAGGTTGTAAGAGTTCTGTTTTCTTGTATGTGTGATGAGAGCCACTTACAATCTAATGGAAAAGCTTCTGCAGTCCGTCCTTGACAGGGAGCTTGTACTGTGTGGATTATTTAAAAGTGAAATGTCTTTCTTTTCAATGAATTGTACAATGACACACACACACACAAACAAACAAACAAACAAACAAATTTTAATGCTATATTATAAGAAACACATGCCTACCTGCAATATATATCTATGTATCCTTTTTCATGTACATACAACTCCAATTTGTATTATGAAGTCTGCAAAACTTCATATCAGGTCAGTAACAAAGAAAGATGATGAAATTTAATGTTATATGAATCATGATGTTGTAATACTGCATTAAGTCTTATAGGCATATTTTTCTAGAGGTACCAATACTCATGTTCAAGTACCAAAATTATACCTCTAAACTAATATGTCCCTTTCTCTACAAAAAAGAAAAAATCATTTCTGTGTTAATTGCTAGTATTTGTATATTCTCACTCCAATTTCATTATGAATAACTTATTTGTCTAAAATAAAGCACTTAATTACTGAATTAAGTAAGGATATCTGGTTTTAAATGAAACTTTGAAACATGAATATGTGTGTGCATATGCATGCATGTGCCGATTGTCAGGACCCCGCCCCCCATCTTGGATTCTTGTTCCTAAGACACAAAGTGATCCCCTGGGACTTGAAACTCAGGAATGAGGTCAACATACATTGGGCCTCATGTTTCAGAATGTTTTTTTTTATGTTCTCAGTGCTGAGATTATAAGCAGAAACCACCATACCCAGCTTTTTACATAGGTTTTAGGTTTGAACTCAAATCTTCATTCTTCTATAAGAAGCATTTACTGAGTAACCTATTTCTCCATCCCTGAAATGTGTCTTATGATTTCCCAAAGTGTTACAAATGTATTTCTCAGGAATCTTTGATATTCTAAAACATGACCAAGTTGTTATATCCTAGTTATAAGATAAATATTGCAATGAAACTTATGTTACCTACTATCAAAATGGAATTACTGGGAGCTGGTATAAAACAAAGAAAAATTAAAGTTAATTAGAAAGGAATGTTGCTCGTTTGCTTCAGAATATTAAGAGGAGGTACAATGCAGCAGACATTGGGCAAGAATAGAGAGAGTCAAATAATTTTAAATGTGTTTCTAGCTTTTAATCACTAGAAAGATGTTCAAAAATTTGAAGGGGTCTAAACCATGATTTGAATTTCAGAAACAGTACTGAGAAAAGTATGTATTTTATATTTTCTTCCCTTTCATTTTTAAGAGTACCAGGTTTTATTTACAGGAACATATTTCATTTAATGAGAAATATAAAATATAAATATGAAGAAAGGATTTAAAATATTTCCAATAGTTGGATCACTTGGCTATTATCATTTGAATAAGTGACTCTCAACTACAGAGCATTAATTTGTTTGAATTTTACCCAATAAAAGGAAATGTAGAAGTTTGTTAATGTATGCAAAATCAACACTGGAACCATAGTTACAGAAGCAGTTCCTTCTCTAGACTGATAGGAACAAGGCACAGGTATAATATTCTGCCTTGTGCTTTTTGGTGCCCTTGGCTTTCTTTGTATTTTGGAAATATCTGATGACTTAAATGTAAAAAGAGCTGATGGGAGCATAAGGCATAAATCTTTGGGATGTTTCTTCTTCATGATTGATCCTACTCCAAGAACATATAGATGGTGCTGCCAATTGAAGAAATGATGGAAGAGTCATAGGAAAAATGAGTGTGCATGGAAGAAAGAGGATATTGAGTTCCTTAAGTTTCTGCTTAGTCTCAGATACAAATTTCTTTCAATTTCCTGACCCTTATTTATAATTCAAAGATGCTTTGCCTTTTTTTTCTATGTTTAAAAAAAGTATGTCCTCTCCATAACTGCATAGTAAACTATAGAAATTATATTAAATTTTTAATTTAAAAAGAATATCAATTTTATTCTGTCTCTTTTTCCAAAGGACAAGAGTTCAAAAGCATTATACCCAACCACCTTGCCTCTTTGCATGTATGATTAAACACTAGGCTTGTCAATATTAGAGCATTGGCTGACTTAAGGAATTTCTGCTCTGAGGAGGGTGATCTGTTACATAACTCAATCGATGAATTTGATTTAAAAAGTTTGTTCAAGTACCTGCATAAACCTATGGTTGATGGGCAGAATGATAAATTAGAATACACCTCTTTTATCCAAGGACTTTTCAGCTTAGGAGTCTATACTAGCTTCTTTTGATTGATCGTCCAGCAGTTCAACCTTTGATCATCACTTCACGGATAACCACAGTATCTTTTAGTTACACAAATAATCTCCATATTTATGGGGACAAGATAGGAGTCATTTCTTTAGCATAAGATTTCCTTTAAAGGTCAAATGGAACTGGCCTTGATTCAGGTGGGTCCATAAGATTCATATGTAAACAATATAGTGGTAAAGAGTGTTTTGACTTCTCCATTAGCTTGGAAAATTAGGATGTGACAATTACAGTGCTTGCTTGTTGAGGTCTGATAATCATGTCATGACATTTTTATGCTTCATTCACTGTTATGATTTGGACAGCTTCATGCCAAACACTGGTTTACACAGATTAATATTGTGTCACAGTATTATGAAAACAAGGTAGGCTAACAGGATCATATGCAGGGTTGAGAAGCATGCAGCTGTATATCATTAGCGGGATATCTGTAATAAAAACAAAGAGTATAATATAAGAATGACAAACCAAAGAAGTTCACAACGTTGGATGCCAGTTGACACAAGAATATTTAGACATAGGGTTCAAAACCTTTGCCTATGGTGGCAGGTAACAGATAGGATTTAACAGAATGTACATTTAAGAGAACTACAAGATCTTGCTTAACTTTTGGCCTTTCAAATTCTTTACTTCTCGGTGTTCTTGGTGTATTCGCTCATTTATTCTTATAGTGATTGAGTTGATAGACTTATTTCATGTGTGTTTTATATTAGAGATGAAATTGCCATTTTAACACTCACCACACATGGTCATAATTTTAGACTTAGAAAGAACACACCATTCCAAGCCCACAAATACTCTTATTTAGGAATTTAATGACATGATGTGAACATTTTCTAGTTTTCAGTGTTTGCTTCTGAAAATAATCGTCTTTTACTCAAAGTGGGAAAATGTTTTTTCTAGAAAGTGAAGCAAAGACAAAACCAGGCTGATACCATCCAGTGTGCATGTAGCCTCCAGTTCAGCAGCAATTTTTAAAGAATGAATTTTAATGTGCACGGACCTATTAGCACGGGATCAGATTTCTAACCAATTGATTGGACATGCAAAAAGAGGCTGTGTCCTAGATTTAAAGTCATTACACAGTCTTAAACACAGCTGTGCAGCAAGCCTTTCAGACTTAATGGATTTGAACACATTGAATGGTGCTGAAGGTGGTTGGCTGGCGAATTTCCTTCAATGCCATTATCAATAATGACAAGTTTAGTGAAATCATGACTGTGTTGTTCTGTAAGCAATTGTGCATCCTGATTTTCACAACTATCAGGTGTGGACAGGAGAGAATTATCTAGACACAATTATTTAGGTAGATCCATAGGCACTGATAGTTCTTTGGTTTAAAGTAGATACATATAGTTTTAGATTTTCCTTACCTTTCAAGGATGAAGATAATTGAAAATTTCCTTTATTTCCTCCTGACTATCCTTTAATTTCAACTTTTTGCTGTCTCTCATAATTTATTGTAACTATATTTCCAGAGAATATATGAATATAAATTTTGCCTTTTTTTCTTTATTGTGACTGAGATTCTTTTTCTTAGGAATATATGGGCATATAAGTATGACATATATTTTTTTTTAAAAAAAATGTTACAAGTATGAGCTACTATGTGTGTGTGATTATTTCATGTGGCCAATGCAGCTGTTAGTCAGGACAAGAATTGCATTCTTCATTTTCTTCTCCTTCAGACTAAGAGCAGAAAGACATGCTTATGAAATCAAAAAAAAAAAAAAAAACCTAGCAAGCAGTGAATAACACTGAAACAATACTACCATGAAAGTGATTGTTTTTCTATACAATGAAGGACTAGTGCCTATGGATCTTGGGTGAACCTGCATTATGACGACCCAGTTTTCGTATGTAGCCTCCTATTTATTCCATGCAAGGCATAAATACAAATATCTATGTAGTCACAAATTTCAAGTTGGAGCTTCCCTTGCAAAGGTAATCAAGTAATCTATATAGACTCCCTTGCGTCTCAAGAAAAGTTTGAAGATGAAAACACAGAAGGTGGTGGTATTTGTAGGAAAATAAATGTTTCCCTGACTGAACCAATGAGTCAGGCAAACAAAGTAGAGAACAGAAGGAGATGTTTTGCAGCTCAATGTGATTGCGTTGAGGGAATAGTCATCCTATGTTCTTGATTAGAAGGAGACTATCTTGAGCAATATATATATATAATTTATTACTTCAGTTTAATGGCTAGTATCAGGCAGTGGGAGAAAACCTGGTTTTCCTTGAAAGAGAAATAAGATAAGCAACTAAAGTTGATTCTTTGAAGTCCTGCTAAAAACTTAAGTCGAACACAGCTATTGTGCTAATGGAATAATGACAGGAAGTTAAGAGCTTTGGAGAAATGTACTTATAAAGTGAAGATGCTTTTATTATTGTATAGATTTGTAAATTCTTATTACTTCATAGGAGTATCTTTCTTTCTGCCTTTCATTCCTTGAATTCTTTTGCTTAAAAGTTAATGATAAAACATCTTAATAAACTAAATATTTCAAAAAAGGAATTACATGAAATACTGTGAGTAATACACTTGTACTTTCTAGTATTTTTAAGACAGGATCTTTCTATGTGGCCCTAGCTGTGCTGGAGCTCAACTATACAGATTAGGCTCGTTTCAAATTTAGAGAGATCTGCCTACCACAGCCTCCTAAGAGCTGGGATTAAAGACAGTTACCACTGGATGCAATCCCCCTCTATAGACTGGATATAAACTGTTTAAATGGGGTTAAAATAAAGTATTGCAATGCAATCAAGAAGAAGACAAAATACTCTTCCATAAGCATGTACTGCTGGAGAATGCTTCCGGGACTTCAAGGTAAATAGAGTGCTCTTCTCTGAGGAACTGACATTCTGCAAAGGAAAAAAAAAACCAGAGGTTAACAAACAAGGTTCATGTCACATAAGATGCTGTGGCTGAAAGGTGAGGATTTTTTGTGAGACCACAGGAGAGAGCTGGTCAGACCTGCCTGTGAGACAGGAAGAGACACTTGGGTGTTGGTAAAGCCCTAGAACAAAAAGAAGCTATTTCACCAGGAGGAGTAGAAGGCAGGAAATCATCAAACTCAGGGCCGAAATCAATCAAGTAGAAACAAAGAGAACCATACAAAAAATCAACAAAACCAGGAGCTGGTTCTTTGAGAAAATCAACAAGATAGATAAACCCTTAGCCAGACTGACCAAAGGGCACAGAGAAAGTATCCAAATTAACAAACTTAGAAATGAAAAGGGAGACATAACAACGGAAACTGAGGAAATCCAAAAAATCATCAGATCCTACTACAAGAGCCTGTACTCAACACAACTGGAGAATCTGGAGGAAATGGACAATTTCCTTGACAGATACCAAATACCAAAATTAAATCAGGACCAACTAGACCATCTAAACAGTCCCATAAAGCCTAAAGAAATAGAAGGAGTCATAGAAAGTCTTCCAACCAAAAAAAGCACAGGACCAGATGGTTTCAGTGCAGAATTCTACCAGACCTTCAAAGAAGAGTTAACACCAATACTCTTCAAACTATTCCACAAAATAGAAACAGAAGGAACACTACCCAATTCCTTCTACGAAGCCACAATTACGCTGATACCAAAGCCACACAAAGATCCAACAAAGAAAGAGAACTTCAGACCAATTTCCCTTATGAACATCGATGCAAAAATACTCAATAAAATTCTTGCCAACCGAATCCAAGAACACATCAAAACGATCATCCACCATGATCAAGTAGGCTTTATCCCGGGAATGCAGGGTTGGTTCAATATACGGAAATCCATCAATACAATCCACTACATAAACAAACTCAAAGAACAAAACCACATGGTCATTTCATTGGATGCTGAAAAAGCATTTGACAAAATTCAGCATCCTTTCATGCTTAAAGTCTTGGAGAGAACAGGAATTCAAGGCCCATACCTAAACATAGTAAAAGCAATATACAGCAAACCGGTAGCCAGCATCAAACTAAACGGAGAGAAACTTGAAGCAATCCCACTGAAATCAGGGACCAGACAAGGCTGCCCCCTTTCTCCTTATCTTTTCAATATTGTACTTGAGGTACTAGCTCGGGCAATTCGACAACATAAAGAGGTCAAAGGGATACAAATTGGAAAGGAGGAAGTCAAACTATCATTATTTGCAGACGACATGATCGTCTACCTAAGTGACCCAAAGAACTCCACTAGAGAGCTCCTACAGCTGATAAACAACTTCAGCAAAGTGGCAGGTTACAAAATCAACTCAAGCAAATCAGTGGCCTTCCTATACTCAAAGGATAAGCAGGCTGAGAAAGAAATTAGGGAAATGACCCCCTTCACAATAGCCACAAACAGTATAAAGTATCTTGGGGTGACTCTTACCAAACATGCGAAAGATCTGTATGACAAGAACTTCAAGACTCTGAAGAAGGAAATGGAAGAAGACCTCAAAAAATGGGAAAACCTCCCATGCTCATGGATCGGTAGAATCAATATAGTTAAAATGGCCATTTTGCCTAAAGCACTATACAGATTCAATGCAATACCTATCAAAATCCCAACTCAATTCTTCACAGAGTTAGAAAGAGCAATTATCAAATTCATCTGGAACAACAAAAAACCCAGGATAGCTAAAACTATTCTCAGCAACAAAAGAAAATCTGGGGGAATCAGTATCCCTGACCTCAAGCAATACTACAGAGCAATAGTGTTAAAAACTGCATGGTATTGGTACAGTGACAGGCAGGAGGATCAATGGAACAGGATTGAAGATCCAGAAATGAACCCACACACCTATGGCCACTTGATCCTCGACAAAGAGGCTGAAAACATCCAATGGAAAAAAGATAGCCTTTTCAACAAATGGTGCTGGTTCAACTGGAGGTCAGCATGCAGAAGAATGCGAATTGATCCATCCTTGTCTCCTTGTACTAAGCTCAAATCCAAATGGATCAAGGACCTCCACATAAAGCCAGACACTCTGAAGCTAATAGAAAAGAAACTGGGGAAGACCCTTGAGGACATCGGTACAGGGAGAAAGTTTCTGAACAGAACACCAATAGCGTATGCTCTAAGAGCAAGAATTGACAAATGGGACCTCATAAGGTTACAGAGTTTCTGTAAGGCAAAGGACACCATCAAGAGGACAGATCGGCAACCAACAAATTGGGAAAAGATCTTCACCAATCCTACATCAGATAGAGGGCTAATATCCAATATATATAAAGAACTCAAGAAGTTAGACTCCAGAAAACCGAACAACCCTATTAAAAAATGGGGTACAGAGTTAAACAAAGAATTCTCACCTGAAGAACTTCGGATGGCAGAGAAGCATCTTAAAAAATGCTCAACTTCATTAGTCATTAGGGAAATGCAAATCAAAACAACCCTAAGATTTCATCTTACACTAGTCAGAATGGCTAAGATTAAAAATTCAGGAGACAGCAGGTGTTGGAGAGGGTGCGGAGAAAGAGGAACACTCCTCCACTGCTGGTGGGGTTGCAAATTGGTACAACCACTCTGGAAAGCAGTCTGGCGGTTCCTCCGAAAACTGGGCACCTCACTTCCAGAAGATCCTGCTGTACCACTCCTGGGCATATACCCAGAGGATTCCCCACCATGTAATAAGGATACATGCTCTACTATGTTCATAGCAGCCCTATTTATAATTGCCAGATGCTGGAAAGAACCCAGGTATCCCTCAACAGAAAAGTGGATACAAAAAATGTGGTATATCTACACAATGGAGTACTATTCAGCCATTAGAAACAATGAATTCATGAAATTCTTAGGCAAATGGATGGAGCTAGAGAACATCATACTAAGTGAGGTAACCCAGACTCAAAAGGTGAATCATGGTATGCACTCACTAATAAGTGGTTATTAACCTAGAAAACTGGAATACCCAAAACATAATCCACACATCAAATGAGATACAAGAAGAAAGCAGGAGTGGTCCCTGGTTCTGGAAAGACTCAGTGAAACAGTATTTGGCAAAACCAGAACGGGGAACTGGGAAGGGGTGGGAGGGAGGACAGGGGAAGAGAAGGGGGCTTACGGGACTTTCGGGGAGTGGGGGGGGGCTAGAAAAGGGGAAATCATTTGAAATGTAAATAAATTATATCGAATAAAAAAAAGAAAGAAAGAAAAAAAAGAAAAAGAAAAACAAACAAAACAAAAACAAAAAAAAAAAAAAGAAAGAAAGAAAATAACGTCTCTCTGTGTTTAATTGGCCAGCCATTCTATCTGCCCTAAATGAAATCAATGATGTGTGTAACAGCCCCTGCCCTGTTTTTAAACTTGTTTTCTTCTTTTGTCCATTACTTTTAGGATTCTTTTAATATTATTCCAGTAGAATGGTAAGGGTATACTTTTGATATTTTTCTGGCATTGTTGAATTTCTGGAAATTATTATCCCTCATGAAACAATAAGGATGGAACAGAAGCTATTGACTTAAACATTCTTTATCCATATACATTAAACAACCCTCCCCCACAACACTCAGAATAGGATTCCACCAAGCGATATGATCTACTGAGTCTTTTAATATCTGTACCTCCCTTTTACTGCTTTCACATTAACCTCAGGAAGAGAATAATTTTGAGCATATTTGTTATCTATTAACTATTTACTTGGATGCAATATACTGCTGTTCATTTTCTATGCAAAGTTTTACTTAATCGTCATAACAACTGAAAGACAAATCTCACATTCCTTGTTTTATGTCTAAGAAAACAGACACATGGATGATAAATAACTTGTCCAGGTTATTCACCTAAATTTTGGAGTTGACTTTGGAACTGAGAGAAATTGATTCCTGGGCTGTACTCTTAACCATCTTCAATACTGGTCTGCTCCTTGTCAAATGGAACTTCTATAAACATTTAATATGGGTACTTTGTGCAAGACAATTGTGTGGAGATTTGAATGACTTCCAGATTTTTAGAGAATTCAGTACACTTCAGATGATTATTTCATTTTTATCTTAAACACATTCCTATTATGGTAGACCATAATAGGGATAGAGAGCACGTATCATTAAAGAAAAAACTAAGACTTGAAAGGTTCAAACTGATCAGTTTCACAATTGAGAGAGATTTAGAGTTGGGTCTCTCGGTCTCATCCTGCTGTTCTGTTCAGACAAGAAAAGTGGATACTGCTTGAGCATCAATCACTACAGCATGTGAAGGGAGGCTTCCGTCTGTCCATAACTCATACAATGTCTTATGCAGGTTTAGTAAAAATGCTCAACAACCAGATCAGGCTTAAAAATTGTGGTTAGTACCACTCACTCAAAAGCCTGAAAAAGGCAGAGCTGAACTTGTAGAAGTGAGTGGCGTCATATTACTAAACATTTTGAAATTAGTTTCCCAATTTTTGTAAAAAATGATTACATTGGAATTTTGATGGATACTACCTTGAATCCCTGCGTTGTTCTTGCAAAATGGATAGCTTCACAACATGAATATTTCCAACTCCTGAGTATGGGACACATATCTATCTTCTGCTATCCTGCTCAAATTCTTTTTTCTTTTTAGTGTCTTAAAGATTTCATTTATAGGTCTTTTTACTTCCTTCTTTAGATTTATTCTAAGATATATTTGAAGCAATTATGAATTGGATTTCCCCCTGGATTTTTGCCACTCTCTATGTAGACTGCACCCATATGTTCTTTGGTTTTGGTAACATAGAAAGTTGGCTGCCCCAAATCACTGGAAAAGTTAGACAATGCAGGAAAGGGGCTCAGCTGATAAAGTGCTTGCTTTGTAAACATGAGAACAAGAGTTTGATCCTTAACACTCATGGGGAATCACTATTTATAATCCAGACTCTGGGGAGGCAGAGACAGAAGCATGAGAACCTGAGATCCACCCTTACCCAGCCTAACCCCTTTGGTGAAGTCCAAGTCTCTTTAAGAGACACTGCCTCAGAACACAACAGGGCCTGTTTCTGAAGGAAAAGGTTTGAGGTTGTCCTCTGGCCTCTATACACATGTAAAAACACATGAAATTGTACACATACATCTGTCTACGTGTACTTTCATACACTTACACAAGGAAAGTTTAAATAAGATTGGAAATATATATGTAGGAGAATTTTAACACTCTTGTATCATCACTGCTAATTACATCGTGATAGGAGTAACGTGAGTCACTGTGGTGCTTCTAATTTAACGATGAATGTACACACAGCTGATGGTAAGTGCTGATGAGAGGCTCTCTGTTTGCTGTTAACGTCAAATACTCATTTCCTACTTCTGTGCAGCTTCCTGTTTTCTTCCAATAATTTGATTTTTAGCATATTATTAGAGAGGTAATATATGA
This sequence comes from Apodemus sylvaticus, assembly GCF_947179515.1. Classification (NCBI taxonomy): domain Eukaryota; kingdom Metazoa; phylum Chordata; class Mammalia; order Rodentia; family Muridae; genus Apodemus; species Apodemus sylvaticus. Next base: position 59,230,290 of record NC_067486.1, on the reverse strand, counting down.
AAGTAGAGCAAAGTTTGTCTCATTCCATTACTTGGATTCATGCAGTACTAGGAAAATAGCTGAAACCTGTTTTCTTTTTTTATGGGAGACTAGAATAGGGTGTTGTGATTAGAATATAAAATATCCCTCATATTTGATACCAATTGATTAAGCTATTTTGTGGGGCTCTAGAATTTTTTGAACATGGGGCTTATTTGATGAAACTGGATCACTAAGATAAAGTACTTGAAGGTTTAGCTTCTACTGGCTCTCCTCCCTGTGTCTCTCAGCATTCTGCCTACCATGAGGTGAACAGCCTCCTCTAAGGACAATATAGCAGTTATTTAATCTTCTCCCCCACTTGGAGGTATGGAATTTATGGAGCAAAACTTCCTAGACTCACATCTCTGAAATCATGAAGCTACATATATCCTTTTCCCATTAAATTATTTATGCCAAATATACCTTGTCACAATGACAAGAAAGGAAAGAATTCATTGAATATACAAGATGCTACCTTTGGGATTATTATCAATTAATTGTCTCATTATTATCATTGATAGTAATGTGTGCTCATGATTTCATATGTTTCATTATTGTATAATCACATCCAGAAATGCAAACCACTGCTGCTTACTATAAGTCAAGTTTATTGTTATAAGCCACAGCAAACTTTCTTCTTCTTCTTCTTCTTCTTCTTCTTCTTCTTCTTCTTCTTCTTCTTCTTCTTCTTCTTCTTCTTCTTCTTCTTCTTCTTCTTCTCCTTCTCCTTCTCCTTCTCCTTCTCCTTCTCCTTCTCCTTCTTCTTCTTCTTCTTCTTCTTCTTCTTCTTCTTCTTCTTCTTCTTCTTCTTCTTCTTCTCCTTCTCCTCCTTCTCCTCCTCCTCCTTCTTCTTTGTTCTCTTTTTCCTATGAGCCCCATTTCCCTATACTTGTAGTTTGGTAAGTAAATGCAAACATGTGCCTAACATATGTAGGGTAAGATTTGCGCCCCCCCCCCCACACACACACATGCACACAAATGACTTTGTGGACTGTCTCTGGAAAGTGAGACCTTCAGCTTCTTCAATCTCATTTATTTTCACTTGAGGTATTTTTAATTTACTTACACCACTCTAATCTCAGAACCATTAATCATTGATCATTGCATGAGAAAATTATTAAGGGAAAAGGCACAGCGGATTCACTGTGTTTACTGTAAGAGGAGACTTCAACAATTAGTAAAGACTTGAAAAGATGGAACTAGGATTCCTGTGACTTCCCACATGTGGCCTAACTTCAATCATACTCCAAACCTTAGCCTGTCTCACTGCTTTTTCAACTCAATAAAACTCATGGAATTCCTTCTTCCCAGAGTATAGTCTACATTTCTTGCTTCCTAGTATTTACCATATTTTTACCAAGACTTAGTATGACATTCTCAAACAATAAAACATTTTCCATAAAAATAACAAAACAAATATATATATATATATATATTATACGTATACATATATACATATATAATAGTGAGTGAAGAGATAAAGGTATCACTATTGAGCAAGAAGGTATTGCCAGTTATGTGCACATAAAACTTGGTATGCATCTCTTGTCATTTCACAGCTACATGAATTTCAGCACAATTGTTCTAAAGTAGGACTTCATGAGAAGTGCTAAACATCACAAAAAACATGGAGCCCTTTCTTGAAACCTATGATAGCTATCAATGGACCTGAGTTTGGGGAAGTATAGAATCAGGCTATCAGTAGTCAACTGTGTGTTTGGATGTTGCCTGCTTCATCTCTTCTAACTTCTTCTCATTTACTTTCATTCCACTACCAGAGTCTGAAAAACCAAATAACTAAGCATTAAGAGAACCACATAATTTAAAAGTCAATAAAGCTCTGTGGGAATCCCTAAGTGCCTTAACAGAGGGTTTTATGGAGGACATTTCTGCCTTCCCTGAGGCCTTTATCAGAGACTTCTGACAATCTGGACTCCTGAATAAGTGGGAAGTTACAGTATTTTAATAGTTTATTAGAAATATAGGATAAAAATGCAGATACAAACAAAATTTAAATTGAGAGGTAGACATAAACTCATTAAAACTATTTAAAATATAATTTAATATAATACTATTTCATTTATATTTTTTCTATTATAGACTTGAGAGGTAAAGGGCCCAGCAGATAAGAATAATGAACAAAGGTCTATTTCAGTTACTGCTTGCACTTCAAATGAGCCAGCTAATTGTTTATTTATTTGTGTAGCAGTTGTTGCCTTGATTATACACCATTAGTGACTATTAATAAATGAAGCCATGTTTTCATTTCCCAGAGCAATTTTGAATCCCATAAATTGTCACGTTTTCATTTAAAAAATTCCGCTTTCTATGTGCCTGATCAACAAACACATCCAAGGCCTGTGGTGTGAATGTGAATGCAGCATGAGCGCTGAAGAACAAAAACAACAAAAAGATAATTTATGAACTTTCTTATCTTCTCGGATGGTGATATTTATCTTGAGATGTGTGTTACTGGCAGACTCATAAACTACAAACATATTAAGATACATTTTGTTCGTTCCTGAGAATAGTAATGAAACACGGGACGATACATCAGATGTCTTTATTCTATTGTATTTCATACAGCCACATTGTTCTCTTCTCCACTAAATAGAGAGAAAAGGTTAAATAACAAGGAAGTGAGCATTCTTCAGGCATGTGGCCCTGAGAGGCCACCCATGCTTTTAAACAATGCTGAGTAGACCAATGGGGGAGAGAGAGAGAGAGAGAGAGAGAGAGAGAGAGAGAGAGAGAGAGAGAGAGAGAGTCAGAGACAGAGAAACAGAGAGAGAGTCAAAGAGAGAAACGGAGAAAAACAAAGAGGCAGAAAAAAAGACAGGAAAGGATTCAGAGAGACAGACACAGACACACAGAGAAAAAGACAGGCAGACAGAGAGATAGAGGAGAAACAGAGAGAGAGAGAAGAGAAAGAGCATAATTGAAAGAGACCAATAGTGGGGCAAATAAAGGTTTCAGAAGAGAAAGAAATACCAGGTAGACTTGATCAAAACATTTTATATGCTCGTATAAAAATTTTGAACAATAAAAATACACCATACAATAATAAATTAATTGTCTAGGCAGAATTATATTGGAATCTTAAGTCCTCTATTCATTCGTCATGAGACCTAGAACTTTGCCATTCTTAGCCTAATTTTTATCCTTTCATAATGGAAGTTAATATTTTATTTATCTTTGGATCTCAATGAGGACATTATAGATGAAGAGATTGGCATATGGCAATGCATTTAATCATATGACTTCCTTTTTTCCTATTAAAGCACAATGTACAGTTTTACAAAGATGCTAATGTATATGAAAGGAAACACAGTATTAAATTGCTTAATAATATTCACTCCCCTTGATAAATTCAGAAAATGAACAGTGTTTTAAAATATATTGAATTTCTGATAAACAAACTCCAGTACTGAAATGCTGTTGATTCAGAGTGCCATTTTACTATATGTTTCCTGGATGAATGCTCACAGGATGTCTATTCCTAATAAGTCTCAAGTGGCAAAGCCATTTTTGTAGCATAGGTTTATATCCATTCATAAAAAGGAGTGTGTGATGGGAAACGTCACGCTGATGTAGGTTGGAAGGCCTAGAATCTGGTTGTGAGCAGTGACACTCCCTCTGCAATGGAGCAGTTTGCTTCTCCTCTTCGGCTTTCATGTATATTATGCAGAAGCAGAAATAAATGATTTCTGGGTCATTCCCCAGCTGTGACAAGACAAAGCTCTCGAGCTGTGCTCTATAGAACAAAATTTTGTTGAAGTATTTCTTTTCTTTTAAAAAGTTACATTTTAAACAAGCTTGAGTATACTGAATATAATCTCCTCCTTAGGAAATTCATGAATTAAAGATTCCAGACTCTTCCCCATTATATACACTCTTATTCATGTTAGCTTCCCGTACAATTGGCATTCATTAGTCAAGGGCAACATCAGCTAACCTTATGAAGCCATGGAACACTTCAATTGAGTTTGGGTAAGGAGGGACTCAGAGATCTTTACAGTTTAGAGAATAGGCAGTTGGTGGTATAATGCTTTCAAAAGTCTGTAAATTTATAGCTTTTCAATTTTTTCAAACCTAAACTACTTTCTGAAAATAATAATACAATAAACTGAGGAGGTAAAGAAATTCACTCCAATGGAATTGATAAGGTGGATTGGGTGAGGTTCAACATCTCTTTTCTTCAGAGACCAAAGAACTCTGAACCAATTTAGAAGCAGTGAGTACTACTTAAAGACAGTTAAACTTTCTTTAAGGGAGTTCCTCACAGGAACTTGGATAGCAGTATAGCTTTGGGTCCTAATCCAGCACTCTTGGTCTCTTTGTTCTCTCTGTCTTTCTGTCCGTCTCAATCTTCCCCACTCTCTATCTCCCTCTCTCTCTGAGTGTGTGTGTGTGTGTGTGTGTGTGTGTAGGGGTCAAAGTCAGTTTTTACCATCCATGTTATTTAAGATAGAGTTAGTATTTTTTTTTATTAAATTGGCAGTTCAACAGTGCTATCTGCCAAATCATTAGGCTAAGAACCCACTTGGTACTCAAGTCCATGTGGCTGGAAGTTATAGAAGTTCCAATTTGTGGCCTAGAGGCTTCTTGAAGAGACAGCAGTGTTCACTCAACCTTAGAATAGAGGAGTAAACTTAGATATCAGTGGAGGGTTGCAGCTACAAAAAGAGCAACAAGCCAAAAGCATTCATTTGCAACGCACAAAGAAAGTCAAGATAAGGCAATAGCTGCTTTTCAGAGCCCCCTTTATATCTGAGCTGCTGCCAAAATGTAGTGTCCATTCTGGATGATGGTCTACCAGCTCCTATTAATTCATATACAACAGCATTACAGAATCCCAAAAGGGCATATCTTAGTTAACCCCAGACTCTATTAAATTGACAAAATTAGCACCTGCCTTAGTTACTTTTCCATTGCCATGACAAAATACCATGACCTAGGCAACTTATAAAAGAAGACTTTTCATTTTGGACTCACAGTTGCTAAGGGTTAGAGTCTATGATCATCATTGCAGGTGGTGTTGTAGGAAGCAGACTAGCATAGTGCATAGTGATGGAGCAGTAGCTGAGAACTCACATCCTTATCCACAAGTAAGAGGCAGAGAGGACAAACTTGGCATATCATGGGATTTTGAAACCTTTCCCACAGACATTCCTACTCCAATAAGGCTGTACCTTCCAAATCTTCCCAAAGAGTTCTACCAACTGGGAACCAAGCATTCAAATATATGAGCCTATGAGAATTCTCATTCAGCCCCCACACCACTATGAGTTCTCTTATTGTTCTGATTGCTTAAGCTAGACTAGCTGGAATACAAGAATGCTTTCCTTTATGCTCCCCAGTCCATCTTATGGAACACTAGGATTAGAAAATTCCATGTCTAGCTTTACATGGATTTTGAAGTTTTGAACTCAGATCCTTATGATTATATAGCAAGCACTTTGCCAACTGCAGATTCTCTGTAGTCCATGATTCAGCTTTAATTCCCAGTTGCCCTTCAGATTTTTTTTTTTAATCTTGGGTGAGCTGCTTAACTTCTCATAGGATATAACTCCTAACTCATAAAACAGAGATCCAGTAACACCTGTCACATAAATTTATGAATATTAAATAAGATAAATGGATATGACAACATCTTGAAAAGCTGTAAAGTTCTATGCAGATGGAGTTATTAACAGTTGGTTCAATAGTTGTTTCTAAAATTAGTGTCATTTATGTCACCTAAGTCATAAGTCTGGAAAAATAATTATTGCCTTGGAATTTTAGACCTAGATGTTCTTTGCTCACCTCTCCTCCATGCTTTATTTTACACAGATCTGTCTAAGCAGAGGAAGCTGGGCAGTTTTCCTGAGGGCAAGGAGCTGGGAAGGGCAGCAGAGGTAGAACTGCTCCTCTAATAGCTCTCCCAAAATTATCACTTACCAAACCCCCATTGTAGTTTCCGTTATTAGAAAACTACTTGCACAGTAAATATTTGGAGACATTGGAAGAGACTGGCATGGGACTAGAGTGTTGGCTCAGTGATTCAAAGCACTGGTTGATCATCCAGAGAACAGAATTGAATTCCCACAACCCGCATGGCAACTCACTATCTCTCTGTAACTCTGGTGCCAGGAGATCTGACGCCCTCACAAAATAATAAATGCAGGCAAAATAGTAACATTAACATAGATAAAATAAAAATAAAACCCTCTTTTTAAAAAAAAGGCAAGGGAAGCATGCAGATTTTGCCTATGGTGTGATATTTTTGGGTTGCAGGTGGTCAAAATTATCATTTCCCATGTAACAGAGAAACACTCAACTACTGAGGTATGCACCAGCCTGTGCTTTGTTTTAAAATTTAATTTCTTAATTTTTGCCACTAATTAATCCCATTTTTCTTATCTATTCCCCATATATATATATATATATACATATGTATATATGATTATATATAAACATGTATATGTGATATATGCTTTTCATATTTTCTCCTCATTCTCTTTTTTGTGGTAAGATATGATTGCATACCCTGCACAGCTTTAGTACTGAAAATTATCTAAGCCAATGATAAAACTAGAATTGTATAGGCTCTGAAAATGCATTCTAGCTTGGTTATTTATCAGATACATATATCATATTACTTTAATCTAGTTAGTCCTTCAGAATATAAAGATACATGGCTTGTAGTTGGAAGATAATTTCCTTATAAATAATTCTCCTCAAACTTTCATTTCTTAACTGCAAACTGAGGAATACATTGGTAGTATTACAGTTTTATTTCTTAGTACTATTCAAAATTGATAATGTTGCAATGGTAACAAGTTGCAAGTTGACTTCGCTGATAATAGAATGCTTACTTATTAGCAAAAGTTGTGTCTATTAAAATATTAAAATTGTTCTTCTGAAGTTGAAGAGAGATTCTATGTTCATTTCAAGACCTTTGCTTTACTTGAAAATTTATACTGAGAAGCTCTTCTAAGTTTTTAACAGTTATTTCAAAAGTATTCTTGAATGCAAATACCCTAATTTCCCCATTAAAAAAGTTAACGAAATAACAATATATGTATCCCTAAGTAGAGATGTGAGTGTTTTTCAATCAAATTTCAGGAAACACAGGTTAACAAATAGCTCTTTGGATACTGAGGAGCTTCCCCATTTCAGAAACTTACTTTTCCTGTGCTTTTATGGCTTTGAAGTCATGGAAGTGTCATAATGTTATAAAGAAACACTCTACTAAATATTGCTCACTCTATCTTCAGTTTCTTTCTCTGTAATAATCTAGCTATACCTCTATGTGCAAGGCATTTCATATCTCTGCATTTTTTATTTGCAATGCACAAGAACAGGTTGTAGCAAGCACTTGAAGATATCCTATAGCCTAAATGCATTTATTATTCACAGTAGTCAAATACCAAATTCTATATATTTCTAGGTCATCATGGGAAGATTGTAAGTAACCTCAACAGAATGTGAATAAAATCATTTACTTCTTCAAAATATCACAGCCAATTTATCTTATGCAAAACAGAAATTCTTGAGCAACAAGAATGTCATTTTGCTGAATTTTCACACATAGAAAAAAATGATCATTGATATTCATGTACTTTTCTGAAGATAATTACATTAGACCAGTCCTGGGACATAACATTTGTGTTACATTAGGATGAACAGAAACAGACTAAGAGGAATTTTCTTTTTAAAATAAAAAGGTTTAAAATGTTACATTATTATAGTTTTATGCATATAAGTGTTTTGCCTGCATGTGTATCTAGGTACCATGTGTATACAGCATCCATTTACTCCAGAAGAGCGTAACAGACCCCATGAAAGTAGAGTTACAAATAATTGTGAGCTGCTATGTGGGTTCTTGAAATCTAGCCTGGACCTGTGAAACAGTAGTCAGTGCCTTAACCACTGATATATCATGCTAATCATGAGGAATTTTTTTATATGGTGTTTTCTGGAGAGTATTCTTGGATAACCTTTTGGCCAGTGAGGGAAGTAATATTGAGTAGAGGGAGGTACAGAGATGTAGTATTGCTAGAGTCCTCAGATTTTTTGTTATTAAGTGGATAGCTAGAAGTATAATACAGGCTTATCTTTTTTTGAAGGAACAAAGAGTAGTGGTTCCCTATGGTCAACTTCTGTCAACTGACATATAGTTGTCCTTTAGGGATGGTGGCAAATCAGCAACTGTGAGATAGTAGGTTGGCAACACTAGCAGTCAAAGCTAGATCAGACCATATCTGATGAGTGTTGGCTTATGCATAGCTTCTGTTCATACCACCATGGAGTCTCCATTCATGTGCTAGCACTTGGAAAGGTAATAAGAGTAGACAACTAAGACTATCATATTGGCTTAAATACTTCACTCATTGGAATTAGGGTCCCTTGATTCTCTTTAATGTCAATGCATGATTCAAAGCTCTGTGTACTTCACTAACTTCTGGATTACCCCCCAACCTCCTCCAAATATTCTTGAACCAAAGATATTGCCCTTACAAAGTATCTGCCAATGAGCCAGATAATTCACAGCTTCTTTTGGGCACCCATATATTTACCTTTAAAAGTAATTTTAGTTTCAACTAAAGTAAATGATCAAGTGATCCAAGTATACAATTCAACCTGTGTCTGGTCAGAGAAGGTGTGCCTCAGCCTTGATTTTTCAGGGCTATTGTTGAATAAGAAAATGATGAAACAGCACTTTATCATCTTTATCATTTTCTTCTGTAGGTTTATAAAAAGGAAATTCCTTTCCTCTCCATCATACTCACCTACAAATATGAACTAAGGGAGAAGTTACTGAGGGATAATATATATTATCTAGATTGCCTGTTCATGCATCATAATGTAATCCTGACTTTGTTTATGGTGTTCCTAGTTTTCTTACATCCAATTTGGAATAGATTACTATTAAACACTTCTCCTACATTAGGGTATGGTAGTTGTAATAGTATTCAGATAATGAGGAATGTCTTGTCCTAATGATCCCTTAACAACACATCAATAGCTACTCCACTTAAATCAGGAAACAGCAGTCATTTTGTATGTATCTTATCAACACTGTCCACTGCATGTTTCTTTTTCCTTTGGTAACTGCCCCAGATTTAACAAGTATCTTTTCTCATAAGAGATACTTACAATGTTACAATTTCTACCCAAGCTTCCAGCATTTTATGTGATTGATGAGATGATACTTTAAAAAAAAATACTTGGAACAAAGTCCAAAATTATCCAAATCCCTTTGGAGCATGATATGATAGACAGGAGAAGCCTTCAGGAAAACAATGATATTCTGCTTCTCCAATATTTTCTGTGAAACTACCCCTGATTTTCTATCCTCATGTGAGCATAAAGATCAAATGAACCTCATCAATAGCTGTTCACCAAGGCCCTGAGACCCTGTTATTAAATTTCAACACGTTTATCACCACAGTTGGTTAGTCAGTTTTAGTTAGAGGCATCATTTGATTGTTTTGGTGATTTACAGTATTTATTATTTCTCTCATTTTATAAAGCCCAGAATTAACATAGACATTAAAAGAACTAAAAGAACCTTTGGATGCTGTAAAAGACTCCCTTGTTCTGTCATTCTTCTTATGACAAGAACTCAGAAACTTGACTGCTAAAGACTTTTCTGTGATTATATCTACTGATAGCTCTCTGGTTTTTTTCAAATCAAGGAGCCCATGTAGAGTTTCTGGAAAGTTCTACAAAATTTAGTGGGGCATACACATTTTACCTCTATCCAACCATGTTTGATCTCTCCTGAGCTAGAGACTTTTTTCTCTCCAGACCATCTATATCATCACTGTAATGTGAAGGAAATTATGAACCTTAAAATGAATGCATAATAAGGTCAACTTGAACTTCTCCATGAGATTTTTAAACATTTGTGCATTCTGATTTGCTGAAAATCAGGCTCCATCATTGTGGGGACACAGAGGGAATTGGCTCTGAGAACTTACTTCATATTAGAAACTTGGGATATGATAGGGACTTTTTATTTGAGCATTTGCCATGAAGACTATTGATCATACACTTTTGATTTGGTTGTGAATTTAGTAGTGGTGTGAGCACTATATACATTGATCACTACCTTTGCTGGATTTCTATCTACCATATATTAAGGAATTATATTTTTTTCTGCCAGCAAATCTACATATGATCCAGATTTGTGATCTTGTTTAAACATCTTCTCTGTGCTTATTTCTGGCAATTAAAGCCAAGGCCCGAATAAAAATAATACTTTATGCAGGGTTGGAGAAGAGTTCTTGGAAACCCAGTCTATAAGAGGTGGTAACACAGAACTAGGAAGGAGGTAGACTGTGAGTATCAATGCTACAAAAAAACAGACTTCTATCAGTACAGCAGGGACAATCTCCTTTCCATACTTTATATTAAAGTGCCCAGACTTGTGTATTCTCAGAATAATTATTGAATGCAGTTTTCCCTCAGATAATGATTAGAGGCTTGGGTGTCAAACGTTCTTTTATTTACTGTCACTTCTAGCAAAGGATCCAACCAGCAACTAAGGCTCCAGGCATCTGGGAAAATGAGTGCTTGGTATTCAGTGGTTATCTGACAAGTGCACTGCCCCAGTCCTTCACCTATATTGTTCTCTGTGTTGATATTGGCACTTTTTTTTCTGTTCCTACACAATTTTTTTTTTAAATTTCATTGTAGTACCCTATTATCAGCCAGGCCAGGAAACTACTGAAAATGCACACTTTAAAATAAAGCTTCCCATTTTGCCTAGGCCCGACACACACATCCATGTATTTGTGACCCATTATTGCTGTCCAGCCATGTCCCTAATGTTTTGACATTATATAAATAGTAGACACCAGGAATTATATAGTGTGGTTTCACACTGTAAGTACTTAGGGGCTTCACAGCCCCATGAAGTACTTCAGCATTCTATTCAACTGCAAAATATTGACTCTAATATAACGCTGTCCTGAAATGGAGCCACAGAAAAAGGCTCCTGAAACTCAGTTTCTTTCTTAACAAAAAGACTGAAATTATATCCCAGAGTTTATTTGATTGTGATAGTGGTAGACACACATTCAAAGGTGTGGGAGTAGACAAAATATTTACAGATGCAAAAATTACATTGAGAATTAAGGAGGGGATATTGGAAAACCTATATATTCTCTCTAGATATTCGCTAATGTTGAGTGGGTAAACCTCAAACTACTGTAAGGTATGTTTGGAGAGGTCCTGTTTCATAGTATGTGATTTTAGAAAAATTAAATTAAATTTGCTACTAAAATGTGGCTCTCTATCAATTTCCTTTTCTACTACAGAGCATAATATACAGAAAGCATCAAATAACTAAATTTTGAAGATCAAAGTTTTGAAATAAACAGCATAAATTTGTACTAGATTAGAATTATATAGTTTGTGTTATAATGACATGTTTAAAACACAATGTTTGGGGGGGTCTTGGGGTCTAGGGTATGTCTAAGATGCTTCCCTCAAACTATTCAATATTACTATTGAAAATAAATTCTACCGCACGCTTGCTATGACTCCAAATCTTATGTTTATATGTGTAATATGAATGTTCTATTTCCTCATATATAGTGAGTGATTCTATGCACCAGTTAAAATTCGTTTGTGTGTGTGTATGTGTGTGTGTGTGTGTGTGTGTTTGTGTGTGTGTGTGTGTGTGTGTGTGTGTGTGTGTATTGATTACATGTACTAATTCCTGTATGTGAATGTGGGTATACATTTGGCATTGTACCTATGTTAGGTTATAGGATAGTCTCCGATAGTATTAAATTCTACCTTGTAGGAGACAGGGTCTCTTTGTTCTTTTTCTACATATATAAGATTAGCTGGCCCTTGTACTGGACACTTGTCTGACTCATCACCCATCTTCCTTTAGGACACAGGAATCACAGATGCTCTAGCTACTCCCTTGGCTTTTATATTGATTTTGAGATTCCTAACTTAAGTTCTCTTTGCATAGCAAATATTTTTATCCTTTAACCTATTTCTCCAAACTTCCATTAAGACTTTTCATACTTTATGCGTATCATTCTGAGTCAACATCAATGTTAGAAATGCCTAGTTGTGTGTTATACATTACATGGCTTCAGTTTCATCATGTTCCATTCATTCATTTGAGGTTTGCAGACTAACTCCTCTCACCAGTATACAGTACTGCATAGCTGGTATCTATACCCCTTCTTAAATATGGCCTCCCATTTAATTTTTAGACCCGTTGTCTCTTACTCTGTCATTTCAGTCATCTGGACTGAATCTGATGAATCTGGACCAGAGTGTCTGTGACAGTAGTTTTTAGTCTTGCAAAACAGCATTGATTGTGCTGGGCACACAGCTTGACTTAATTAAGCAGCTGTGAGTAAAGGCATATGTTCATCTTTCTCTAGTAGCAGAGCAGGGATTGGGCATACTGTGCAACACAGAATAAAAAGGGCAGGTATGCAGGTTAGTCATGGCTCTGAAATAATGTTTGTATTTTGGATAGAATTTTACTTCCAGAACACAAGAGTGTTTGGCTCAAATTACATAAACAAATATTACTAGTGGATTTACACATGAGTTATACATATCTGGAGGGAAAACAGTAGAATGCAAACCAGATCAAAGCCATGCTGGGCTCTTGTGCTGCCTAAAGCCAGTGGAGAAAGAGACCAGTTGGAATTGTTTGGTTAAAACCAGATGAATGGTGCTTACCTATGACGTTTCACTTTGCATAGCCTAAGTGACCAGGTTTAAGGTCACATTCTGATAGAGGGAGGGGCACTTAGGTTTTCAGTGAAAGCATTATAAGCAGGGCCTGCTCCTGATGACCATTTGTTTATCTGAAGCTGTAAGATTTAAAGCCCACATTCCTGCATTGTGGGTCACAGCCTCACAGGGGTTGCACCATTGAATGCAGGTGTCATGAAATGAATGAAGGCGTCATTAGCTCAACCTGCCAAACATAAGTCACCTGTGTAGTTCCTGGCAATGCTTCCTCATGTTATTTCATAAGACTTCATCCTACCTTTCCATCTGAACACACATGTACACTTTAGAACATTTACCCTCTACATTATGCATAGCTCGAGACCCAATAACCACTGCTTGAAAAACAGTGGCTTGGGTTTGATATTATTATATGCTGTGCCACTCAGTGTTCTTGTGAACACATAAAGTGACCCTATGGACACATATAGAAAAGATGTTTAATATTTTCTAACCACCACTCCTCAATATATGAATATCAGATTAGTGTCTTTTGAGGTTGAATTATGCTATCATGTTTGTTTAGTTTTTTTAAAAAAAATAACCATTTGCATTACTGACTTAAGTTTCATACAGAGATAAAATAAATTGAGTAAATTTTGGTCAAGAGTTGAGATAGAATTTCCAACAATTTCTCAAATGACTCTAAACATAATTCTGCTATTTTAATCATATTCCTGTGATGGAAGGGTCTTAGGATCAATTACAAGATCAAATATCAATCAACTCTGGAACACTAAAGAGATTCTATACCCTGAAATATGAGTTGTGCAGCCAAGATTAGATCCTGTATGTGAGAAAGCTTAAGCACACACATCTCATTTCTAAGCAAATTTGTCTTTAATAAATGGTAAAATTATATGCATATCAAATAATTGTTTCAAAAGGAAGTTCTTTTTAATAAAAATATTCTTTGAGAATTTAAACATGAATACAACATGATTTATCTGTTTCCCTCCTCCAATTCTCCTCTATTTCCTCTGCTTGTCCCTCCTTCGCACCTTCTTATTTTCTAAATGTACTTTTGTTTAGAATTACATAGATGAATATACTGCATTTACCTAATTTTCATCCATGTTCCTTCTCAGTTTGCCCCATGTCCTCCTCATTTACCTCTCAAATTCACAGAATCTTCTATAGTTATTATAGCAATACACACTGATGCATACAAACACACATGAACATAACCTGTGAAGTTGAGTTAGTGTTACCCACATGTACATGGGTTTAGAAGTACTGACTGAGCAGCCTAGGATGGCTCCTGTCCCTGGAGACACTGGTCTTCCTTCTTCACCAGCCATTAATTACCTTTAGTTCCTCATCCAGTTTTGGGGCCTTGTGAAGTATTCCCATCTATTTTGACATGCTGCTTGATCAAGGAAACACATTTCTATAAAATGTATTATCAATACATTTTTTACTTACAAGCACAGTATATGCCTACATGTCTTGGATTACATTACAATTTCTCAGGTGAAAAGGTATACGAATGGAAAGGATCCTAAAATTTCCTGCCTCGAGAGTGGGTAGTAAGTGTAGTGGAGAGTCATTTCCTAAAATGTCAAAATCCTGCTGAAGTAACAAAGTCAATAATAGTGCGCACTGCCATCACTGTTAGTGTGAATTATTCTGAAGGCCCTGAGAGAGGCAACTAGACAAGAGAAAATAGTAAGACATCATTGGAGGGACAAAAGCTTAATTCACAGCACAATATCATTGCTTGCTTGTCTACACAGAAAAATAGTACAAACCAAATGAAAAAGTTAAGGAAGTCTGATAGGAAGAACATAAATGTATAAAAGTCACTTGTGTTCCTAAACAAGCACAAACAGCCGAGATACCTTGGAATGACCTCAGGTAATCTTTCTGTCTTAGCTTTCTAAGCACTGAGAGTGTAGGTGCCTATAAACTTCGCCTATTAATTTCAGTTATATTCAAGATAGTTTACAATAAGAGAAAAATAAGTGATTTAAGTTCAAAAAAATCAACTTAAGTTATATAAACCAATGTGGATAGTTTTTTTTAAAATATTTTCTGGAAAACTAAAAGAAAGTATGAGTACATGATAAAGTATCCACGCACCAACAGAATGAGTAATGTGGACATCCTGAACACTTCCCAGTTAATATTGATAAGCGTGTGATCAGTATTTCACTGCCTATTTCTAAAATATGTCCATGTGCAAAGCTTCATTTTTTGTACATTTATTTCTTTAAAATATGTATGAATGACCTACATACATGAGGTCAAAGGACAATTCATGGGAGTCAGGTCCTTCTTTCCAACATGTGAGCTTCAGCAATAAAATTGAGGTTGTTGGCTTTGCCATTTTGCTTGCTGAAAAAAAAATTACTAACTTCACAAACCAGAGAGATCATACAGAATTTGTATTTTGTGTCACATTCACAAAATCAAGAGCATAAAATGATTGTCAGGCTTGGAAATTAAGAAAATGAGAAAAATGTTTGCCAAAGGGTAAAAAGTTTTATTTAGGCATGAAAATGAGTTATGGTGATGTGGTCCTTGTATTTAATAGCAATTTGTATTAATAGCAAAATGTATTAATACCATTTTGTATATCTAAAATGTCTGAGTGTAGATAGTAAATATACAAACACACAAAAAATACTTGCACAGATTCATACACACACACATACATAGAGAAAGAGAGAGTGAGATAGAGATTGAGAGAGAGAGAGAGAGAGAGAGAGAGAGAGAGAGAGAGAGAGGCAGACAGACAGAAAGACAAACAGACAGAGACAAAGAAAACAAACATATAAGGGAATTGACTGTGTGAGGTACTTAGAAGGTTAATTAGCCTGATTGTGATTATAGTCTCATAATGTATAATTATATTAAGGCATAATATTGTATGTCTTTATATATATATATATATATATATATATATATATATATACATGTCAGGCATATTTAAATAAATCTAAAGAGAAAATAGAGGTAGGACCCCATGGATATTTCAAGAATTTTGAAAGTAAGATGACAGTTTAGAGATTGGTGAAAAAAGATGTTGAAAGAAAGCATAAACCTTTCAAGCCATCTGCATAACTCTCAGAACAGTTCAATCCTGCTCAATTAGTTATGTCACATTGGATCTGGAGAGCCAACTCAGTAATTAAGAGTACTCTCTGTTCTTGTTAAAGACTGGGATTCTGTTCTCAACACCCACACTGTGTTTCTCGCAACCACCTGTAATTACAGTTCTAGGGGGTTCTGATGTTCTTTTCTAAATTTCTTAGACACTGCATGAATGCATTACATACATATACATGTAGAAAACACTCATATACATAAAATAAAAATAACTACATTGTTAAGGTTACAAAATATACATGAAGTTAAAATTAAAAGTAAATCCCTTCCGGGAAGCCGGCTGGGAAAAGTCAGTGTGCTCTGGTGAATCCAGCAGGCCCCGGCAGGAGCTTTCAGGTGTCTGCTTTGGGATCTGAAGAGCCTGGGCCATAGCACTCAGTCTCCAGGAAGTGCGGGAGACCTGGTGTGCACCCAGAGGCAGTCTGGGAGCAAACAGCTTGCTCAGGTGACACAGAGCTTAGGTTCCAGTCCTGAGGCCTCTGGCAGGAGCCCTCAGATCTCTCTGCTTCCGGATCCAGATCAGCCTGGGTGGCAACGCCACATCTCCAGGTCCTGCAAGAGGCAAGAGGGGCTTCCGGAAGGCCGGCTTGGAGGAGTCAGTGTGCTCTGGTGAATCCAGCAGGCCCCTGCAGGAGCCTTCAGGTGTCTGCTTCCGGATCTGAACAGCCTGCACAACAGTACCCTGTCTCCAGGCAGTGCAGGAGGTAAGCTGTGCACCAGAGGCCACCTGGGAAGAGGCAGAATGCACTAGTAAGTCCGGCATTGACAAGACCGACTAACACCAGTGAGAACTAGATGGCAAAAGGCAAACGCAGGAACATCACTAACAGAAATCAAGGCAATATGGCAACATCTGAACCCATTTCTCCTTTACCAGCAAGTCCTGGATACCCCATCACACCAGTAAAACAAGACTTGGATTTAAAATCACTGGTCATGATGCTGGTACAGGAACACATGAAGGACATACTTAAAGAAATTCAGGAGAAAATGGATCAAAAGTTAGAAGCCCTTGCAAGGGAAACACAAAAATCATTGAAAGAAATTCAGGAGAAGACAAAAGCCAATAAGTAGAAAATGAAAAAAACACTTAAAAAAATGCAGGAGAACTTTGGTCAACAGGTTGAGGTCATGAAAGAGGAAACAAAAAAATCTCTTAAAGAATTACAGGAAAGCACAAACAAGCAAGTGAAAGAGCTAAGCAAAACCATCCAGGATCTAAAATCAGAAGTAGAAACAACTAAGAAAACTCAAAGGGAGACAACTTTGGAGATAGAAAGCCTTGGGAAGAAATCAGGGGACATAGATGCAAATATCAACAACAGAATACAAGAGATAGAAGAAAGAATCTCAGATGCTGAAGATTCCAGAGAAACCATGGACTCAACAGTTAAAGAAAATGCAAAATGCAAAAAAGCTTGTAACCCAAAATATCCAGGAAATCCAGGACACAATGAGAAGACCAAACCTAGGGATTATAGGCATAGATGAGAGTGAAGATTTACAACTTAAAGGGCCAGCAAATATCTTCAATAAAATTATGGAAGAAAACTTCCCTAACCTAAAGAGAGAGAGATGCCCATGAATATACAAGAAGCCTACAGAACTCCAAACAGACTGGTACAGAACAGAAATACTTCCTGTCACATAATAATCAAAACACCAAATGTATTAAATAGAGAAAGAATATTAAAGGCAGTAAGAGAAAAAGGCCAAGTAACATATAAAGGAAGACCTATCAGAATCACGGCAGACTTTTCACCTGAGACTTTGAAGGCTAGAAGATCCTGTGCAGATCTCATGCAGACTCTAAGAGAAAACAAATGCCAGCCAAAACTATTATATCCAGCAAAACTCTCAATCACCAAAGATGGAGAAACTAAGATATTCCATGACAAAACCACGTTTACCCAATATCTATCCACAAACCCAGCCCTACAAAGGATAATAGGAGGAAAACACCAATACAAGGAGGGAAACTTCACCCTAGAAAAAGCAAGATAACCTTTCATCAAACCCAAAAGAAGTTAACCAATCAAATTTAAAAAATAACATCAAAAATGACAGGAAGTAACAATCACTATTCCTTAATATCTCTTAACATCAATGGAGTCAATGCCTCAATAAAAAGACATAGACTAACAGACTGGATAAGGAAATAGGACCCTACATTTTGCTGCATACAGGAAACACACCTCAGGGTCAAAGACAAAAACTACCTTAGAGTAAAAGGCTGGAAGACAATTTTACAAGCAAATGGTCTCAGGAAACAAGCTGGAGTAGCCATTTTAATATCAGATAAAATTGATTTTCAACTCAAAGTCATCAAAAGAGACTCTGAGGGACACTTCTTGCTGGTCAAAGGAAAAATACAACAAGAAGAACTCTCAATCCTAAACATCTATGCTCCAAATGCAAGGGCACCCTCATTCATAAAAGAAACTTTATTAAAGCTCAAAGCACACATTGCACCTAACACAATAATTGTGGATGACTTCAACACTGCACTTTCCTCAATGGACTGATCAGGAAAACAGAAACTAAACAGGGACACAATGAAACTAATTGAAGCTTTGGAACAATTAGATTTAACAGATATATATAGAACATTCTATCCTAAAGCAAAAGAATATACCTTTTTCTCAGCACCTCATGGTACCTTCTCCAAAATTGACCATATAAATGGTCACAAGACAGACCTCAACAAATATAAGGAGATCGAACTAACCCCATGCCTCCTATCAGATCACTGTGGAGTAAAAGTTGTCTTCAATCACAACAAAAACAACAGAAAACCCACATACACGTGGAAACTGAACAATATTCTACTCAATGATACATGAAGAAATAAAGAAAGAAATTAAAGACTTTTTAGAACATAATGAAAATGAAGACACAACATACCCAAATCTATGGGACACAATGAAAGCAGTGCTAAGAGGAAAACTCATAGCCCTGAGTGCCTCCAAAAAGAAAATGGAGAGAGCATACATTACCAGCTTCATGACACACCTGAAAGCCCTGGAACAAAAAGAAGCTATTTCACCCAGGAGGAGTAGAAGGCAGGAAATCATCAAACTCAGGGCCAAAATCAATCAAGTAGAAACAAAGAGAACCATACAGAGAATCAACAAAACCAGGAGCTGGTTCTTTGAGAAAATCAAGAAGATAGATAAATCCTTAGCCAGACTAACCAAAGGACACAGAGACAGTATCCAGATTAACAAACTTAGAAATGAAAAGGGAGATATAACAACAGAAACTGAGGAAATTCAAAAAATCATTAGATCCTACTACAAAAGCCTATACTCAACACAACTGGAGAATCTGGAGGAAATGGACAGTTTCCTAGACAGATATCGAACACCAAAACTAAATCAAGATCAAATAGATCAACTAAACAGTCCCATAACACCTGCAGAAATAAAAAGGGTCATAGAAAGTCTCCCAACCAAAAAAAGCACGGGACCAGATGGCTTCAGTGCCGAGTTCTATCAGACCTTCATAGAAGACCTAACACCAATACTCTTCAAACTATTCCACAAAATAGAAACAGAAGGAACTCTACCCAACTTGTTCTATGAAGCCACAATTACACTGATACCAAAACCACACAAAGATCCAACAAAGAAAGAACTTCAGGCCAATTTCTCTTATGAATATTGATGCAAAAATACTTAATAAAATTCTTGCCAACCGAATCCAAGAGCACATCAAAACGATCATCCACCATGATCAAGTAGGCTTCATCCCACTGATGCAGGGATGGTTCAATATACGGAAATCCATCAATGCAATCCACTACATAAACAAACTCAAAGAAAAAAAACCATATGATCATCTCATTAGATGCAGAAAAAGCATTTGACAAAATCCAGCATCCTTTCATGCTAAAAGTATTGGAAAGAACAGGAATTCAAGGCCCATACCTAAACATCGTTAAAGCAATATACAGCAAACTGGTAGCCAACATCAAACTAAATGGAGAGAAACTTGAAGTAATCCCACTAAAATCAGGGACTAGACAAGGCTGTCCTCTCTCTCCATATCTTTTCAATATAGTACTTGAAGTTCTAGCTAGAGCAATTAGACAACATAAGGAGGTCAAGGGGATACAAATTGGAAAGGAAGAAGTCAAATTATCACTATTTGCAGATGACATAATAGTCTACTTAAGTGACCCGAAAACCTCCACCAGAGAACTCCTATAGCTGATAAGCAACTTCAGCAAAGTGGCTGGTTATAAAATCAACTCAAGCAAATCAGTGGTCTTCCTATACTCAAAGGATAAGCAGGCTGAGAAAGAAGTTAGGGAAATGACATCCTTCAAAATAGCCACAAACAATATAAAGTATCTTGGTGCGACTCTAAACAAACAAGTGAAAGATCTATATGACAAGAACTTCAGGTCCCTGAAGAAGGAAACCGAAGAAGACCTCAGAAAATGGAAAAATCTGCCATGCTCATGGATTGGCAGGGTTAATATAGTTAAAATGGCCATCTTGCCAAAAGCAATCTACAGATTCAATGCAATACCCATCAAAATCCCAATTCAGTTCTTCACAGAGTTAGAAAAAGCAATTCTCAAATTCATCTGGAATAACAAGAAACCCAGGATAGCTAAAACTATTCTCAACAACAAAAGAAATTCTGGGGGAATCAGTATCCCTGACTTCAAGCAATAGTGTTAAAAACTGCATGGTATTGGCACAGTGACAGACAAGTGGACCAATGGAATAGAATTGAAGATCCAGAAATGAATCTACACACCTACAGTCACTTCAAAGAAATGAAACAGATTTTTTTCAGGAAACTATTCAGATCAGATAGGCTTTCGCCAGCATCTGTTCCTTTAATCAATTTCTGAAAGATCCTGTCTCCATACACAGCCACATTTTGATTTATGGGATTTGGAGTCTTCACTATATGAGTTGGTAAGGATGGATAAGCATGTGGTATAACCTGTGGGGGAAGAGTTGGGAGGAGTTAGGGGATGGGAAGCATGATCAGAATATGTTATATAATTATTTTTTCAATGAAAAAAGCATTAAAAATATAAAGATGGATTAAGTATTAGGACTTAAGGCTTCAGGCAGTGGGGGAACACGTGATCCCTATCTTTAAAAAAATCAATACCCATAACCAATGTAGCAAATAAGTAAAATGAATGGAATATTGACATTGGCTCCATCTTTATATAGCTAAAACAAGGTCCCCAAATAGAAATAGTAGAGCTCACTGAGGAGAATGGAAAGATCCAGGTTATAATCTTCAGTTGTCTCCAACAAGCAAGTGTACCCCCAAAACAGTAGGGGGCAGCAGAAAAGTCAGGGTAAGGAGTAACTATCACCTTTCTATTATAAATACATTACTTTCTGTCTATTTACCATTGTTCAAAAAGACAATACTCAAAAGGTCTTAAGATTTAATGTGATGGAGCATAGGCAAAGGTTAAATGCTGCTATTGATGCTTTTGTGTTTTGACTAGATAAGGGAGAATTTCTAAAAGCTAGATAAGACTTTGGGTTGAGAAAGATAAACACCACCTTAAGGTTTGAAAGAGAGTAGAAAATAGTAAGCTGAAAGTAGCTAACAAATAGAGAACATCACAGTTATCACTTGTGGCTCTTTAATACACCTGTGCCTGGGGAAAGAGATGCTTGTTGTCTCCAGTGTGAATCTTGAAGCAGGTATCATCATGGGAAACACAATCTAGGGTGACCCAGACCCTTGACAAATGGGGCCCTTTGGCTCAGAGTCATCATCCATACACTTCAAGGTCATCTTCTGCCATGGGTAGTCTCTGGGGAACTCTACAGGCCAGCACGGTTAATTACACTAACAGCTGAGGAAATTATATCTGCCCAACACAGCCTAGGAAGACGAATACCTCTCTTCCGTAGTCGCAGGGGGACGTTAATGGTATTTTTATTAACTTGTGACCGGTTGACTGCTATTAGAATATAGATTGTATGCATAAACCAGGTCAGGGACTCCAGATATGATTATGGAGCAATTACTGCTGCAGCCACCAGGCTTCTGATCATTGCTGGCACAGAGAAATTGTAAGACTCTAGGCTGCTGTTTGGAATTCTGCAAGAAGAAATGCTCAGGATCAAAGTTTATGTTGTCTCTTTGTGTCTCCTTGAGATTGCAATTTGTGATTTCTATGATTAGACTTTCAGACAAAGGCTCCCAAAGAGAAAACTACAAAGGATAGATGATGATTAGGGTAATCTTAGATTGTGTCTGATCAAGGTTGAAAATGTTCCTTATTGAAATGGTTCTGATTAAAATATACGCAGCTTGCTAGAATTCTATTGATGCAGGTTTTTTTTTTATTTTATTTTTTTTTATAACCAATGGCCGGATTATATTTTGACCTGTTACCTGAGTAATATGGAAATTCTCTTTTGCAATTATATACATAGTGATATGAAATACAGCACTAAGCACTTTAGTCCTGCTCTTTAGAGACACATATTATTGGTAATGCCACTGAGGTTGCCAAAATGTTTTGAAAGTCGATATCTGAAGATGCTGATTTATATTCTGCAAAGTGCATTCTTTATTCTGCCAGTGCATTATTTATAATGACAACCCTCTCCCCTTTAGTTGAAGTAAAGTTTATGCAACCCCTTTTAAACTCTCGTTTTTGCATGTCTGGTGAGATCAGAATGGACAAATGGTACGTACCTACCATTAAAACAGTAAGTCACAGGATGAATTAACTGACTTGGCTAAAAACAAAATACTACACATGGAGACTCACATCCTAATTTAGAAGAATCTAGTGACTGAAGACGAAAAATAGGGGGCTGGAAAAATTGCTCAGCAGTTAAGAGTACATGCATTCTTGCTCACACCTGGAGCTTTGGTTTTGTCTTTGCTATTTTCAACGTTAATTACTTACCCCATTTGACTTCCATGGATCTGTTCTCCAATTCATTAACTGTTTCTTCAGCTGAATCTATCTTACACTTAACCTCTCTGTTGTCTATTGAGGTTTTTTATGTCAAGGGTTACATTTTTTTCATCTCTTTTCTGTTGGGTTGGTTTGTTTGCTTACTTTGATCTTTATGTTGTTTATTTTTTTATTTGTTTGTTTGGTTAGTTTTGTGGCCTCGTGAGATTGTTTCTTTATTACAAATTTATCTTGAGTAGATTCTTTGGGATTCTGATGGGACATGATTATAAAACAATCCTCCCAAGGCTGCAAGGCAGTTTCTTCACAATTGCTTTTCTCTGGGAAAACAATAGTCTCTGGGTTCAGCATTATGTGCCTTCATGCCCTAGGATGACTAAGACTCCAGAACAGACAGATTAGCACTCCTCTTGTCCCTTATTGCTCACAAGTAGTTTTTTATATACTTGACTTTTGCAATTGGCAATGTTCCTTACAACTTCCCTGACCTCATTGAGGTTACATTTTCCCTACAATATATACACATATATAAATATATATGTACATTATATTTGTACATATTACATATTTTCATACACGTGTGTGTGTGTGTGTGTGTGTGTGTGTGTGTGTGTGTGTATGTGGTGTAGTGTTTTTACCTCTTGTTTTCTTTCTGGCAATAAAACACATGAAGTAAGAAACAAAGCTTAACACAGTCTGTACTTCCTTAAAACAAAGCCAGGGGTACTTTGGCCACAGAACTGAAACTTTAAAATCCACATAAAACATTTAGTTCTAGGTTAATCTGTTTGTACTGTATCCTACAAAATGCCACCACCAATACCCTCACATACGCACAAACATATATGCAGTCACGACCATACACAATTACAAACGACAGCTCATTGGTTAAATATATTAAAGGAACCCATACACATATTGTTTTGTGGGTTTATAATTTACCTAAGATATATTTAATTAGGAAATGTTATTTATCTTGTCATTTGAGTCTATAAAATTCCATTTCCCTTCTGACTGCTGTGTGCATGCATGTGCATATCTGTAGTTAAATGTCTTGCATAGTTAAAAAATGATTATTTTACAATTGTTGCCTTTGAAGCGTGTAGTACTTAAAACAACCCTCTTTGCAAATTCTCAAGAAAATCATAAAGTCATGATTCATAATACTATCTTTAACATCAAAGAACTTTCTGGAGACAATAAGTGAACACATGGGTGAATATTCCACTTGCTTCCTGAATTGATTTGTAAGAATTCAGTTTCTCTTTTTACAAACTTACTCATTTACTGACTTTCTCTCTACCACATTAAAAATAAATCATTGCTATTTTTATCTTGAAAAAAAAAAAGAGTACATGCATTCTTGCGGAGTACCAGCATTTGGATAATAGCCCTTGACATATCAGATTATTTACAACTGCCTCTTACACCATCCTTCTTCTGACTTCCACAGACATACACATAGACACACATACACACAAAGCATATACTTGAGACAGATATATAAATTAAATAAAATACTACAAATAGTACAACCACTATCACAATTACTACTACCTGTATCACTACTACTACTACTACTACTACTAATAATAATAATAATAATAATAATAAAACTGGACTTTCCAGTTTTCTGAGACATGATAAGAAGAACTAAGGTTCTTCGTTTTAAATTGAAAATAGATTCTTCTCTCATACATTGCATCCTGACCTCTCTTATGCAATACATCCTAGCCACAGTTTCCCTTCCTTCACTCCTTTGAGGACCCCTAACACTCCCTTTCCTCCATATCCACTATTCTGGTTCCCTTCAGAAAAGCACAGCCACCAAAAGACAGCAACCAAACAAGACAAAAGAGAAGTCAATAAGGCAAGGCAAAACAAACCAAGCAAAACAAAACCCTCCTATCAAGGCAATAAAGCCAACCCAATAGGAGGAAAAGAGTCCCAAGAGCAGGCAAAAGAGTTAGAGATAGAACATGTTTCTACTGTTAGGAGTCTCACAAACACTACAGTAACAGCCTTAACATGTATGCAGAGGACACAATGGAAACCCATGCAGGCCCCATGCTTGATGCTTCAGGCTCTTGTGAGGCCAAGTTCTTTTTAAGTGAGCCCCGAATGGAATTCTTGTAGTTACTCAAAACAGATGAAGATAGTAACTGATCGGAAAGATAAATCTATTTATTGATAGTAGTTTTTGTATGAGGCAAATTTGTACTCTGAATATTCTTCTGCAATGGTTTTTTTAAGTTCTTAAATTAAAATATTTATCTTATTTTAAGGGAAACGTAATTATTTTCATTTATAACATGAGACTGCACTCAGAAAAGATTGAATGATGATTTAGTCTGGCACATGTAGTCTTGGGTGCTCAAAAAATCATGATGATTGTAAGCTTTGCATCAGACTAATGTTATACAATTCTAATCTCCTTTCTAACCTATTAACAAAGTAAAATTGAGTGCATCATGCAACTGTTATCAGCCTCAGCAGAAAGCAACCTTTTCTAACAAAATTAAATGAATAAAGCAGAATGCATATGACATAGTTGTTGAGATACAAGAGGCCCACAGCAAAGTTCACACCCCCTCACACACTGTGTTTCCCCCCTCCAGGTTAGTGGATGTGCAAACATTGAGTGCATAGGGTTCTGCTTGTAACTGGCTGAGAGATTAGCAGGAGGTCAAAGGAAATTTGTTATAAGTTCTAGGTGGTGGCGGAAAAGCACTGTTTTCAGATTGGAAAAAAAAAAACTTGAATAACTCAAATTATCTGTTTAACATCTGCAATTTCTTCTGCTCTATTCCTCTTCCAAAGGTCCAGAGCAAATGGCCTTTGAATTTCAATCTTAATATGAAGAGAAAGAGGGAAGATGCTTGACATTTAAAAACACTAACATTCAAATAAACATTACCTTGATAGGTTTGATTTATCCTCCTTTTCCTCAGTCATCTTTTGGTATCATGGGACAGTCAGAAAAGTGTGTCCTCAGGGAAAGTGGGAAAAAGAAGTCACAAAGGTCCTTTAATGCCCTGAACCTAGAGAGCTCTGAATGAAAGAAAAACAAAACAAATCAAGCAAATAAACAGCAAAAACACCACCAATAACAAAACAAGTTCTACCCACAGGATAATGTAAATAGTAACAATCATCTCATAATTATTTTACAGTTCCTATTAACATAATTAAGTAGGACACAATATCATGTATACTTTCTTGTGCTTATTTTGATTTACCACCTTGTCTGGAGCCTAGTAACAAGCCTCTTGAAACAAACAAAAAAAAATACTAATACCCTTACTGTTGGGAAGGAGAAAATGAGGAAGACCAGGACATCTTGGGCAAGTTTTCTACATCAATCTCAAAAGAGGTGCAGTGATATAAGGAGTTTAATATTGGTAAGAATTAAATTAAGCAAAGGACTTTGTATCTGCTTCTTTACATTTCTGTATGGATATTTTAGAAAGAAGAGAGGGAGGAAGGATAAGGGAGAGGGAGAAGAAGAGAGCTATAAATTGCAAAATATCAAGTAAGCCTAACATTTATCTACCTGACAATTTTCTCTGACTGGTTTTGCATATACCATTATTCCCATTAGTGTGGACATGTGAAGTCAATGAACACTGTGTTGAATGGAAAATATCATGAGCTTGCTGGAACTATGCATATTTAGGGAATCTTCTTATTCAGCATAAATTGTCTTCTCATTCCAGGAAAAAATACGGTTCCATAGCTCTTTAATCATATCCTGGGTGTCCATCCTGTTATATTAATAGATTTTGCATTTAAATAGTGAAAACAGAATCAGTCTAAGGATAACAAGTTATCAGTAAACTCAGAAAGAGGAATCCTCTCTCCACAGTGGCTGTGTCACTTGCTCTCTGGAATGGAATGAGAATACTCTCACCTTTGCCAGGACATGTCTTTGAGGAAGTAAACCACAGAAAAAGCAGGCTGCTTAGTTTCTTCTTGTAACCATAAATCTTTCTATTTTATTTTTTTATTTTTTAACCTGCTGAAAATTCTGATAATGATACTATTTTAGGGCAAAATGCTAAGACACTCTCCTCCAGGCTTATCAATCTTGTATTTGTTTTCTAGTTGCTGTGAACAAATACCCTGGCAAAAACAACGTAGGGGAGAAACATTATATTTAAGCTCAAGGTTCCAGGTTCCAGTCTATTATACCAGGAGTTTTGCAGCAGTAGGCACATGAGGACACTGGCCACATTGTATATATTATCAGAAACAGAATGCAATAAATGCATGCATGCTGATTTACAAGTCATTTTTTCCACAACTTGTACAGATCGGTCCACACCTTGGGATTCCTACCATTCATGGTAGTTAGACCAATTAATCAAGATCATTTCCATCAGCCATATCCACAGACCAGCCTACTATAGACAATTCCCCACTGAGATTCTCTTTACAAGTGATTCTTTCTTGGGTTGAGTTGACAATTAGCACTTGTTATACTATCAAAACTAGAGCTCAGAATAAGAAATTCATTAGTTCATCACAATTTACTTGAAATGGCCACCCATAACTCAAAGAAATAGATAATTTCCAATGGGATTCATGATGCTCCTTTACTTGGTGAGTTGTATTAAAATTTAAATTTCATCCCTGTATCATTCACTAAGGTAGTGATCATTGCCTTGTATAGGTATTTAAACGTGATGTGTTAGACAGTTCCAGACTGGACTTATTGTCTTATAGGAAGGAGTGATCCAGCATTATAAAAGGCATATGGAGGTTCTTTTAATATTGAATGCATTCTCTTTATCAATCACTTTCTCGATTGTAATGAGGATAACCAATGTTTAACAGAGCAAATATTTATGATGTTTACCAGCAATGCATCAATTTCTTTGTCTATTTGTTTGTTTGTTTGTCTGTTTGTTTGGAAGAGCCTCCAGAGAAGATACATAAATGCATAAAGGCTTAATTCAGTGGATGTCATACATGCTGTGCTACAAATGACTTGCATGAGCAGTGGGGAGGGGGGAGTTTGAGAACAGAGCTCCTTCCACTGGGCTGGCTCCATGACTCATCCTCCAGAGGCATTTATAGGGCTTGGGAGGCTGAAGTGTTGGATGTTTGATTTCACTGCACAATCTTAAGCAAAACATACATTTTTAAAATGGCTAAACATCACCGTAGCTTCGGTTTCACTCCCCGCTTTCAACATCATCCTTTTTCCTAGTTACTTTCATTTCCTAGTTTCTTTTAAAGTCCCAGAAACATTTTGTGACAGTACAGCACACATGTAATCAGTTGTATACAAGTCATGAGTTGGCATACAGACAACAAAAGAAGCACATCTGTGTAGTCACCCTTTAGAGCAAGGAACCAAACAGCTGACCTTCACAGCAGGTGCTCAGACTTCCATTGTTCATCCCTTTTCAATGCTGACTTTTGACATAATGGATTGGGTTGACACAATTTCTAGCTTTACCTGAATTGAAGTTATTCAATGTGCTATGTTGTATGTGACTTCTGTTGATCAGTTACTTTGATGAAATTCATCCTGCTTGTGATATCTAAGTGTAATTCATTTTAAAAGATGATAGTCCACTGGAAAATCTACACAACTTATTTATACATTTCTCTATTCATGGATACTTTTCATGTGGATGTGTCAAATGTCATACATTCTTATACATATGTTAGCATTTTACTTATCCATGTATTTCAGAAATGTCTAGAAGTAGACTTTTTTAATCACTTGGCATGGCATGTTTAAGTTTATTATATAGTATTATTTATAGTTACTTTAGCATTTACACTATCACAGCCAATGCACAAAAATTGCCTACATAAGGTCAAGTAATTGTTGCTCTAAGTAATGACTCAACGGATGTGTTCTTTTTGTGAACATCTGTTGCCAGTATGCCAACTCATGATTTATATTCATTTTATTACATGTGTGCTATACTGCAACAAAGTATTTTTGAAGTTCTAAAAGAAACTAGGAAATCAGAATGACTGAGAAAAAGAGGTAACATTAAAAAATAGGACAAACTGAAGCTGAAATGACTTTTTAGCTGTTTTTAAAAAATGTGTGTAGTTTCTCACTGTCTTTGGGTTTTATGGTTATGAAGAGACACCAAGACCGCAGCAACTCTTCTGAAGGAAAGCATTTAATAGGGGTAGCTTACAGTGCAGAGACTTAGTCTATTGTTGGCACAGTGGGAAACATGAGAGCCTGCATGCAAATATGATGACCAGCAACTGGAAAGATGTTTTCCCATGGATGGGGGATTTTAAGTCTATGGTTCTTGTAAGTAGCACTATTATTTCATGAGGTATAATACCATGTAAACTATATATATATATATATATATATATATATATACCATAATTATACCATGTAAACTATATATATATAAATGTGTGTGAGTGTATATATATATATACACACACATATAATATACATACATATATACACATGCACACACACACACACATATATATACATATATATACATATATATACATATATATATATGTACGTATCCAAACAACTTAAATGCCCTGTACACATCTTTGTAAGTAAACTTAAATAATAGGTTTCCCTATGACCTTGTCAAATATCCTTAGTGTTATATCTCCCTCTATAACCCTCTGTTACCTCATTTTTCCTATTTTTCTTTCATAGCACCTGTGTTTGGTTATACCTATCTTCAGAGCTCTTTCAGTGTTGATGATTTGACCATTTCTATAGTACTTTTATTCTACATAAACAGTCACAGGATCTATAGCCATTCATCTCTCATTATAGCACTTTTATTCAGTTTCCCTTCAGAAATCTATGTTTCCAGCTTCTCTTTACTTGCTGCAATCTTTAACTTATTCGCATTATTCTATATAATGTCATGAAATATGTATATCTCCCTAAAGTGCATCCTCTTTACTTCGTTTTATTCATTCACATGGTTCTATATAATCTGATCAAATATGTATATCTTTCTAATCTGCATTTTTGGTTGTGTTTCTTTCATCCTTAAAGCCTGTAATGCTCTCTGTTACTTTCAAATACCAGCTTCAGAATATTTATAAACTCACTTCAAATTTCTAACCTCATCTTTTCTTGCCACTCCTCCTTCCTCTCCCCTCTTTCTTCTTCTCCCTTCTTCTTCCCCCTCCATGTTTGCTACAGGGTCTCATACTTCAGCCCAAGGTGCATATAATTTACAGTATGTGTATTGTAAGAAACCAACTTCTGCATTGGTTTCTTAATTGCTGGGTTTGTAAGCATGAGCCAACACACACCTACCTTATTTTGAGAGATGCTGGTCTGAGATAGTCTCACATTATAGTGCAGGCTAGCCTGGAACTTGCTTTGGAGTCCCACTGGATCTCAACCTTGCAGGAGCTTTTCTGCTGTGTCCAATCAATTAGAATCATAAAATGAGTCACCGCACATGAGTAAAATTTGTATTATGTACATTTTAGTAATTTGTCTCCAATCTTTCCCATGTGCGTCAATTTAGTTTTTACCATAGGCAGATATTTGAGTGCATCTTATCCAAGACCACCATCTCTTCTTTCTCTATGCCTACATCATGTATTATGAAAAATACTGTTTCAGAAACTAAATAACCTTTCTTTCTCTCACTGGGCCCTTTGATACTTTACTCTGTTGCAAACAAAAATAACTGCCATTGTGTTCTTTGAAATAGTTTTAGATCCTAAATGATAGGTATGGTCATGCCTGAAGAATAGACTCAACTTAGCACAGTCTTAGTGAATGAATGACCGACAAACATTTTTAAAATTGAAATGAACATTCACTGTATGTATGTGTTTACTTGAAACTCTTTTGATTGCTCAAATTCAAATTCACTCACTAAAGACTGCCAGATTTCCTGTGCCAAACAACATACTCTTTGTCTATGAGAGGTATATAAGTTGGCCAAATATTAAAACATGTTAGAGTGGCAGGATTCACAATGTCTCAGACTGGTGATAGAAGTTATACTTCAAAGATCTAAGCATTTCATCAAAATTGATTTTTCAGAAAGAAAGATAAGATTTGGATTAAGCTGACAGTTTCTGCATAGCCAAAATAATGTTAATATATATTAGATTAACTTCTAATTTTCTTTTGCATAAGTAACCCTTCACAGTGTTAAGGTTTGCTCATATCTTACCATAGAATAGAGTCTCTTTCTCTCCTCCCCATGACTACTTTCTGTTTTATCTCAAATAGTACTTGTTTCAGAAACCAATTAAGCTTTCTTTCTCGGTGTTAATAGGGTCTCAAATAAGGTCTGTAAGAGCCCTGAAGCACGATCCACTGGACTCTTCATAGTATTTTTTAACACAGTGTTATATGGAAGAAGGAACAGAATACACATCAAAGAATCTGATAGACTAATTATTATTCTTGAAAGTTGTAAGAGTTTGGAATAGCCACTCAGTCTTAAGTTTTTTGCTGTTATTTATTTTGTTTTGTTTTGTTTTATTTTGTTTTGTTTTTCGAGACAGGATTTCTCTGTGTAGCCCTGGCTGTCCTGGAACTCACTCTGTAGATCAGGCTAGCCTCGAACTCAGAAATCCACCTGCCTCTGCCCCCCAAGTACTGGGATTAAAGGCATGCACCTCTACTGCCGGGCTTTTGCTGTTATTTATAAGGTGAGATAATATTAAAATTTTATAACCCAAGTAAAAATGAAATTACATATTATATTCAAAATTAGATACTAATGTGACTGAGTCTTAGCTATGTGGTCATCCTTAAGCCAAACTGAATTAAGGTCTCTCTGTATTGTGATGATCATTTTGTATTTTCATATTGAAATTTTATCATGGATTATAACCTATGATTATAATTGTTGCTCTCTGTAAGGTCTGTGAGATTATGCCTTAGCATAATATTATATACACAGACTCAGTTCATGACCACATTTATTTACTAAACAGAAGTGCGATTATTAGAATGGCAATTTATTTTATTTTCATACATCTACATCATTTGCATATATATGTATGTATGTATATATATATGTGTGTGTGTGTGTGTGTGTGTGTGTGTATTAAGAATATGAAGTAAAGTAGTTGAAGTCTCTTTTCACCAAAGCAGGTTTTATATATTTCAATAACTTTTACCTTTTGAAAAGAAAATCTTTTTAAAACTTTGTCCATATTTTTATGACACAGCATGCTGGCTAATTTTGTGTCTACTTGACACAAATTAGCAACATCTGAGGAGAAGGTATTTCAATTGAGATAATGCCTCCATAAGATCAGGTTGTAGGCAAGCTTGTAGGGCATTTATTTAATTGATGATTCACTGGGGAGTGCCCAGCCTTTTGTAGGTGGTGTCAGCCCTAGCCTGATGCTCCTGAATGCTATAACAATACTGGATGAGCAAGGCATGAGAAGCAAGCTGATAGAAGGCACTTCTCCATGGCCTCTGAATAAGCTCTTTCCTCCAAGTCCTGCCTGGTTTGAGTTCCTGTCTAGGATTCCCTCCATGGATTAAGAATCCATGACTAAAGATTTATCTATAAGCCAAATAAACCCATTCTTCTTGAAGTTGCTTTTGGTCCTTGTGTTTCACTACAGCAATAGAAATGTACTGAGTTCAGTTATCAATTTTGTATTTCCAGAGCATATAAGCCAGGTGTCCCTTACGCAGAATGTCATCAACTGTGCTTAATTTTTCTGTTGAAACAGTTTTACTTTTTATTTTTATTTTACATGTATGGACATTTTGCTTGCTCCTGTATATACACATCTTACATTGAGAGTAGCCACGTAAGTCAGAAGAAGTCATCAGATTCCGTGCAACTGAGGTTGCAGATGGTTGTAAGCTGCCATATGGATGCTGGGAACAAAACCCAACTCCTTTGTAGGAGCAGCAGGTGCTTTTACGCAGGGATCCATCTGACTATCACAGAAGGCTTTATTTTTCAGAAGTGTTAAGTGCCTTTTTGAATTAAATGTCACAAATTAAGCAGCAAATTCTAGTTTTTATTTGACTTGAAGCTTTACACACCACCAATAAAACTGATTTTCTTCCATAATCATTAAAACTCATTAATAAAATAGGTTTTACATATGAACAAGAAAAGCAATTGGTTCTCAGGCCATTCCCAGTTCTGTTTTCAGGTACATAGGCATTACCATTAATTGTGTCTTCAAAAAAGTGTTATCGATATAGGAGAGGCTTCAGGAGAGCGAGGGAAATAGGCATATTTTATGACAGTTCAATTGGTTGTTACTAGATCTCTACTGAGGATTAATCCTATCTACTGAGCATAGGATTAAGAACTCCATGCTGTGGAGTTCTTGCCCTAGACATATCAAATGATAATACAATGTGAATCCCAAACTACATATTGTTTTTGTTGTTGTTGTTGTTGTTGTTGAAACAGGGTTTCTCTGTGTAGCCTTGGCTAACCCAGAACTCACTTTAAAGCCTTGAACTGAAAAATCTACCTGCATCTGCCTCCCAAGTGCTGGCATTAAAGGTATGTGGCACCACTGCTCGGCCTCACCAATATCAACAATAATTCTTCCCCATCTTCCCAGAGCATTTTATTTCTCTAATGTCATATGTGATATTAACTGAATTTAAATCTCTATTATCACAAATCTTCTATATGGCATGAAGAGAATATCTCTGAATGTACCACACAATTCAATGACTCAGCTAACATCTAAACATTTCTCTTGTTTGATGGAATTCAGTTTCTTTGAAAAGTAGATTATATGGGTATGGGGTGACAGATCACTGGGCCAAGTACTTGTAGTACAAGCAAAATGACCTGAGTTCAGATACCATGCATCCATGTTGTAAGAGTCAGGCACAGAGGTGCAGGCCTTTAATATCACGGCTGGATGGGAGAGAATAGCAGATCCAGGTGACTTAAGGACCAGCCAGCCTAGACAGTTAATGTGCTCCGGGTTCAAAGAGACTTTGGCTCAAAAAAAAATATGGAAAACAATAGAGGAAGATACTGGATATAATCTCTGTTCTCCAAAAAGGTACATACGGACACTCACATACATCCACACATATATACATACACACATCTATCCCCTCCACATATACACATACAACACACACACACACACACACACATACATTAAATGTGAATTTTCCACTATGTTATTTGAAGTGATTCCATGTTGGAAATACCACATAAACAAATTTTGGCCTTATAAAAATTCTATTTAATTACAAAATATAAAATTGATAATTCAAGTAAAAGTAATCTAATTTGGTAAATATGCAGTTTTTATAGCCTTTAAACCATGAATCCCCAAAGGGCTGTTTTTAGGACTATATTTATATTCTTAGTATGGTTGTAATACAGGTGAAAATCAAAGAAATGTCAAAATGTCACCTGGGAACTGAGGTTAGAAAGGGAAGGTATCCCCCGGGCAATCGTGGTCTATAAGGAAATGATAATTCTAACACCATTACGACTAGAGTATAAAAACTGAGCTAAACAAAGTGAATTGAAATATTAGGACCAAAACCAAGCAAACAAAAAGAAAGAAGCAGGAAGTCATAGACTAATAGGAAGGTTGTAAGCCACCTGACATATTTATTACCCTTGGAAAAAAAATCTTACCTTTTCATATTTAAAATCAAAATCTAAAAATCAAAGAATTTACATGGTGATTTCAAATAATAGCTGCCCTACTCATTTAAGTGTTTCTTGGTGATTTCAGTTAGATAAGAGCTAGGCTGCTATTTGTGGGAATCAATTCTAAGACAAAAATCGCAGGAAAAGGTGACTTGGGTCTTTTGAGCAGTTAGCTCTATCTGTCACATACCAGGATAAGCTAAAAGAAAAATGGCTGTCTATGGCTTCCTTCTCTTTTTTGTTTTCCTGGACTTAATTATTTTACTTTTTTTATTTATTATTATTAAGAGATCACATTGGCTGAGGCATACAAAATGCAAAATGGTAATTAAGAGTGATTCAGGCAGCTCCAGCTGGCTCTGGAAGAGCTCCCAATAGGTAGCCTGACATTTCTACACTTTAAGACTCCCTCCTCAGATGCAGTTCAGAGCAGACAACCTTGATTCTACCCATTCGATTTAAACAACAGAGAAACTGCAAATAGTAAAAGTCACTTCTCTTGGGCCAGCTTAACCTGACAGAAAATTCAAGGAAGGAAAGTGATGGGAAGAGAGGTTACAGAGAAGTATTTAAACATCCACTTATCACTTCACATTCTTTAAAGTGTGTCTCTAATTAGTCAGTGAGCCTTCAGATGCTAAATCGTGTCACTGTCTCCGTGTTAGTTATTTGTACATAGCTGTTACCAAAATACTCAAGAGAGCAATTTCGATGCAGAAATTATTTATTTTGGCTCATGGTTTTGAAGCATAGAATCTGCAGTTGCTTGACCCTGTGAACTTGAGAAGAACCTGTGGTTGCAGAAGAATGGAGAAGATGGCTCAGCTGAGCTCATGGAAGACAAGACTCAGAGAGTGGGAGCATTACAGATAAAACCTTTATGGTTAGCTCCCTCTCTTTTAATTTTTGTAGTTTTTTGAGATTTTTTTTTTGTTGTTGTTGTTCTGCTTATTCTGGGCACTAAGGACTCACTTTGTAGTGCAGACTGGTCTCGAACTCAGAGATCCACATACTTCTGCCATCTTCCCGATGGAATTAAAAGCATGTTCTACAAGGCCTGGCATACAAATATAACCTTTAAAAGCACATGGCCTACTTTGGCCAATGAAACTTGACCTCCCCACCATTCTAGAACCATCACAAACAGTATCAACAACTAGTTTCAAAGCATGGATTCATCAGATGAGCCTCTGAGAAAGACTCTGTATCTGAGTGTCTGGAGAACTATTAAAACAATCTCTTTTTACTGAGACTTCTCAAATGATGGTTAGACAATAAGGACAAATTTTCCTTCCTTTCTTCAATTTCCCATATAAACAGAGAGCTTTGGGAAAGGCAATCTCTACTTTGGATTCCATTTCCTAAGATGCATTGATTATCCGTGTACCATTTGGTTCATCTTCCTCATCCTACCTTGCATAGCAGTGGCTGCTCCACATTATATGAGTCAGGCTAGGGACAGTTTCAAGAAGCATCAAAGCACAATAAGCTTCACAACCATAAAGTACCCATATCTTCAATCCTATCCTCATCAAATGCCCTCATTTTAAACAACCAGTTTTCTTCCTTGTGACTGCATCTGCTCTTTGGTCCTAATCTATCACTCCATCCCCCATCCTAAAATAGGCTCAAAAGGTTAAAATGGCACAGACATACTGCAAAATATTAATTAGAAAACACTAAATCCTTACAAGCATCTCTCATTTGGTAAATGTCTGCCTATGATTTTGGTCAGGACTGAGCATTAGATGGAGACTTCCAGAACAACATTCCCATTCTGGAATAAATGCCTTTTCTAACTGTACTAAGCAAAGGTTGGAACTTATATAAACACTACATTAGGTTTAACGATCTATTCGTATTGGGCCTGGTACTTCCCATGAATGATTTGGCTGTATTAGCATAAGATGCTTAAGGAAGTTATTGTTAATTATATTGTACATCTAAGAAGGTGAAAGAAACTGGAGTCCTTGCCTTTAATTATAAGATCCTACCATCTTTTGTGGTAATTGTAGTCATACCATATAATTATGTAGGAAGCATAGTTTGGGTGTATGGTTCTTTCTATTTTAAATCACATGGTGCATCCTCAGAGTACACATTCTTCATTTGCAGCTAGCATCCACAGGAAACCTTCCCCCTTCATTTCCTTACGCTTACCTCCTGCCCTTCCCACTGATCTCAAAGAATGATTGACACTACCACTGATTGTGTTATCCCAGGTTTACCTAGAGTCTTCGACATTCTTGGGAACAGCAGAGTTCCTTTCGATCCTTATTTTTCTTGATGCTTTACTTAGCATGGTGTAAACTATCTGTGCCATATTTTATTCATATCTCCTTTTACATTTCTTCCTACTCGCTCCCTTTCAGTACCAAAGGAGATGCTGCTGCACTCACCTCTAACTTTTTAAGTTGTCTAAGAATCATCTATAATCTCTCTTCATGCATCATGCTACTTTCTATCCATCCATCTAGGGCACATACCTATTCTTAATCAAAACCATAATTTTAGGTTTAGAAATCTATAAATTCTCCACCTATTTCAATCTTTCTTTCCTTACCAACCATGGACACATTAGGATACTTTATGACTATTACTTTATGTAATCAAAATTTAAATCTCACTTCAAGAACTGCGAGAGAGGAGAGGTAGAGGAGAAATGATGTAATTGCATTTTAATTTTTAAAATGCAAATGAATCTTTAAAATGAGATGTGTAATGGATATCTCATTGAAGGTTTTTTTTCTTTTATTGAAAAGATACCTTATGTTAAGACAGTATCTCCTGATTGTTGCTTCCCCTCCTGCAACTCCAGTCAGTTGCTTGCCAGCACCCCTTCCTTATGCAGCTTCAGACTTTGTGTTATCATGGAACTTGTGTGTATGTGAGTATGTGTGACTCTGCACCTGTACATATTACTTATGCTTTTCCTTTGGCTCCTTTTCTTCTGTTTGGTTATTTTGTCCCCTTTCTACTTGTTTGCTTGCTATTTTATTTAATCATTCCTTAGAAACTTGATTGTTTTCTAAGGAGAAACAGAAAGGGAGAAGATCTGGGTGGGAGGACAGGTGGAAGGACTATGGCAGACAGTGGGGAAAAAACACAATCGGAATCGGAATACACTGTGTGTAAAAATCTCTTTTCAACAAAATAAACACAAGAACTTCAATTATATATAACATATATTAAATATAATATTTTAAATTTTATTTGTAATTCTTAAATTAAATATAATTAAATCACTTTCCCTGTACCTCTTTTTCTCTAACCCTTCCCATATCGTCCTCACTCCTTCAAAATATATTGCCTATTTTTGTTATTATTTACTTATATTTATACATATATTAATACACCCTGATAAATTTTTTTACTCTTACTTGTGTGTATTTGTTTGCAGAAATTATCACTTGGAATTAGATACCCAGGGAGTTGGCATTGTTTTGTTCTCACTTAGGCAAACAAATTCTTGAAGTTTCATGTGTGCAACTTGTTGCCATTTATAGGAGATACAATTTTGCAACAGATATCATTGTGTTTGTCTCATAATATTTTGTTATCTTCATATTGTGTTCCCTGATGGGGATGTTCTCATAATATGTTTGTCTCATAATATTTTGTTATCTTCATATTGTGTTCCCTGAGATTTAAGTACAGAGATAGTATTGTATAAATATCTATTGAGGTTGGAAATTCTATAGTTAATTGTTCTCTGTGTTTTGATCAATTATGGCTTTCTATACTGGTCTTTATGTACTGAAAAAAAGAACCATCTTGGATGAGGGGTGGGAGCCACAGTTATCAGGATATAATTGTAAGAATGCAGAGGGTGGTTAGGAATTATCTTGTTTAGAAAAGTTGAAGTAGTAGTTTCTTCTCTAAGATCTATGACCTTATCCCAGGCATTTGGCTATGATACCAATACCAGGCATGATTTGCCTCCTGTTAATGAGCTCTTAAGTCTTATTAAATAGCTTTGGTTACTGCCAAGATTTAAGTACCACTTTTGTATCTTTGGGATATCTTACTGTGATAGTCATTGTAGCTCATAGGAATCACAACCAAGTGATTGATTAAAATGAGAATATCAGGATAGAGATGATATGAAGGGAAAGGGTATAATACCCCAACTTAGCCTTTAAGCTCCACCTGTCAGAGGACTGGGTAACTGCCTGGGATGATGAGAGTTTTGGTTCTCAGAAAAAAGGAAAGCTTCATAAGAAACCACAGGGGCCTATAGATTTGTCTCTATAAACCCCTGTAAGACCTGTCTATGGGCTATTCAGCTGGGAAATACCAGAGAATGGTGTGGGCCAAAGTCCATCTCTTGATCAGTATATAATATTCAATATAGGTTGCTTCAAATTTGGCCCAAAACGGTGAAAATGATTTCTTTTCAACGAATCTAGGGATTAACACAGGGATTTTAAATGGGGAGAAAGAAAGGTTAATACAGAAGGAGAGTGGGGCTGAATGTAAACACTCAGGATGATCATACGCCATTTTAAAAAGATCATTCAAAGTCGCTCACAGAAAAAATATGTAAGACCACCATTGATGCCATTTTAAGGGTATGCTGGTCAGCCTCAACAAAAAATGTTTTAGAAATACTTACCAATAACCTGATTGGGCAAATCTTTTAGCTAAAAATTTCACCTGGAGGCATCTGTTGAAATATATTTGATCAAATACGAAGTCGTGTATAAATAGGCATATTTGCTCACATTCACATTCCTCATAATTAATATTGTATATATATATATATATATATATACATATATATATATATATATATAACCTAGGTAAACAACAGGAATCATTTGCTTTAAAATGGAATATTCACTTACAGTTGAGTGAAAGTTCAAAAGAGGAAAAGTACCTACCTAGATCTAGATCATAAGTAACGGTTTCCATGATGAGCTCACCCTTGTACTTTGTGAGAGGACACACATCTTTGGAAGGATACACAAGAATTGCTTATATTGGCTGATTTCAAAGAAAAGGTTAAGTATCCAAATCCACGGGAGTGAGAGGCCAACATTTTAGTACACCGTAAGACTGTCTGAGAGTCTGACTCTCCTCAGTACCCATATCAGGAGGATTGGCATTCTCACTTCCCCTCAGCACCCAATCAGAGAGGTTAAGGGACCAAGTCCCCAGTATTGAGCAAGAGGGAAACTTCCATTTGAATCTCTATTTGTATCTATTGAAATTTTAAAAATGCTTTTATATCATCTCTGAAATAAGTGGTTTCATATATAGTGAAGTAGCCAGACAGTAAAAACATTAATCATAATAATATTTAGTATGATATTAAAAGATAAAAACAAGAAAAAGGGTGACATACAAACTCTCTGCTAAAAGATCTAATTCTGTTAAAGTATTTTTTTTATATTTTGAATGGTTCATGTCTTATTTTTAATAAAAGTACACACATGTATGTGCATGTATGTGTGCATGCATGCGTGCATGTCTCTCTCTCTCTCTCTCTCTCTCTCTCTCTCTCTCTCTGTGTGTGTGTGTGTGTGTGTGTGTGTGTGTGTGTGTGAATTTATTCCTCAAGAGAGATTCAGGACCCTTCCAAATAAGGAATTGAGAAAAGTTTTATACCAGGTACCCATGAAAATAAAAAATAAATAAATAAAATTCTCAGTTTCAAAGTGTTGATTATTTTATTTTGTAGCTCAATTGAGGTATAATTCACATATAAGATCATATATACTTAAAGTATGCAATGTAATTGGACTGATGTATACACTGCAGAATGATTATCACAATTAAGATGATTACCATATCCAACACATCCATCCACTCACATTTACTGTTCTCTGTACTAGAATAGAAAGATTTACTCTCTTAGAAGTTTAAAATATACCATGTAATGTTATGAACTGCAGCTGCCAGGCCACTTCGTAGATACTCAGAACTCAGAACCACAAGTTTTTACCAGCAGGTCACCCCTTCCACAGCCTCCTGTCATTGTCTTGTACTCCCTGTTTCTGTGTATTAGACATTTGATTTTGAAATCACAGAGAAGTAACCTGAGAGTCATATTGTCTGGGTCTAGTCTATTTCATGTCGTCTAATGTTCTACAGATTGATGCATCTTAGCTCAAATAGAAAAATTTACTAATTCTTAGA
Source organism: Apodemus sylvaticus (assembly GCF_947179515.1). Lineage (NCBI taxonomy): Eukaryota > Metazoa > Chordata > Mammalia > Rodentia > Muridae > Apodemus > Apodemus sylvaticus. The sequence goes on along the minus strand of NC_067486.1, from coordinate 59,189,718 downwards.
CTGAATAATGCTTCCTTATTTTAGTCACACACAGATGTGTCTACACACAATATTTGTTATTCTATTTATCTGTTGCCCTAGGAAACGATGCACATATTGATACTGTATCTTGGCTCTTGTGAACAATGGTACAATGAAGTTGGTGTGCAGATCTCTGTTAGATAACAATTTTATTTCTTTTATATCCTGGCTACGGGTATTGTATAATATGATAAGAACACTTTAAAGGTTTTTAAGAAGCCTCCATTCCCAAAAGAAATGCAGACACGTTCTCTGTTTCCAACTTTATTGATATTATCTGTTATCTCTCATTATAAAACTGATTTTTATAATGCATCATAAACAATTCTATTGTCATAATGTTAATAGTAATTCAGTAAAAGCAAACACAGGAGAGATGCTAATTCTAAATTCTAATCAACTTCATTAACTCAAAGAGAAATTTGGAAGTGTTTGTTTTCTACTTGTAGATTTATATCCTTCAATGAGTCATAAAATAAATTTGACAAGTCAAAGTATTGTTTTAGAAAAGTTAGTGAATGAAATAGAACATTGGCATTTCCAACATTAAGCAATAACTATTTTCATGGGTGATAGAGGCATCTGATTATAATCAAGATGTAAGGCATTCTCTTTTGTTAGTCACAAAAAGTTCTGACAGTCTCTGAATTTTGAGTTGTAAGAATAGATTGCATGTTTTCTGTGTATGGCATTAAGGCATTAATACAATGAGACTAGTAAATACTTATAATTTGTAAACATCAATTTACATTTTCCAAGCGCACATTATCTAATTAGAATTGTGCTGCACAGTTTTCATGCAAGATATAATTAAATTTTATAACACTAGTGAAGGGCTACTTACATCTATTTTCAGTGAAAAACATGGGAAAGAAAAGTTATCTGGCCAGTGACTACATTTGATTTTGCAAAAAAGCTGCAACTGATCTCTAGGTGAGCTGATTTTAAAATCTGTAGTGGACAATCATGGTATACATTCTTTAGGGTAGATACATTCTGGTTTTGTTTGTGGTTTTATACTTTCACTTTTGTTTTGATTAGATGTCAAGAACTCTTATGATTTTTTTCCTAAAATTTTTATGTAGTTTTATTTTCTGTAGGAGTTTACAAAACTCACTTCTTATTTGAGCCTCTAGGTTCACACTTGCCCTTTCCCCAGCAAAACACCAGCTCTCCTCTGATTTAGAAAAAATTCACAGTGTTGTCCTCAGGAGTCACTGAGATCTCAGTGTTCACGTCTGGTAGCATTTAATTGTTCAGTCACCTCCCATATTAAATAAAAGTGCTACAGAGATGTTCCTTACTACAATGAATGCAGTTTTCTACTCTGTAAACAAATATAACACCATGTCAAAGGAGTGACTTGGTCAGAGGAATAATATGTGCGAAGTCGTTGCCTGGATAATGACATGAACCTAACAAATGGAAATTACTCTTTAATTTAAGAGAATATAATATATATTTAAAAATAACTGCTCCAATATAGTTTGGAATGCCTATGTTTAGTGATTTATGAGCTTAATTGATCTTCAGAGCTATCTTCCTACTAATTTTTCCTTTTATTTTACTTCTTTTAATTTTTACTTTCTAATCTATCAACTGTCCTCCAATTCCAATTTTTCATTCTTGGCTTTGCTTGGGGACACGTCTAATTCTTCTGTAGATTTCAATGGTGTGGCTTTTGAATTCTCAACAATGAAATGGACATTTGGTAGAAGCTATTTTATTTTGAAGTTTAATCTTTTCCATAGCCTAGGATTTTGCTCTCAGTCTTCCAATTATAATGGTTTATGTACACTATTTGTAAAAATAATAGGTTTTGTGAGGGCCCTCTGATCATACCTCCCACTCCCTGTGTACTCCCACTTCCTCTCCTTCCTCTCCACTTGACCTTGCTAACAATCCTCCAATTTATGCTATTCATGGATACACAGGCTAAGCCCAGCCTCTCTGTGTCCTTCTTGTTTCTGGGCAGCAGCAGGGGATTGCAACTAAAGGTTAGTTCCTTAAAGGAAATTGATGCTGGGTGGAACCTGATGTTACATTCTGTTGTCCCATCGGTTAGATATGTCAAAGCCTTCACACCATGTAGAGCGCTGGGGCCTTAGCTCTAATTACATTCGCCTCTTGCTAAATCCTTGAGAACATTCTTCTTCCTATGTGGTTTCACTTCATGTTGCCCTGGTCTCTCAGTACACTTGAAGTTCTCATGAAAGCGGCATACATCTGAATTATACCTTCAGTGGGACTATACAAATTTGTCAACCACTAAGCTTTCCCCCAGATGTCCTATGATGTTTTATCCCTAGAGAATAATATATTTCATATCACCCAATTTTTCCTTAGTGACAATAGCACATTTCTTTTCTGAATGGAATTTCCTAATATTTCTTGAAACTCTTTGAACTTTATTTATTTATTTTGGATAGAGAGTATTTCTACATAGCCATGATCCTGGTCTGGAATTCATTATGTAGATCAGGCTGGCTTGGAACAAACAAATCTGCCTTGTGCAGAATTCTGGAATTGAAAGCATGTACCAACACACCTTGCTTCCTTTAATATTTTACACTTTCCTAAAAATTATGCATATCTTCCCTCTTGTAGCAATGGTGTGGTGTGGAGTGTGTGTGTGTGTGTGTACGAGAGAGAGAGAGAGAGAGAGAGAGAGAGAGAGAGAGAGAGAGAGAGAGAGAGATGGCATTTTGCTGACTGCATTAGTACTAGGCATTTTGTGATTATTTCAGAAGTACTGTTCAAGTTTGCATAGAGGACCTGTAAGGTGACTTAGCAGGTAAAAGGCACAGCTGTCAAGCCTAATGGCTGTCATTAGATCCCTGGGAACCATATGAGAGAAGGAGAAGAAATGACTCTGGAGGAGACTTGGATTTGTTCTTTCACATACATGTTATGGCATGCACGTGACCACATTTCATAACCCCACACACTACTCCAGTGGCTCTCAACCTGTGGATCATGACCCTTGATCTGAGAACCTAAGACCATCAAAAATACAGATATTTGCATTATGATTCACAACAGTACTAAAATTATAGTCATGAAGTAATAATGAAAATAATTTTATGGCTGATGGGTCACCACAACATGAGGAACTGTATCAAAAGATCACAGCATTAGGAAGGTTGCATTATCAAATATAATTAAAATTTGGACAAACTCCAGTCCAAAAGATCTTTAATGAGTGTATATATATGTTTGTTTAAAAATCATGTTTATTAACTATTTCTCTATGCAATTGAAAGTCTTTATTGAAAGATGAATACTTACAATATTCAGTTTCATACTGTAGGATTGAAAACATTTATATCCAAAATAAAACTGGCAGGGTCAGCTTGGCAAAGTCCCTGTAAATTTCTGTCAAATTTATGTAAGGCTGCAACACTGATACCTCAAGTCTTCTTTTTCTCAGTAAAGACATGTAGTAAACGCAGACATAAAAATGGGAACACTGTCATCTTCCCCCTCACAAAGTAAGGCAGTGCCTAGAATCTCAACTTGCTGCATTTTCCCCATCTTTTCCATTTCCTTATTCCCTCCAACATCCAACATCCGTGAGACTGTAGTGAGACTGTAGTACCTGGAAGACAGTACTAGAATGTGGACCTACTTGATCTAAGAAAGTCATCCCAGGTAGCCTATAAACTACAAAGCTTAATTTTACCACCTTGTTCCAGACAATATTCCTATTGATATCAATGGGAGGTTGGTATAATTGAAGAGAATAAAATTCAAACCAACTAGCATGAGGAAAAAATTTTTTTTTACCTGAAATCCCTGCATGAACACAGAAATTTAGCTTCTTCTTAGTAGGCTCGAGGCACATACCTGGACTGCACAACAGGTAAAGGGCAGACATGAGCAGTTTTCTGTCTGTTTTGTACTTTAGGCAATAGAGAGCCCACGGAGGTTTGCTTCTCTTACACACAATATAAAATCTGAAATAAATATGTTGCACTGCAATTTGCTAGAGGCAAAATGTACTATTTGAGCACATTATTCTAGCATTATCATTTATGTGTAGCTTATATGTAATATCTTAGGCTATTTGGAGGCAGTGTGTTTGTACATTTAAGTTTAAAACCAATAATTGTTTCTTTCAAAGACAACCACTATGCAGCATCTACTAATGACTTCATTACTTTTGCATATTTATAAGTAAATATGTGTAGGCTTGTGTACAACATATTTAGCAGCCTTAGACTTGCATTCAGAGGGCACCACAGGTGGGAAGAAACTACAGATCGCAGCTGTTGTGTGTGTCCTATGGGGGATTTACCTACTCTCAGTTGAGTCTCAGTCTCATGATCTGCTACAGGGGGAAAAAAGGAGGGGAAGGAAAGCCATCCAGCTGAGATGGCAGCTGCCACCACCTCATGTGTGCCCTCCAGCTCTCCAGTCACAAGGAGGAAAGTTTTCAAGGGGAAGCTAATTGGAAAAACAGAAAGCAAGTGTAACAAGATCCCCAAGGGAAAGGACTGGGAAGCAACAACTACACAAACGTCCAGAGACTTGATTCTTTATGTTGGGAAGTGTGTCCCTAAAGTGACTGGTGTGGAGCAGAAAGGCAAACCCACCTTTGTCTGCACCGAAGCTTCTCTGTCTAATCAAGCTACGAAGACAGCAGCTGCCATGACTGAGCCTTCATAGTTTAGTCTATGAATTAGAACTATCATAAGGCTGGGCTTTCACCAAACACAGAGGACTACTGAAGTCTTTGTTTTAATTGTGTACATTCACTTCTAGTTGCTCCTGTGGACCTCGGTTGGGAACATGTTGAGGACAGCTGTTTGGGCCCATAGTGACTTGTCCGTAAGCTCTGCGACATAGGAATTCATGGCACTAGCCTTTACTTTGTTAAATATTCCCAGATTTGGGGTTTTTCACACATAAGATTTACTGTCTAGTTCTTCTAAGGTAAATTTATATTCCAAAAGGTAAACTGGTTTTGATTGGTAATCAATCAAGTTCACTTTCATCAGATGTCCTTGTTACAGAGAATAACATTTGCAGGCAGTACAGATGCTTAACAGGTGCTTACTAGCACGGTGGACTTTAAACTAAGTTTTAGACCATTTTTCAAGGTTTTTGTTTTCTCATAAAGATGCTTCTAAGTGAAACTCTATCTGCATGTCATTGCAGAGGACTCAGTTACACTGCTTCACTTGGTTTTCACATCACATGATGAGTCATAGCCTTAAAGTAAACAGGTGACAGAAATAACTAGAGGTATGGTTTAGTTTTTCAGTAGTAGGAGGTACCTTGGGTTTGATCTCTAGTACATGCCACTATCACCCCTTAACCCCACAGACACACACAGAAAGAGAAGCAGAAAAAGAGAGAGACAGAGACAAAGGCGTACAGAAAGAGACAGACAGAGAATCTTACTTTTACCTTTCCTAACCAGGTTAAATTATAAATAGCCTAAAACATGAGATTTGGAAAGATGCAAACATGATATATAGATATAGATATAGTTGATATAGATATAGATATAGAGATATAGATAGATATAAATAGATATATACAACCCCCATCATCAATTAAAAAAAAAAGCTGTATCTTCAGTCAGTAATACCAAAAATCTTGACTTTTAGCTAAAAAACTACCCATACTTTAGCTGAGTATGGTGAGTTTTCAGACAAATAATAAAATGTTCATGGATTAAAAGTTAATACAAGTATCTTTTGTGTGGCCCTTTAAGCTTGCTTCCTTAACATTCATCTGCTTGAACTGTTCAGTGGTTAAGAATGCTGGCTGCTCTTCCAGAGGTCCTGTGTTCAATTCCTTACAACCCCATAGTGGCTCATAACTATCTGTAATGGGATCTGATGCCTTATTCTGGCATGAAGCAATACATGCAGATAGAACACTCATTTACATAAGATAAATAAATATGAAGAAGAAAAAGAGAAAATTCCTTCAAATTCGTCTGCTTCTCCACCTTTTCTCAATTCCCCTTTTCAAGTCTTCATTGAAATGTTATCTTTGTGTACCATTCATCACCAACCAAACATTCATTCTTATGCAAAATCTTCTATTTTCCTATCATTTTCCTCTCCAGATTTATCACACATAAGGGAGCCTACCATACCATCCAGGTGTTGATTAGGTATTCTCCTTTATGGTTCTTTGTTTCAAAGTTTGTAAGTCTCATCTGCCAAAATTGACAACTCTATACCTTCTCAAGGGCAAACACACTCTTCACTGAGCTAGATGAATCGATAACCAAGTGAGAGCTATGGAGAAAATCAGTGACTGAGATGGCCCTCCAACTGAATGAAGTCAACCATCACAGCTTTTAAAAATAGAAAGCTGACCTTGCCAACTGAGAGCGTGGTAGCCAAAACATATGTGTCTTTCTTTCTCCTCAGCAGAGAATAGCAGCACTCCAGGCTCCACTGACAAGGGCATCCTTGAAGTTAGCAATACTGGGCTCCGTTCAAAACTCCAGCAGAATAAATTATATCATGCTCATATACAGAGTAAGGGGGAAAAACAGTAAGGCTACTATACCCAGCACCTGATCATCCTCTCGCTTCACCACAATGATTATAGAACTGGTTAAGGGCAGATTTCATGCTTGTATTGGTTCGTGACTAAGTTTTTTGCAAATGTTCTGGACTGGTCTTTAAATAGGTGCTCATGGTTTTCAGTGTTGACTGAGTAGTGGTTACTTGTGATAAGGAGGTGTGTTGCTTCTGAGGCAGATGGCTGGTTCACTTTTCTTCTCTTTACTTAGAACCTATGGACTCTTGGTCAAGTTATATAACTCTTAAGCCTCAGATTGCTTGTTTCTATGAAAGTGATATTAAGTACCTGGCTCATAAGATTGCTATTCAGGTACAATTTAAGAAATCCAATTATACTACCTCACTCACAGTGAGGATTCAATAAATATTAATTATGTTTATTACCTAAAATAGACCAAGCTTTTTATGAGTCATGCTTCTGCATGATCTATAAAATTACTGCTACAATTATTATATGATCATATTGAAAGGATAATCAGGACTCTTTTAAAATAATTTTTAGGATTAATGGGTGTGTGTGTGTGTGTGTGTGTCTTATGTATGTGTATTTGTGTGTGTGCAGGTGTTCATGGGGGATATAGGAGGGAGTTGGATGTCCTGAAGCTGGAGTTGTGAGTATTTTAATATGGTACTTGTAACTAAACTCCAGTTTGCTGTAAGAACAGCAAGTACTCTAAACCACTGTCTCATCTCTCTAGCCTCCAAATGTTACACAACATAAATTTCTACGCTAAAATATCTTGGTTATTAGACTTGTTTTTACATAATTTATAAATGATATTTATTTGTTGAGAAAGGATTTCACAATATAGTGCAAATGACCTAGAATTCTTCATGTAGTCTAGGCTGGCCTTAAATGCTCCTGACTCAGCTTCCTTAGCTTTGGGATCATACACATCTCCTAAATTGCTGGAGTAGAAACCATAATCAATTATGAGAATATGGTAATTTATAGTTGATTAGATAGTAATCATGTAAACATTTTCCCTTTTTTCTTATTCCCTGGATGTTCAAAAATTAAAAAAAAATTGAAATCACCTTATGCATACTACCTGAAGTGGTTGGTATGTGTCATTTCTTTTGGATTTGAGTTTCATTAGTTATGATAAATAATCAAAGAATTTGTTGGGTTCAACTATGCTATTGAGAAATAATAGTTATTGGGCTGAAGAGTTGGCTCAATGGTTCTGAGTTCAATTCCCAGCAACCACATGGTGGTTCATAGCCATCCGTAATGGGATCAGATGCCCTCTTCCAGTGTGTCTGAAGACAGCAATAGTGTACTCACATACATAAAGTAAATAAGTAAATCTTTAAAAAATTCTTAAAGATATAGTAATTATTGAATTAAGTATTTCCATCTTGTGAAATGCTAACCGCTTATTTATTTATTTTTAAACATAAGGCATTTGATCGAAACAAGAAGCTATTATTATTCCTTTGAATTTTCAAATATTTTTCATCCTTATTTAATTTTTTGAGGGCCAGAATCTTCTTAGGTTGACAAGTCTGGCCTCAAAATTATAATTTTTCTATATTAGATTCCAGGACCTACATCCAACATCAAATGTTCTTGATGCAAAGTAAAAATACATAAATGCTATTATTTTATATTTGTTACATTTGATAAGTAGAACAATGTACATAATAATTTTTCACTCAATCGTGTTTCATGTTTTATATTGATTGATGCATATGTACTGTGTGTGGTGCTGTGTCACACCGGAAGATTTTAACAAGATTTTCTAGAGATCTCATGAGTGTATCCAAGGCCTTCAGCTCATTATTACTCCTGCAATTCTTTTACTCCATGTCATTCTATATTTCAATTAGCAAGTCCAGTTATACTGCTTACAGGTGTGGTAAACAATACTACAACAGTAAAAAAATTATGTGAGTTGTTTTCGGTATGCTTTTAAAATTGAGGAATTACTCCTCTGAATTAAGATTGCTGTGTCAAAGAATATGCAGACACAATTTAGCAGATATTATCCAAGAAGTGTTCAACAGAAAAGACAGCAAGATTATGTGATAATATCTATTTCCACAAACTCACCAAGACAATATCCTCATACATTTTCATTTTGCTAATTAGTTAGTTTAACATGATCTTTAGAACCTTTACATACTTTAACACGATTTGTTTTCTTATTTGTTAGCTGAACATTTAAATCCTTTGCTCATCTATCTGTTGAATTTTAAGGCCTGTACTAATCAATGTCTTAGAATTCATTATGCCCTAGAAAGATTATCTCTTTTGTTGTGATTAGTTGCAAGTGTGCCCTTCCCTCCCTCCGGTCTGCCAGGCTTTAGTAAAGTTTTTTACTTCCAAAACTTGCTAAAGTTTGTTTGTATCATTCGCTAAGGAATTGTTCGAATGAATTTAGCTAAAGGCAGTATATTCTGGAGCAGCAGGTTTTTATTTGAGTTGCATAAAGCCTCAGGGTTGCACAAGGCATGGATGTGGAGTTCCTTGAAATACAGCACAATTGTGGTTCAAATGTTAAAAATACACGAGTTACCAGTCCATGAGACCATGTTAGGTAGCAGCACCCAACATTGGAAAGTCAAGGCATGAAGATATATGCAAAATTACACATGTTGGAGCTTCTCATGTAGGAAAAGCAACTCTGAAGTGTGGGAGAGCGTGCTTTACATAGCTTTACGGAGAAACTTCTATTTTGTATCTTTATGTCTCTGGGCTTCAGTTTCCTTCCTTTTCCTTTACATTCATATAATTATTTTTGAGACATGTTGTTTTCTCCATTGTTGTTTTCCCCTTTCATGGACATTTATGAGGAGCTTCAAATAGTTTCTGATACTGCAAACGGAATGTGAAGACTGAGTAGAGCCAACCCTCTTCATTCCCTGTGTGTCAGGTCCTTTTTCATACTGCCTCATATCTCCTAGTCCCTGATGCACTCAGAATGACCCTAGAATTCCATGAGTGGAGTTCAGAAGTCATGAATCTAGTCTATTTCCTGATCTAAAAAGTGATCAGAGACCAGCTCTTACCTCAGTGTATGTGGGATCTTTATGTAACTTAAAATATGTGCTCTCTTGCTTAGCAGCAATCCTTCTTTAGACACGAGGTAAATCAAACATGACCTATAATTGTCAGGTCAATCTTCTTAGCAGTGGAATTAAGGATTCATAGGATTTCTAGAATTTCTGTGACACTGATAAACTTTAAGACCTATGTCTTCTTTTTCACATATGGAAGCATCATATCTCCAATACCCCATAGTTACCCTGATGAGGCCATGTAGAACCAACTCTCAAACAAGGAGCACTTTTGATTTTGCTGCAAGTCTTACTGATGTTTCGTCTCATATTGAACATCCATCCATGTACCTTCCTCTCCCAGGCTTCCTCTCACAGTTATGATTCTTCAGAATTACAAAGCATGTCAGATTCTTTGCATAAAGTTACGTATCTGTAGAAAATTATAACATGCCTCCGCCTTATTGCATCCTCCACCATCTGTCCTCTCAAGGAAGTTTGTGCTGTACCTCATACTATAAGTACATTGGAAGAGACATTAAGGAAGTACTAGAGATTACCCTCTGGCCTCTTCCCAGTGTGTCACCAGCTTCAAATACTTGGGTGTGAAAAGGATGTGTTGTAAGTATGAGTAGCAGTTTATGCAGAGAACACTAAAGAACCCCAGAAATCTAAACCCTATGTTTTTTCTGTCTTGCTTGCTTACTTTTTGTGCATCTTTGACTTGCCTTAGAGCAAGATTCTTCCTGATTCATTAAGGAGCAGTGTGCAAACACTTGACTTTGTAGCCTGAGGGTCTTCTACACCTTCGAAAGAAGTGAATACATGGATCTTTGTTTAGATCATGTTGCTAGTAATTCAATTATCACATTTTAAAGATTGAAGAAAGGTTCAATGCATGTACAGGAAGAGAAGATTCTGAGACTTTAACATCTTATAGTCTGCACACAAAGAAACATGTTGCAATATGTGTTCTAAAACGGCCTTTGGTAGGCCAATTGCCCCATTGACTAAGTACAGCAGGTAAATTACTGACCCATAAAAGATCATCATGTTCTAAACCTTAGAAGGAAGTGTTGGAGGTTTGGGACAATGACAACTTGCCCAACACCTTCAAAGTTCTGAGATCATTCCTAGCCTTATGAAGAAATATGGAGAGTGGAGAGGGTCCTGATCCTGGAAAGGATTGATCTAGCATGGGAAGGGAATATATGGACAGAGAAAAAGGAAAGAGGTGATTGGAGAAGGGATGGAGAGAAGAAGGTTTTTGGGACATATGGGGAGGGGGGGATCCGGGAAACGGGAAATCATTTGGAATGTAAACAAAGAATATAGAAAATAAAAATATTAAAAAAAAATCACACCCCAAATTTGGCAACTATATTACATTAGATGATTAAATGTGGCTTTAAAATCAGGAGTATCTAAGTTAATAGATATATTTATGGAACTCACAACTATATGTGTGGTTCTCTGACTTTGTGCCTGCTCTTAGGACACTTTTGTTCCTTTAGGGTGGCCATGTTCAACATTTATATAATAGTTTATGCTTTATCTCATTATATTTTATTTTGTCATGTTTGGTTGTGATCTCTTAGAAGCTTGTTTTTTTGTAATGAGAAACAGAAAGGGAGGGGATGTGTGGAGGACCTTGCAGGGGTAGAAGGAGGAAATACTATAATCAAAATGCATTATATGAGAAAAGAATCTCTCTGTGATAAAAAAAAAAGAATGAAAAAGTATGACTTTACAATTCTTCTTTAAGTTTTCAAAAATTCAAAGTGTAAAGAGTATCTTCAATTGGATCCAATTGGTGGCCAATCTGAGTATATCAGCCCCTGGCTGTTTGGCTGGAATCGTGGCCAAGGAAGGATTAAAGATCAGCAATATACAATGCTGGTCCTAAATTAGAACATGAGTAATGCTGTCCTAAAGTCACTGCCACAGTGCAGGGGCCAGAGCAAGAAGAACACTATCTAAGAACAGGCAACAAATTCTCTCAGGAATTCCAAGAAGTTTATTCAGACCTGTCTACAATTCAGTCAGGCTCACTCAGACTCATGTATGTTGGCTTCTGACATAAAGAACTCTAAGAAAACAAATGTGTATTATTTTCAGTCACTCTTTAATACAATTTTTATTGCAATGATATAAAACTAACACAGATGTGGACAAACATGAAGCCAAACACACTTGCAGCTTTTCAAAATCCATGTGTTAAAATTATGTAGCACACACAAAGCATTATGCAGCCAAACTTTCCTTTTTGATAGCCACCATCCTCACACTGAGCCAGGCTTTGTTGGAAATTGCATTAATAACTCAAAGTACCATTTAGTCATTATTACTTCAGTGTGTTAGCAGTTATCTTGCTGATGGCGACCTAAGTCTCCCAAGTTGCTTTCAGACAATTGCTCTTGCACTGGGGGAAAAATCATTTGTAGCTAATCTTTCAGATTATCACTTTTAGGAAGCATGTTTGAGGAACATTTTGGATCCCTCTGTATATTACACCTGGGTTCTCATTGTATTTGCTTCCAAAACAAAGGCCAATTTATACCAAAAACATTCTAAACCAAGTTAGAGCTTTATTAATTTAGTAAATGCTTGGAGAGAACACAATTTTCACTGAGAAGCTAAGAACAGTGGAGATCGCTTTGGGAGCTTTTTAGAAATACACAGTTTAAAAAATGCACTACCACCTGGGTACTCTCTCATGGGCCTGGAGCAGAGATCTGTACTTCAGAGCTTTGAGCTGCCTTCCAAAAAACATAATGGTTACCAGGAGTTAATTATTTTGTGCTAGGCAATGCACTCATTACTGAGCATGCACACCTCATCATTTTAACTCTAAGGAGAAAATGTGTCTGAAAATCCCATACCACAACTGAGAAAGTAGAATCCATGAGTGTATGTCTCTCCCTCCGGCCACATGTTTCTCAGTCCTGAAATGGGACTCACTTGGTGACCAGTTTAGCCCCAAAGCCCACAGACTGCAATCATGAAACTGTTGGTGCCCTGTTACACTGGCTACACTGTATTATTCCTGTTTATGACACTGGTCGTCAGTCTCTTTTGCAGCATCAGCGCTTACCGATGCTTATGGAATGGATTCATGAATGAATGACCACACAAAGAGGTACTCATATTTGTATCTTTACAATGATATTGAACAAAACTGGTATTTTAAAATGTAAATTTGAGGACCAAAGTTAGACGAAATAAAATTAAAGTTAAAACAGCACATTTTAAAAAACATATTAAATATTTTTTTTGTAAAGACGAAGGTTATAATGTTTTTTTGTCTGAATTTTACCATGTCTTCTTCAGGTGGGTAAAAGCTGATATGCACATTCGATATATGCACACACATGCATACATGCACACACACATACACACAGACACACATGGGCGAGCAACATATTCACCCACAGAAGCACACAAATAGCACACACATGTATGTATGCAGTCACACATGTATCTCAACATATAAACACACTCTCTCTCTCTCACACACACAGTGATTAACAGATTTGCTATTAAGGAATTCATGTCCTCCTACTACAGAAAATCTGGTGCCTTGCAAAGTCTAAACTATTATTTTAAGGTTTATACTATTTTGCATAATTGTCCAAAGTATAGTGAACATCTGTAAATTACCATGTAGAATTTGTCTTAACATGACTATTGTTACTGGACTCGTATATTTATATTTTATCTCCAAAAATTCCTATTGTTCCCAAGGTCATTCATTTTTGTGAAAATATACAAATTGAAATATTGTGATGTATCCACTACCAGAGAGGTCTGCTCAAACATGGATTCAAGCCAATAGCAAGCCTTTCATTACCTGGTCTGTTATTACACTGGATGTTCAACATCTTAGTGCAGTCGTTCTCAGGGAGGACTTCCAGGCATTAACAAAAAAGAAAAAGAAAAAATCATCCTGGGTTTACATATCTTAATTAGCTAGAGTAGTTAGCCAGAACTACAGAAGTCAAAAAGCAAGGCTAGTACATTTAAGGTACTTACTTTCCCAAGACTTAAAGACTTTGATGGATTAAGTCTTGGTTCTCTTTTGGCAGGTCCTACCTGCTGGGTTCCAAGGCCTGACCGGTTCTTCCATCATGGGATCATTTGGGATAAAGTCTGGAGTCCCTATTTTATAAAAAGCACAAGACTTAAAGTGAGATAGCATCTCGTGCACATGCCTCTTTAGTTTAGAGGGAGGTGGAGACTTTTGAGATGTGGATCTTTTCTGCAGGTAACAAGGTTGAAACTTAACATTGGTGAACATGTGGGAAGGAAGGGACTGATCTGCAGGGCTTGTTCCTGGGAAATTCTTGGTGCAGATTTGCTGAGCAGGTGTTTTAACTACAGTAGTTGTTTCAATAGTGAACAGCATCAGGAATCAAGTTAAAATTTGAATATTTAATCAAATTGATACTATTTTTGTCTGTTTGTTGATGAATATTGAAGTAAAATGATAAAGCTTAAGGCAGATTTTCTTTTTTTATTGGATATTTTATTTATTTACATTTCAAATGTTATCCCCTTTACTTTTTTTTCTTCCCCAAATCTCCTATTCTATTCCCTCTCCCCCTACTTCTATGAGGGTGCTCCCAGTGCCACCCACCCACTCCTAATTTCCTGACCTGGCATTCCCCTACACTGGGACATTGAGTCTTCAAAGGACCAAGGGCTTCCTATCCATTGATGTCTGATAAGGGCATCATCTGCTACATTTGCAGCTATAGCCATGGGTTCCTCTGTGTGTAGTCTTTGGTTGGTGGTTTAAACCCTGGGTACCCTGGGGGAGTTGTTTGGTTGATACTGTTGTTCTTCCTATGATGTTGTAAACCCCTTTACCTCCTTCAATCCTTCCCCTAACTCCTACATTGGGGTCCCAGTGCTCAGTCTGATGGTTGGCTGCAAGCATCCCATCTGCACCTGTATTGGTCAGGCTCTGGCAGAACCTCTCAAAAGACAGCTGTATCAGATTCTTCAGCAAGCACATCTTACCAACAGCAATAGTATCTGGGTTTGGTGGCTGCATATGGGATGGATCCCCAGGTGGAACAGTTTCTGGATGGCCTTTACTTCAGTCTCTGCTCCACACTTTGTCCCTGCATTTCCTTTAGACAGGAGTCCTTCTGGGTTAAGATTTTGGAGATGAGTGGGTGGCTCCATCCCCCAAGAAGGGGCCTTGCCTAACCTCTGGATATGGTCTCTACAGGTTCTCCCTCCCCTTTGTTGGGTATTTCAGCTAATGCCATCCCTGTTGGGTCCTGGTAGCCTCTTGCTTTCCTGGCATCTGGAACTTTCTGGTGGCTACCCCCAGTTCCACATTCTCCATTGCCACTAATCTCTGATCAACTTCCTGACCCTCTGTACATCTCCCCCATCTTGTCCCATACTTGATCCTGCCTCTTCTTTCTTTTTCTACAACGTTCAGAAATTTCATCTAAATATTAGAAAAGATGAGGCAACCTCTAGCTAACTTCAGGTGCCATATTTGAACAACGATAAATAAATATTCAACAGCCATAGAATAGACTACTGGGCATCCATGGTCTTGACAAGTTTGACAGAATTACAGTATACTTCGAATTATAGTAGAAAGAACTGATATGAACCAAGGACATGCAACTTTACCTAAGTCCCTGAATTTATGAATGTTGAAGCTGGGGCTTTCAATCAAATCTTCCTGACTCTAGAACCTATGGTTAGACAGACTCCTCCATCCTTGCTTGGCTTTAGCATATAAGTCTTGAATAATTCACAGTGCTCTGCTTTGGCTTGGGGCAAGCTTGTAATTAAAATCATGCAAAACAACAGCACAAGCAGATCTGATGTTTTATCCCAAGAAAGACATGTTTTATGTTGTCCTTACCACCCTCAAGGGGAGAGGTCAAAAATCCTAGCAAGGTAATTTCTTCACTTTTAGCTAGACCACATTTGACTCCAACATAAAACTGTTCCTACCAATTGGATTTTATTTTTTATTTATGTTTTTATTTTCTATATTCTTTGTTTACATTCCAAATGCTTTCCCCTTTCCCAGTTCCCCCTCCCCATCAGTCTCATAAGCCCTCTTCCCTCCGCCCATTTCCCAATCACCCCCTCCCAATTCTCTGTCCTGGTACTCTCCTCCAAAGCTGGATCAATCCTTTCCAGGATCAGGACCCTCTCCTTACTTCTTCATGGGAGTCATTTGATATGCTAATTGTGCTTTGGGTATTCAGAGCTTCTGGGCTAATTAATATCCACTTATCAGTGATTGCATTCCATGTGTATTCTTTTGTGATTGAGTTACCTCACTAAGGATGATATTTTCCAGTTCCAACATTTGCCTAAGAATTTCATGAATTCATTGTTTTTAATTGCTGAGTAGTATTCCATTGTGTAAATATACCACATTTTCTGTATCCATTCCTCCATTGAGGGACATCTGGGTTCTTTCCAGCTTCAGGCTATTATAAATAAGGCTGCTATGAACATAGTGGAGCATGTGTCCTTATTGCATGTAGGGGAATCCTCTGGGTAAATGCCCAGGAGAGGTATAGCAGGGTCCTCCAGAAGTGTCATGCCCAGTTTTCTGAGGAACTGCCAGACTGATTTCCATAGTGGTTGTACCATCTTGCAATCCCACCAGCAGTGGAGCAGTATCCCACTTTCTCTACATTCTCGCCAATATCTGCTGTCTCCTGAGTTTTTAAACTTAGCCATTCTGACTGGTGTGAGGTAAAACCTCAAGGGTTGTTTTGATTTGCATTTCCCTAATGATTAATGATGTTGAACATTTCTTAAGGTGCTTCTCAGCCATCCGAAGTTCTTCAGGTGAAAATTCTTTGTTTAGCTCTGTACCCCAATTTTAATAGGGTTATTTGGTTCTCTGGGGTCTAACTTCTTGAGTTCGCATATATTGGATATTAGCCCTCTGCCGTATTTAGGGTTGGTAAAGATTATTTCCCAATTTGTTGGTTGCCGTTTTGTCCTTTTGACAGTGTCCTTTGCCTTACAGAAACTTTGTAATTTTATGAGTTCCCATTTGTCAATTCTTAATCTTAGAGCATAAGCTATTGGTGTTCTGTTCAGCAACTTTTCCCCTGTGCCCATGTCCTCAAGTATCTTCCCCAGTCTATTAGTTTCAGTGTGTCAGGTTTTATGTGGAGGTCCTTGATCCACTTGGAGTTGAGCTTAGTACAAGGAGATAAGAATGGATCTATTTGCATTCTTTTGCATGCTGACCTACAATTGAACCAGCTCAGTAGCCTTCCTATACTCAAAGGATAAGCAGACTGAGAAAGAAATTAGGGAAATGACACCCTTCACAATAGCCACAAACAACATAAAGTATCTTGGTGTGACTCTAACCAAACAAGTGAAAGATCTCTACGACAAGAACTTCAGGTCTCTGAAGAAGGAAATTGAAGAAGACCTCAGAAAATGGAAAAATCTTCCATGTTTGTGGATTGGCAGGATTAATATAGTTAAAATGGCCATCTTGCCAAAAGCAATCTACAGATTCAACGCAATCCCCATCAAAATCCCAACTCAGTTCTTCATAGAATTAGAAAGAGCAATTATCAAATTCATCTGGAATAACAAAAAACCCAGGATAGCTAAAACTATTCCCAACAGGAAAAGAACTTCTGGGGGAATCTGTATCCCAATTGGGTTTTAATGCAACACGTAATATACTGCCATA
This sequence comes from Apodemus sylvaticus, assembly GCF_947179515.1. Classification (NCBI taxonomy): domain Eukaryota; kingdom Metazoa; phylum Chordata; class Mammalia; order Rodentia; family Muridae; genus Apodemus; species Apodemus sylvaticus. The sequence continues at coordinate 59,172,432 of NC_067486.1, read as the reverse complement.
TTAACCAGAAACCAGCGTATTTGGTGAAGAACACATGCCCATGAATTTGAAAATCCAGTTGTATCACTGGAGTCCACTGCTATTTAATCTTTCAAACACAAGAAGTCCATGGCAAGATGTCTCCAGCTTCCCTGCTGTTTCCATGCATGATGGCACCGCCCCACATTTCTCTGAAACACAGCCATCCCTGGAACTGTGGGTATAGCAGTGGAAGGCACCGTTGGGAGGCTGTGGGAAAGATGGCTGTGCACAGTGAAGTAAACGACAGCAATCCCGAAGAGGTCCCCAAAGTGGCAGCTGTCTATGATACTCTTTGATGCCTGGCATGGAACAGCAGAAAACATTATTTAAACAACGGAACTCTGGAGACCAGTATATTCCCACTGCTTTCCATCACATGGAAGGAAAATGTACCCACCGGAGCCAAATAAAACTGGATACTGCCTGGCTGATTCTAGGGAAATACTTAGTCCTCGGAAATCAGGACAAAGTTGATCGCGTCATCATGTTATGACAACGGTGTACTTCACGTAATTCAAACACTTAAAATTCTATCAAAGGGAAGAGAAACTATACAAGAGTGGGTACAATCTGTGTTCCCATGGCCCTGGTCTTCTTTTCTTTCCCTTTGCAAGTCTCTTCAGAATGTCTGCCTCTGCCTTTAAATGTGGAAGAGGATGTGGGTGCTGAGCCGTCTGTTTCGCTGCCTGAGGACTACGAAGTTGTTGAAGAAAAAGGGCAGGGTGAACATTGGAAAGAAGCCATGATCCAGGAGGTGGGAAGAACAGCTCTCAGAATATTTAAAGTCTGGAATTATTTTATTGTCATTGGCACAGAGAATAAAAGAACTTCATCACTATAGAAACCCTAAGCTCTCGGTATATCAATTATAAATCGAAACCTGAACTCACAGCCTCCCTATCTCCTTTCCCTGTCTCCATTCTCCATTTTATCTTTCCAAGCTTCCTAAAGCCTTTTGTCCGTCTTATTTCAGAGACTTTCTCCTGGCCGCAGATATCTGCTTGCTCCCGTGAGCCACGGGGATATTTGCAGTGCTTCGTTGGACTGGCCTTCTTGTCTGCCTTTGTTTAGTGCAAACACTGCCTGCAGCAATTGAAACTGCAGGGATCCCTGGCCTCCCATTCACAAGAGGATGAAAACACAAGCTAGAAAGTATTTTCTTAACTGAGCAACCACCTTGATAAACACAGCGCAACCTGAGTGGAAAGAAACCCAGTCTAGACCTGAATCAGGCTAATGGGAATCCTCCTTCCTGATTTTGCTTTTTTCATTTCACAGTTTTAAGCTTTAAAATTATTGGAAGTTATGAAAATATGTCTGTAAATGTGTTGCCTAGAAAGGAAGTTAAGACTCTGGAGTCCTGGGGAATAAAATGTACATTTCTCCCATGTCTTAAAATAAATAAAACAGAAGACAAAAGAGAAGATAAATTCCTTTGAAAAGCAGTGCATGTGCCTTCATTCTTAGGGAAAACCACTTTAGTAATGAGTAGGACCGAAATTATCAGAATAAAGTGAATAGCGAGCAAGAAGCACTTACCTATTTTGAGAATAATGAAGAAAACACATTATTGAAACATTTGTCATTGCATAGGAACAGAATCCCTGTTTAAAATGAGGGTACGCTAGCAACTCAAATTCTTACATCCCCAACTTTCTAGCAAATAATTGCAAGCTAGTGTGGGTTGTGTGCTAGAAAGTGGCCCTGTTTTAGAAGTAGAACATCTTAATCACTAAAGGAAGTAGAGAAGAAGAAGAAAAAGAAAAAAAGAACTTGCACAGAATTGACAAGAAGCCACTTTCACTTTTGTACCAGAGACGTCCACATCATAATACAAGTCCCCATACAGAATAAACAAAGATGTACCTGAGGAGTTGAAGGAGTGGATGGGAAAAACTGCTTGTTGTTTTACTTCCTTTCATCTGTATTTGTTCTGACCATAAAATAGTATCACGGGCTGGAGTGATGGCTCAGTGATTAAGAGCAGTGACAGTTTTCCAGAGGCCCTGATTTCAGTTCTCAGCAACCACATGGTGGCTCATAGCCATCTGTATTGGGATCCATCTGATGCCCTCTTGTGGTGTGTCTGAGGACAGCAACAGTATACTGACATACATAAAAATAAATAAATAATTCTCTAAAAAAGTAAAAATAGTGTCAGACAGAAACACGTAATCCTAGTTTTTGTTTCCTTGAACTAGCATTTCTTCTAATTTATAAAGAGTTGACACTACCCTTTGGCACTTTGTACAAATGTAGAGGAAAGAAGGGAGGGAGGGAAGAAGAGAGGGGGGGAAGGAAGTAGGAAAAGATGAAAGATACTAAAGGCTTAACTTTTCCTCTGAAGACGGTTGGATTCCCTAAAATGTGAAATTAAAGAAAATAGTTTTAGAAACTGTTGGGTAGGATCCCAGAGTTTCCTGGCGACAGGGAAGAGCAGCAGATCTCTGGACACTGACTCCCAGCTGGCTAGAGGATGCACTCATCTCTCACACCTGCTAATTTTTCTGGAGCTTTTATTCTCTAGATATGAGTTAGCAGCTAAAGAATCCCGGAGTCAGATGCTTTCCAGGCAATGCTGAAGTGAAATATTTCAGGACCTTCCCCATGCCCTTTATAGATCTTTTATGATCAGGGAAAGTTAGAAGAGTAAACTTCTGGACCCCTCAATATTTACTTGTTAATGTTGAATTCCCTGCTAAGGGAGGCCTGAAATAGCCTAAGTTTTTATGGGTTTTCAATCAACAGTTGGATAATAGAGCATGATTTTGTAACCCATGTTGGGCTTGATTTTCAATGTTTACCTATGAATTGTGTAATGCCACCTCTGCTAGCTACAGCCCAAAGCTGGGAACATTAATATTGATATCCAGACAAGTTAGAGGTTCAGCTATAGGAAGAATCAAAGGTGTGGGCTTATGGGCACAGCACCTGAGGAGATACATTCAATGCACTTTTCATTTAACTTTTCACCACAAATTTTACAGGAATTTATTTACTCATATTGTTTGTGGTCTTCTTTCCCAGAGGCAGAGTTTCTCTGTTCAGTGTTGGCTCTCCTGGAACCCGCTGGCCTCACGCTCACTTGTCTGAGAAGGTTATTTTTTTAATAGCACAAACAATAATCAACACATGAGTTTTCAACTTTTCTATTTGGCACAGTTGTTTTCTCTTCTCACCTCTTACCAGAAGAATGCACGGATGCATGCAAAGTCGCGTGTGGCATGACCAAATTCCATAAGTGGGAAGATAAAAATGGAACAGGAAAAAGCAGGTGTGGGCAGGAGGCAAACCTCTTGAAACTCTAGAGTTAATTATGACCAGCCACACGCATGTCCAGAAGGCAAGTCATTCCTTGTGATGTAAGAGAAGCATCTGCTGAGCCTGAGGCAAATTTCACATTAAAACTCAATTTCAGTTGTGACCTAAATGTGACCAGAAATTCTGCGACTCTAACTGAATTACTCTTTGAATGTCACATCCCTAGCTTCTGCACTGCAGAACGGATGCTCACAGAGAAAAGGCTCCTGTGAAACAAAAGCCGCAGGAGCCAAAGACAGAGCATTTATTGCCTCCCTCTGCCACAGGGTTGCCCACTGTGGTGGTGTTCACAATTCAGATGTAAGCCCGGAAATGAGCAGCAATCAAAAGCTTCAGTGGACTGGCCACTGCTCCCACGGAGATGAGATGCGTTTACTTTCTATTTTTCAACATGCCTGCAGAGCGTACACTTTTATTTTCAATCAGAAACAAAGGTTCTAACTATGGCTTTCTTTATATGGCTAGGAAGAAGATAAAAAATAGATTTTCATTGGGAAAAAATACTCAGGATAATGATCGATAGATTTGATTCTATATTTACTTTCATTACTTGTCCCCCTACCTCCAATCTCTAACCCTCAACCATGTAGGCCAGTAAAGGTGTATTACAAATCCAAGATTAAAAGAAGCTACTCAATTTGATGAAGCTAATATAGATCAATAAAAATGTATAAACATATGTGCTGGCTGGTTTTGTGTGTCAACTTGACACAGGTTGCATTTATCACAGAGAAAGGAGCTTCAGTTGGGGAAGTGCCTCCATGAGATCCAGCTGTGGGGCATTTTCTCAATTAGTGATCAAAGGGGTAGGGCCCCTTGTGGGTGGTGCCATCCCTGGGCTGGTAGTCTTGGGTTCTATAAGAGAGCAGGCTGAGCAAGCCAGGGGAAGCAAGCCAGTAAGGAACATCCCTCCGTGGCCTCTGCATCAGCTCCTGCTTCCTGACCTGCTTGAGTTCCAGTCCTGACTTTCTTTTGTGATGAACAGCAGTGCAGAAGCTGAATAAATCCTTTCCTCCCCAATTTGCTTCTTGGTCATGATGTTTGTGCAGGAATAGAAACCCTGACTAAGACAACATACAGTAATACTATGGCTTAACCAATTAGCACATGCACACCTGTGTATGTGTGTATGTGTGTATGTGTGTATGTGTGTATATATGTACCTGTGTATGTGTGTATGTGTGTGTGTGTGTGTGTGTGTGTGTGTTCTGTGTAAGATAATGAATGCTCAATGCATTCCTATAGCCTAGCATCTTGAAGGGTGGTATGGACATATTTTATTTAAGTATAATAAAGTATCATAAATGAACTTGTCATCACTGAATCCTTCCTTGGATTAACATTTCCTTAGCATGCCCCCCCCAGAGAAGGCTGCAGGACTCTACTTCAGTCTGACTATGATAGTCTGACTCAATTCTGGCTGTTCAACATTAGCTATATTAACATATGGCTGAAATTATTAAATATGTTTTCAGGTATCTTCCAAAGATCTGCTGTGACACATGAAGGAAATACCTCTGTCTGGTCATCTAGTATATCAGACCATTCCAAACTTGACTGTCCCTGTGAATTCTAAGGGGTCTTGGTTAAAATGCAAGTTCTGATCAAGTAGGCCTAGAGTAGGACCTGCGAGCTGTATCTTAAGATGCAGCTTAAGTGTACTGCATCTTAAGTGTGTTCCCATGGGTGCTGACACTGGTGTCCATTGAACACACTGTCAAAAGGACATGCACAGAATCAACAATGAATTCATTTCTACAGCTCTGATATTCCCCATGTTGGCACAGCATTCATGTTGGCATACGATGCATGCTTGCATGTGCATGTGTATGTACATACATGATGACAGAATCAAGGCAGTTGTGGATCTAGATGACACATGAAATGCACATATGGTTGATGACATTCTGTTTCCCAGTACAACTTTCTAAAAATTGTGCTGCATTTAGATTTAGGTAATAGGTGCGAAGTTTTGTACAGGGCACTCCATGGGACTTTTATTATATCGATGACATTTTGTGTCCCCGTACATCTTTTTAACAATGGCGCTGCTTTTAGACTTAGGTAAGAGGTTGGAAACCTCTCCTGTACAAACAGGAGACTCCATGGTACTTTTATTATATCCTTTCCCTCTGTAACAATCCCATAATGAAAAAAATCTTGAATTGCTTTATTAGATAAATTATGGCTACATTTTTTATTTTCTTTTCTGAAGCAATAAAGGATTTCCAGGATTCATGTGTGCATGGTTTGGTTTCTACAGAGCTGCTTCAGGGTTTCTCACAAACCTACACAGACTTTGACACAAGGGATTCCATTAAAAGTTTTTTCAAAATCTAGTTGCTACACTTTTCCAGTTTATTTTAAAGTATAACATTTTTGTTGCTTTTTACTGTTTCAGATTTCAGCATTGCGATGAGGACTTTTTTTCTTATTTTTAACACTTACTTTGTTAAAAAAAAGTCTCCTAGAGGCTAGAAGGATTTAAGGATTTACTTATGAAAGCCTGGGTTCAAATGTCAATTCTCATAAGTTCATTCATAGAACTTGGGATATATGTATATGGCTTAGGTCTTTCTTTTCTTGTCTGTGAAATAGGAATAATAGCATGTAATTTTGTAAAAGATTTTATATGTATAAATATATTATAATTATATAATATGATATATATTGTAATTATAATATATAATTATTATATACAATTATATAACATATAATTTATAATATATGAATATATTTATATACGTTAAGCCTCTCTTTCCTTGTCTGTAAGATGAGACTTTAATTTTTAGCACGAGAATGTAGATTAGCATGTAATTTTTGTAAAAGATGTCTAATATATATTATATAATATTAAAGTGTATCAGTGATGAATATAGCATCCTAAATTATGTGAATATTATCTTATGTCACTGGTTAAGTATTCAGAATCACAAAATACTCAATGAAACAGAAAGAGAACCTATAGAGACCTCCTCCAGTTCATAGGCACGGCCCCAGTGGGATGGAGCCAACAATCCATCTCAAAATTTTTAACCCAGAATTGTTCCTGTCTGAAGGAAACACAAGGAAAAAAATGAAGCAGAGATCAAAGGAAAGGCCGTCCAGAGATCACCTCACCTAGGGATCCATCCCATCTGCACACACCAAACCTACACTCTCTTGCTGATGCTAAGAGACACTTGCTGACAGGAGCCTGGTATATCTGTCCCCTGAGATGCTTTGCCAGCACTTGACTAATACAGATACAGATGCTCACAGCCTACTCTAGGTCTGAGCCCAAGGACCACCAACGAGAGAGTTAGGGAAAGGAATGGAAGTGCTAAAAAGAATTGCAACACCATAGGAAGAACAACAATATAAACTAACAAGACCACCTTCACTAGAGCTCCCAGGGACTAAACCACCAACCAAAGAGCATACATGGAGGGATCCACAGCTCCAGCTACATATGTAGCAGAGAATTGTCTTAACAATCGATGACTTATATTATTAATGGCAAGGGAGACCCTTTGTCCTGTGGAGGCTCTATGTAGGGGGATGCTAAAGAAATGAGGCAGAATGGGGAGGAGCACACTCATAGACACAAAGGTGAGGGGGAGAAGGGATGGGAGTTTGCAGAGAAGAGACCCAGAAGAGGGAAAACATTTGAAATGTAAAGAAATAAAATAACCAATAAAAATAAATAAGTGATATGCCTGAAAGATTGTCTAGGCATGATTGTGTGCGCTATCTCTGTAGATGATCATGCACTGTCCACAAAATTGGAATGTAGGAAATGGGTTTATTTTATTTGAGAAAACTTAGATGGGGATGATGATGGCATAAATTCATGAAAAAAAGTACAGTTCCCAAAGGAGGTTCTAGGAACATCATAAACTTCGGTCTGTTTGGGCAGCCTTAACTTAATGCTTTTCAAAAAAGAAAAACACAGAAACATGAGATGAGCTCTTATGGCTCAAAGAGCAGACTCCATGCTATTTGTCCAGTGCATAATACCAGAGCAAAATTAGGCACTCAAATATTTATTGAAATGAATCCAACTACATTTTTTATTCACAGATGAAATATTTATTTCATAGGAAAAAAACCTTGCTTTGCAGGTTATAACTGAAATATTTTAAACTAGAATAAACCCTAAGACTAAATGATCTTTACAAGATATTAGAATATTTACCAATGCATAAATGTCTAAAGACAGGCAATGAGTGAAAGAGGGCTGTCTAAAATCTTTTCTGTGGCTACAGTATTGAAAATTGATACTTAGAGTGAATAATTCTCTCAGGAACTGTTTATATGCCCAAAGAAACACTGTGGCCTTCTAAAAATGACCCTAAACTCCTGTGAATATGGTGAAGTTAGTTTGTTTTCTTGGGGCTTCATTTTTCCAACTAAATACTGAAAGATTGGCCAGCATTTACAGAAGCTTAGCATTTACACAATTAAATTAATATCTCATCTCCTGGTAGGCCAGATAATTTATCATTTGATACTTAAACAAAACAATAACTTTCTAGGACACAACAACTTAACATGGCCATCCATAAACTTCACTACTGGTATTGGTTTACGAAGGTAGTTAATGACATTCATAAATTCCTTATCCCCCATTTTAAGCATACACCATTGAAGATAAGGGAACAAGATGAACATCATACATATTCAGAAGAATGAGTCTGGGTTTTAAATCTGAGATGACTGCTTTCAGATGCCACACTCTATGTGGAATCTATATGTTATATGTGGTGACATCTTCTGCATAGTTCTTGGTGATGGGTGAGCAAGATTGTTCCAGAGATGCCAAGCAGATCATTTCCATGTGGCCAGCATACATAAGTCAAGGGGTAATAAGAAAAGATGAAGTGATGCCAAAGGCAGTAGGTCCCAGCTGATGTGAGAGCTCAATAGGAGAACAGCTTACAATCGGACACACCCAGTGTCAGATGCACCATCATTTCTGCTAGCATCTTGCATTTACCAAATCACCTTTTCTCTCTGTAAATTGATCATATGTTATGAACTTCTCTATGTATTAACTTGCTTTGTATAGTAAATTACAGAATACCTATGAAGCATACAGGTTCTGTACTGAGTATAAGATGGTAAGTAAAGAAACCATGTGCTGATAGCGGCTTATACTGCAGTATCAAGCAGAGCATTTACTGTTATTATTCTTTGAATACCAGGTATCTGGGACTGTCTGCTTTATCCAGATTATAAACCCCTTGAATCTAAAGTCTGGTCTGTATGTGGTGTCTGCGGCCTGTAGTAGCCAGGTGGCATTAAACATACAGGATCAAGGGGTTCCTAAATCCTTCCTGAGTGATATGTGAGGGATATCCTTGTAACTCTGTTGGATTGGAACAGTGTGATGCTGGTAGGTTATCTAGCAAGCTGTTGAAGAGAAAATCAACATTGCCATCTGAAACCTACTAAGTCAGCAGTTCTGAGAGAGTCTGTATTGATTTGCTTTTTAAAAAAAAGAATAATATGTCCCTTAAAAAATGTGGGTGAAAGACTAAACAAATTAGAGCTGGAATTTATTTACTAAGATGTAGTCTGTGATTAGTCTCTGCTTTAAACCACCCCACTGCCAGGCTGCAAGCCCTCGCAAACATTAATATTGATGCTGTGTGCTTCTGGCAGAGCCTGGTGGTTGTGGCATTTCATAATTCAGATATGAAAGTAAAAAGGGCTCACAGTTTCAACTCTTGTGATTTCAACACTGTTCCATTTGAGGAACAAGAGAAAATGGAGAATATAAAAGACAGGGTGAGAGAATTGATATTCCTCTATTTTTTTAAATAATTTATGGTGAGAAAGTTCCAGACTCCTATTTGGGACAAAGCCATTTAATGTCTAGTATCCATGCTAATCCTTTTTGTATGTGCATAGACATAGTTTTGTTATTTTTTTGGAGTTCTTTCTGAATTTCCCCCTTTATTTTCTTATTCAATAAATATCTACATGGCCTCCAAGATGGCTCTGAGGACAAGGTGGTGTAACACCATTTCTGATGACCAGAGATTGCTCTCAGGAATTCATATGGTAAAAGGAGAGAGCTAGTTTACCTAAGTTATTCTCAGATTTCTACACCTTTGCACCCACTCCTCATATACAATAAATAAAATTTTTATAATAGATTCAATATGTATTGAAATCCAGTATTCACCAAACAGGACATATATATAAACAAAACAGTCATTTTTATCAGGCAGAATTTGGAAATGGATCTTTTTGGTCTCTATGAAGAAACCAGCAAAAAAAATGATCAATTTTTGTTACATCAACTAATAATTCCTCATGAACATAAATCAGGTACTATTCTGAATAAGGGTTCCTCTACCATCTGTGCACAGAGGAGCTCTTACAGAGCTGAACTAGTAAAAGAAACACATGCCAATGAAAGTGTACTGAAAAGTGACCAAGATGGGAATGTATAGGGACACATGGGTGGGGAAATATATGACACCTTGAGATGTATAATAACATAATTATTAGGGGCAAAAGAGAAGGAAGAGGGAAATGTGAGTGGAAACATTAATATGTGAGAAAGCAGGAATGTAGTATCCACACCAGTGGGAAATGGTAAGAAAAGAGGAAGACATAAACCTGTCCCTAACTGTGAAAGCCAGGCACACCTTACCAGGGGACATGGACTTTGTTTCCCACTATAGTATGAACTCCTAGAGTACAGTCATGCACCTTGTTCCTGTTTATGTCTGTACCCATAGCATCTAATAAAGCCTTTTTATTTTACTTGTTTTATTGATATATTTTTTATTTACATTTCAAATGATTTCCGCTTTTCTGGGTCCCCACTCCCCGCAAGTCCCATAAGCCCCCTTCCCTCCCCCTGTTCCTCCATCTACCCCTTCCCGCTTCCCTGTTCTTGAATTCCCCTATACTGTTGCACTCCTTCGAGTCTTTCCAGAACCAGGGGCCACTCCTGCATTCTTTTTGGACATCATTTAATATGTGGATTATATCTTGGGTATTCAAAGTTTCAAGGCTAATATCCGCTTATCAGCGAGTGCATACCATGATTGATCTTTTGAGACTGGGTTACCTCACTGAGTATGATGTTCTCCAGCTCCATCCATTTGTCTAAGAATTCCACAGAAGATGAAGTGGTACATCACCTTCCTCTATTCCCTGGTGTGCTTTGTTCCTTATCTCTCCCCATGACATAGAGTTGTGATAGGATAGAATAGAAAACCATTATTAGCTAATCATTTGGATGGTCTTGTGTGAAGGATTGAAATTTCCCCTTTTTAATATAATTTTGCAGTGCTACAAAGTACGTAAGCAGTGTTATGACACTATACGGCCCACCTTGAAGCATAAACTTCCATGGAATCTCTGGACTCCTCCTCAGCCCACACTGAAGTTGACGCTACAGCTTCATTACAAGCAAGCCTTGATCTTTATCTGTATTTCACACAGGCATTGATTTTGAGATCACCTGACCAAACCTTTTGACAACCTTCGGTTATAGACCTGAGGCAAAAGTTCTAGATTGTAAGAACCCTTGAAGATTTACAGAGGATGAAGGTTATTTTTCACTGAGCTGGCGCATGGCAGTGTGCTCAATATGTAGATGTGTGGATGCATCATGTGGACTGGAAGATTTAAAGATCATGGCTCCAATCCTGAAACACATATGCCTTCTGATGATGAGGCATATAGACAAGAGACAGTCATGATAAGCATATACTTAACAGATATCAAGCATATACCAGATAGATGAGGCTGAGATTAGGGCTCAGAAGAAAATGATGATAAATGCTAATATCTCATAACTATCCCTTAATTATCCAATGTTCTACATGCTAAATCTCTTATATGTGTTATGTTATGCTATGAATTTTTTTGGCCATGTTAGCATTCAACCTTTCTGTTTCATTTTTTATTGCTCATACCCTGCTTTGCAACACTTTAAAACAGATCAAAAACCTATCAGGTTTGCCATTTGGGTATGATGCAACTCTAATTCTACATTTACAATGAGACCATGCTAACTCATGCTGTGAGCCTACACGTTTTCTTCAAGTATGGGTAGAAGCCATGAGACATGGCAAAGGGTGTGTCCTGAAGCTGCTACAGTAAAGCTCTGAGTTCATTCTCTCATCAGCAGAAGTTGTTTTCACAGAGAAGTTAGTGGCCTTCAGTATGTCTCATAACAGGAAAGAATTAAGGAAAGATAAGAATCAGAAGTTCACTGGAGACCACCACCAGGCTTTTGTAAAAATATCTACTTTGTCTCTAAGTGGGATAGGACAATAATTATTTTTACAATAAAAAAACATGAAAACAGTCTATTGGTACCTGACCATACACAATGAGAAGGTCTATCAATATCACTTATTAATTGAAGCCATGCATTCAGGGGAGCCTTTTCTGTATATGATCACATCATTAAAAGGAAAGCATACTGCCTTAGGAAGTAACTTATTATTACGAACCATAATATAGTAGCAATAATTATAGCAAGTGTTTTTCACTAACAGTTTAGGGGCTATATCATCATCACTGTTGTAGTCATGGTTTCTATTGCTGTAATGGAATACCATGACCAAAGTAACTTGTGGAAGAAAGGGTTTATTTGGCTTGCACTTTCATATCACAGTCCATCCAAGAACTCATGCATGGGTGGAGCCTGCAGGCAGGGACAGATACAGAGGTCATCGAAGGGTACTGCTTACTGCCTAGCTCTTCATTGCTTTCTAATCCTGCTTTTTTATAGAACCCAGGACCAACAGGCAAGGTGTAACACCACTCACAATAGGCTGGAACCGCCTATCATCAATCACTAATTCAGAAAAAAAAAAAAAAAAACAGGCTGTCCTGAATTCACAGAGAGATCACCTGCTTCTCCCTCCTGGGTACTGGAATTAAAGGTGTATGCATTGCCACACCAGAAAATAGAAAGAAAGAAAAAAGAAAGAAAGAAAGAAAGAAAGAAAGAAAGAAAGAAAGAAAGAAAGAAAGAAAGAAAGAAAGAAAGAAAGAAAGAAAGGAAGGAAGGAAGGAAGGAAGGAAGGAAGGAAGGAAGGAAAGAAGGAAGGAAAGAAGGAAAGAAGGAGAAAGAAAGAAAGAAGGAAAGAAAGAAAAAAGGAAGAAAGAAGAAGAGAAAGGAAGGAAGGAAGAAAGAAAGGAAGAAAGAAAGAAAGGAAAGAAAGAAAGAAAGAAAGAAAGAAAGAAAAAGAAAGAAAGAAAGAAAGAAAGAAAAGACAGACAGAAAGAAAGAAAAGACAGACAGAAAGAAAGAAAAGACAGACAGAAAGAAAGAAAATTGCAATGGGTCTTAACTTCATAATTTGTGGATTGGAATTCCTTTGGGGATAGTGTAGCAAATGTCCTGCTTATCAGATATTTTTTTTTTTTTTTTGGATTTTATTGGTAGGAAGGATATTTCTGTAGTAGGCCTGTGTCTGGATATAAGTCTCTCTCTCTCTCTCTCTCTCTCTCTCTCTCTCTCTCTCTCTCTCTCTCTCTCTCTCTCTCCCCGTGTGTGTGTGTGTGTGTGTGTGTGTGTGTATGTGTGTGTGTGTCTTTGTCTCACTGCTCTGCTCTATGTCTCTATGTCTCTGTCTGTCTGTCTGTCTGTCTGTCTGTCTGTCTGTCTGTCTCTGTCTCTCTCATACATATACATACACACAATCTTTCTACTTATCTATCTATAAAGATAGAGGTAGAGATAGAGATACAGCTAGAGATACAGCTAGAGATACAGATACAGATTCCCTTCCTTGCCTCCTTTCTTGACTACCTACTTATGATGGGGAGTTTCTAACTTGTGAGTCTTTTCCTTTCCTTGCTCTTTGTCAATGGAAAGTTATATCTTCTAAGTACTTCTACATGCCTCTCCAACTTCCATTGTTAAAATAATTACTGTAGGTTCTGTTAAAACTGATGTGTTTAATTCAATGCAATGGGGGTAGAATTTTTGTAATGTGTATTTTTACTAAATCTTTATAGACTGTTGATGTCACTAGCCAATGAACCACACATTACCAAAAGGGAGGCTACAACTTTATTTTGTTTCTTCTAAGGAAGGACTAAAGAATAGCATGATACTAATCTCTCATCTTGGCCTACACCAGAAGTGAAGGAAAACAGGTCTGCACTATAGTTATGCATAGGTGATCCACATTCCACAAGGAGTTCTCTTGACCACTAAGCATGTTGTCTCAGGATGACCCAAATATATTACCATGCTATCAGTCTAATATTCAAGGTTGTTGATATAGTTGGGATAGATGTCTAAGGCTTTTAATTCTGAGTGACCATTAATATTAGTTGATAATCCTAGGGTATTTCTTTGTATTATACTATGAAGAAACCCTCAGCAAACTTCTTGCTACTAAGGAACCTGGAATGTGACAGTGGATGGTATGTTATCCACTGTCATATTATTTCTATTTCATCTACAGAACTTCATTGCAAGTGATCCCAGCATGCAAAACAAAATGTAGAAAAATGGAGAAATATAGATGACAAAGAGAAAATTTATGCTGCTTACTATTTAAATTTCTACTCTAAATGATTAAAGGATAAGGGACAGGATACTGCATTCTCAGGATTCAGGGAAGGTAGTTCTATTTTTTTTTTTTTACAATGAACCTATAAGGAACAAAAATCATTATATCCACTGGCAAAAGGAAAACAAAGAAATACAAAAGAATGCCTGAATTTAGAGTGGAATAAGCAGCTGAATTGAATAGGGTAGGGAAAGAGTTCTAAAGAGAGTCCAAAGGCCTTACTTGAGAGATGATGATTAGAAGACTTTCCTAGTAAAAGTGACCATGATAAGGAAATTGGTTTCTTTGGACAGCAATATTTGTCTAGAGATACATATCTGTTTCCCTAAATGATATTGAGAACAAAAGCATCATCTGATGTTTGCCCTTTGTTGAATGAAAGAATATATATGTGTATATATATATATATATATATATATATATATGTATATATATATATATATGCTATTTAAATGTTCAGCTACAATAAAATTTAACAGTACTAATTATTATCAAAAGAAATTATTTACCTTAATTTATAGTCTTCAAAACTTTTATCTTAGAAGCTTGGGGACAGCATTGTTGTGGAATACTTGCTTAGTATGTATGACACCTTGGGCACAAGAATAGCACTACAATAGCAACACAACCCACACATATTTATATACACATACATTTGCATATATATATATATATATATACACATACACATACACACACACGCACACACACACACACACACACACACACACATATATATATCCCACACAGGCACATATGTACCATCAAAAGGTGAAATCTGTGTCTTGGTTTGATAGACCAGAATGTCTGAAGCAATGAAGGGGATTTGAGGAAAACATATACTTATCCCATAAATTCTGGAGACTTATTAGTGATAACTGTGGGAATAAGAGAAAATGCTGTTTCTGAGAAATAAGTAGGTAGTAATATTTAACAATTAACTATTATAGTCTTGAGGTCTAGGAGTAAGTACCCTCCTCTTGCCAACTATGAGTGTCCCTACAAAAGTTTTTGATATCTCAGATGCCTAACTTAAATTACCAGAGACACCTCAGGAAGAATTTGTATGTAAGGTGAAGAAGTCTTGGCAGATTGATTCTTGCTAGGGTGTTGTCTCCTACACCCCTCTTCCCATTTCAAATAAGGACAAAGAGGCTGCAAGGACATGACTCATTGAGAACCACCAGCAGCTTCTGGGACATACTACAACATGACTTTGAAGAGGGCCCCACAGTGGCCACTTCAATTGAAGCCATTAGGAGCAGAATGCATTCCCACATAAGCACATATGGGATGTCAGCGTGGAAAATCTGAGGGTAGAAACTCTGAGAAAACACTCCAAAGCCCCTCCCATCTAGATAGCTTTAAAAATAAGTCTAATATTTCTGGCATTTCATGGGTTGACCAATACTGTTTTATCTGAATTTGTTTCCCAGCATCTCTCTGAATCTTTTAACAAGAACCTTTTGATGTAATAAAGCTGGAAAACATCCAAACTTGTTTATAATTTCAATACTCTCTCCAACCTTTGTTTTACTCCTGTATTGAATTAGTCATACAAAAAGATGTCTTTGAGAGAGGGAGTAGGGCAGGCTACCTCCATCTTCCTGAAAACCACCCCATAGTTTCCGCATTAGGCAAGTCCAGTGAAGTCATTAGCATAGTTTCCAGTCAGAGGTTGCTTTGAGTGAGGATACAAAACAAATTTGGAAGCTGAAGGGAATAGGGTTAATTGTGGGCCTCAGTGTTTCCACACAGAGAGAGGCAAGTGAGTCTCTGGCTTGCACCTACTTGAAAACCAAATTACCTAGCTAATAGACTAGATGTGGTCCAGATTTTTAACTTCCCTTTTGCTAATGTAGAGCAACAGATGGAAGGGTTAAAGAGGTGACAGTTGGCTCAGATGAGACATATCCTATTTCATTCTGGAGTGTTTTTAGTGTCATCTGTAGAATTTCTTGTTTGTTTCACTTTCTTTGTTTGCAGGCTTAGGGAATTAGTCATGTTCTCAGGGAGGGAACAATGGATGGTGGCCATAAGTCATCAGTTCCCTGGGTCATTCATTTTAAGCAGTCGCAAAGTTCCTTTCACTTCCACAAGTTCTTATCATATACTGGCTGAAAGGAAAAATGAACGGCTACACTCATTTTTAGATAGTCAGTTAGTCACATAATTTAAAACCCTACAAGACAAGTAATTACATCATCTCCCTCAAGAAAGCAGAAACCCATGCTGAGTTCCATATGAAGCAGGATATGTTGACAGATGCTACTGCAAAAGAGTTATGCTCTGTGGTATCTACGTGCAAAGGACCACGGTACATGCATCACAGACTACCCAGCAAGTCTGTATTTTATGTGAAATAGAGGGATAATAATCTACTCATTTTTCCCTAACAAGGAAATATTAAAACAAATTGGAAAAAATGAAGAAAACTGGAGGGGTGAACAACTTGCTGGAGGATTAGAATAATTAAGATTACTGCTTCACCTATAAGTCACACAAACTCTTCCTGTCAGTATTAAGTGTGGAAAATGTTGCAGATTTCCTAGTTCTCCTAACACATTTTTTGTTCATACATCAGAAAACATAATTCTTTCTCCTAAGCTTTCTTTTTAGGATGGCACATGGAGGGAGAAGGATATAGAATTAAATATTAGCTCAATTCTTGGAACATAACAAGCACTTATTAAACATTTATCATCTTCATCATTATTATTTCATTTTTCAAAGCATCAAGCTAGATTATGAATTCCTAAACTTTTCATTATTGAATTTTCATTTTTCCATGTGCCCTATCACTGGGAGTATTTTTAAACCAAACAGAGCACTAATCAAGTAATAATTAAATTGTACTCCCATTTTTTGAATGTTCAAAGGTATAGAGGCATCAATTACAGCTTCAGGTGTTTGTGATAATGAATGTTAATCATAAAGTTCACATCCCAACTTAAAGTAGAGTGACGTTTTAACTAACTCATATTGTACTATATACAGTCTTATCTTAGATATATATGAGCTAATTAATAATCCAATACAAAAATACTAAAAATATCATTAGTAAATACATGTCTAGAAACAATGGGCAAGGATAAGCAGTCTGAAAAATCACCTTTATAGGGCAAGCTGTAGTGTTTCATGGTTGGAAATTTAGTATCTCTGACAGAAGAAGCCACAATAAAAGTACATGGTGTAGTTTCTGGGAACTTGAAAGTTATTAGCACTCCTTAAAAATCACATCAACTGAATAGTACCAGGACTTTGATGCTAGAAACTAAATCTTACAATCATGCAAGAATAGTAAGATGAAATTTTTCAATGTGCTAAACAGTTAACAAAGATTTATCATGGGCTCCATATAGAGGTGTTTGTTTATAAATAACATAGATGAAATAGTTTAACTGGGGCAGAAAATATGAAGAGAAATATTTTTGAGCAGTGCATATCTGCAGACAATCACAATGGGCACAGGGCTGGGCATGGGGTACTTGATATAGTACTTGTATAGTAAGCCTGAGGTGGGGGAGGTAAGATAGTTTCCAGAACTAGGAAAAAAACCAGGAGAACAGAAAATGGGAGAAGGATGGCCAGTCTAACTAATTCCCTATTCCCAACTGGAGTTGACCAAGATTCAAGTCATTGTGGATCAAGTCATCAGTAATTTGTTTTAAGAGTAAAGAATGTCACTTTAGGTTGAGTTTTGTCTGAGTGAACTTTTCTCCAACAATACCCAGGACATTTTAAGATGCACTCTCATTTGCTCTGTTCAGCATCAATTACTCTCTTCATCTCCCAGTCTACACAAGGTACAGCCGATGAGGCCGAACTACGTAACTAACTCCAGCAGTCCTCTCTGAGACTAACAGACCCTGGAGTCTGTACAGACAAGGAAGGCTCGCACTTCAGTCTTCACATACAGAGTTCTGGTTAGAATGGTGGGGCTTTGTGCCTGTGGCCCCGGCACACTTGTAAGATGCATTATTAATAGCCTATCAGTGAGCCTTGAACAATTTCATACACAGTGAAGTAGTCACCAGCAATGGGTCAAAAGTTGCTGAGACCAAGGAGCAAGTGCAATTCAAAATGTGTTCCTGGTAAATGTCAGACACCCAGACTGCCTGTGTTTGTGAGGCAACTCTCCATGTATAAACGATGAACCTATATAATTTTCAAACTCTCAAATGAAGCAATATATGATATATAATATAATTTCTTCCTGTAATTTATTAATTCAAACTACCCCAAAGTTCTGAGTACTAATGAACTATGGGTAACAAAATTGTGGATGAGAACCAAAACCTGTGCTGTTTCCTTTTTGGTTTTTTTTCCTCTTTTTTTTTTAAATGGCTATTTTATGTATTTACATTTCAAATGTTATTCCCTTTCCTGTTTATCTCTCTGAAACTCCCCTGTCCCATACCCCTCTCCCTGCTTCTATGAGGATGCTCGCCTCCTATCTACCCATTCCCACCTCACTGTCCTGGCATCCTTCTACACTGGAGAATCAAGCCTTCTATTCCATATATGGCTGGAGCCATGGGTCCCCTCATATTTACTCTTTAGTTGGTGGTTTAGTCTCTGGGAGCTCTGGGGTTGTCTGGTTGGTTGATATTATTGTTCTGCCTAAAAGTTTGCAAACCTCTGCTTCTACACGTTTAGAATACTAGCTAGCTATTGTTCTACATTCCCACCTCCCCACCATTTCTGTAACAAAATGTAGTGTTAATTCTCTTTGCAGTGTTAATTCAGAAAGCCAAGGGTCTGTCTAGAAAGTAAACCCAGTGCATCCAAATCAGTTGCATAACAGTTTATGCTGCATCCTTTATTCATCAGGGAGGGAGGGGAATGATGCATCTCTAGTAAGAGGTAGAGATCAAATAAGTAGTAAATAGAAATCCCGCTTCATTTTACAGATTTCCATAATTTCCCCTGCTGCTTCAGCTAATTAATTATCAATGCTATTTATGTTTAGACAAGGGGGTTTGTCTGTTTCACAGCCCATCTGCTTCTTGGTAACCTTGTTGTGAGGTCATGGCAAGGCAGGGTTGCTGATAAAGCCATCATCTCCATGGCAACTTGCTGCTATGTCACAAACATAGGAGTGTGACCTCAGTGTGGTTTAAAGGAGAAATAAGACCTTGTGTGTTGTAGGAGAAGATATGAGTTTTTTAATCAAATAAGTTTATTCATAGGTGATAAATCTTAAAAAAATATTGTTGCAATAACCTTGCTGGTGGTTACCACGTTTAAAACAAATATTTACACGCCTGAAGCAGAATACAAAGATGTGTTTACATTTGGATGATATGTCCTCTGAAAATGCACTATTGATCCACTCAGTTTTTTTGATCCATAAACTATGAATTTCTCACTTCTTCAATTATTTTGCATTTATTTCTATTAACTCTTCAATGATAATGAACATTCAGAATGTATAGCCTCTTGAGTCACCATGCCATGGCACGAGGACTATTGTTTCCATTTTCCTGGTGACAGGCCTGAAGCATAACAAGACTGAGGAGACAGACCGGTTAGAATGATAGGTGGGAGAAGCTGGCTTAATACTGAGCCAGCAGCTCTGTTTGCAAAGTCTAGCTATTCTCTCTCCACTCCCCTTCCTGATTCTGTACTCTCCAGCTCACAATGAAATAATTGCCGGGGTTTCTTGATGATAAAGACAGTGTGTCCAGAAGGAGAAACTGGTGTAACAAAACATTCTTAGGTTTTGAGCACTTATGAAACATCGGCAATAGAAGAATTATAGCATAGCTGAAGTAAGTTTGTACAGCTCTGTTATTTTGTAGATAAACTTAATTGTGGTAATGAACTGACCCAAAGCAACTCAGATTCACCTGCTTTGAGCATGTATAATAGCAGCTCTCAGCCTTTCTTCGGCCAGGTAGCTTGGGTTTATCTTACCATCTGCAGAGCCTGAACATTGCAGTTGTAGTGCATATACTTCTTACTACACGGGGTTCTTGCTCTGCTCAGCGATGTTTTGAAGTTGCTGGTGGAGCCTATAAACAACCATAAAGCAAGCAAGAGCTCGTTTGAAATACCACATTTGTGATTCTATTTACCTCCTTGACATGGTAATTTTAAAGTAGCCATAGCTCCTTTAAAATTCACCTTCAACCATTTCCACAATGAAGAAATACTATTTCATTTGGTTACTCA
This sequence comes from Apodemus sylvaticus, assembly GCF_947179515.1. Classification (NCBI taxonomy): domain Eukaryota; kingdom Metazoa; phylum Chordata; class Mammalia; order Rodentia; family Muridae; genus Apodemus; species Apodemus sylvaticus. The sequence continues at coordinate 59,152,369 of NC_067486.1, read as the reverse complement.
GCTAGGATAAATATGAATTCAATTAGTTATGGGCATAATCCAGTGATTTTTCTTTTGTTTTCTTATTTGGGTTTTTAAAATGCCCAGATAATAATTTTATTTTTATACCGTTAATATTTCATGATTACTTTACTATATATCCTCTATCGCACATGATGCATCTCCTGGTCCTATATTTACCAAGCTTGAGCAAGCAGCAGCTTCTCTGCAGATTGCCTTCATTTGTACAGAGGCCCAAACACGGAAAGGGGGATTATTTTATGTAGCCATAAAATGTCTCTCCTAAAGGGATGGCCAAACACAGAAGAAGAAGGTGGATTCTGAAATCGACCCACAGAAACTGTTGCCATAAGTTCTTATCAACCTCTTACTTTCTTTCTTGGATGGTTGGTTAAGTACTTATTCAGTTGTAGGAAACTGGTTATAAATACTGCGTCCAGAAAGTTGTGTATCTCTCCACCTGTCAGAGGGCTGAGCAAACAGCATTCATTGAGCATTTTGTGTGTGTATTTACAATGGTTAGCTGTGAAAGCAGTGTGGCCATGGTGCAGAATGAGAGCAGTGCATATGGCAAACAAGTTAAGGAGACAAAGTCAAAGATCACACAAATTGGCATGTTTATAGTTAATCTGTTCAAGGATTAGAAGACTAAATAAAATATTTGATTCAGCCTGGCATTAAATGACAACATTTAAATAGATGTTTGTAAAAGCAGAATATAATAGCCTTCTGCATGGTCAGAATGAGGTAAACATCATGCTATGCTTTTTTGATTCCTCAAACTAAGTTTTTTCTGGTAACTCTGGGGCATAGTCTTTATATACTATATAGTTGAAAGAAGGATTAGATTCAAATCGAAAGGTATACAATCCAGGCATTTTAGAACCTGCGTATTTGAGAACACTTGAGTTTATAAGTACTTATCCTACCTACGAAGATAAGATAGAAAAACGGTGGGTGTAACAAAAGTCCAGAGATGATAATGAGTCAAGGACAGATGGAATTAGAACAGATGGAATCTCCTTTACCCTGCTCCTTTCATTGGAAAAGACAAGCCTATTGACTGATCTCCTTATGACTTTGTCCATAATCCCCAAAACCCTTCAAAATCAGACAAATCATTTTCTTTTTTGTATCACTGAAATGTGTGTCAGTCCATGTCACTCACATTAGTTTCTCTCTTAGACTTTTAGGAATTAGTGGAACTACCTAGGAGTACTCAACAGGATTATTTATAAACGGCAACACATAGATTTTATACATTTATCCATTTTTTAATATACTTAAACCTCTGTCTCCTTGGAGATTGTGGCTTAGATGTCTTGGTCTTGTATCCATAGATCTCTAACACCTATGTTTACTGAGATGAAAAATTTCTTCAGTGTTTTCACTAGTACTGTTTCTATTTGTTCCTAAGAGCATCAATGGAAAAAAAAGGATGTGGGAGAATTAAGAGTCTTCAACAATCTGTCCTTGGAATTGATTCAGTTTTCCTTGGGTAGATGGGTTTGGGTCACTGGTTGACCTTATTTTAGAGTTGTGAATTAAAGACAACTGGGGACTCCCAAAGGTTACATCAGGTTTACATTTTGTAAGGTCAATGAGTCAGTGATAGTGCTCCTTAGCTTTGCTTGGCATAAAATTGTGTGTGTGTGTGTGTGTGTGTGTGTGTTTAGATTTTAAGACTGAAAATGTAGAAATGAGTCCAAACTATTTACATTTGTATAATTTGGGTTCCTCCCATCACACATATACATTTTAAAAGCATCTCCTTTTAATCACTGAATTGTGACTTAATCTATTTAGTTTTATGGATTTATGTTGCTCAAAGATGCTAATTTTGGGTATGTATGGTTTGTTGTGTTATTTTTCTATGCATGGATTTTTGTAAAGTGGATAAACATGGCTATAGAATATAATTTGAGAAGTAGAGTTGAGTCAAAACCACATATATCATAGAATTTTATAGATATTGCCCCAGACTTCACACAAAAATCATATATTTAAATGTATTTTGCTCAAAATTATGTAACATCAACACTTTATATTTCTATAATTTTGATGCAAAAATATCAACTTAGGAGAAATTTCTTTAGTTATGGGTGACTTTGAAAAATTGACTTAGTGAAATTGAAGGTTGGATATTTTGTTCTTCTTTAAAGTGTTCAATTTTTATCATATTTCCTTTGAATGGTTAGAAAATTGTATCCATATCTATATTTTAATACTAATTTAAAACTTGTTATATTATCATAGACTAGAGGTAATATTCCTGGTGATCATTTATCTGTGGGTTTCATTTCTGATAATTTGGAATGTCTTAGCTCTTTATTCTTCTGTATCATTTTATTAATTATATAGCTCCTTGTTTTTAATTTTCCACTCCAGGTATTTAAGAAAATTACATCATATATTTCCCCTTTGTCTTTATAGTTACAGTTAGTAATTATTATTTCTAAATTAATCTTGATATTATTTTATTGATACATATAATAAATATATAAATATATTGGCCTTTATTTTTAAAAAATATCAGCAGATGTCCCAATAACCCATTCCCATTAATCTCCATTTTATCATATACTAAATATGCTCAGGTATTTATATCGTCATAACATTTGCTCTGCCTTTCCAGTGATCTTCTATAATACAAACCATTTGAAAATTTTGCTGGGCATGTTATCATATTTACTAATGAATATTTCCTTCAATGTATTTTCCCCAAATTATCCTGCCTTTTCTATATGCTTTTTATTACATAGTAAACTTGAGATCATCTTGAAACTTTGATTTGTGAGTGCACTAAATTCACAGAAAAACACAATTATGTAAATATTGAATTATTACTCTAGAATGAAATCTTTATTTCCATGTATTTACTGCTCACTACATGGGGTAAATAAAAAGAGAGTTTTTAATAATATGTGTATTTCTTAGCTTTCATTTTAACACGCTCACATTCTGAGAGAAAGCAATGATGTTTATCTAATATGCTCCCTTCTCTTTACTTATTCCGTTCCTGGTCTGCATATTCTCAGTTAGCCTTGAAACCTTAAAAATCCACAGTGGCCCTTCCTGTTTCTAATAACAGCCCTTTACTGCAGAGGGTTAACACATATTTGAATAATGCCCAGCATTATAAACACCTCCGAGCAGCTGCCTCTCAGCTCTTTACTGGTGTATAGTCATTACTAGCGCAGGATGGAGTGATTTGGATGAAGTTTGCCTAAGGATGACTGCCATTATATATTTATGAATAACAGCAAACACTATTTAGGATCAGCCATTCCCTGGGAATTGACATACCACATCAGAGGCTGCATGACAGAATTCTTAGGCCTATGTTTGTGGCACCAGCAATCTGTTTCTTATGCTAGCCTCTGCAAACTAATGATTACAGCAGAGAACTGTTTATTCTTGTTTTAATAAAATTTCAGAAGGGAGGAAAATAATATGAAAAATAGGTGATGGATGTAGTATTTAGGCTACGTGTCACCAACACAGTCCATTTCACCTTATTTTAAAAAAATAACTGAAATAAATGTGCCAACGTTCCACAGTCCTAGTTTCACATTGCTGTTTGACCTCATATGCTCATTTCTGTTCTACTTTTCCAAAAGAGGAAAGAAATGTGCCTTTATACTGATTAATCAATTATTCATCGATCTCCCGGTTTTGCCCCTGGAGTGTATACTACACAGTATGTAGTATGCAATATCATAGTAGTATGTTTTGATAGGAATTACAATTATTTGAGCCACCTATCTTTATTCTAATTCCCATCCTCTTTCTCACTGCAATTTATTTACTTCCTTCTCAAGTGGGAGCTCTTTGGTCTCAGGGAGGCACATATCAGATCAAACTCTTACCATTTACCAAGCTTGATAGTTTTATAAGTGCCAGAAGTTAACAATGTACTTTTTTTTTTTACCTCATCCTTTTCTTCCTTAATCTTATTTCTTGTCAACAAACCAGTTTCCTCAATTTTGAGCTCTCCATGGTCAAACTTGACAGATGAACACATGTGCTTAGTTATAGGGAATGGAACTAGAACTTCTTGGGTATTTATTAGGAATCTGATTTTTCTTTGAATGAAGAAACTGATATAATGGCTCACTATGTATACTTTCTAGCATGAGATGAAATCCAGCTACTTCAAAGGATAGTTGTACTATTCTTGAGTATTGATAGCTAAGCTCATATTTTGTGTATTGCATGGTATATAAATGCTTAGTCCACAGATTCAGTATCTGAAATCTAACAGTAAATGGTGACACCTACTAAACTTTTCTGATAGTTTTGGTATTAATAGTTAGGTATTGAAGCAACTAAAATGGAAAATGTTCAGCTAATTCCTATCTAGTGCCACTTTCACTAGACAGCAGCAAACACAATGGCAGGTAAAAGAAAGGTAAGAATAAGAAGTAATCTGTAAAATTTCTTTATGCTGTAGGAGAACAATGGATTAGTAAGTTAGTTTACACTCGGCAGGATGCATGCTCAGCATGAAGAGGATACATTGTTGTTGTTTTATGTTTTGTTTTGTTTTCTTTTTAGCCATGTTTGAGGGCATGCCTCATTGCAGAAATGTTAATCTCTCATGAAAACTGTGCCGTTTTCCATGAGTAATGTGTGTGCATTTAATTGAAAAATTGTGAGACAATATGGAGCCATTATAAGAGATCAGGAAGAATTACTGTAGTAGTTTGCACATTTTCCACTCTTGATGCTCCACATGGTGGCAAGGACATGGATGGCTTGCCCATGAATTGTTCCCAGGCAACAGACTACTGTGCTGAGGATCATCTCAGGGAGATTCAGGTCTGTGCTCAGTGAGTCCTGAGGGAACGGAGACTACCTTTCACATATCTAAATCCATTTAAATAACATAAATAATTCAGAAGTAAACAAGAGGACAAGAGCTCTCTGTTGTCCCCTGGGTAACATTCTCCTAGCCCCATGCTAGGAGCTACAGAAATGAGTTACTTCAGGAAAGTTATGTTATCATTCCAAATAGAATCAAGAATAAGAATAAAGCCATTATGCTCCTGTTTAATTCTCCTGTCTTGCTGTAGACAAATCGACCTTATCTTTTTCCCTTCTCCACTGAAAGGTGATTGATAAGTGAATCAAATCATGCTAATGCCCTATCCATAATTTTCCATTGCTTCCAGAATACAGATGTTGCTTCTTCTTGAATGGGAGAGGGGACATTGCACAGTCAGACACCAATCTCCTCCATTTTTGTTGTCTTCCCTTCACCTTCATTCTTTTAGTAGAGTATCCTTGGTTCCCTACCTGCTGGTCCAGGATATTTGCTAGTTATGAGCCTGCTGCCTAGATGCTAGAACATTTCCTTCATAGTCTTTATTCTCAGACACCATGTGATCTTCAGCTCTGCTGTTATCCTGGAGGGAGGCATTTTTGACTTCTCTTTACAGGTGGAATGAACAATATTGACAAATTTTCATGTCATGTTATACTCGCCTCTGCTGGATCTTGGTTGCATTTTTTTCACATTCCCCATTAGACTTGAGTGATATATGCTCTCTCAGAATATGAATCATTTAGAAAGGAAACCTTGCTTGTATCATAGGCTTTTGGATTCCCGGTGCCTTTGGTAATTCTTGACTTACAATAAGTACTCAACACTGTACCGAATAAATGAATGCTGATTCTAAAGTATTACACTGATGTTTCACCATCTTGCTTCCTAGTGAACATAATTGTTTTCAGCTACCCTTAAAATATGCCTACCTTGAGGTAAACAAGCAAGGCTGAATTCAGTTATGACTCCAGAAGAAGAGGAGCAATGATTGCCAAAACCCACACTTCAAAACCATTACAATGAGGCCCAAGCAAGCTCTCAGAGAAAGAAAGTTAAAGTGAGAAGGAGTCCTCCACATTATGCAAGAATAATCTTCCATTTCAAAAAAAATAAGAAAGCAGATAGCAAGCAGTGGAAAACTGGGACAAGATTCCAGAGTCCCTTACTTATAAAGCAGTCTTTCTTTGCTGCTCTGTTCTGTTGATAAAAAAACAGTAGTTCTGAGAAACTTGAACATTGAAATGAATATTCAAACACCATTAGAATTCATAAATTATAAAATCTCAAACATGTTCTTCCTAAAAAAAATACTATGAGTGTGTACACACACAAGCACACACATACATGCACACACACACACACACACACACACACACACAGAGAGAGAGAGAGAGAGAGAGAGAGAGAGAGAGAGAGAGAGAGAGAGAGAGAGAGAGGTATCTATGAAACATTTTATGTGTAGAAAAGCATATGGCAGCAACCCAAAAAAGCTTTTATTCTTGCTGATGTATTGTTTGGCTACATTAAAACTAGTTTTTAATGTAAAAGGCATTGCTCCTCTTAGCATCCTCTAAATGAGAGATGATAAATGACAGGGGTGGGAAGTATAGATCAGGATCTATTCTAGATTTGGTAATCTAATCAGGATGCTTTACGGCCCCAGGGAAAGTTCTGCTTCCATAACAATCTAGTTTCAGTAAGTTAATGTCAAGATATTCAGCATACAAGGATAAATACCCTTCTTATATCCATGGTGATTGATATCCAACAGTCTAAAATATATTCTTTCTCTAATAAATCCAAGAAGATTAGCACGGGTCCAGGTCACCAAAAATAAGCAAACATATGTAAAATATAATACAGAGATAAAGGTAAGAAAAGTCAATAACTACTTAGATCAAATCATCTTGTAAAGTGACTGTATTTTGCATATATTTTATATAATTCTGTTTAAACATGTAATCATAAACTCACAGTTCTGAAAAAAGACTAAAATGGAATGAGATAGCATGTTTCTGGCAGGAATTTATTGCATCTCTTTGTTCATCAAATTTTATGCTATTTCTGTAATCCAAAATTGTCATTTTCAAAATGTCATTTTAATGGTGAAAATATTGAGCAAAAAAATCATTTTTGTCTTCCTATCTCCAGCTTGCTGTTATAAATCTACTAATTCATACTGGTCAATCTTCTCTTGACAGTCCCTAACTCTGCCAAGAAAGGTTTAATGAGGACTGTGTCCAAAGAAAGAATTTAAGCAGCGAAGCATTATTGTCATCAGTAAGTCAACCAGAAGTCACCCCATTGTTAAGATAGTGAAACAGAAAACTTTCCTTTCCATGACCCTTTGCCTACTAATGGTGAAGGAGAGTACCAATGTTATATTCCTAACATTGAAATTATTCTTTCAAAGGACTCTTCCTCCCAAAACATGAACAAATTTTAACAAAATTCGGTTCTGTTCGTACAAATAAAGAATAAGAATATGCAGCACCACAGGAAGAACAATATGGGCTACCCAGAGCTCCCAGGACTAAACCATCAACCAATGAGTACACAAGGAGGGAACCGTGGCTCCAGCTGCATATGCCGCAGAGGATGGCCTTGTTGACATCAAAAGGAGGACAGGCTCTTGGTCCTGTAGGATAATGCCAGGACAGGGAAGCAGGAGTGGGAAGATTGGTGAGCAAGTGAAGTGAGGACTGGTTAGGGGATTTTCGGTGGGGAAACCAGAAAAGGGGACAGCATTTGAAATGTAAATAAAGAATATATCTAATAAAATAAAGACAAAATAGAAATAAAAAAGAAAGTGTAAGATATATATTGGATCATGTGTGCTGGCCATTAACTTAATGCTTGTGAAGCAATTATCTCCTGTCTTATACTTAGGACATTTGGGAAGTTAAATACTTTGAACAAATCTATATCTAATTCACCCTTGATAAAATTCGAGTAACTGTTAGCTGGTAGGCTGGCTAGCAAGTGAGAAATTCTTCCACAATTACATGATTTAATCATAAGAATACTAGTTTTGTGGAGACTTTTTATTTTACCCCAAAATTCACTGAACATCTTTGCAGTCTAGTTGTGCATCTTTGCATTAGTTTGCCTATAAGAGTATGTTCTATTAATTGATATAGAGGTCCTTGTTTGGTGATGCAACCTAGCCAAATCCTCAATACTGCTTTCAATATACAGCCCTAAGAATGGAATCTCAGCTTTGAAGATGGTCAGTAATCAATGCCCTTGTGATTCGTAATGGCTTTACAACATACAATTTTTCCTTCAACTGATTAACATGTGGTCCTCTTTAATCTTTGTCATAGTCTTACCCTCTTTTTTTTTCTTTTGTCAAAACTCTAAAAGCCAGAGGGTAGCAATAAAGAGAAGTTTTATGTAACTTTGAATTTCTGCCTGTGTCTTGGGTCAACTTCAAAGGTGCCACATCTCTAGGGAAGCAGGATGACAGTCCCTCTTTTGAAAAAAGAAGAACCATAACACTTTACAAAGGCAGTGTCTACTGGAGGTGACAAGTGACCCTTGGAAGTGTCTCAGAAGGTTAACATTTAAAATGAACTTGACACTGAGAGAGGAAAATGGAGTGACTGAGACAGTCTCTGCCAAGGAGATGCCACTGGCTTGGCACAGCTTCTGATGGGAGATCATATTCAAAAGGGATACCTAAAGAGGGAACTGGAAAGAAACAATATCTCCTAGCAACTTGGCTCATGAGAGCTCTTTCCCCAAGGGACCCAGACTTTTCTCTTCAGGGACTTAAGGAGAAAAACAAGCCTTTTGAATATGTCCTTTTGTTGTTTTTATTCTTTCATGAGCTTAAGGAAAAATGGCATGCAGTTATTATAATTATTTTCAAAATTCCCACACCTTCCTTTAAGACATAGTAAGTATGCAATAATTGCCCTACATAGGGGGAACTATCAGCAAAATAATTATCTTGATGACAGTAAATAATAAAAATAATAGGTCATCAATTTTATGGACAATTTTGGAGAAGGTACCATGACGTACTGCAAAGAAGGTATATACTTTTGTTTTAGGATGAAATGTTCTATCGATATCTGTTAAATCCATTTGGTCCATAAAAAAAAATAGGTCATGATTACCTCCTCTCTCTGTGTTGTCTTTCTGTCTGTAATTCATTCTCTCTCTCTCTCTCTCTCTCTCTCTCTCTCTCTCTCTCTCTCTCTCTCTCTCTCTCTGTGTGTGTGTGTGTGTGTGTGTGTGTTTGTGTGTATATGTGTGTATGTGACATACTCACAGGCCATCCACTCCACTAGAGCATGGGAGATCTACCAGTGGCTACACATTATAAAAGAAGATATTCTTTTTCTTCAGCAGCTTGTAACTGCCAACAGCTCTTCAGTAGATGATTGGGCATACATTACCTATCAATGTTGAAGTTTTGGCTGGATTGATTTTGTGCGTGTAGCTACTGCTGCTGCAAGTTGCTCAGTGCAGTTCCTGTGAGAGTAGAATACTGTATTCCACAGCATGCCTCCTATCCTCCAGGTTTAAGTGGATCCTGCCTCCTCTTCCAAGATGCTCCTTGACTAGGTGACAATGGTAGGACTGGTGAAGGTATTCCATTTAAGACTGAAATGCACAGCTCTATTTTCTTTTGATAGCAACTCAGAGGAACCATCGCTTTGCTCTACTTTCCAATTGATGACATTGAGTCTTAGGGAAGGTATCCAATTTTAAAAAGATATATTAAGTAGTGGATCTACTGTTTGCATTACCAGAAGCTAGCAGGTGTGTCCATCTTTAGTAGCCTCAAAAGAGCACTTGTTCAAATTCAGTTTGTCCTCTTTTCTAGAAGGTGCCACTTGTAGGCAATACATTATGACTGCTCATAGAGAAGAATGTTTTTTTGGTGCACATGTTTTACTGTAAGGAAATGGTTAATATAAGAGGGAATAATGCCTATGTAAAGCTCATAATAGTTTCACACTGTGAAAATGGATGGACACTCTGAGTGTTAGAATCAATACTAACAAACATTGAAATTGGGATCTTTAATTAGAGAAACCATACACAAACATTAAATCTGGTCATTTTACCCAAAATATACCTTTATTATGGGGAATTTATGACTTTGTCACTACTAATGCTAATAACATATATTTCTGAAAGAAAGAGCACATAAAGTTGAAAAAGATTGTTTTATCTAGATTCAAAATCATATTGGACTGTCACAGATATTGACATTAATGCATTATACCAGCTAGTTACAATAAGCTAGACTTACAGCACATTACATTATACTGTACATGCAGAGGAAGATTCAGGAAAAAATGTGAGCAAACTATGACTAGTCCAATACATTTCCATAAAATGCCATACTGGGGAAAAACAGCGTTTGGTTCTCCTTTGAACTCAGAGCTGCCTCTAATGAATATCACCATCTGAAATCTTCAGGAGGGGCAGACAAAAATCTGTGGGTACTGAAGTAGACTCAGTGTCTTTTCATGCCTCACTGCATAGCTCTGACTTTGTTGCAGATTGTGTTTGAAGATGGACAGTGGTTCACGACTAGTTTCCTAACATATGGGATTATTTGTTTTTGTATGCATCTCCCCCACCTACCTCTTTCTGAGACAAATTCCCTCAAATGAAGTAAATAATTTATAGTGTTAGTATCACAGCAACAGCAGGTCTGCGTAGGTTTGCTGTTGATTTGTGTCTGAAATGAATGGCATCTCTCAGAATGAGGGCTTTGCATAGCAGGATGCATGGCAACATGGGCTTGCTTTTGGCGGTGAGCCTTTGTGCCAACATGTCTGTGCTAAGATACTTGAGCACACCTGCAGCTAGCTCAATGTGTACCCATGATTGACATCCTCATAAGGTCATTTAAAAATCACATACACACATGCACATGCACGTGAACACGCGCGCACACACACACACACACACTTCCTTAAGTACATATTAATGGCTCACAGAAAGCAGAACTTGTGTCCTAAGAACCTTTTTCAACATATGTGGGTATTATCATCCCCAGAGAGTAATTCACCTATTGATTAGGGAGAAGATAAAGAGGGACATATATTATAAAACATAATCATCAAAGAAACTAAATCCTTGTGTAGAGAGTTATTCCTGATGGGCAAACATGATATCTTTTAGCTGGCTACTGGGGTTAGAATTCAGAGTTCTCAATTCTATTTCTGTCAGACATTTTTATTTCTTCTTCTTTCCATCATTGTATTCCTTTCATTGGGTCTCATTTTCCTTTTCATCCTTTATATTTTAAACTGTATTTCCTTACTTCTTCTGTAGTGCTATTTCAGGATGAAGCAGAAATGGGCCTACATTCAAGTTTCCATCTATAGATTTAGGTATATTTTGCTCTTAACCCCTAAATGTCAAACTTCCATTGTTGACCCTGGTGCTTTGTCATAATATGATTCTCCACAAATTTACTGATACCCAAGGACAGACAGTATAGATGAATTTTTTAGAATGTACTCCAGTCTTATATTCTAAACAGATCTTGCCAGATCTGAGTAGTCTCTGAGAAAGGCCCAGATGATTTATCAATTGCTGAATAATTTCTTTTCAATATATAGGCCCAACTTTCAGAAGCTAGGAATCAAAAGTAGAATTGTCTTAATTCTCAAATACTTCTCAATCTATTGTTATTAGACTATGTTAAAAATAAATCATCTTTATAAATATTACTCTCAACTAATCCACTTTATGTATTCATGAATGAAAAGAAAATTTTGGTTTTGACTGTAGTGATATTTGGCTCTACTATACATCAACTTTTGTTATACCATAAATACAGGTTGCTACTTTGAGGAAATGCAGGAATTCACACAGAAAATGAGGTATAGAATGAATATTAAATAAACATAAACAAAATAAATTTTGATACAGTTGCAAACTATAGCATTCAATAGCATAAGTATAGAGAATAAGATATGAAACTAATATCTCACAATAGTTTTAAGAACAGCAGAAATTGAGCCAAGGAAAATTATGCATAGAGAACCCCAGATACAAATAGAAGAGAGGCTAATATCACAGAGTAACATTTGCTATTGACTAGAAAATTGATGGAAAATAAATGATACTCTTAATGAAACCTTAGTGTTCAAAACTGACCCACAAATTTTGATTGTGTAGAACTAATCAATTCATGTAAAAATATCAAATCTGCATTGTATGATTCAGACACTGTAGCTAGTGCAAGTAGCACAAACAAAGCCTTGATATATCTATTACTTGCTGTCCAATCTGTAGTGAATATCACAATAAAGACAGCTTTAACAAGCTGGAAAGGGAAACTACAGAATAGAGACAGATCAAAGGATAGAATAGAATATTGATCTAAAATTCAAACTATTTTCTCAAGAAATTTATTTTAGCAAGTAAAATATAACCACATTAATTATTTTCCAGCTTCCCAGCTTCTGTGTTTTCCCTCCAACCAAAACCATTATGTCTCTTTGGTTTTCTTTCAAATTCATGGTCTCTTTCTCTTTAATTGTTGGTTTGTGTGTGTGTGTGTGTGTGTGTGTGTGTGTGTGTGTGTGTGTGTGTTTATATACTAATATATATATATATATTTTATCTACATTTATATGTTCTTAAATATATATAAACAAAATGTTATGTTATCAATCCATATAATGTTAAATGTATGTACATAATTTCAAATATGACCACATTAAACTGTTAATAGGATATGGTTTTTGAAAAGACTAACTCTTCAGAAAGTCAACAGTGTTCATATAATCTGCTTTAAATTATTTGTATGCACAGCAAAGATACACAGCATTTTGGCTTTCAAAATATCCACTACACTTAATATATTTCCAACCTAGTATTTAAGGTTAAGGTATTTTTTTTAAACCTTTATATGCAAAGGTGCAAGTAAAGTACATAGAAGTATGTATATTCATTTGATTCATAGCATTGAAATTCACAGTAAGCTAAAAAGCAAGATCCTGCACTATCCAACTCATGATCCTGTGTTTGAAAATGACATAAATGTGATAGAATTTTACATATGACAGGAGCTCAACACACATTTGTTAAATTTACACTCAGCCGTGGAGCACATTTTTTTCATGGTCTAAATAACTGTTCCATATCTTGACTTTTTTGTATCATTGGTTCTAATTATTTCTACGATGAATGTGCTGGAATTTATGCCCTGGAATCTGACCCATATCAGTCTCTTGGTTTCTTGGCCATCAGAAGTCCAAGAGAAGTTCACCATCTCTTACTGCCAACTGGACCCCTGTGCCATGTTATTCTGTCTACTCTCCCTCCAGCTTTGTTTTACATTTGCTCTTCTTTCTGTGGACTGGCCAAGCAATTTTCTTCAATAGATAATTTCTAAATCTGCACATACAAATCCAAATGGTGCTAAGAAAAAAAAAAGAATTAGAAGCTGTCTGAGAAAATCATGTTGTGTCTTATTAGCTTGAACCAAGAATACCCAGCAAGAGGTGTGCACAGAGATGTGAGCCATCTGGTTTCCTGGAGTGCTTTTTATGGTGGCTTCACTGTTTGTTTGAAATGGAAAATGAATACATCTAAGACACCTGTATGTAAACAGAATCATTTGGTTTAGTTAGGGTTACTATTGCTAGGCTGAAACTCCATGACTAAAAGCATAGGAGGAAAGGATTTATTTAACTTGCACTTTCATGTCATACCTAGTCTACCATTGAAGGAAGACATGGTAAGCACTCAAACAGAAAAGAAACCTAAAGGCAGGAGTTGATGCAGAGGCCATGGAAGTGGTGCTCTTTACTGGTTTGCTTCTCATGGCCTACTCTGCTTGCTTTCTTATAAACCCCAGGATCAGTAGCTGAAGGATGGCACCATCTACAATGGGCTGGGCTTTACATCATCAATCACTACTTTTACAGAAAAAAAAGGCCAACAGGCTTGTCTGCTTATAGGCTGGTCATATGGAGTCATTCTTAGTCGTTGATGTTTTCAAAATACTATGTCGACACAAAATCACAGCCATGCCTGCAAAGATATTAGTTGCTCGGAATGTATCCTGCTGGAATGTTTTCATGCCTTGTTTCCATTTAAGTGAAGCTTCCAGGACTGATCCTTTTATGAAACTTCTTTAACCTCACAATAGATATGTTCATAGTTAAAATAGTAGGGAGACGGAACTTATAGAGGCCACCCCCAGCAGGAAGACAGGGCATCAAGTGAAAGAGACAGGGGAGGGGGGCATCCTACAGACACAACTCTGACCCGTAAGTGTTCCTTTCTGAAAGAATTACAGAGATGGAAATGGAGAGAAGCCTGAGGAAATGAAGGTCCAGCAACAGGCCCAAAGTTGGAATCAATTTAAGGGGAGGTCCCAAGGTCTGACACTATTACTGAGGCTGTGGAGCACTCACAGAAAAGGACCTAGCATGCCCACACTCAGGAAGAGCCAAGAAGCAGCTGAAAGAGTCAGATGCAGATATTTGCACCCAACCAATGGACAGAAGCTGCTGATCCCTCTGGTTGAATGAGGGAAGGCTGAAAGAAGCTGAGGAGAAGGACAATCCTGTAGGAGGACCAGCAGTCTCAATTACTCTGGACTATGGAGGCTTCTCAAACACTGGACCACCAAACAGGCAGCACACACCAGCTGATATGAGGCCCCCGACACAAATACAGTAGAGGACTTCCGGGTCTGTGTTCATTAAGAGATGATGCACCTAACCCTCCAGAGATTGGGGCCCCAGGGAATTTAGAGGTTAGGTGGAGTAGGTGTGGGGACATCCACATGGAGACAGGGGAAAGAGGAAGAGGTGTGAGGTGTGGAACAATTGGAGGGTGGGCATGGCAGGGGAATAAAATATGGAGTGGAAAACAAATATTTAAAATATCTAGTATAAAGGAGAGAACATTGCCCAATTATGCATATTTATGAATCCTTTGTAAATGAGTATATGCCAAGTACATTGTTTCCTCTTAAGGTTGTTTGTTCTATGTTGTTGGGAGAAGAAAAACAAAAGAACACCTTAATTTTTGAAAACTATCAATATCTAGTTCAAGAAAACACAATTCATAAAAATTAAATATGAATTCATTACTCTGTACATGATGGAAACACTTGGATATCAGAGTAATTATCTCTTGTTGAAATAAAGAAATTAGGACCCAAAAAGTTGAAATGACTTACTCAAGCCCAGGATGGAATAGAATAATTACCCATTTTCTTAGCAAATACTGAACATGTGAAGCACTGTACAGTTAATGCTGATGGTAATTATTAACACACACACACACACACACACATTTGCTAAAGCACAATATACATCTGAGAAGTCTTCCAGAGTTTGGACCAATTTGGAAGTTCTAGCAAGGCAGAACTTAAACTTATTATATTATCCATGGGAAATAAAATGCCTTCATTTATTGCAGCATTTGAAGAGATCTGCAGCATTGATACAATTCATAAATTTAGTAAAGAGGTATCAGAGCTAAAAGACTTTATGTAAATTTATAAATAGCCAGAGGGCCTGAAATGAAAACGCAGACTCTAAATCAAATCTAAAAAGCCAGAGTTGGGAGATTCTTCATAACTCTGACATTTTTGCATGTCTTTAATCCCTTTGGAAAAATGTTTCACTAGCAACTTTGTTACTACAATTAGTGTTTCTCTTAAAAAAAAGAATTCCAAAGACATCCCAAAAGTTTAGTCTCAATATTTTCCTGGATGAGGTTTGACTTGTGTTTCAGCAGAAAACAATTAAAAAAAAACTCAAAATAAACTATCATAATCTGACTTTCAATGTGAACTGATAATTTTTCCAGCAGAAACTTTTCTAAAATTGTGACTTTGTGAAACTCATGCTTGCTTTCTAGATTGTGAGACTTGTGTGCATAGTTCCCATCAGTACTATGTGATCTCACCTCCACAGTACTGGAGACCAAGAGAGCTGCTGAGAATGCCTTATGTTATGACTACTCAAATGCTGAGATTCAGATGGGTTTACTGTTGCTTCACAAATCAAAGTTTGCAAATATATTAGATAAAATTAAAGTGATCATCGATAACTTTGCATAAACCACTTCTCCAAACCACAATCTGTCTGTTCTCAGCCAAAGACAGACAGCAACTTTTTTTTTCCCCAAAAAGTAATGGTGGAACTACTAAGAAAAATAAATAGCAGAAGTCTCTAATGTTTTGGTAGTCTACCCAGCTATGACATCTGTGAACCAGGTGGTACATTAACCCTAAAAAGTCAGTAATGGCATGCATATTTTGGTAGAAACCAACAGTCCTCCAAGTGTCTTAAGACCTACTGAAAAAGAGAGAAATCATATTTAGTACTGGAATCCTTCCCAGCTGCTTATGGCTAGTGAAGTCATAAATCTTGGAGGAAAAGCTATAATAACTGATTTACTAAACCAGCACAATTACTAACTACATTCTAAATGTCTCTCCACACACATACAGACAGACATGCACAAACACACACAAACACACACACACACATACACACACACACACACACACACACACACACACACACACACACATAAGATTCAGTGAACACTGCAGAACAATGGGTAAAAGAATGTAAGCGTCAGAGGAACAGGGATGGAGCTTGTAGTAATATCAAATGCTATACCCATAAAGTCTCACCTACATAACTGCCTATCATGAGTTGAACAAGAATAGCAACTATAGACCTACTAAGGTGGACAAGATAAAAACCAGAAGACCTCAAGCCTACAAAACAAAAACCAAACCAAACCAAAAAACCAAAAACTACAAGCAATTAAGGAATGTAAGAGTGGAGAAACAGTCTTCCCCAGGATAGAAAGCATCAGTAGATTGTCTGATACCAAATGGTTAGCTCTGAAAACCATTATATATGTGAGTATATAAATAACATTATAAACACAAAGCAGTTTATATTTAAGAATATATATGTATATACATATTTGTATGTGATTATTATTTTAATAAAGAGACTGGATTTACAAGAGATAAAAGATAGGTATATAGAAGTGCTTGGAGGGGGGAAAAGAATGAATCTCAAAAATAAAATACTTAGTAAGTTATGTCGGTGTTGGAGAGATGTTTTGGTAGTCTACCCAGCTATGACATCTGTGAACCAGGACAATATCCATCATGGTACATTAACCCCCAAAAGTCAATAATGTAATTACTGACTTTAGTCAGTGAGTAAGAACACTGGTTGCTTTCCTTTCAGAGGACCTAGTAAGATTCCCAGACATTACTCAGTTGCTCACCACTGTCTATGACTACAATTCTAAGGGATCTGATTTCCCTTTTAGCCAATCTCATTAGCAGGAGGCATGCATGTGTTGCGCAGTAGGTTTTAAAGTTGTAATAAGTTTAGGCACATTGGTCATCGCTTAGATTCCATGTAGCACACTGAGAGCCACAGGAAACTGATAGCACATTAATGAGATATGGTAACAATTATACTGCAGTTATTTACTGATGTAATTTACTTAACTTGCAATGTTGTCAATTTCCAAAATGCTCTCATTTTCAATTCAGTGTCAATGCTATTTCACAATACCTTTTAACATTTCACTAACAGTCATAACCCAGGTGGTAGCAACCATTCTCTACCGAATCCCCACCACGTTCCAGCTTTATCTTTTAAATATTAAACTTTCTGGGTATTTTTATGTTAAAAATTTCACATCTCCTATTAATGCTTTAAATTAAAGCATTAATTATAATATGCTTATATATATATATGCTTTATTATAATATTATAAAATATAATGTTGCATACTATTACATGACTCCATTGGCATCAAGCATATATAAAATGAGACATTCTTTTATTTATTTTTGTTTCAGTTTTTTTTAAAGAGGGCCAATCCAGGGCTTTGCACATGCCTGACAGGCATTCTACCATGGCATTTTCTCTCCAGTCCTTAAGGATTTTGAAACAAAATCTTGTATGCTGTCTATGTATATGCACGGCCATTGAGGCTGAACTCAAGCCTGCCACACATCTGGATCCTATGCATCTGTGTGCTACCATTGACTTGCCTGGCCTGATTTTGTAGTCATGGCCTCTGAGAAAATAGGGCTTGGAAGACAATGCAGAGAAAACTATGGCTGCGTAAAAGCCGAGTGGGATGCAATTCTCTAATCTTTTCCGTAACAACCATGATAAAAAGAAGATGAATATGAGGAGCAAGGAGAGCTGTTTGCGTGTGAGCTAGAGCCGCCGGTTAATTTCTTTTCACTGAAATAGGCTCTGGCATGAATCAGACCATGGCAGACAGAAGTACTTTGTTCCACGTCAGGAGAATTAACTAGTTTTTCATTGTGGACAGATGAAAAAAAAAAAGAAAGAAGATAAAGAAAGTGGGAGCTTAAGAAACGAAGTGGACACGGTTATTCTTTGTACTCTGCTCACACTTTGTGCCATGAGGGTGAAGCAAATTGAGGATATTAGGTCATTAATTTCCAGGTATTCTAGTGAGGGAAGACTATAGAATCTAATTATCCTTATTTTTCAGATAGTGGGAGAATAGCCTCCTGCAGCCCGCATAGCTCATTGGTGGTAGAAACCCAATCCTCAGGTCAATTTGGTATTTTCTGGATTTGAGAAGCATTTTACAGAAGCTTTGTTCCTGAGAGGGCGGATGTCCCGGACCCGATGTCAGTAGTGATGGGCTGAGGTCCTTTGTCTACAAGATATATATACAGAATGATGGCCAGGTCTAGAGACATGGGGCTCGGATATGCCTGCTTGTTTAGAAAATGAAACTAATGACAGGGTTTTGATCATCTGCTCATTGATTAACGTCATGTTGTCATTTCCTAAAACAATTCATTTTTTTAAGGGAAAATTTCACAAAAAGAGCCTCTCTCATAGCCATGAATCCCAGACTGCTAAAGTGGTGGCAAGTGACCTTTGGATGATGCTGTGATCATCATGCGCTTCCTTGCCTGGCCGGATTATCTCTCCATCTTCTAAAATAGCTTTTCTCAGTACATAGAGGAAATGTCAGCGTTAGGAGAGAAGAAAAAGGTAGACAGTAGAATTTAGTTTTATTAGGGTCTTAATGGGATAATCATAATTTTAAATCACTTTAATTGTGGAAGAGAATTTTGCAACTTAGAGAGATGATGAGAGTGAGGCACAGCATAACTGGATAGTTTGAAGTTTTAAAATACACAGTATGTTAAATGTAGATAGATAAAAATATCTTCACCTTCCATGTTGAAAAATGAGTATATTTGCATATGTATTTAAAATGAATAATGTTTATCAGATACTGTTATAGGAAATTTCATCTTCAATATATCTACATATTTGCTCAATTCTTGACATATATGCTTGTCTAATTTATCTACTGGGTTACATACTTACACGCACACACACTCACATACACACACACACACACACACACACATACACACACACATACACATACCACGTACCATTGGCAAATTATTTTCTCTGTTTCTCATAAATATGTACAAATGTATATTCCCATCATGTTTACCCAGAACTCACCCAGGGGAAAACTACTGGTCATGGGCACATGACAACAAAGGATAGACCATTGGTCTAGTGCTACACCTGGGCCAGTACAGAGCAGGCATTCTGTGATACCTCAGGAACGAGAGCCAGAGCGGAGGACCCACAACACTAATGACTCTGTAATCAATATAATATTATACCTTGTAGAACAGGCAAGGCAGAGTAAGAGCACAGAAGGAACTTTTACAGAACTAATGAAATGGAAGAAAAGGATACTGAAACTCAACGTTAGTAAGTCAGATGCTTAAATATTTTACTAAATACTTCTGGGAAGACTGTGAGAGCAGACACTCATGCTGGCCTGAAATCTTGGTAAGGCTGGCTGGCCTGGACTCTAATTAGAGCTGGCTGAAGTACTGAAGCAGCATGGCCTAAGAAGGGGACGTAAGCATCTCCTGGCATTGGTGTAATGACAAGCCTAGCCAGCAGGCATTTATATTTTTATTTTATATTCATACATTATTCATCAATTACCATGTGTTGAATTGAGACCGAAATAAAGAGACAGAAAGAGCAAGAGAGTTACCACCCCTGAAGATGGGACAAGAGTACACAGTTAAAGTCGAGGAAAAATGGCAAGAATATTTAGAAACCAGAAGGCTATTTTTTATTTAGAAGTTTTGTTGGAGGAGGTGATGTTCAACTGTGACTGACAGTATTGTTGAAATTCTATAAGAAATCTACCGCAGCCTGAAAAGGGGGTGATATTAAACATGATAATGCCTTCTTAAGTTCCAGAAGGCCCTGCTCCTCTGAGTTATTTATTTTCATAGCCCTGCCATGTCCCTAGCTATGTATTTACCTGATAATACTAGCCAATTAACACGGTGTGGATTTTATGATTCAATAAAGGATGAAAGGTAAATATGGGAAACATTTTTTTTTTAATTAGAGTGGATTTGTTATTTTCATTGTGGTTGCAGTAGTTGCTTGGCTGGTTGGTTTTATATACTCTTGAGTTTGTCACCAATGATTATAGAAAGTGAAGGACTCCTTTGGATGGCTACATGGCTACTCAAACTGTAAAACACTTGATCCCTTCCCTCTGCACAGCTCACCTACATGGGCTACAGCCTTCAGAAATGACCTAAAATTCTGAACTACTCTTCAAGTATTTGCTTTGAGAGAGAAGACAAATAAACGTATGTTCACAAGTAAATGAGCACCAAACAGAATTTCTACTTTTATACACATTTACATTTGGAAAGGCTTTTTTGCATCTTGTCCAATTATCATAATAACTCTGCAATAATTTGAGCAGAAATTACCAATCTCCTCATTTTACATAGAAACAGGCCAGTGGGGCTCCTGCAGTTAGAAATTCAAGCACTCAAAATGTATTTGTTATTTATTGCCTTAATTAAGAACATCACTTCATTCCAGCAATGTTACTTCACCATGTCAGGCTCTTTGTTTTTTGCTTAACTATAAGACCCGTGAGTGCAGCTACATTTGCTTTTCAATGTGAGCTGTGACTGCTTTTCAAATGTTTCTTAGAAGACTAAAAAATGTACTACACAGAATGTATTTTTCCAATGGCTAGAAATTGAAAATGATCTAATGATGATATCGGCTACATAAGCCATAGGCTTCATTTGGCTCTTTTATACCTGACGTAGAAAGAACTTAGGATGTCTACAAGAAGACTCTGAAAGTTATTGCAAATGTACGTTATAGCAGTGGCTGTTTAATATATGTTTGTTCTTTCTGACTTGCCAATGTATATTTCAATCACATTTAGCATATAGTCATATAAAACTAAAATCAAATGTAAAGTGAACCTACATCCAATACTACTGAGACTTTCATGGAATTCTTGTTTCATCATGGGTCTTGGATTATAAGATCACATGCAGAAAACTCACAGGCCTTTTATCTGCAAGTGCTGATTACACATGGTGTTACATATATAGCAATAGTGCTACAATCAATAAGACTCTGGTTCTTGTATTATCAAAACATATAAGCAAGCTATACCTTAGCTCCTGCAGCCAAACACTGCCTCTCTCTAGTCTAGTTTAGATCTTTCTCTAAGAATGGCACAATATACTTTGGGGATTTTTCCTACCTTCAATTTTTTCCCTCTGACCCCCAGAGAAGTTCTGAAGCCCTCTAAAGCTTCACAGAGACACACAGGTCAGCAGGTACCCTCTGGGAGAGCCTTTTCTTTCATGAACTGATCAGACAGCAGAGAGATGCCCTGGGTCACTCTCCCAGTTGGAGACAACAGGGATTTATATCTACAATAGGACCACCTAGAGGGGCAGTCTAGACAGGTCACTTTTGCTGGATGGTTGAGTAGCTGATAGGGTGTCACTGCACTAACAGTTTTCTAAGATAGAAGAAATGTATTAGACCAGAATCGTTGAGAAAAATCTGAAACATGCTTTACATTTAAGAAAAATCACAATCCACAGCTTGCAATGTGAACTAACATATGTCAGAACTTAGCAAAGGGTAGGGGGCAAAAGATTTAGCTGGGTGATTATGTAATCTTCTCCCAAACTCTAAAATGGCTGAAGAAAAGGACCTGACTCATTCCAAGAATGTTGAATCTATTTTTTTCATCCACCACAATTGACTTTAGCATGAAGCTGGAGAACCATAACCTTTTTTCCTCCCTTTCTCCCCACTAACTCTACCCACCATCCTTTATATGCATTACTTTCTAAACGTTGCTTAGCACTACAGATGTCATACATTGTTTCTGAGATAATAGCTCCTTCCTGCAGAGTCTGATTGCAGACAGACCTCATCACCATGCTTCAGATTCTTTTCCTGGTAACCCCCTGGATGCTAGAGCTTTTCATAATGAAGGATTCTCCACGACAGTTTATCCTTTACCTCGGACCTTTAAAATTCAGTAGCTCATTATGTCTCTGATCAAAAATATTCACACTGTCATCAATTAAGAAGATTAATTTTAGAGCTTAAATTAAAGACGAGAGGGAAGGCAATACAATGTAACTGATAATTAGGTGAACTTCTCTCTGGCCTCTTCAAGATAGCTCGCTAGTCCTTGAGCAACATTTTAGAGAATAATGAGTTTTTATTTCAAACCCACTCTGTAGCGGGCTGGACTCTTGTTCTTGTGACTCAGTGTGAGCAGTTCCTGGTAAAAGGCTGTTCACTCCTGCTTCCCAGCCTGCTGCTAACTGCTGACCAGCACTGACTGGGACTAAATAATGAGGTAAAGATCAAATGGACTCCTGCTCTCCTCTGCCCAGGAGAAGCCAACAAAGAACACACCACGTGACTTCCAACAATAGAAGAAAAGAATCGAAATTCCAATTAGGTTATTGGATTAATTAACTAAGAAAAAGAAACAGTCCACCCCACAAATTAAATAGGAAACTGCCTCTGGTTTAGAGTTCTTTCATATAAATATAGACTAAAAACTTTATATCACTCCACATAAATTGAAGAGAATGTTTTAATTTATTTTAAACACTGGGCAGGGAGTCCCTCCAGAATCAGAAAACGGAACTCTTTTATTACATGCAATCAGGCAACCCTTATCACAGTCAAACAAGAATAGAGGTGATAATCTTATGGTCCCTGAGGTTTTATGAACAATACCTGAAGTATATCTGTCCATCTGGGCTATTATTTGGAATGTCAAATTCTCCGTTAAATAGTTTAGACTACAGTTTGGTAATCAGTTAAAAGCTCGTAGACCCTGAAGTTAGAACATTCATATTCCAAACAAGTTCTCATCAGTATAAGTTATTTAATCTTAAGCAAGTTATTTTCTCTAGGGGAAAAAAAACCTGAAAATGACAACAGCATCCTTTAGATTGGTTGTAGAAAGGATGGAATGAGATATTTTAGGGCTGTAGCAGAGGGATCTGGTTCTTTCACAGGGCTTTTCTGCTGATAGGATCTTTAATTAAAGAGACATGCCTGAGTCTTAAGTCCTACTCTTGTTTTCTTGATTGATAATTTCACACACAAGCTTTAGATATTGCAATCAGCATCCCTACTTAGGTCAGAGTGGTCTACAAAATACAAGGGCACATCACAGGCATTGGACTTCATGCACTTTTCTTAGTAAATGTAAGCCCCTGTTGTGTAACATTTCGCCCAGGATCCAGATATCCCCTATCCTCCCTAGGCAGGTGGGCAGCATGCAGAAGGACTGGGGAGAACTAAGGTATACCTAAAAGCAGTGTTCACTTCCCTCGGGTGTTTTCAATACTTTACTGTGTTGTGCCATGGTCCCTATTGGGCTCTGACCCATTTTTGTTGTTGCACTAAAGGTCTTTATAACAGAGAATGGTTTAACACTTCAGTTGTCATTTTGAACCAAATGCCAATGATTTCGACGGCGAAATCGTACCGTGATCCTCGTCATCCTCACCTGCTGCTCCTTTGTTTTATTCTCTCATTCTTTGACCTCGCCTCACACTTTGGCATTACTTGCCTACCTATGAACTTATCTGCTCTCTAAATGACATGTAACTCTTCCATAACTAGACACTGCTTCTGCCTGGGTTTGTGCATTCACTGTTCTAGTACAGCCAAGAGACTGTTCTCTTTGACTCACATTTTCTCTGTATGGTCATCATTTCCTCTGAATTTACTGAACAAGATGTAGATACTATAGGACCAATGTGGGTCTATCAAGTCCTCTGTATCCACCTCTCAGCTCCCTGCCTTACACCAATCAAGTTCAGTTCCTTGTTTACCATGCATGACTATACTGTCACATAACATGACGCTTCTTTCAGCATTATTTTTCTAAGAATCCCAACAAGAACAAATGTGTCTATTATTATACAGTTGAGTCATTCTACTGTAACTAATAAAACTCATCAGATGAATTTCTTGCAATAATGAAGTTCCATTTCATCTTGCTGCACATATGTAACATGAGTTGTCTGTGATTGTTTTTATTCCATGCAAACTTTATTTCAACCTTCCAGTTCATGGAAAATTTTTGTTCAGGACCGTGATATTCACTGGGAAAACCAAACAATATGGACATTTCTTAGGTTAACAAATTGGGAACTATTATATGGAATCTTATGAAATATAATAAGTAGCAACGTGATGTGTTTTTATCGTGAGTGAAGTCAGTTATTATAACTGTAGGAATGACCACTAAAATCTTACATATTCTCCAGGTTCCTAACAAAGGATACTCAAACTCTGGTTCTCTATATCTCCAAATTGCACAAAATGTAGTAAGGTACTATAACTCAGAAATTATAGTTTTTAAATTAATATCAAGGTAGATTTTACCTTACTTTAAAAATAATCCATATAAAGCAATTTCTTTGAAGATAGATTGTGACTATTAGAGGAGAATTACACACAATGATCCCTCTTTTTGCCTTTCACTTTACAAGCCACTGAATGATCAGACAAGGCAAATCAAGGTCATTCTCTAAAACACGGTTTTCTTTGATATTATATAAAAAAACATGATGTAAATACATGCACTGAAAGCTGATTTTTGTTATAAAGAGAAAGCAAACATTCAACCAGTTTATTCAGATCAATAGAGTATGGTGAGAAACTTAAATAAATAGCTGATGAAAATGAAATATTTAGTAATAAGCAGGCTAAACAAATGATAGTAAAAATCTCATGTGATCTCATGGGAAATATAATGTTATAGTAAGAAAGCAGACACCAGAATTACACTAATAAATGTGAAATGCAGACTGCATCAATGCAAGAACTGAAGTGAATGCACTCTTTTTTTCTTTCCCAATAAACCTTCTTATTTATTATATATTTCAGGCATAGTAGTAAGTGCTGAGAATTTCTAAGAAGCCAAAGCTGTTCCAAATTCCTTTGAAAGAATGAAATAAACAATATAACTAGATTTCTAGGGACCACTGAGGACTAGCTTACTTTAGGCTTCATAGAAACAAAAGTGTTCCCACCTCAGATATTGGCATACTTCCAGTAAAACTATAGGAACACTGACTAATTTGGACTTTGGCAAAAAATAGGTTACATTCCACTGATAGACACGGTCACTTTCTTTTTCTTTTATCGTTTGTAAAACTTTTCATTGGTTCTTTGTGAATATTCCATCATGCGCCCTAATCCCACTCATCTTCCCTTCCCCTGGTACCCACCCATCACCCTTGTACCCTACCCCCATAAGAGAAAAAAGTTGCAGTGGAAGCTATAGTGTATCACATTGTATCCCACAGCATAACCTTTTGCCTATACATCTTGGCTTGCAAATGTTCATTGTGATGACTCATTGGTCTGTTATAAATCCTCTGGTTTAGACTATAGATGCTAGAACCTTCTTGGGACTGCTCTCAAATATCCTGCTGTTTCTATGTGTCATGGAGATCCTGCAGTTTTAGATCTACAGGCCTGCCCCCTTCACATACTCCAGCAGGTTATCTGTCGGATAGATGTTGGGGTGGACCATGTAAGAGCCTTGGATTTGAACCTGAGAAATATCTGACCTGGTCAGCCTGCTGGCTCTCCCACTCTCATCCTCTCCTATCATGAAAACCTTACCACTAGGGCCGGCTCTACCCTGCTACCCAGTCAGAGGTGCGGGCCTGCTTTCTCAGGTCTTACAGTTGGTGTGTGACAGGTTCAGTTCTTTCACTCTGGTGACTCAGATCCAGTCTTAGAACATTTTATGTCTCTAAATGTTTTCAGCCATGGAGTTATTTTTATTCTATTGCGTTGTTGTTTTATATGCAAGAAGGATCAGTACTTAGCATGAAATTTGCTATTGCAAATTAACCAAAACATGATAAATCTGGGACTTGAGAGAGGGCTCAGTGATTAAGAGTAATTGTTGATTTTATGAAGGACCCAGGTTCGATTGTCAGCCCTCAGAAGATGGATTACAGCCATTCTTAACTTCATAGAATCCCATGCCCTCTTTTGACCTCTGTGGGCACCAGATATACATATGATATACAATATATAAATGAAAACAACACATTCATATACATATCCATATAAAATAAATAAGTCTAAAGCAATATTAAATGAATCATAAAACTCTGAGCTGAAATAGTAGAAAAAGAATATAGGAAAATAATGCAACAATGAGACGGAGCTCCAGTAATTTTTTTCTTTACTTTTTTTCTAACAAGGACGTTCATTCCCCTTAATGAATTAGTCATCAATATCTCCATGATAACTTGCTGTCAAAGGACATTTCTAAGTGTGATTTGCATATAGAAAATAGTTTTAAGAAGAATTAAAGATACTAAATATAAATAGCAGCATCTAAAAAAAATCTCTTGTCTAAATTGGGCGTGACTACCAAGCAGACCAACTGTGTCTCTGTTAAATATATCCCACTGAATGACTTAGAATGGCTATCTAATCTATCTGCTGTCTCCTCCTTGAATCATCTTCATAATGAAATTGCTGGTGGGGGTTTAACCTTCCTAAATCTTTTGAAGTTAAAAGGACTTGTGGCAAAGGCTAATTAGAAAGGCCTCCACAGACCTCAAAGGGGAGTGTGGCCTCATAGCCATCCCTCTGTGACTGAGCCTGAGGAACAAGAACCTTAGAGATGCTCAAAATGTTTTGCCACTTGGGAAATTAAAATTTACAGTGACAAAATTGCATGTGTTAAAAAAAAACGCAAAACAAAACCAAAAGAATGACTTCAATTAATGGGTCAGCCTAGGGAAATGGATTTTTATTTGTTAAGAAGCAAAGGGACTAGGGAAAGATCCATCAGTGTAGAGGACCAGGTAATTCTAATTAACAACTGTAAGCAAGAAGTTTATCTCACTTAGTTTTAGATCCACAGGGAAGAAGCACATCCTTTCTTAGCATATGAACTCTCTACCAAGGAGAATGTTCCACTGTCCATAGAAACCTTCAATTTTTCTTCTCTAACTATGATTTTATAAATAATATTCAACTAGGTAATTTTCTTAAATGTGAAATATTAAATTTTATAATAAATTCATTATATAATATATATATATATATATATATATATGACATTAAATGTGCAAGGAAAAAGGAAAACAATATGATTTTTCACATTGTGAGGAAAACCATAGAAAAACTCTCATTTAATAACTAATTTCATCAACCTCATTTATATAATATGCTACCTTTGTGGCCTATTGCTACTAATTTTTGAAATGACAATTTCCTTTTGCATTTTATTAGTTTAGAGAAATTTATGCATAGACTCAATTAAATATTATATTTATCTGCAATTTCCACTTCAATTTATATATCTCTCTAAAACATTCCCTTTCAGACTTCAAGTGTTTTTTTTTCTTTTCTTGTCAAACTACTACGTCCAGTTAGTGCTAACCTTATGTGCATGAATGTGGGACAATCCATGGAAGCATAGAAAACTTATCTGTGGCTGCATCTCAAACAGTGATTCTCCTTCCCAAGCAATTATTCACTGTAGGACCCCAACTGTAATGGGTTTTTGGCTTCCTTCATCTTGTGAATGTCTTATACAGGCAACCGCTGCTTGTGAAATCATGACCTCAGTAGTCTTTTTTTTTTTAATTTTTTTTATTCGATATAATTTATTTACATTTCAGATGATTTCCCCTTTTCTAGCCCCCCACTCCCCGAAAGTCCCGTAAGCGCCCTTCTCTTCCCCTGTACTCCCACCCACCCTTTCCCCCTTCCCCGTTCTGGTTTTGCTGAATACTGCTTTACTGAGTCTTTCCAGAACCAGGGGCCACTCCTCCTTTCTTCTTGTACCTCTTTTGATGTGTGGATTATGTTTTGGGTATTCCAGTTTTCTAGGTTAATAACCACTTATTAGTGAGTATATACCATGATTCACCTTTTGAGTCTGGGTTACCTCACTTAGTATGATGTTCTCTAGCTCCATCCATTTGCCTAAGAATTTCATGAATTCATTGTTTCTAAGGGCTGAATAGTACTCCATTGTGTAGATATATCACATTTTTTGCATCCACTCTTCTGTTGAGGGATACCTGGGTTCTTTCCAGCATCTGGCAATAATAAATAGGGCTGCTATGAACATAGTAGAGCATGTATCCTTATTACATGGTGGGGAATCCTCTGGGTATATGCCCAGGAGTGGTATAGCAGGATCTTCTGGAAGTGAGGTGCCCAGTTTTCAGAGGAACCGCCAGACTGATTTCCAGAGTGGTTGTACCAATTTGCAACCCCACCAGCAGTGGAGAAGTGTTCCTCTTTCTCCACACCCTATCCAACACCTGCTGTCTCCTGAATTTTTAATCTTAGCCATTCTGACTGGTGTAAGATGAAATCTCAGGGTTGTTTTGATTTGCATTTCCCTAATGACTAATGAAGTTGAGCATTTTTTAAGATGCTTCTCCACCATCCGAAGTTCATCAGGTGAGAATTCTTTGTTTAACTCTGTACCCCATTTTTTAATAGGGTTGTTCGGTTTTCTGGAGTCTAACTTCTTGAGTTCTTTATATATATTGGATATTAGCCGTCTATCTGATGTAGGATTGGTGAAGATCTTTTCCCAATTTGTTGGTTGCGATTTGTCCTTTTGATGGTGTCCTTTGCCTTACAGAAACTTTGTAATTTTATGAGGTCCCATTTGTCAATTCTTGCTCTTAGAGCATACGCTATTGGTGTTCTGTTCAGAAACTTTCTCCCTGTACCGATGTCCTCAAGGGTCTTCCCCAGTTTCTTTTCTATTAGCTTCAGAGTGTCTGGCTTTATGTGGAGGTCCTTGATCCATTTGGATTTGAGCTTAGTACAAGGAGACAAGGATGGATCAATTCCCATTCTTCTGCATGCTGACCTCCAGTTGAACCAGCACCATTTGTTGAAAAGGCTATCTTTTTGCCATTGGATGTTTTCAGCCTCTTTGTCGAGGATCAAGTGGCCATAGATGTGTGGGTTCATTTCTGGATCTTCAATCCTATTCCATTGATCCTCCTGCCTGTCACTGTACCAATACCATGCAGTTTTTAACAGTTTTGCTCTGTAGTATTGCTTGAGGTCAGGGATACTGATTCCCCCAGATTTTCTTTTGTTGCTGAGAATAGTTTTAGCTATCCTGGGTTTTTTGTTGTTCCAGATGAATTTGATAATTGCTCTTTCTAACTCTGTGAAGAATTGAGTTGGGATTTTGATGGGTATTGCATTGAATCTGTATATTGCTTTTGGCAAAATGGCCATTTTAACTATATTGATTCTACCGATCCATGAGCATGGGAGGTTTTCCCATTTTTTGAGGTCTTCTTCCATTTCCTTCTTCAGTGTCTTGAAGTTCTTGTCATACAGATCTTTCACATGTTTGGTAAGAGTCACCCCAAGATACTTTATACTGTTTGTGGCTATTGTGAAGGGGGTTATTTCCCTAATTTCTTTCTCAGCCTGCTTATCCTTTGAGTATAGGAAGGCCACTGATTTGCTTGAGTTGATTTTATAACCTGCCACTTTGCTGAAGTTGTTTATCAGCTGTAGGAGCTCTCTAGTGGAGTCTAATAGGTAGACTATTATGTCGTCTGCAAATAATGATAGTTTGACTTCTTCCTTTCCAATTTGTATCCCTTTGACCTCCTTATGTTGTCGAATTGCCCGAGCTAGTACCTCAAGTACAATATTGAGAAGATAAGGAGAAAGGGGGCAGCCTTGTCTGGTCCCTGATTTCAGTGGGATTGCTTCAAGTTTCTCTCCATTTAGTTTGATGCTGGCTACCGGTTTGCTGTATATTGCTTTTACTATGTTTAGGTATGGGCCTTGAATTCCTGTTCTCTCCAAGACTTTAAGTATGAAAGGATGCTGAATTTTGTCAAATGCTTTTTCAGCATCCTATGAAATGTCCATGTGGTTTTGTTCTTTGAGTTTGTTTATGTAGTGGATTGCATTGATGGATTTCCGTATATTGAACCAACCCTGCATTCCCGGGATAAAGCCTACTTGATCATGGTGGATGATCGTTTTGATGTGTTCTTGGATTCGGTTGGCAAGAATTTTCTTGAGTATTTTTGCATCGATGTTCATAAGGGAAATTGGTCTGAAGTTCTCTTTCTTTGTTGGATCTTTGTGTGGCTTTGGTATCAGCGTAATTGTGGCTTCGTAGAAGGAATTGGGTAGTGTTCCTTCTGTTTCTATTTTGTGGAATAATTTGAAGAGTATTGGTGCTAACTCTTCTTTGAAGGTCTGATAGAATTCTGCACTGAAACCATCTGGTCCTGTGCTTTTTTTGTTTGGAAGACTTTCTATGACTCCTTCAATTTCTTTAGGCATTATGGGACTGTTTAGATGATCTATATAAGAAGATCGAACTAATCCCATGCCTCCTATCAGATCACTATGGAGTAAAAGTGGTCTTCAATACCAACAAAAACAACAGAAAACCCACATACACGTGGAAACTGAACAATATTCTACTCAATGATACCTTGGTCAAGGAAGAAATAAAGAAAGAAATTAAAGACTTTTTAGAACGCAATGAAAATGAAAACACAACATACCCAAATCTATGGGACACAATGAAAGCAGTGCTAAGAGAAAAACTCATAGCCCTGAGTGCCTCCAAAAAGAAAATGGAGAGAGCATACATTACCAGCTTAATGACACACCTGAAAGCCCTGGAACAAAAAGAAGCTATTTCGCCCAGGAGGAGTAGAAGGCAGGAAATCATCAAACTCAGGTCCGAAATCAGTCAAGTAGAAACAAAGAGAACCATACAAAAAATCAACAAACCCAGAAGCTGGTTCTTTGAGAAAATCAACAAGATAGATAAACCCTTAGCCAGACTGACCAAAAGGCACAGAGAAAGCATCCAAATTAATAAACTTAGAAATGAAAAGGGAGATATAACAACGGAAACGGAGGAAATCCAAAAAATCATCAGATCCCACTACAAGAGCCTGTACTCAATACAACTGGAGAATCTGGAGAAAATGGACAATTTCCTTGACAGATACCAAATACCAAAATTAAATCAGGACCAAATAGATCATCTAAACAGTCCCATAATGCCTAAAGAAATAGAAGGAGTCATAGAAAGTCTTCCAACCAAAAAAAGCACAGGACCAGATGGTTTCAGTGCAGAATTCTATCAGACCTTCAAAGAAGAGTTAACACAAATACTCTTCAAACTATTCCACAAAATAGAAACAGAAGGAACCCTACCCAATTCCTTCTACGAAGCCACAATTACGCTGATACCAAAGCCACACAAAGATCCAACAAAGAAAGTGAACTTCAGTAGTCTTATCATATCCTCCCACCTAAGAGTTTGACAGTACTCCTCCCCATCCTACAGCCATTACATTTCCCCCGTCTCCTCTCTCAGAGTGTTCCCTGAACCTTGGTAGAGTTAATGAAGATGCTGTGTTCAAAGCTATGCTATGGGTCATTTACTCTCAGTATATTGACCAGTGGGCAGGCAAACCCATCAGCTCTTCCCTCAAGCTCCATGACATCTGGGATGCCACTGAACTGCGCCATTCCCTCGGGGGAGGGTCTAGCCTTCCCGGGTAAGCACGGCTAAAATTACATCCACAGAGCTAGCTGCTCAGAGACACACATCTTAGTTGAGTCTAGACCCAATCAAGTAGACGGCCACTATAGAATCATTCTGTTCTCACACTTTCCCTCATAGCTGCCAAAAAACATCAAGGAAATTTTCCAAATACATAGTGATACTATATATATATCGTTCCTTGATCCTGTCTTATTGAACATTAATTAGATTTGACTGGAGCCTCAATGATGCTGATCTGATGAATTGTCAACATGAAGGCTTTTTATCATATTTGGATATGATTAAGTAAAATTGTGATGTTTCTCTTTTCTTTTAGAAATTTATTTATTTATTTATTTATTTGCTTGTTTGTGTGTATGTGCACAGGAATGCATGTGTGGTGATCAGAGGACATTTTTAGGACTTGTTTTCTCCTTTCGTTACATGGAACGGATGTCATCAGGCTTGATGGCCAGCGCCTTTTCCGGCTGAGCCATCTCTCTGGTCCTTTCTTCTGCTCTTTAAACTACCACCAATGATGCTTCCCTGAGAAAGCATGGTCTTAATAACTTCTTCATCCCACCTTGGGTCAGCATGGGATATGGCTCCCTGTCTGCTGCCCCAGGCAACACGATGCTTCCTTGACCGTGGTTCAGAGCATCATTGGTCTGTGGGGCTAAGCATGTATGTTTTTAGCCTGGCCAATTAGAAAAATAACAATAGTAGATTCTATTCTAGAATCTCTGACCTTCCTAGCTACAGAAATTTCATCAGGATTTTTTATGGTGCCAGGAAGAAATTTCCCTTCTGTGAAGCAGGCCTCAAAAACAAGTCAAAAGCATTTAGTTATTCCCAAATAGTCATACCACTATCATACCACCAAATACATACTGCACAGGTTAATATTTCAGCATGAGTGATCCAGTGCTTAGTAAGACCATTGATGGCTTTTATATGCAGAAGCCCTGTAGAAGCCTAGCCAGCAGTGAAAACCTTTTTTTGTTGGTTTGAGTAATTTCTATACTGAAAAGCCAATTTCTTTACAATAAAAGTAATAATATCCAAATAAATGATTCCCCCACTGCATTTCATACATATATGTATGATATATATGCATACAGATCATATATTACATAATATATATGATAGATATATACAACATTGAAACTAAGATAATTATCTATCTATAAAAATATAATATATTTTGGACTATGAGTTTCTTTAATATGACAAACTATTTTTATTTGCCTAAATAATTATAGACTTATTGCATAGTAAAAATGTATTCAAGTCTATTAAATATTTCACTAATAAGAGTATATATGCATATATTTACTTTTTTTCAACTACTGTTAATTTTGATACTTTTATTTGCTATGGCTTTATGATCATGTATATATTCATTCTGAGTTATTTCTTTAAGATGTGTATGAAAAGTTAATCTCCTGAACAAGAGGATAAGCCTGTACTCATGTGAATGGCACTTAGAGATTTGTATCTATTTCTTTATTATTAGTATCTATCTATCTAGTATGTGTGGTATGCATGTATGTATGTATGTATGTATGTATGTATGTATGTTTGGACAGCATGTATGTATGACTAGATGGGTGTCTGCAGAAGCCAGAAAATGATGTCAGATCTCTCAGAGTTGAACTTAGAAGAGGTTGAAAGATGCTGCATACGAAAGCTAAAACATAACTTGGATCCTCTAGAAGAGCATGGAATGCTTTTAACCAGTGATCAAACTTCTTGGACACAATAAGTGTATAATTTGGATTTTGCGTAATGACCAGTGTACAAAACTAACAGAAATGATTGTCTGTGTGTATGTGTGTATGCATTTTTGCCTGCAATATGGCCAAAAGTGGAAGTTGTGAGAAAATTATGATTCATTAAATGTAATACAGTGTTTCAAGCTCACTTAAATTTCTATTTCTTTGACAATTAGACAGTTAGAGTGGAGCTAATTAAAGCCACTGGAATCATTAAACTTTGATTCTCTGAGTTATTCAGGTGAATATAAAATTGAGTTTTAGAAACTCTACAAGTGAAACTTATTATGCAATTATATATTACTAAATAAAATTATTTATAAGTTTGAACTGCCTCAGTTCCTTCTAAAAAGTGGAAAAAGATCCTTGGGAATAGAATAATCTCATTTAAAAAGAGCTTCAAGTGAATTCATTAGAACAAACCATGGACTACAAGTTATGACTGAAGTATTTCAAATTTTGTTTGATTGAAGTTTTGATTTATTAATAGCATTTCACTGACTACTTTCAAAGTGTGCATGGTGTAATTTATTATCTTCTTTCTATGAGCAAATAAGAAAATCTTGTTCAAAAATTATTTGTTTGATACTTTTAATGTAAGAATATTTAACTTAGCTATTGATAAGTATGAGAAAAAATCTTGGGAGGATTTGTTATAAGAAGCTGTTATAAGAGCAC
Organism: Apodemus sylvaticus; assembly: GCF_947179515.1. Taxonomy (NCBI): domain Eukaryota; kingdom Metazoa; phylum Chordata; class Mammalia; order Rodentia; family Muridae; genus Apodemus; species Apodemus sylvaticus. Next base: position 59,118,127 of record NC_067486.1, on the reverse strand, counting down.
TAAGAAATTCATGAAGGAGGTTGGCCACTTATTTTGTAATCATGATACTATTTTAAGGGCACTGTTTTGCAACCATGTGGGCCAAGAATTAAATTCTTTCTCAGATAAATGGGTTGAATGTTTCAGAGGAAATCTTCAGGAGCATTACCATTCAGAGCCAGCTTCATTTCACCAATTAAGCACTCCCTGTTTAAAAAGAGAAGTAATAGTCCGAGATAAGAGATAGCGCATCTGTATTTGCAAAACCGGTGTCTACTTAACACCAAAAAATAGGATCCCAGCTACAAGCTCTACTGTATCTATGACCCCCAATGTGTCTTGCTTTAAAAATACATATATTATAAATTAAGATATTCTTCCTTATGGCAGACTCTTATGTCTCTGAAATCTATCTTGACATGTAAAACTAAATATCACTATTTCATGGATTTCTGACTTTATTTTTTGAAACAGGGTTTTTCTGTGTAGTCCTTGGCTGTCCTGGAACTCACTCTGTAGACCAGGCTGGCCTCAAACTCAGAAATCCGCCTGCCTCTGCCTCCCAAGTACTGGGATTAAAGGCGTGCGCCACCACTGCCCAGCTGATTTCTGACTTTCTAAGTTTCAGAATTTCTGAACGCATATTTTATAGTTTATTTACAATCTGATATTTAATCCAGGGTGACAGTTTAATGGTGGCATGCTACCATAGGAAAGGTTGGTAGAAATTTAGATATATGGGAGATGAGACTGTTTGACTAAGCTCCATAAAAATGCCTTGAATTCCAGCCAAGAAAAGTGAAAAATATAGGGATTTAGGAATGACAACATATGTATGAAATATGTCAACTCAGTAGAAATGGACAATTTTCATACACTCTTCTTTCTACTTACCCTTTCCCTCTCCATCCCTTCTTACTTATTTCTTCTTCAACTGTCTGTTCAGTTTCCTCTTGACAACTAGATATATCGGAAGATATTTAAACTTTTTAGTTTGTGTAGGTCTCATGGAGGAACAGCATATTTCTCTAAACAAAATCAAGTTAAAAGTGATGGCTTTATGTTGATGTTGATTAAAAGCTGATGGTGTAAACTTTGATTAATACCTATGGAGAGATTCAAGAAACAGGTCACCTATAACCATCATTTCTGTTTAAACTACATGGTAAAACTCAAAGATCTAGTAAACAAGGATTTATACATTTCAAAAAATCATTTTAATTCTAATACAATAATAAGTTTAGCCTTGAATTAAATTGAGAACTGATGCTTGGTCTCCATTTTGTGTTTAGATACCTGTTCAGGTTGTCAATCTCTCATAGGTGTGTCTTCATCCATCTCCATCTGTAAAGATATGTCTAATGTATAATACATATGTATTTAAAATAGAAAAATTATGTAATGTAATTTATTTGCAAAATATAAAATAGATTTAACATATTTATAATATAATTAATGTAGATAGTTTTGATAGAATTTTGATAAAATTTAGTCTATAGTTACAGTTTTAATTATTTTTCGATTCACTCTTTTTTTATTGGATATATTCTTTACTTAGATTTCAAATGTTATCCCCCTTTCCAGTCTCCCCTACTCCTGGATAGCTCCTATCACATCCTCCCTCCCCCATTTCTATGAGGGTGTTCCTCTAGCCACCCCCTTCCCACCTCCCCAGCCTCAAAACAAAGGCCATCCAGAGATTGTCCCACCCGGGGATTCATCCCATATAAAATCACCAAACCCATACATGACACTTTTGGATGCCAGGAAATGCTTGCTGAAAGGAGCCTGATATGGCTGTCTCCTGAGAGGCCCTGCCAGAGCCTTACAAATGCAGAGGCGGATGCTCACAGCCAACCATTGGACTGAGCGCAGGGTCTCCAATGGAAAAGTTAGAGAAAGGACTGAAGGAGCTGAAGGGGTTTGCAACCTCATAGGAAGAACAACAATATCAACCAACCAGACGTCCGTCCCCCACCCCCGCAGAGCTCTCAGGGACTAAGCCAAGGGGAGCACATGGCTCCAGCTGCAAATGCAGCAGAGGATTGCATTGTCAGGCATCAATGGGAGGAAATGTCCCGGGTGCTATGAAAGATTGACAGATGCTCCAGTAAAATCTTCCAGATGAGGACTGTCACTCATTTCCATATTTCCCAAAATCTCACTGTGTCCATAGTAGAGATGTCTTCAGATTTAGTGTAGCTCACTTCCCCCAAACAGAGATAGCTATAAAAATGTTGAAATGGGCTTCTTTCATCTCAACAATAACATAAATACAGAGTCCTTGTCTCTGTCTCTCTATCTGTCTCTCCTTGTCTGTCTCTGTCTGTCTGCCTGTCTCTGTATCTCTCTCTCCCTCTCCTCTCTCTCTCTCTCTCTCTCTCTGTATCTCTCTCTCCTCTCTCTCTCTCTCTCTCTCTCTCTCTCTCTCTCTCTCTCTCTCTCTCTCTCTCTCTCTCTTTCTCTCTCTCTCCCTCTCTGTCTCTCTCCCTCTTTCCCTCCCTTTCTTTCTCTTCTACCAACATTTTATAAAAAGAGAACTTTTGAAATACAAGCTGGACTTTCAATTTGGCCCAGTCTCTCCCTAAAGTAACAGTCCTGTGCTTATTCCATAAAGGCTTAAAAAACTGTTGAAGATGGAGTCTGATAAGCAAATTTTTGTATAGTTCCACTTGCGCTCTCATTTTTCTTTTTCACTTTCATTTTAAATAATGAAAGAGATGTGGCTGGAAAGGTCAAATGCTTTAGGTTTGTCAGGCGGTTTGGGATTTCTCTAGCAAAGAATATATCCCAATTCCCTGGAATGTCAAATTGCATCCAAATTGGTCACTAAAATCAGGACAGATGGGGTCCCCTGGGAGGGTTGGCCCACTTCCCTTCTTAGCATGCACAATTAAAACTTGAAACTGTAGATATAATTTTTTTTTTTTACAAAAGAATGAAAAAAGAACTCTTCAGTTTTAAACTGTAGAAGAGTTTTAGCCATAGATTTGGAAGCCTTTTCTCAAAGCACTCATGAGCAAGAAATCATATACTGTGTCATTTTGTTTGGATTAAGAGATGTATTTTTTCTATACATTTCCGGTCAGAAAGAAGCAGAATATGATGTCAAACTAACTCATGAAGCCATTTCTTGTCTGGCTTCTGGGCAGTGTCTAGCATTTTCACCGACACAAACAAGCATTCCCTGGAGTTTCTTGAGTAAGTGAGTCATTGATTCATGGTTGGGAGACTTACATTTTGCTGTATAAATTCTGGACAGTTTTTTTCCAGAGCATTAAAGACTTTTGAACAGCACCTTTCTCTTAGATTCTAAGAGATAGCCATAAACTAGCGAAAGATTAACAAGGAATGTAAATAATGTTCCCAATTAACTTAGAAACATAGTGTATGAATATTGTTAGTACACTTTGTGTATTGTCAAAAATGTTCAGTTTGGAGAACTCAGGTGTTTCCATCACTGCCATTTCAATCAGGCCTCTTCATGAAATGTTAAAAACATTGGGATACTAGGCTTGTTGTTATGATTTTGGTTTTTTGTTTGTTTGCTTTGGTTTTGTCTGTTTTATTTTATTTTTAATAATGAAGGAGCCAGAGTTACCTTACTAGATGACAATAAAGATGTCTCACAGGAGAAGTCTTCTGATCTATCCTTCTAGCCACCTGGCCAGATTTTTTATTGGGGCATGAGTTTGAGATTCGCAAATATGTTGGTCTGTGTTTACCACTATTTTATGATATGACTCTTGGGCTGCAAGTAAGGCTTGCTTTGGGAACTAAACAAGGATGTGGTTAGAGGTTGTTTCAGGACCAGCAATATATTGATTGTGACTGAAACATAAAGATAAAAAAGAATAAATAATAATGCTCAGGATTTAAAGCATCAAAAACATCTATTATTTTTTTTTACTGTCCTTTTTAAGGGTTTTACTCTAAGAGAGGGAAAATGTAATGTGTTTTCTGAAATACCCAGCTTAATCCAGTCTATTTCCTCATCTTGAGGGGTCTCATGAGAGTCCTCATAGTAATCAGGTAGTTCCACTACCATGTACACTATTGGGCCTATTCTGGCTTTGTGAATGGGGAGACTGAAGACTTAGCTTTTATACTTTTTGTTCACAGTAAAAGAAAGTTTTGACCAACAGAGTGGTATTTATACTGATGAAATGGACCATGAATACATTACTGTATTTCCGTAGAAAAACATAAATATCTCCTTAAACACATTTATTTTTTTAAAAAAAATTACTATAAGAAATATAACATTCTCAAAGAATACAGAATTATATTAAAATATGTTGAGTGCAAAATAAATACAATTTACTACATATGAAGAAAGATAAAGTTAAAATAAACAATCATAAAATGTTAAGTACTGTATTAATAAGACAAAGAGTCATAGGAAGCAGGTGCTTAAGCTTATTTTTTCAAAAAAAATGATCAAGAATAAAAAGGAAACAGTGGCAGACTAAACTCATATTGACACAACAGAAGCTTCAACCATGATCATACTTTTACACTTGCTATTTCACTTAACCCTACTCATTAAACTTTTTTTGAGTAGCATTACCAGTTTTTGAAGGTGATATTCCAACCATAAGAAAGCTGTCATAATTCACTGACAGAGAACATTTTAAAAAATAGTACATAAAGATGTAATTGCATCTAACAAAACTAAGGTTTCTCTTCATTTATCAGCACAAATTAATTGTCCAAGTGAATTGTACTGGTGTTTTATGAACTTATATCAGGTACTTTGATTACATTCTGTTCTCGTCTTCATTCCTCTGGTCTCCTTCTTTCTGAATAGGGCCCCTCTATTTTCACATCCTTTCAAAAGAATCCTGATTTTACTTAAAATAAAAAAGCATGTGCATTTGTCTTTCTGAATCTGAATCTGCATGTCTTAACCAAAGCTTTTTCAGTTCAGTTCACTTTCAAAATAGTAGCCGTCTATATGGTCAATATGACACCACCATGCAAATCCAATTTTATTTATTTATTCATCTTTGGTACACACATAGGCTGATCTAAAAACTTGGCTGTAACAAAAAAAAGTCACAATAAAAACACACATGAAAAATTTGTGCTATATGCTTCTTTTGATTACTTCAGGTATGTGCCCAGAAGTAGTACAGTTAAACCATTTAGTTGTTCTTTGAATACTCTCCATACTGACTCTAATAATGAGTTGACTAACCACACTTCCACTGTACATGGATTCCTTTATTCTAGAATAGTTACCAGTGTTTATTGTGTTTGTGATAATAGCCACTCTGAATACTCATTCTGTGGTATGAAGAATTCTCAATATAGTTCTGATTGAAATATCACCAATGTTGAATGGTATTGAACATTTTTCATCTGTCTACTGGCTGTGTGCATTCATTTTGAAAAGCCTACTCTACTAGGGAAATTTGTTTTTTTTAATTAAGATTCTGTGATTCTGGTTAGATGGAGCTGAGTAATTGACTGTGTTTAACAAGAACTATCAAAATGACTAAAGTGGAAACCATTGCTTTCCTGGGATCCTGGATGCTGGTCACCTGAAGCTGAAAAATTAGCTGGGATTAAGGAGGGACTGGAGTTATTGTGGTGAAATCCACATGAAAGGGTTTCCTCAGAGTTAGCACATACAACCTGTGCTCTAAAGGCAGCCAAGGTTGTCCCTCCAGCTGGCAGCTGAACTTTGTAGTGTAAGAGTCATCCAGGTGGTACTGGTTTGGATACAATGAAGGGTCATGGAGAGCAACTGATCCTTGGCACTGTGAGAGGCAAGGCAAGGCCAATGCTGAAGATGAAGACTCAGCAGCAGTTGACAATGCAGGATTGAAGGGGTCTTGTAGAAAATTCGAGTCTTAGCACCATGAAGAGATACTAGGAGAAGCTATTGGTAAAAGTACAGCCAGTTGTTGCAGAAGCCCCAGTAGTTTGGAGACACTCAAGCACCATGTGATAACCACCAAAACCAGCAGCATCATTGGAGTGGAACTGCCCAGAACCTAGAAGAAGACAATGTTTGCTGTAGAGGATGCAGCTGGAGAAGTTACCCACACCCCTTGGAGGAACCCAGATCATGAGTGAATCTCAGATATTGGACAGTGTGTTATTTACATTGTTGGAGGTGAGTTTTCCTTTGTTCAGGTTGTGACTGTGCCCTAGTTGTTCCCTCTTGAAGTAAGAAGGTACTTAATTTATTTTTTAGTTTATAGGAGCCCACGATCAACAGACTTTAAATATATTACATGGATTTTGATGTTTAGAGAAAATTTTAATTTTTAAAAAGACTGGATATTCTAAAGTAGACTAAGCTTTAATATGTTTGAATTTATAAGGACTATGGGGCTTTTAAAGTTATTTATGCTTTTGATGTGAGATTCTGGGAATGAACGAGAATTGGAAAAGTTGTTGCTTTATGGTGATGTGTTTGTGTGTCAAGAGAACAAGGAGTCAACTGTTCTAGATAATTTTATGTAAGCTTGACACAAGCTGAAGACATCTGAGAGGAAGAAACCTCAACTAAGACAATAACTCCCCCAAAATAAGGCTATAGGCGTGTGTGTGTGTGTGTGTGTGTGTGTGTGTGTGTGTATTTGATGGAAGAGTGACCAAAATAAAGTGCACGGTGGCATCCCTGGGGTAGTGGTCCCGGGTCCTATAAGACAGCAGGCTGAACAACCTATGAGGAACAAACCAGTGAGCAGCGCCTCTCTGTGCCTTCTGCATCAGCTCCTTTCTCCAGGTCCCATCCCTGTTTGAGTCCCTGTCCTTACTTCCTATAATGATGATTCTAGAATAATGATTTGGAAGTATAAGTTGAATATACCCTTTCTATCCACTGATAAAAACAAAATGAAACAAACAAATTTAGCCACCACCACCACCACCACCACCACCACCACCAACAACAACAACAAATTCCAAAAAATACAGCTCGTATATAAATTACTTATTTTTTATGCTTGCTTTTTCTGTACTCGGTTAGCTCAAAAGAATGCAAAATGTGAAATTTTAATTGGGTTGTTGTCTCCCTTAAATCTCTCCTTTGAATATAAGTCATATGTACACTCGAATCTTATTTGTTTGGTAACTGGGCCATTTGGTTGGGGAATTCTATCCTCATCCTACCTATTCTGTAATTGTCTGATTATGTTTTATTGTTTGTTTCCTTCTATTATTATGTTCTCATCCTTCTTTATTCCTTCCTTCCTTCATCCTTCCCCCTTTCCTTTACTCCCCTTTCTTTTCCTTTCCTTTCTTTTCCCTTCCCTTACTCTCCTTTCCTTTCTTCTGTCCCCTTTCCTTTGTCCTCTTTGTGTCTTTCCTCTCTCATCCTAGTAAACAAACCTAGGGCTGTGTCCATGCCTGACAAGTGCTCTGGCCAGAGCGGCAGCTCCCAGCTCTTTGCTTGTTGTTATCTAAGTGGTGTTTGTATTGGAAATGCATCCTAGTTACAGCTAGAGTAGGCTTGGAGTTAACTTTTCCTTTAAGCATATTCATAAGCAAGGCATGTTACCTTTTCATTCCATATAAAAGCAAGCCTCAAATGCCTAGTCATCCCACTTTAAGTTATACAAATTGATCAGTGGGTTAGGTGCAGGTTAGACTGCCTGTCTCTACTATAAACCTCCTCATTAGTATTCTTCCTATTAGTCCTCCTAGCTACTGATGAGCCTTGCCTAGAACCATTATTTCATTAAAGCTCTCAAAGTAGTAATTTTGAGTTCAATTATTCTATTTCCCACCTATAATTCTTTCATATAGAAGAAATTTTTCTCATCAAACATTTGAGTACCCTGAAATTCACTTAACTATTTGAACTATCATTTATGAAATGAAAAAGATGTAGTTTGGTGGTTCTATAAAGACATGATGGAACTCAATCTTTCTGCCAACCTATATGTCATATATATTAGCATATTACATCTGTGGAAATGCCAGGGAGTCTATGGAGATAATCCAGGGTCTGAATTTAAGAAATGTTTTTCAGGTAGGGCCTTAGTCCCAACTCTTACCTTCCAACAATTATTTTTGCCTGGTGTGGGAAAAATTCACAAATCTGCTGTGTGCAATCTATAAGAAATGTTATGTACATGGTGGTAACTTCTGCTTTGAACTCCACATGTAAGTTTATCATTACCACTGAGATTTCTGATGCTTTCTAATCATTTCTATCCATCTCTTAAAATTTGACCCTTTTGAAATTTCTTATGTAGTTTTCCATAGATCAGATTTTCTGGATCTGAGGTTCATTTCAATGGAATTATACAAAGGTAAATTTTGGAAGGGGAGATGGCAGATATTGGAAACTTTTGGTCAAGGGGATTGTATTCAAGGGTAATATAGTTAATACTGTGTTGTTCTCACTCATTCTTGTCAGTGACGAATATTGTTCCATTAAATCAGCATACTACTTATTCATTATTCAAATGATCTCTTGACTTTTTCCTAATATTATAGTATAATTAGTAAGATAACTATGAATCTTTTTGTAAATCAGTTTTATACATATATATTTTTAAACTTATTAGTAATATCCTGAGGATAGAAACTTTTAAACTTACAACAAATTAATTAACTTTATTAAAGTATAAAATATTTGAAGTGTCATGTTTTTGAAATACATACTACTTTTATTCATCTTTGCAAATTCTATGCATTTATAAAAATATATTTTGATTTTAGTCACCTCCAATCCTCACCATAACTCCTCCCAGATTCATCTCACCTACCTCTGCACCCCTTCCAAATCTAGCTTTTATTCTTTAGAACCGACAAATACAATGTATGCTCCTTATTCACTTATGGGTGTAGAGTCATCCACTGGAACACTGTGACTCATTTATATTTATTATTTTTATTTATTTTCTGTCTCCTTTCCTGGTCCCTCCCAAGGCCCCCTGTCCCATCCCACTCACCGTGCTTCTCTGAGGATGCTCCTGCACCCACCTACTTCTGCCTCCCTGCCCTTGAATTCCCCTACAATGGGGCATGGAGCCTTCACAGGGCCAAGGGCCTCCTCTGCTACATATGCAGCTGGAGCCATGGGTTCTTCCATGTGTACTTCTTGGTTGGTGGTTGAGTCCCAGGGAACTATCGGGGGTCTGGTTGGTTGCTATTGTTTATTCTATGGAGGGTTTCAAATCCCTCCAGCTCCTTCAGTACTTTCTCTAACTCTCCATTGCGGAACCCATTCTCAGTCACTGTAAAGCTTATTTTCACTTTCACAGAAGCCATCAACTGTCAGTGGCCCCACATCTAAGGGCAGGGCTTTTTGGTTAGTTTTGTTTTGGTTTTTACTTTTTCACTTTACATCCCATTCAATGCTCTCTCTCCTAGAGAACCACTCCCACAATCCTCTCCCATTCTCATCTGAGTTTGTAGGAGCACCCCTGGGTATCTCCTGACCTTTGAACTTCAAGTTTTGTGAGGTAGGGGTATCTTCCTCCACTGAAGCCAGACAAGGCAGACCAGCTAGAAGAACATATATCTTGTACAGGCAACAGCTTTTGGGATAGCCCCAGGTTCAGTTATTTGGGATCCACATGATGTCCAAGCAGCATACCTATTACATATGTGCAGGGATGCCTAGTTCCAGCCATGTATATTCTTTGGTTGGTAGTTTAGTCTCTGAGATCCCCAAGCATCCAGGGTAATTGACTCTGTTGGTCTTCCTGTGGAGTTCCTACTTCCTTTAGGGCCTGAAAAATCCTTCCTCCTGTTCTCCCATAAGAGCCCAATTTGTCTCAGTTAGGGTTTCTAGTCCTGCACAAACATCATGGCCAAGAAGCAAGTTGGGGATGAAAGGGTTTATTCAGCTTAGATTTCCACATTGCTATTTATCACTAACGGAAATCAGGTCAAGAACTGAAGCAGGTCACGAAGCAGGAGCTGAGGCAGAGGCCATGGAGGGATGTTACTTACTGGCCTGCTTCCCCATGGCTTGCTCAGCTTGCTTTTTCATAGAACCCAGGACTACCAGCCCAGGAATGGTACCACCCCCAGTGGGCGCTCCTACCCTTGATCACTAATTGAGAAAATGCCTTCCAGCTGAATCTCATGGAGGCATTTTCTCAAGGGAGGCTCCTTTCTCTGTGATAACTCCAGCTTGTGTGAAGTTGACACACAAAACCAGCTAGTATATAGGGCTTCTGAAATGATAATAAAAATTAAAAATTTAATTAAAATTAGGAAAAGTATGAAGCAGTTTATTATGGAAGATATATGAAAGGGTAGAAAGAGTGAGAAACTCCCTCAGCTCCTCAATTATCTTGGAAATGAGATCAGAAACCAAAAGTGGAATCCAAATCCAAACTTCAAGGAGTCATTGTCAAGTAGAATGTCTAAGATTTAAGAAAACAAGAAAATGTTAAATGTTGAAGAATGGAAAGTAACTAAAATCTTCATAACACTGGAATATTGAAAATGCAGCAGCTATTTCAGAAAATTGGTTGAATTGGAAAGTAAAATATGAAGTCACTAGAAGACTAGTGTAAATCTTTTCTCTGTCTCCAACAGTTATCCAAAGAACCTAGACAGATACCCTTTCAAAGTTACAGATTAACTTGGTATGCTCTCTTATTTATAGGAGCTGATTCCTTAATCTTCTGTCCTTATACTGTCTTGTTTTTATAATTAGATATATTTTTTATTTATATTTCAAATGTTGTCCCTTTCCCTGGTTCCCACACCCCCAAAAATCCCATAAGCCGTCTCCCCTCCCCCTGTTCCCCAATCAACCCTCTCCTGCTTCCCTGTCCTGGTATTCCCTTACACTGCAGCATCAAACCTTTCCAGGACCAAGGGCCTCTCCTCCCTTTGATGTCCAGCAAGGCCATCCTCTGCTGCCTATATGTCTGGAGTCATGGGTAACTGCATGTTTACTCTTTGGTTGATGGTTTTGGCTTCTAATCATGGCAGTGGGAATGCACTGAAAACTGCCTTGAGAATCTTGTTCAAGGATGTTCATCTGATGCCTCCTCAATGACATGGGACTGAAAATGTCAATGCTTGAAACAGATTGATTCCCTGAATGTGTCAAGCTTCAGCTCAGGAACACTCTGGTTTTACAACTATTACTATTGTCCTGAATGTCAGCATTGAACAGGTAAAGAAAGAGGTAAAGAAAAGCAAAGGAAGACATGATAAAATCTAGAAGGTACATGTAAGTGTTATTATTATTATTAATCCAGCAGGTACAAATAGACACAAAGGAGCAGAACAAAAGAAAAATGAATCTGATTTGTTACCCAGTCTAGTTGATATTTCGATTATGATTTCCAAAATGAGCACATGGCCTTTTCCTTCAGAATTTCCCTGTTTGTAACTGTACCACTTTACTCTTTTTTCTTCACCAGTTTCCCTTAAAGCTCCATTTTGTTGATTTCTGATTAGTTCTACAATTTAGCAATGTCATTTTAAATTCAAATAACATTCTCCAGAGTGCTGCCCTTTGTGAACTTTTCTGAGTTTCATTTGCAAGTTTGGGAATAAACTCTCTATTACCATTTCACGGTTGGAAATATTGAGCATGCAGTTTGAAATGCATAATAAAATTCCCTAAACAATTTCAAGGCTTCACAAACATAAAGAATAATCAAAGACACTGAATCCTCTTGATTTTAGACTTAGATTTTTTTCGTAAGACATTTACTTCTATATATAGTTATTTGTACATTGGCAGAAGGAATTCTAACAACCAAATACAATGGAAAAGGAGTGTCATTTAGTGTCAAGACACCATTAGATAGGAAGATTCCTTTAGTAATTATCAAATAAAGAACAATGTACTTGCAAATCAAATTTATTCAGAGATGTTTGTTAAATATCAGCTCAAAATTCTGAAATCAAGATTGCACTTCATTGCAATATGTAAACAGTTTCATGAAGTACAACTTATTTGAAATATTTTAATTTACATATGATATTTAAAATAGTTTCTCAATGGAGGAGCATGTGTGCATTGCACTCAGACTAATGGCTCCATTTGTGAGATTGACAACGGTTTTCAACGAAAAATAAGATTGTCTCATTCAATCAGATCTCATAGTGATAGACAAGACATACTTTTCCTGTTTCACCTCATATGCTATAAAATCACAGTATTCCCAATAATATCCCTCCATTTAGCACTATCTAAACCTCTTTTCATGGCTGTTTTGTTGTCAGAGTATGTGGTATCTACTTGGTTTAGAAACAAGGCCATGTGATCATTATTTCCACTGACTATACAAATTATTCAAATTAATGCCATTGAACAACTTTGCAAAACAAAAATCAGATGCTCTAAAGGCTTCCTAGTATTTTCTCTGTCCGTGAAGCATGTTCCTTGATTCACTAGTTATTATTGTCCTGCTGATCAAAAATGCTATAAAGTATTAGTTCTCAGCAGATAAAACACTACTATAAAATAATACCCATAAAAGTGATATATAATGTGTGTGTGTGTGTGTTTAAGGGTATATATATATATATATATATATATATATATATATATATATATATATATGAATGAATGAATGACACTCCTTTGGTTATTAATGGTTGCCGTCACAGCTAACATTTATTCATTGTGATCTGTCAGACAATGCTCTAAGTGACATGCATATTCATTTAATCTTCAGAGTAAACTCAGTTTATAGGCCAGCAGAGAGAGGTAACTGCTTTCCCAGGCAGTATACAAAGAGTTGAAGTTGGACCTTGCTGGTGGCTGCACCTGGAACTCATGTACTTTACCATCACATACTCAGTAATTTTGGTAGACTGTGGGCTCTAACTTTCAGAAGGCAATATCTCTTTTTTTAAAGAGAACATTAGTATAAGTTCAGCAAAAACTGGACATATATTAGCCCCAAAGTACCAGAATCACCACGTAGTTTGTTAGGCAGATTATCTATCACTGAGTTACACCCCTTTATGCATATCAAAGTTTAAGTATAAATGTGGGAACACTGGGGAAGTGATGGGTTCAATGGAGGAGAAGTTATAGCCAACTCTTAATGAGGTACATAGTGACAATATTGCAGATGGAGATATGGGTAAAGATGCTAGTTTGCTATTCCATTAAGTATTGTAACACATAAGGGACAGAAAGTAAGGAAAAATGAATATTCTCCTATGAGTTCAATTGTCCCTTTCACTATTACTTTTGATGAGGATATTTTTTAAATATCTCAAGAATCAATTATAATTATAAACACAGTCACCACTGAGTGGTATAACAGACTGAATATTTGTGTCCCTTTCAAAATGAAATTTGAAGTCTTATGCATCCACTTGAAATTATTTGGAGTTGGGAGCCTACAGAAGTAAATTAATCATGAATTAAGAGTTCCTGTACTGAGACTAATGGGCATAGTAAAAGGACCCTAGCCCGTTCTCTTTCCTTCCAAGTTGTGAGATTTTGTGATATGACAGACAGCAGTGTACAACCTGATCAGGCCCTAACTGGAGCCAGACCTCAGACATGCATTTTTTAGAACTGAGGAAAATGCATTTATATAATTTAATAGTCACTATATTGCCTGAAGGAGCTGAGGAGGAAGAATGTACTCTAATCACATAGCTCCCTCTTTGTAGAATATCTATATCTTTCTAATTGTTTATCCTTTTGGGTAAAAGTACAGTTAATATTTTTATATATGGGCATTAATCTATAGGCCATTTGTTGGATTCTTACAAACATGGTCACTCATTAAAGAAGATAGTCTTTCTCAGAGCACAGAGATATTTTGAAAGATGCTCTTTATTGAGCCCTGATTTCTCTTTTTCCCACTGAAAATAAATAATCTCAGGAATATTATAACACTATCAGCTGGTTAGGTTGAAGAGCACCAGGCTGACTTTCACATCTTACTTGTCATAAGAAAGTTATTTCCTACCAACTTTTCAAAGTCAGTTGCAATGGCCAGTCTCCTCTTATTTTCTTTTCCAGAGAGATTACCTGTGGAAATCCAATACAAAACTTTAAACAAACATCTGAGAAACCTATTATTCCTGGCTAAGCACTGACATCATATTTTAGATTGTTTGATATAAGAATTACTTATATTTTTTCTCTGAGTATCCACTGAAAATTTGTCCAAGAATTTCATGGCCTATGGGTAAATATGAAAGGTAATTTGTGTCAACACTTCCCAAGATTCTTTCTGACCCTTTGACACTATGGACTTATGGAAAATACATATGATGTAAGCCTTTGTCATTGGATCAAACGGTGCTATTTCATAGATTAGAAACTTGAAACAATGATTTAATTAAGTACAGATACCATTTATTTGCATTTCATTATAAAATGGGAGGTTACAAAATTTATAAAGTAAGAAGTAACAACCTGGATAAGTGAGCATTCATTTACATTTTGTTATTACCATTTTATGTATATAGGTATTTTGCTGGTATGTCTATGCACCACATGCCTGCAAAGGCCAAAATGAAGTGATAGAGCAAATGGACTTGGAGCACAGACTGTAGTGAGCTAATATATTGGTGCTGAGAACCAATCAATATCTTTAGGATGTCAGCCTGTACTATTAACCATTGGTCTATCTCTCCAGACTGCAGGCTTTAATTTTCAAGGATGCAGACAGGAACTTACTGTGAATAACTGACTTTCCCTAAATGTTCCCTGAACAGCTGGCTTGATCTCAACATCTCATGTGTGGTTGTTTTTTAAGCCTTTAAAAAAAAAAAAAAAACCTGGATTCTTCTTCCAGTATTCTGCAATATATAAATGATCATAGTGTGCATTCAAGGTTTACTGCCATTTTGTTTGAAACAAAGAAATAAGTTTTCCATGACAAAGTGACCATTTCCTAGTGTCATCTCTTATATAATACAAAGCAGGAAGTTAATTCTGTCCCAAAGTCAACTAGTTTTTCTTTAAAGAAATTTAAATCCAGCACAGATATAAATATGAATACAGCAAGAAGACAGAAATTAAATAATCAAAAATAAAATTGAACTCTCAATGCTTGTTAAGTAATCTCAAACACAACATCAGTTATTAAGAAAACAATCAACAAGAAGTACAATAGAGTATGGACAAAGGAAACCATGAGACACTGCTGATCGTTGTGAGAGCAGAAGAAATAATATCCCTGAAGGATGAGCTTCTCAATTGGCCATCCAATAGCAAGTGGTCAGCTCTGAAATCACATAAATACAGGTAATAGTGAACAGACTGAGCACACACTATTTATATATTAAGGAATATGTATGTTGTTGGTGGTGTGTGTGGGTATGTGTGTGTATAACAGCAATTCAAGCAAAGGGAAACAAAGGACATGAATTTAAGAGAGAGAAAAGAGAGAAAGAGGGGAAAGAAGATATTTGAGAGGTCTTGGATGTAGAAAAGAAAATGGAAATACTTTAATATAAACATTTTTAATTTTAAAAATATCTGAACATAAATCTGCTATATAAGCATACTTTTGTTCTTACACACAGGACTCCAGAACAATCCATCACAGATGTTCTTGTATATCAATATTCATTGTAGTACTATTCATCCTAGCCAGTGTCACCACTGTTCAACAACAGAGGAATAGATAAATGAAAAACTGGTACATAGTCACAAGGACATTGTTCCAGGTGTAAAGGAAAATTGAGTTGTGACTTTTTCAGATAATTAGATGCAACTGGCATTAATCATATTAAGCAAATTAAACTAGATTCAGAAAGATAATTACTACATGTTTTCTTTCATTTATATTTCTTTAGCCAAATAAAATTATGCATGTATGTTTAACATGCAAGCTAGGTATGACATTGCCTAGGGTAACAAGGGAGATGCAGGAGGAAAGAGGCATGAGAGAAAGAGGGTATTAAATAATGGGAAAGAAAGAATGTATTCAACTTACAGTACATGGTTGCATGTAAACCTTTCATAAATATCTTTAAAGACTATTAAGAAGACTGTTGAGTCCATCATCTTGGGTATGTCACCTGGATTGTGATCTGTCTACCAAATAGATACATTCTTTCAAAAAAGGGACAATCCCTCTACCAAGAGCTATCAATTTCCAGTAGCTCTTCAGCTAAAGGTGGCACTTTGTGTGTACTGCCCCACTCCATACTGAGATAGGATATAGAAAACATGGCAAAAATTGGGGAAGGAGACAAATAGGATCAAAATATATTACGTTAAATCCTCAGAGAGCTAATAACAATGTTAAAAAACAAAAACAAAAGATTTATTATCAAGAGTACATTCATTTTTTATAAGATAAACCAAATTTAAATGTATAAAAAAAATTGGAGAACACTAGCAATGTGATAATATAAACTAAATTTCTTAGTTCTGTAAAATAGGTAGAGATGCTTTATTTCATAGCACCACAAAGTATAGAGTAAAATATTAAGGAGTGAATGCTTCTCTTGCTTCAAATTTTTAACTTTAAAGCTAAATACAAATTTTTAACTTTAAAGCTAAAGAAAATACAGCTGTATTTGTAGATGATACCTTTAAGCAAGTAAAATTAAATGAACATATAAATTGGTATTATTCTCTAAGGTTAATCAAATAAATATATAAGTAGCCTTATATATGCACAAGATTCCTCATCCTTCCATTCCATGTTGATTATATAAAGGTGTGGTTCATTTTGCCACCTATGAATTTTTTTAAATTCAACCTTTCTCCTTGTGTTTACAATTTGTTTTCTGTGTGTTGGACTAATTTTTGTGTTGTCGTCACTTACCAATAAAGGGTTTTTCAATTTATCACACAGTAAAATGTATGTCTCCTCTAAGAAAATAGAAGATTAAGAATTTTTAGAAGACACACCAACACACACACACACATACACACACACACACATGAATATACACCTGTTCAGTTCCAATAACACACCTAAGAAAGCCATTAAAAAAATTGATGACTTCAGAAATTTTGTAGTCAAATGGATGGAACTAGAAAATATCATCCTGAATGAGGTAACCCAGACCCAAAAGGCCATACATGGAAATGCAGGGACTTAAAAATGGAGCAGAGACTGAAAGAAAATCCACGTAGAGACTACCCCACCTAGGGATCCATCACATCCACAGACACCAAATCCTGACACTATTGTCAATACCAATAACTGCTTGCAGACAGGAGAGAGCCTAGTAGGGCTGTCCTCTGAAATGGTCTGCCAGCACCTTACTAAGACAGATGCAGACACAGTCAACCATTGGACTGACCCTGGAAACCCCAATGGAAGAGATAGGGAAGGACTGAAGGAGCTGAAGAGGATTATAACTCCATAGGAAACAACAATATCAACTAACCAGACCCCTCAGAGATTAAACCACCAACCAAAGAGTTTGCATGGGTGGGTCCATGGCTTCCACTATATATGTAACAGAGAATGTCTTATCTGGCTTCAATGAGAGGGAGATGCTTGGTCCTGTGGAGGTTTGTTGTGGGTAGGTAGGGGAGGAGGAATGAGATGGGTTTGCAGTGTGGAGACCAGGAAGGGAGAAAACATTTGAAATGTAAATAAATAATCAATAAAAGAAAAGAAAGCCATGTAGAAACATAACACAAAGCTGGATGTTTTTGAACCAGAAAAAGGGGAACTATCCACTTAAGTTCCCTCCCTGGCCTGTGGGTCATGCACATCTAGCCTTCCAGAGTGTAAGAAAGGAAGCTTCTGTTGTTTTGGTCATCCAGAAGGCAGTATTTTGTCATGGAAGTCCGAGAACTCTAATAGAGGCATTTCCACCACAGAAGGGAGACATGATTTGGTTTAGGGGTGTAGTTACCTGAAGCCATGGGCAGGTTTAGTATTTCTCTGCACTGGTGTTCCTACATAGATTTGCATTGTTTTCTAATTATTGCAAGAAGGCCCTCTTTCTCTTCTTGAATGGTGAATAAAAGGAACAAAATTAACATTTATTGAACACTTAACATGTGCCAGGCACCATTTCGCATGTGTCTTCTCATTTAATCCTAAGAAACATCTTGCAACGTAAGTATTATTATTCCAATAATTTTAGTTAAAGAGCTAAAATAACTAGCCCCCACAGTCACTTAGCTAGTTAATTGGTAGATTTGGATTCCAAACTGATCATGCATCCTATTTGTGATTCTACAAAGTCTTGGGCTTTTACATTATTTAATGTTGAAGTGTCCCTTCAAAATAACTGAAAAGTCTCCACTGGTTCACATGGAGGAAATTGACTATATTGGGAATAGACAGATAAAAATTTAAATATGATGATAAACTGACTGGGCTGATTAGGAGAATAGATGGAATTCCATGGAGCCCAGGATTCAAATTCCTAATGGAACCTGTGTGATTTTTCTCACCTGCTCAATGGTATGACATCAGAGAAAACTTGCCTCTCAGAACTGAAGTCACTACCTCAGCTACTGCTCCAAGCAGTGAGAGATTTTAGGAATTACTTTGACACTTGTGCACTCTTGGCTCCAGTAAAAGCTTGCCATTAACAAAATCTCCAGGAAGACTGAAAGAAGAGAGCTCAGAAAATGCAAGGTAGATCATGTCAGAAAGGGAGCAAGTGCTGGTTCCTAGTGGAAAGAAGCAAGTATCCTGGCCAGGCTGTGATATGTGGCTTTTCGGTAATGGCAACTCAGACCTACAATGGTTTAGAAAGTGACATGCTGACATTTATGCCTTCATACCTACGAAGACTTCCCAAGGCACTATTTTTTTAAGACTATGAGCCAAAGGCAAAATTGCATTACTAAACATTAAAGACCTAGGAAATAGTTCTGAAAGACAGTGTGAAACCTCAAGTTTGATTGAGCTGAATGTCTTTACCTGATATGACTATGGAACTCCCAGGGAATAAACCACCAATCAAAGAGTACACATGGAGTGACCCATGGCTCCAGCCACATATGTAGCAGAGGATACCTAAGACTCTAGCAAGCCTTCACTTACCAGAACCCCACCCCCCACTCCACGACTGGAGTGAACAACTCAGAGCTGGGAATCCATGCAATCCATGCAAAAGCAAGAGGATTTTATTGTTTCAGCATGCTGGGGTCACCCTGCACATGAAGCAGAGAATGACCCCAAGCAACCTGTTTAACAAGTTTTTATACAGTTTTCAGAGCAGCAGCCATTAGGCACAACATGATTGGCAGGACAGTGTGACTTTTAAACTGATTGATCTTTAGCTAATGAGATGGCAAGGACTTCCCCTCATCTGTAAGTGGCCAAAGGTCTTGGTATGTTTCTATTACTCTAGGCTTCCGCCACTTGAGGGTGGCTGGTGGTCAGTCCCCCCACCTCCATGGTCTGAGGAATGTAATTAGTCTCTGCCTTCCAGAGGGGAAGGGTGCCTATGTGCTCTTTGACCTTTTTCTTACAGGAGGGGAGGGGTCTGGTGGAATTTTCCAAAGTTCCTGAACTGGCCTCTTCAGATGGCCTTTTAGGACATCAATGCGAGGAGATACCCTTGGTCCTGTGAAGGCTTAATGCCCCAAATGAAGGGGAATGCCAGGACAGGGAGGCAGGAGTGGGTAGGTGGGTGGGGGAGTACCCTCATAGAAGCAGGAAGGAAGGATTTCAGAAGGGGAAACCTGGAAAGGAGATAACATTTGAAATGTAAATAAATAAAATATCCAATAAAAGAAAAAGAGAGAAGGCAAATTACTAAGCAGTATGTTATTGGAACAGAACCTCAAAGACTATTGTCAAAACCAAGCTACTGTGTTTCTTTATACCAGTCTTTACCATGAATGATGGTGTATCTTTTGAGATGCTTGTTCTACATAAAACTCATTGTCCTCTTTGCGATGAGTGGAAACACAGAATTATCATTATGCTATTTTAAATTGTTGTGTGACTTCCTTTGGTATATCTTCTCTAAATTAAGTGAATGTAAAATGTATTACCATAAATAATACTAAGTTCTTATTTCATTTTTTAAATTTTTTATTATATGTTTGCTTTCTTTAGATTTCAAATGGTATCCCCTTTCCTTATTACTCCTCTGAAAAACCCCTATCTCATAACCCCTCCCCTTGCTTTCCACACCCCCCTGATTTTCCTGACCTGGCATTCCCTTACACCTGGCCATCGAGCCTTCATAGGACCAATGGCCTCTCATCTCATCTCATTGATGTCTGAAATGGCCACCCTCTGCTACAAACATAGCTGGAGCCATGGGTCCCTCCCTGAGCATTCTTTGGTTGGTGGACTAATCCCTGGGAGCTCTTGGGTCACTGGTTGGTATATATTATTATTTCTCCTGTGGGGATGCAAACCTCCTCAGCTCCTTGGGTCCTTTCTTTAGATGCTTCACTGGGGACCCTATGCTCAGTCTTCTGTTTGGCTGTGAGCAACAGTATTTTGATCCACCTTCCAAAAAGGATCAAAGTATCCACATTTTGTTCTTCCTTCTTCTTGAGCTTCATGTCGTCTGTGAGTTGTATTTTGGGTATTCTGAGGTTTTGGGGTAATATCCACTTATCAGCAACATATACAAAGAACTCAAGAAGTTAGACTCCAGAGAACCAAATAAATCTATTAAAAATGGGGTACAGAGCTAAACAAAGAATTCTCAACTGAGGAATACTGGATGGCTGAGAACACCTAAAGAAATGTTCAACAACCCTGAGATTCTACCTCCTACCAGTCAGAATGGTTAACATCAAAATCTCCAGGGAACAGCAGATGCTCAAGAGGATGTGGAGAAAAAGAAACACTCCTCCATTGCTGGAGAGATTGCAAGCTGGTAAAACCAGTCTGGATATCAATTTGGTAGTTCCTCAGAAAATTAGACATAGGGCTACCTGAGGACCCAGCTATAGCATTCCTGGGCATATACCCTGAAGATGCTCCAACCTGTAAGCTCATATTTCTTAATGGATAGGATTTGATCATTTTTTTAGAGGGCCATAGCCCTAGGTTAATCTCATTCTCACACATAACCTATGGGTGATAAATAAAAATCATATTTCTAACCTAAAGGATAAATATATTTATTTCACCTCATAAAAATTCATAGCAATTTCTTCTCATGTTCTTCAATAAATCCAAGTTACAAAAGTATATTTCTATGATCTAATATTCGACTTCCATAAAGATAAAGAAAGCATGGCAGGCAAAAACTGATCTTTTTCATTGTTTTATTTTAGCCTACAAGTACACAGCATTACAACTTCAAAAATGCTAAATTTTCTTATTATGGAATTTAAAACAGTTTTTCCCATGAGATAAAACTAGCATCATAAATCTGACCTTTTAAAGATGTTTTTGAAATTTCTTCTTTTTGACTGCACAGGATCCATGTATTACTGTTAATGCCATCTGGTTTGTGGTGGCTTGAATCTGTTTGGTCCATTGAGTGGCATTATTGGGAGGTGTCACCTTCTCAGAATAGATGTGGGCCTTCTTGGAGTAGGTGTATCTTTCTTGGAGAAGGTATGGTCTTGTTGAAGTAGTTGTGGCCTTGTTGTAGGAAGTGTGTCGTTGTGGGGTGGGCAAAGAGAGCTTCCTAGTCTTAGGATGCCAGTCTTCCCCTGACTACCTTCATATCAAGATGTAGAACTCTTGGCTCTTTCTCCAGCACTGTGATTGCCTGGACCCTTCAATGCTACCTGCCATGACAATAATGGACTGACCCTCTGAACCTGTAAGCCATCCCCGATTAAATGTTGTGCCTTATGAGAGTGGCTTTGCTCGGGTGTTTCATCTCAGCAATGGGAACCCTAAGGAAGAAACCATCCTTGGGCTGCAATTTGGGATATAGATGACCTTGAGAAAACCCCATGTTTCTTAAATAACTATATTGCATGTTGCCAGTGTCTTCTCCTTCAAACAGACACTTCTCTTCCTTAGATCCTCTCTTTCATCTCCTGTGACATCGGGATGCTGTTCAGTCACTGAATATAGATTGTACTATGGCTTTGAGTCTGAGTCTTAGTCATCCAATATGTGAACCTAGTTCTCTAACCCTTACTTAGAGAGGAAACTGCCCATTTATCTGTGAAAAATATTTGCATAAAGTGAATATACTATCCATCCTTCCTGTATTCAAGGTGTCATCAGCAGACTGTCACCATAGGGCCATAGTGTACATCACCAATTTTGTTGAATACTATGGCAATGTCCACACTACAGAATTGCAAAATATGGCCACTTTGTAATTACACAACTATTTTATGTGAGCCAAGAAAATGGGAAATATAAAGTGTTTCTGCAGGTCAAAATACAAGGGCATTTAGGCCAAGTTTGCCACATTGTTGTACCAATGTGGTTTCTTGAAGATGTGCATAGGTTCAGATTATCCTCCAACAGAATTTGAAAAAGGGTCTATAATTTCAATATGCATCTAAGTTTTCTCTCCTGCTTCATACAAGACATATACCCCAAAGGTTTAAAGAGTTTTTTTGTGTGTATTCTATCTCCCATCTGTTATCTCTAACACCTGCATATGTGTATTATGTCCACAAGGAAAGCAGTCCTTCCTATCATCTCTTCTTTTAACCGCCACTCAAGCACATAAGCACATGGCAATAAAGAGATTTCTCTAAAACTAATATGCAGAAAATGGGTGCTAAACATTCATCAAAGCTCTTTCTCACAGAATCAGCAACAGTAATTTTTATGAACCAAATTTGCAAAGTATGTATTCTTTAAATTATTAATAGAGAACTTAAAATGCATAAACTAACAAGGTCCCAGGAGTGTCTTTTTGTGTTGAAAACAAATATAATTATTCTTTTTTTTTTTTTTAGAAAAAAAGGAAGGAATACCTAGCATTTGTTTCCCAGATAATTCATTCCAGACTATAGTACTGTATGTCATACTGTCGTTTTATGCAGCATTTTCATGTATAGTGTTAAGCTGCAGGGGCCATCTGGGCCTCCCAAATGTAAGGAAGGTTGTGAGGTCTCAGTGGTTGACCCTTAGTCACATGGCTCATGAAAGGCAGAGATAGCTATATTGCCCAGTAATTTTGAATTCTACACATCTCTTGCAATTTATAGGCAAAACGTGGTTGTAAACTAAGAAGTGTTCCTTTTAGTTTCTTGACTGAACAAAACCCAATTAAATAGAACAATTTCTACTCTGTATTCCAAGCTTCTTTGTTGCATGGGACAAACGGTGGATTCAGGGACTGATCTGCTACTTAACCTCATTATCGATACCTGCCCAACAGCAATGCAGGGACTTAACATCTTCAGTTCTGTGAAAACCATGAAACATATTGTACTAACAATTATTCCTTAGGTCTTTAGAATTCTTCATTCTGGCTACCCTTGTCAGATACAAATTATACTTTCTAGTTTTTTTTAGGCATTTAACCTTTTTATTCTTCAGCAAGACCAATTTTGCTCATTAATTTGTTATTTTGAGGGCAAAAGAGTAGCCATACCGTATGAAGTGGTTGTTCATTTATCACCTCAGTAGAAAACCCACATAGACTGCAAGGAAGAACTTGAAGGAATACAGAGGTTTGTTCTCTAACTCCATGACTTGTCCCTGCCAGTTACTTCTGCAAATGTCTACCTCATCAATCAGACCACTTTGGATATCAAAATGTCATGTCAATTTTTGAGTTGAAAAACTCACAAGGGTTAAATTCATTAACTCAATAACCCCTGCTTTTAAGCTCATGTCAAATACATCTTTCTATTCCCTGGCATGACCACACCTGAGATTTGCACATTTGTTTCAGCGTCGCAGAGAATGAAGCAATTCTCAGGTCTAGGTCTGTGCTCCAGCTGGGCCAGTTATGGCCTGAAGCAACAGGAGGAAATTCTCTCTTCCCTGCCTAGCTGGTCTTCCTTGATCTGGGGTCCTTTTTAAGAAAACAAGAGAAAAAAAATAGGAAGAAACCTACAGTGGGGAAGCCTGAAGCTGCAACACAAATAATGATTATTCCTGTCAAGGTTTAACTGTGGTTGCTAAGTTACTGGCCTTCTCTGCAAAACCTTGAAGTATGGGGCACATTAGGAGCTCGTTAGGTCCCAGTGACTTGCAGTAAATGTGCAATTTGTCTCTGTGCTAAACACACTTCAAAAATAACAATAATAAAAAAATCCCACATGGCTTAAAAATCTGTGACCTTTCTGTTGTCACCCTTCTCCTCCCCTTTACACCTCTTCTCCTACTTGCATGTTATTATGGAGACTGCTATTGGAAAAATAAAAGAATTTTGCCAAGGGACTTGATATATTAGACTACAGCATTTGGCATTTAATGAAGGTTTTCACAAAGAACACCTCAGGAAGGGTCAAGGAAAACTAAAGGGAGTTTCTATAATAATTGTTTACAGTGCACACAGCAGGGCCATCAGCTCAATCTCTGAGAGCACCTGTAATGTGTGTGCCTGGCTGCAAAACCTTGCAGAAGCAGGAAGCATTTGACTCTTTCATCCATTTTCTATTTGCACTAATAATATCACTGGCCAAGTCACAGCTCTTGGAGTTAACCTAGTGGCAGATATTTGCACTTTGAAACTCTGACAAGATTTGCACTGGAACTTAGTGACAGTTTTAGTTGACCAAACTAATTTCCATGGGAAACTGGGAATCCCTTTATGTTGCTTCAGACATGTTTCTACTTGGTCCCTTGCTGAGGCTCTAGGCTTCCAAACTCTTGGCAAGATGCAATGTGTTAATGTGAATATACTTATGGATGAAGTGGTGTTAGAAAGGATGCAGGAGAAAGCAGGGATAAAGTGTGGGTGCCTGAGTAAAGGAGGTATTAAAGGAAGCTAGCAGGTATTCCTGACAGCCTCTGGCTGTTATGATGCTAGCAAATTATGACAATAAGAAACAAGCAATGTAAGTGTTACATTGGTTATGGGTATAACTAGGTCAGACTCTGGTACCGCCAGGGAATTAGGCTCTAAGAGCTGAAGGTAAAGCTCACAAGGAAAATCACAGTGCCTGTGCCAGCTTCAAAATCCATATTAATCATAATTGCATTGGCCTGCAATCTGGCCTCAGAGATACCATTTGACCCATAAAATAGGAACCTTCAAAGGATGCTTGGATCAGACTGCCCTCCAAAGAACAAAGATCATTTTTTTTTATCTTTTGCCAATAATTAATCAGAATTCATATGGCAATAAGATGTTTTGATCAAATATAATACTAGATGAACTACTCATATATATATATATATATATATATATATATATATACATACATATGCATACACATATTTACTTCCTTCAAGAAAAGTAACTTTCTAAGACACTGGATCGTGTAGCAATTGAAATCACATGGTTTCTCCATACCTGACCAAATGAGCCTCTGAATTGTTTCAAATTATCTCTATCCTTCTCCTCAGGCATTTACATTCTGAAACAAATCTCTTATTATTCGCCAGCTTTCAGATATGCACAGCTTTGTCTATGACCCATTCGTATGTAAACCATAGGTTGAAGTGATAAAAAATTAATCCTTCCACATTAGTTTATTATTCTCCTTGGTGAGAAAAAACAAAAAAAAGCAAACATAATGGTATGCTTTTCCATGGTAACCTTACACAGACTTGGTACAGCACTGTCCCCAGAGTCTAAAATAAGCTTTGTGCAAAACAGTATCAGCATTTGCATTCAATCTGTACATGTTCTCTGGTAAAATTTAAATCACCTGTAGATTACTTGTAATATTAATACAATGCAAATCACAGGTAAATCATGGTTGTGCTGCATTGTTTGGGGACTAGTGAGAAGAAATAAATAGTCTATATGTATTTATGATTTAACATGTTTTCAGTTGCAATTGGTTGCTTCTATAGAAGCAGAATCCATCTTGAGATAGAAGGGCCCAGCTGAGCTACTTCAGAAGACAGAAAAATCCATATTTCTATAAGGACTAACTCCATGTATTTTTCATTCACCAGATACATCTGTTATGGCAATGTATTGTTTTCTAAGTTGAGGGGCAATAATGGCTCCAGATACCTCACATATGAGGATGACAGAAGTTGATTATCTGTGTCCCCCAACATGGTACCATGAAGCCCTCATCAACCCCACTAAGAAATTATTACCTTGACAGTTTCAAGGCTTCACTCTTTGTTTGATCTTATAAGGTCCCAGCTCTACAGCCCCACCTACCCTGCAACCCCTGAGTATGCAGATGAAGTGTCCTCTAACACCTCTACCCTGGCCAATGGTACTCAGCTATACAAACACTGCCACAGAGGAAGTAGCCAAGTTCCAGGGGCATAAATAAACCCCTTTCCTCCACAATAAAATAAACCAGTTTTCGGAAACTATTCCCTGGTACCAAGATCGTGCATTGTACCCAGATCGTGCATTGTACCCAGATCCTGCATTGTACCTACGCACCAGGTTGTGCTTCCCATCCTCCACTCCAGCCCAGTGCACAATGGGCCTGGCTACCTCAAGGTAGAAGCAGACACCAACACCCTGGACATTGTGAGTTATTTCTGGTTTTTGAATTGGTTAATAATTAAAGTCAACTGGGTCTATGTATTGTATTTGTGTGGACAACCTAAATTGTTAGAAGATGGCATTGCGTAGTTGCCGATGAAAACATGCAACTTAGGTTTGCTAAATTGATTACTACAATTCAAAGAACTTTTAAAAATGCTTCTAGAAATTGTATACTTTCCCACACACATACACAGAGTGTGGGACTGGGAGGGAGAGATAAGGAATTCTCTCTCTTTATATACTGAGCTTACTAAATATCAAGGTGTGGATCTGAACCTGGTAACTATGATCTTAGAGAAAGTCTTCAACTGCAACAGAAAACCAACAGGTACAAATGAAAGAAAGGCAGTGTCTTAGTTAGGGTTTTACTGCTGTGAACAGACACCATGAGCAAGGCAAGTTTTATAAGAGACAACATTTCCTTGGGGCTGACTTACAGGCTCAGAGGTTCTTTCAGTTCATTGTCATGAAGGCAGTAACATGGGAGCATCCAGGCAAATATGGTGCAGGAGGAGCTGAGAGTTCTACATCTTCATCTGAAGGCTGCTAGTAGAAGACTGACTTCCAGACAACTAGGGTGAGGGTCTTAAGTCCACACTCATAGTGACACACCTTACTCCAACAAGGCCACACCTCCTAATAGGGTCACTCCCTAGGCCAATCAGATATGATCCATCACAGGCAGACACTGTGAGTCCTAACTACACACTAAACCAGAATTCTGAAAACAGAAGTTCTAATTCTAGATTCTATAGGTCTTATTTCTGCAGTTTTTCTTTCTCTTGCTAGCATAAACATATTCCTATTATCAAAGATAATAATATTCCTCTTCAAGGCAAGGCAAAAAGAATTTAATCTTACAGGACTTCTAACCAATAATCTATTTCTCAAATGAGATGCATATATTCTCCAATTCTGACAGCCATTTCCCATGTGTTGGTTGTTGGATTTGGTTCCTTCAGAACATTAGAGGTGATATATTCAGCTTACATTATAAAGTTAATAACTCTATGTAGTATTTAAGGATTACAGGATCAATGTTGTTTCACCTGCCTCTCTGTCCTTTTCCCACCCTGCTGCCTGCCTTCTCTAAAGACATGCTATTTTGTGTATTGCATTCTTTTTCACTCCACCTCCTAGAATCTTCAGACATTCTCCTTGAGAAACATGTGACCTCACACCAATGAGTCTGCTCATTGTTTGTTTGTACTCGTCATTCTTTTGAGTGCATGCTTTCTACTGGTCCCTGTTGTTAGCAATTAGGCACAGCCCTGGACAGCTGAAAGTGACTCTACAACAATCAGTTATCTTTACACCCAGCTCTGGAGGGACTCTGCAATAAAACAAGTGGTCCCTAGCTGCCTAAGAGCCACTCCTGTTACATGTCCCTTTGCACATGCACCATGGCCCCAATAAAAGACACGTTTTCCCTGCCCCCATTCTCTTCTTTCCTTTCTATCCCACAGGTGACGTTTCTCTCCTTTTAAACATAAACCTCCCACAGGAGACCTGTCCCATGGTATGTTCTTCTAGGGACTGCTACCCAGTCCCATCAGCTGGTGAACTTCACATTGGCACGTCTTACTTTGATCTGCACTCATCAAGGGTGCTTAATCTGTGCCATTGTTATTTCACACGGATGTCTCTTGTCTCTATCAGCCGCTAAGTTCTTAAAATTGGTTCCTTCTTACCTCCTTCAATAATCCTTCTCAGCCTCAGTGGCTGGATGTTCTTCATTCCTCTAACATCTCTAAATGCTGAGGCATCCCAGGGCTCTGACGATGGTTTTTGCTTGCTTACACTCAGTTCCTGGACAACCTCATACAAGCCAGAACTATAGTTCTGATTGATTTCCTGAGCCTTGTATCATTAGCAGTAAACCCTTAACTCTGAGTTTGTGAATCCCGCTGACAATTCCGTGCCTCTTGTGAGATCTCTTACACAAAAAGCGATCACAGAATCCATATTCTTTCTTTTACTCTACCTTCCCTTCTTTATGTAAATTACCATACCATCTCTCACTGTCTGGGTTATTGGAGAAACAAAAAAGAACCCTTCTATTTTTCTCTGTGATTTTTCTTATTGTAGACAATATGGTAGTCTTTTAAAAATTAAGTTGCATCAAGCTGCATCTCTTGTAAAAACAAGTTAAACAAAACAATAATACAGCAACACCTTTCAGTGATTTACATTCTTCAGATTAGAAAGACATCCTCATCTTTTGCTATGGTTTAGGTAGCCATGTTAATTGAGTCTCCATCTTTGGCTTTCTCATGTGCATTTTTCCTCTTTTTTCCTGCCTTCCTTCACAAAAACCTATCTTTTGTTTCTCACACATGACAAACTTGCCACTGCCTTAAGAACTCAGTCCTTACAGTTACTTGAACGCAACTCAGTGTCCCCATTGACTGTCTCCCTCAGTTCATCCAGTACTTTGATGCTTCCTCTCCAGAAAAGTTCTGTGTGAGGAATCTCTCCAAAACATTACCTTCACTCTCTGCCCTAACTTGCATTATTTATATTTACAGGACCTGTGCATTTCTGGCATTGGTGAATATGAGTAAAAAGGATGCACATATTATTCATATGTAGTACAATTTAGTTCATTATCCAAGACAAGGTTTGTTGCCTTTTTAGTCACCTTTGATGCACTAAGCTGGACAAATCTTTACTGTGCTGGCCTCCCTCTGCTTACCATGTCCTGCAGTATCTCTTTCCTTATTCTCTAGATACCGGTAGGAACAATTGTGATTCATAAACATCTCCAGACATTGACAAAAAAAATCTGTGAGATGAAATAATTCTCTACTTGAGAACACTGATCAAAACCTCTGTTTGTTTAAACTTCAGGAATCTGAGGGCTCTCTTTCTCAGTTATTGATTGCCATATGACAAGACACAAGGAAGTCAATTACATCAATGGAAATATAGACTGTTCTTTAAGGCTTCCAAATATTCTCCATTAATATGATACAGTAGAGTCCCTCTTTACTGTTGTGTCAAGTAGCTGCCTACATTTTTCAAATGAAAACCTTTTCAAAATATTTGGGAAAAAACATTTTAAAATAGCCATATAAAAGAAGCAAATTTTAAGGTAGCCAGTGTTATTAGTTTAGGGAAGTGTTGACCTCTACACTCATGTGTCAACACAAATGTGGTCTTGGAACATAGTCTTCCAAGCAACAGATATTTCAGAATTGAAGCTGCTGGTTCTTCAATAAACAAGATGCCGCTGTTGTAAAATATCACTTGTTATACTTTTCTTAATAAAAATAATCAGAAGATTCTCTGAGGGCAATTGTTCAGGGAAACTGCGTACTGCTTCATCTCCAGCCTTGATTGAAAAGGTGGAGCTGCATAGCCCTACTGTACAAATTAAGAACATGCACAGGACTATGTTAGCATCTTTGCTTTTAAGATATTTATAGTTTACTGAAGAAGGCACATAAATAAGGCAGTTGTTGAAATTGACTGTATAATTATTTGTAACTGCATAAACATGTATCTGATCTATATTGTACTCCTAACAACAATGTTAAATGCCATGATAGTTAGCTATCCAGGAAATGCCAGAGAGCTGTCTTCAGAGGGGATATTTACCATCAAGTTTGGGTTGATGAGCAATAACTGATGAAACAAGATGGATCTGATGGATAAAGAGATTCAGACATGGGGCTGAACTGATGGCTCAGCAGTGAAAAGCACTGACTACTCTTCCGAAAGTACTGAGTTCAAATCCCAGCAACCACATGTGGCTCACAACCATCTATATGACATCTGATGCCCTCTTCTAGTGTGTCTGAAGACAGCTACAGTGTACTTACATATAATAAACAAATCTTTTTTAAAAAAAAGAAATTCAGACTAAACCTAGCACAGAAAGAAACATTTAGAAGGCACGGTATACTTTGATATATAAAGAGTATCCTGACATATTGACAAGAAGCATAGTGTTGAAGAAAGATGTGTGGAACGAAGAGGTGACATACATGAAGCTAGGCTGTAAGGACCCTTAAAAGTCTCACTAAACTATATATATTTTATTTTACATAAGCTGTATCCAGCAATTCATTACATAGACTGTATCCAGCCTTCAGGACAAGAGTTATGTGTTCAGATGCATGTTTAGGGAAGCCATATTTAATCTCTGGGGATAATATAGGGTAAGGGAAAAAAAAAACCTTGAATCTTCCATTAACAGTTAAACCTGATCATCCAAAAAAGAAAAACAAAAATTGAACCAAACTACAACCATGCACTTTGAAAGGTGTGTGTGAGTTTAATAATCCATCCCCGCTCCATGAGCAAACATAAAAGGCCAGGAGATTGATTAGTTTGCTAATGAGAAGGAATGAAAGAAGTCTCAATGGATCCTATCTTTGGAAACTTTGCAGTGGAGGATTTTGTGGGCAATTTGATCTCTGACCCAACCTGTTATGAGATCCCTTCATTCCTGACCAGAACACCATGTGTTGTTCTACATTCTGCTAATTGCCACAAATGCTGATCACACTTACTGGGAGGTGTGGGGGTATTTTCTATGCAAGAAGAAAAATATTGACCATCCAGGGAATTTCAATACCAAAGTCACATTTTGAAAAGACAGGATAGCGTTGAAATTTGGATGCCAAAATCCCTCATATTTTAAGTCAAGCCTTAAAATATGAGCTGTCTTTTGCTCAATCCCGTGAAAGAAATGACTCCCAGCTTTCTATGTTTAAGAACTTCTTCATGGACAGTCACGGCAACTTATTTTTCTGGCTTTAGCCCATCTCTGTGAGCTATCCACTTTTATGTGCATCTCACTCAAAACAAATCATATGTGTCACTTGTCAAGTCTTAGGTGTGTGCCTGTTTGTGGCTTAACACTGCCACCTAGCATCCGATCAGGATTTCTCTGTTTTCAGCACAGAGAACCCTGACTCTTCTTTCTAGGTATGAGTGCCAGAACACCTACCTAGAAAAGAGCTTGTTTATGACCAGTTAGCATTGTGGGTGAAGAGGTTTTCATTTATAAGTCAACATTTCAGGGAGTTAAATATTTGGAATATTGGCAAGCAGCAGAGAGAATACACAACAAATGGATATTTGTGGGAATGCTGTAAGTGTGTGTATGTCCAGCTTCAGAGGTGGAGAAAAAGAAAGGGGAGGAGAGGGCAGGCAGGCAGGCAGGCAGTCAAGGAGGCAGTCAAGGAGTCAAGGAAGCAAGGAGGCAAGGAGAGTTCCTAGCTTCCTTTCTCACCATTTTTCCTACCCCTCTTTCTCAATTCTTCCTTCCCTTTCTCTCTTCCTCTATACTTCTTTTGGTTTTTCTCTTTCTACCTACTTATTTCTTAATTTTGACCTCCATACTTTAGGAGTTTTACTGCCTAAAGCCATCATTTTTTGGCCTCAAACCAAAATTTTACTTCTTTATGTGCAATTCTTGGGTTCCAATGCAGAGTGCTTTCTGGTATGCATTGAGAAGCCTGGATAGAAAAAAGGTATGGTGTGATTTGAGAAGTATGGGTAGAAGAAAGGTAGACTTCCATATCTGTTATGATTAAGCATGTCAAAGTAACTTGGATGTCTGAATACTGTGCTGAAGGTACATCCTCACAGCCTCAAACATGTCACAGAAATGGTCCCTTTGTGCAACTGAGTGTCTTGCAATGCTTGTCCAAACTCAGATCTTACAGGTACTTACAGCTGGTTTTGAAAACAAAATTTCTCTCTGCTACTCTCTGCAGTGACAGTTTGATTCTCAAGATTTCTGTAAAGTTTTGCTTTAGGGAAATGTTTATATGTCTGTGAGTGAGTGCCTGGGTTCTGATGCCTACAATGAGTTCTTCCATGAACTCCTCTATGTCAGGGCCTAATTTATCACTGTCTGACTCCCTCCTCGGGTGGTTGCCTTTTCCTCTGCTTTTTTCTATCTTTCCAGGGTAAACAGCCTATAACTTCAATCTCCTGACATTCATATGTCCTATTTCTTATGAAGTGTGCATTTGTGTGTCTGTGTTTGTCTCTGGCAACTAAGAAATAGACAGATCTGTCTAACAGCCTGATAATTCCCATTGTAATGTCCTGGTCACAGACAATATTTGGCCACCTTGGCACCGGGCTATTTCTGTTTCCTACATCAATCACCATTTTCTCTTCTACTTTCTAGGACCCTCTTTGACCTTTAACCTATTTGTAGTTTCCCACCAAAGTCACCTAGTATTTGAGTCTCCTAAAGCGAAGCTTTCCTTTCATCCATCAGGCTACTCCTAACTATTCTCTTCATTGCCTTCTGTCTTTTGTTTGATGTAGTCCCTATGTGTTTGTGTTGCTTTATCTTTAAAAGTTCATTTAACCACACTCTGCCCCTTGAAGAAGGGCCAAGTTGTGTATCTCCTTGTGGATGTAGAACATTCAGCATTCAGAAGTATAAGTCCTATTTACCTTGCCCTATTGTGTGCCCTTAATCTTACTTCACTAGATGCCACCCTTTCTTTACACCTCCTTATTCTGTCCCCGAAATCTCCATGTGAAAACACACAAGGACTCAGTGTAACACCCAGAACTGCCAACCTAACCAGGAGCACAGTCATAGCACCCTGTACAACAGTAAGAATTGAAATCATTCATCTCTTTCTCTTCATTGGCAGCTAAGGGAAAGCTTGGTGGAAAGATTGTGGATTGCATTTTCAGACTGGCCTCAAAGAAAAAGAGGTTGAGTGTCTAGAAATTATCAAGGAGAATGAAGGAGAATATGTGGCCAGGACATCTCTGTCTTCAGGTGTACAATTTACCCTTATTCATGTTAGTGGGACTGATGGTTCTGACTTTCTGAACAATGGTATATTCAATGCTTTATCTCTGATTCATCATTGACCTCATTGCGATCTTGATTCTTTTAAGAAGTAAGGTGAGGTGTTTTTGTTTGTTTGTTTGTTTGTTTTATTTTGTTTCTGAGACTAGGTCTTATGTATCTTAGGATGGCTTCAAACTCTTTAGAAGAGAGTAACGCTGAATATTTGATCCTCCTACATACACATCACCAATGAAGCTGTTACAGATAGTACCACTCACAGCTTACATGGTACTGGAGATCAAATCTTTGTGCACACCAGCAAGGTGTTTTGCCCTCTGGGGTACAATTCCCATTAAATGGAGTAAGTTTTCCTTGGAAGAAATCTATTGTTTTAAGTTATAGTTTCAGATTTTAAAAGAGTTTCAATCATTGTAGATTTTAAGGCAAAAAGATGACTAGCTTTCTTACCTTCAGTCTTCAACAGTCTTAAAATTTTGAACACCATGTGTTTCACTGGCTATGCTGTATTCAGGCTATAAAATGTTTATAGTGGAGTTCCACTCAGAGAAGTATGTGTCTGTTATGAGAAAAGATTACCACATGGAGTTGGAAATATACAACAGAGTCTGTTAGAAAGGAACACTGGTGGGAATCACACTAGGACCCCGGACTTTTCATATTAAATTACTCCAGTGAACTATTTAGAAGAATCAGAACCAGAAGCCAATACAGAATTTAGCAAGAAAGCTTTCAAAGATTACTGTGTCTAATATTAAAACCAACAGTTCTTCTCCATCCCAATCTTATTCAAATTATCAAAGTCTGTTCTGAATCCTTAAAGGAGAGAGACCACTTTTCTCCTTATTTATTTGTTAAATGCTTTTTAATAGGGCAGTTGCAAGAAGAAAATATAGAAGCAGGTATAATTTAAACATCAGGCTTTACTAATGGTTTCTTCCTTTAAGCTTCTTAATGTTCCTGAGCTCCAATATCCTAATCTATGAAATGGAATGAGCAAACTTACAAATCCTTAGTTTAGAATGAAATTATAGATATTTATGTTCATTTCTGAAGTTTAGTTATTTTCTTTCCCCTCCTTATCCTGCGTAACATATGCACAAGCAGCCCTTTTTAAATGCAGATGGCACCATCTTGAGTTATAGAATGAAGGTGGTATTTATCTCAGAATTTCTATAGCTTTGATTACCTAAATACACTAATAGAAAAATTGGGCTCAGAAAAAAACAGTAAGAAAGATCGTCTCCGAGCTATATTGGATGTTAAAACTGTAGAATATGCATTAGCTAACCTTCAATTACTTATGGAAAGGCAAAAGGAAAGTGGGTGTAACATATGTGTATATTAGTCCTTTGCAGTGACATTTGTAAAGGGTAATTCTCTGAATATAGAAGGTGTCCCTGAATCACTTTATAGATCATTTTGAATGTATGGCTTCTTGCTTTCTTGCTGGAGTAGAATCATTAGCCTATTCTCCACAAATTCCTCATATCTCCACAAGTGTTGTGTGCAGATCCTGACAGTTGTTGGCCCAGAGAGAGTAATCACAGCTCCTTCTAGAGCAAATCACAAGTTTGTGTAGCATCCTAGGTTTTTTTTTTTTTTTTTTTTTTTCCTGTTACACTGCCAAAAAGCAACATCGGGGACAAAGGGCTTGATTCATCTTACATCTTCTAGTACACCATTAAGGGAAATAAGGATACAAAATCAAAACTAGAACCTTGTTTCAGGAACTGATGCAGTGACTTTAGTAGTGCTACTTACAGACTTGCTTTCCACAGATTGCTTAGCCTGCTATGTTATACATCTTAGGACTTCCTCCTCAGGACTGGCATCACTCACAGTGGATTGGGCCCTCAGACATTAATCATTGATCAAGAAAATCCTTCTAAAGACTTGCTTGTAGGCAAATCTGATACAGGCATCTTCTCAATTGAGGTTCCTTTTCCCAGATGACTTTAGCAGAAAAAAAAAAAAAACTGATGTTTTTAGTGTCCTGTAGCTTACAAGAAAAAGGTCAGGTAGATTTAGTTTCTATTATAGAAGTGCTTAGTTTCCACTGTTATACCTTCATAAAATGCACCTACTATGTACTCAAGAATGATCTGGTCCTCCATAAATCATCCTATGGGAAGTAAAGCTCAGGGAACAGAATGTGTAAAGATTATTGTGGCTAATTACACCACTGTCATTCATAAAGTCCTTTCTTTTCCATCATCTAGCAAACAAAAGCATGCAGGAAAATGAAACAGCAAGCCCAGAATAATCTCAGACCCTTTATAATTCCCCGGAGCAACTTGGATTATCTTTTTCTTAGTCCTCAAGACAGGTCTCTGTAACTGCAGTTTGTCTGTTACAAATTGATGAGCTTCACGTGGTGTTGACTAAGAAGCCTCATTTTGCAAGTTCTCTGTCTAGAGTGGAGAGACAGCTGTTTGCAACAGAGCAGGTAAAAACAATTCAGAAGTGCATGAAGGTTAATGAGCTTTGTCAGTAGGCAGAGAAGAACTTGCAGATAAACCCATTTCCCAATATCCTCAGGAGACTCTGGGATGCCCTCTGCTCACCTCCGTTCTGAGGCATCTGCCTGTGGACAAGTCAGTAAAGGCAGACTTCCTTAATTTACTCTTTTTTGGTTATTTTCATTTATGTTTCTGATGGAATGGACTCCTCAAAAAATGTATAGAATATTAGCTTTTGCCACATGATCTAGTTTCTAAAGAACATGAGTACGGCAGAATTGTTAATCATTCACACACTAATACATAGAACTCTGTAATTAAAGCAACTGAAACCAACAGTTTCAACATAGAAAAATATGTCAGGGGATCTTTAAATTTCATAAATCTAGCAGAAGTCAGGTCACACATGACTTTCAGGTACAATAACAGAATCAGTTAAAAGAGACAGATATAGGTTACTCTCACTAGAATGAATAGCACTTTTAAATAATATTCTTCGTTGGTTGCCCTCTGAAACTTGAAAATCAAGACAACATAGTAAATTATTATGATCAGCATCACTTTTAGTGCAAGAATATGACAAGTGAGATACAGAGATAATATAGTCGGTTGACACTTGCAAAAATAATACCCTGCTGACTCCTTAATTCTAGATATCTACCTAGCATGGATGTGGTACTGTTTTCACATTTCTTTGACAGTGAAGGGATTTGAGAATCTGCTCTCCCGATGCACATCACTGGGCAAGGGAAGAGGAGCTCTGTATTGTGCATGTGGGAAGTTTGTTAGGCAAATTTCCAAGAGTATCTTTACAACTTTCTAGCTCCAGTGGGACCTCTTAAATAGTATTTTGAATTGAAGAAGAACCTCCAAACAGATCTACATATTGAAATCTTTTTGACAGTTTACTATAATGTTATTTGTAATAGTAAAACTGGCACAAGCATAAATATTCATGCAGTACAAATAGATAAACAAAATGTAATATATCCATGCAATGGAATACTACTGAGCCAAGAGTAAGAAAAAGATGCTGATACACAAAATATAGACAACCTTACAATTCTTAACACTGCACAAAGAAGTAAAAACACATAATATATTCACTATAATTGTGTCTGTATTTAAGAATAGAGTAGGCAACAAATTTATCTGTGCCAACAAATTTATGTTGAAATCTTTACCACCAATACCAACCCTTCTCTTTGTCAGAATGTCAGCTTGTTTGAAAAACAGCCATTTCACAAGCTACATTATATGATATTATTTAAATGACCCCTAATCCAATATAAATAGATATCCTTTAAAACAAATAATTTTATATTTACATTGCCTGTTACTTCAGTATTTGGATGTACATATTAGAGAGGCATTGTTCACATAGCTTTGTTTTCTGCTTCTGTCTGTTAAATGGGTGTTATATCAGCCATTAATGCATATCTTTGCCAAATTTAATTCCTTGAAGCCCCCTGCTGCTTGAGTAGATCATGATTAAACAGCCCAGCACCTCTTTTACAATGTAAAATGAAGGTTATAAGTTTGGTCCAGTAGTGATGACTGCAAAGTTGTACTAACAGGACAAAAAGGAGTAGGAGTGAATGAGTATACACGAATGAGGAGTGTTCAAAGTTTCTGCAAACTGCAGGAAATTCAGGTTTAGTGGAAAGCAGCAGAATCTATCTCTAGCCCTTTTGCCGTAGGAGGATCTGTTGCTTCTTGAGAAAATTCCCAGGAGTTCCTTTCCTTCACATACAACTGTACCCATGGAGAGGACTGGGATCATCTTTCAGACCGATGCTCCCTACATGATTGCAGCATGAATCTTCATTCCTTGAAAGACCAGTGGAATAGTCAGGATGGAGTATGCTAATAGGAATAAAACATTATCAGGTGTTGAGAAACCATCAGTTCCTAGTTAGTTTCTGGAAAATTCTGGAGGAATGTGTTTTATGCAAACACTCAGGTATTTGGATCCTGTCCCTAGAATTCTAGCTGTGCCAATCTCAGATGTATGTATGATGGCTGTGATATATACAAAGTGCCAGATGGGGCTCAGACTGCAGAGGCTTGCTGCTGCCCATGAAATAAAAACAATAAAAAAGTAGATTCAGAGTTGAACACTGGGAAACCACAACAGAAGCAGTAATCAGAATAATGTTTCCCCATGTTAAGGAAGGGGAGATGATTAGAAATCTCCAGAAGCTAAAGCAATCATAGAACAGATTCCTCTTCACAGTTGCCAGAAGAAATAAAACTTACAGAGAACTCTTGATGGCTAATTTATAACCACAAGATCTGTTAAACAGCAAGTCTTTGTGGCACCTGCTTTCTTCATAACACTTTCTATAGCACCCTGAAAAACGAAAGCATGTTTTAAAAGCTATCATACAGATAGAAACAAAATAAAGGCATTATGATTCTTCTCAAGGAAGTTGGAATATGAGAAAATAATAAGATAGTCACTTGTAATGGGTTAGGAAATAATTATGGGGGTACTGTCTAAGTATCTATCTTCAGTGTATATATGGGGACTAAAATTAATGTGTTGCACATTGGTGTGTAAATGATACTTAATATGTAGGAATAATAGGGAAGAGAGTTTAAAGAAGACTGAGGAAATCTGGATGTTGAAAGTCAGTATCAGGTCAGTTACTTAGCTCCATGGAAATCTGATTCTGTGTTCCATAAAGAAGAACACTGTTATGTAACTTAAAAGTTATATGTGGACTAAATGAAGTTTCTTGTTCTATGAAATGCAATATAAACTAGGAGTGGCTGAACTGTGGTTGTTGGTACAATCACTGTATTTTTATATTCAATACTAAAAAGATAGGTGGGATGAAAATGGGAAAAGAATATGGAGCAGTGAGTTTCAGGAATCAAATGCAAATGTTTGGAGAGTAAAGGGGATTAGGTCTTTAAAATGCATATGAGGGCTAGGAACAGGACAAGGATAAGCCATGATAAATAGTCACTGTACTTACCATCAAAGTTATTGCGGACAATACCACATCACAGCACAACAAATCAGGCCTGTGATGAACATAGAATATAAACAGATCTTGAAAAGTGGATGGAAGGGTTCAAGTGGAGATACTGTTTTTGGCAATGAGATCTGTGTATGTTATCAAAGGGAAAATGTATACATTTTAGGGGAGACTGAAGACATTAAAGATGATGTACCGGATCTGATTGAACTGACATGAAATGCATCATTTCTACTGTGTCAGAGATCTCCCTTGGAAACCAACACACAATTCACTTCCTGAGAGAAATTGATCTTCAAAATTACAGTAAAGGTGGCCGCATGAAGAAGGCTCTTTTGATGATACATGGATGTCATATTATCATGGAAAGACAAGAACTGTCAGAGTGATTTAAGGAGACAATAGACACCTTTATACAGGAATTTTACTACAAGCCTGGAACACATTCTGGCTTGGCAGTATTTGAAAGTCTAAACAGTGGGTAAGCAATTGTAGTGAAAGGGAGCTCTGCTTTGATTTCTATTACATGAGTCCTAAACACCATGACCAAAATGAAGAGGAAAAAGTTTATTTGGCTAACACTTCCTTCACTGAAGGAAGCAGCCAAGACCAGGACTGAAGCAGAGACTATGGAAGGATACTACCTACTGACATGCTCTCTCTGGGTTGCTCAAATAGCTTTCTTATACAACTCAGATTTACCAGCTGAGGGATGACCTAGTCCACAATAGCTAGATCCATTTTTATCAACTAGTGATTAAGAATGTACCCTGCTGACCTGCTGCTGATGGGTCAATCTGATCAACAGTCATGGTGTTTTTTCAATGAAAGTCCTTCTTATGAGGTCTGTAAACAATAAATGCCAATGGGAAATGGGAATGCTCAGGGATCTAAGCATGACTTTCGTTTTGTAGAGAGGGCCTTAATGCCTAGTAGAAAGTAGTAGATCACTCTGTTAACATTTGGGCCACTATTGAACCAGCAGGTTTATCTTGCCAAACTAATTGCTACTTCAGGTCACAGTATTCAAATTAGGTAAGATAAATAAGAGATGTTTATAAAATATACTTTCCTATTTTGAAAGGTATAAAACTCAAGTATAAAATTGTAGTTTATATTCTTCTGTGCATAAAGTATAGTATATAAATAATACAGTGTTCCATTGGACATTCATGGCCCTGTGTCACTCTCAGAAAATTGGTACTGAAATTTTCATGGAGATATGTTAAAATTGCCACATTAACTATTTTATGGGACAACAATTAATACTATTAACTTCTTTGTGGTCTGAGTTAATAATTTTATATTCCTCTCTAGTAATCTGTGCTCTGTCAACTCCTACTTTCTATGACCAACTGGACACTTCCACACCTAGCCACATGCTGAATGTTATATTACCCCAATAAAAGTAACGCTGAAATTACAATAGCAATAACTAACATTTGTATTACCTTTATAGCTATTGAGTTTTACTATCACATCTCATTAACTATCTTGTGGACTAGTATTATTGTTATTTGCATTTTCAATTCATAATATGAATGCTCAGAAACTATAGAGTTGCCAGAGGTATATAACAAGTAAAGCAATTAGGACTATGAATTTTTCTGGCTATAAGTCCTTGATTTTTTTTCTTCAATTTACTCTGTGGCTGTTCACAATTACACCACAAAATTGGATTCCTTAGGTGCTTTCTTTAGATTGTTCAGGCAGAAAACAGTTTCTTTTATCTGAGCTATAAATTGTTCCCATACTAAAATGTTATAGGATAAGCACTTGATACTCTGGTAATGCAGCAACCTTTTGGAGTTTGGGGAATATTTTTTTGAATATAGAGATAGAGAGACATTTTGATTCACTCAAAGCTCCAAAGCATGAAAAAGAGATGATTCCCAACAGGCATGACAAATATTCACTGGTCAATGATATGGAGTCTTATGTTTCCAGGAAACCAAGCTTCTAACTCTTTCCCTCATGGGTTATTATTATTGGCTAAATGAGTACAGGGTTGAAAAATGTGTGAGATTCATTCATATTCCATTACCTAACTCCATTTGCTAGATATGTAGACACTGAACATTTATTCCATTACTATTCCTCGATTTCTCATTTGTACAATGTATGACTGAATTTTCTTGATTTAGACATTACCTTCCTCTTGGATTAAGGTAATCTACATTAAGAGAGTTCTTAGAGCACTGGGCAGAGTGTAGTTATATAATGGCCATTGGTAAAATGGGTCAGTGGAATCCTCTTACTGCAACTGGCTATTTAAAGACACAGCTCTAAAAAACTGGGAATAGGTCCTAGACTTAGCATTATATAGGCTTTAAGGTGACTTCAT
Source organism: Apodemus sylvaticus (assembly GCF_947179515.1). NCBI lineage: Eukaryota > Metazoa > Chordata > Mammalia > Rodentia > Muridae > Apodemus > Apodemus sylvaticus. The sequence goes on along the minus strand of NC_067486.1, from coordinate 59,077,177 downwards.
GCACTCCCAAACATCTACCCTATGCATCTCCCCATAACCATTCTGCTTTCATAATAAAAGTACAGGTGAATGACCAACCAGAAGAAGCTGTCCTGTTTTATAATCTGGGCATGCATCAACATAAATGCTTTTATGCAATCTGATAATTCTCTTTTACTGTAAGAGCATCCCTAGAAATTTCAGGACCATTAGCAGCCTCACAGGGTGCAGAATATGCTTTTATTTTCTATGTTTGATAAAACAGTTGATCAGAAGATTTTTTTTTCTGACATGCTGAAATCAAATGAATACAGACTGGAACTACCTGAACTAAAAAGTAAATAATTTTTCTTGTGCTTTGTTGGTAGCATTGTGGTGTCATAAAGCAGAAGGAAAAAATGAGGCTTGTGATAATTTTTATTGTGCTGGGTCTTTTTCATCCACTAGGTGCCTGTGATCTTCAGCTATGCCTAAGAGATGCATGTAGTCCTATCAGAGCACAGGGCGCACATCACACTGAATAACAAAAAGGGGATCCTAGCAACTGCATCAAAGCACATGTGTTTCTGATTTCTTTGAAAAAAATGTTTTCACTGTAGTTTTCTGTAAGGATGAAAGCTCATTCTGTAAGGTTGGCTCATTCTGTAAAATATTAATGGGACTAATCTTGCATCCTAACTCTTCAAAATACATTCTTTTGCTGATCCTGCTAAAATAACAGCTTTTGAAATGACAGAAATAGTACAATGCCATCTAATGTGGGTCTGAGGATCTTAGGTTAAATTTCCATTCATTTGGGGAGGGGTTTTGTAGGTTCTCCTGAGCTTGAAAGGAGTCTGGTGCTTTGGGTGCCCTCATTTTAGTGGAGGTAAATCCCTCTCAGATTCAGTTTCTACACGCGAAAAATAGGTTAATTATGAGGCAGTTGTCTTAATGCAATAAGAGAATGTTCGGGAAGCTTAATAGGAAGACTTTACATGTAGTTAACCAGTAAAATCTAGCTGCTTTGATTTTTTTCAGTTATAATTTTTCAAAATTGATTGAATTCCACAATTAACATAAACAACTATACAAAATTTCAATACAAAAATGACTAAGGCACTATGAAGTTCTTCATTTGAACGGTACTCTCTGCAAGAGTGGGATGGAATCTTCTATATCCTGAAGGCTTCAGCACCAGAAAGCATGACAAAAGATTAAGTAAAAAACATAATTGAAAGCCAGCAGTTCAGGGTAGCAAGGGAGGCTTTCAGTCACATGATTTTCTCTTGGTAGAAAGACAGGGTATAAACCATCACAATACTTGGCAAAATTTCCAGTGAAGAAATATATAGTATATACATTTAGGTTTTGATTTCACTGATAGATCCTATTGGAGCTACTCAACTTTGCATTAAAGTAAAAAAATCAGTTAAAATTTCCCATATGTTAATGTGAATGAATATATGCCAATTGAATTTATTTACAAAATCAAATCTGGAAGATTCAAGATCCTCTGGAGAAACAGAATGGTGTGTGTGTGTGTGTGTGTGTGTGTGTGTGTGTGTGTGTGTGTGTATGTGTGTGTAGGGAGAGCGAGAGATTTATTTTTTAAAAATATAGTTCACAAGATTAGAGAGATTGGCAAATCCAGACTCTCCTGGTGGTAGACAAGCAGGCTAAAAGTCATGGTGGAGCTGGTACCACAGTTTGCTGTTTATTCTGCTGCTGTCTTCCTCTTGCTCAGGGGAGATCAGCCTTTTGATCTTCTCAGAGCAATAGCAATGTTTGAGGCCCTGCTGCATTGTGGGGGGCAATCTGCCTTGCTCAAATTCTATTGAGTTAAATTTTTTATAGTATCTTGGCTTTTTATTTTTATTATTTTTTATTGATATATTTTTATTTGCATTTCAAATAATTTCCCCTTTTCTGGGTCCCCACTCCCTGCAAGTCCCATAAGACCTTTTCCCTCCTCCTGTTCCTCCATCTACCCCTTCCCACTTCCCTCTTCTGGAATTCCCCTATACTCTTGCACTGAGTCTTTACAGAACCAGAGGCCACTCCTCCATTCTGTTTGGACATCATTTAATTTATGGATTATGTCTTGGGTATTCAAAGTTTCTAGGCTAATATCCACTTATCAGTGAGTGCATACCATGATTGATCTTTTGAGACTGGGTTATCTCACTTAGTATGATGTTCTCCAGCTCCATCCATTTGTCTAAGAATTTCATGAATTCATTGTTTCTAATGTCTCCATTGTATAAATATACCACATTTTTTGTATCCATTCCTCCGTTGAAGGACACCTGGGTTCTTTACAGCTTCTGGCTACTACAAATACGGCTTCTATGAACATAGTGGAGCATGTGTCATTATTGCATGCTGAAGAATCCTCTGGATATATGCCCAGGAGTGGTATAACAGGGTCCTCAGGAAGTGTCTTGCCCAGTTTTCTGAGGAACCACCAGACTGATTTCCAAAGTGGTTGCACCATCTTGCAATCCCACCAGCAGTGGAAGAGTGTTCCTCTTTCTCCACATCCTCGCCAACACCTGCTGTCTCCTGAGTTTTTGATCTTAGCCATTCTGACTGGTGTGAGGTGAAATCTCAGGGTTGTTTTGATTTGCATTTCCCTAATGATTAATGATGTTGAATATTTCTTCAGGTGTTTTTCAGCTCTCCGAAGTTCTACATGTGAAAATTCTTTGTTTAGCTCCATACCCCACTTTTTAATGGGGTTATTTGGTTCTCTGGTTTCTACCTTCTTGAGTTCTTTGTATATATTAGATATTAGCCCTCTGTCAGATTTAGGGTTGGTGAAGATCCTTTCCCAATCTGTTGGTTGACGTTTTGTCCTTTTGACAGTGTCCTTTGCCTTACAGAAACTTTGAAGTTTTATGAGGTCCCATTTTTCAATTCTTGATCTTAGAGCATAAGCTATTGGTGTTCTATTCAGGAACTTTTCCCCTGTGCCCATGTCCTCCAGGGTCTTCCCCAGTTTCTTTTCTATTAGTTTCAGTGTGTCAGGATTTATGTGGAGGTCCTTGATCCATTTGGAGTTGAGCTTAGTACAAGGAGATAAGAATGGATCGATTTGCATTCTTCTGCATGCTGACCTCCAATTGAACCAGCACCATTTGTTGAAAAGACTATCTTTTTTCCACTGGATGCTTTCAGCTCCTTTGGCGAAGATCAAGTGAACATAGGTGTGTTGGTTCATTTCTGGGTCTTCAATCCTATTCCATTGATCTGCTTACCTGACATTGTACCAATTCCATGCAGTTTTTATCACTATTGCTCTGTAGTAAAGTTTAAAGTCTGAGATACTGAAGCCCCCTGAAGTTCTTTTACTGTTGAGAATAGTTTTAGCTATCCTGTGTTTTTTGTTATTCCAGTTGAATTTGAGAATTGCTCTTTCTAACTCTATGAAGAACTGGGTTGGGATTTTTATGGGGATAGTATTGAATCTATAGATTGCCTTTGGCAAGATGGCCATTTTAACTATATTAACCCTGCCACTCCACGAGCATGGAAGATTTTTCCATTTTCTGAGATCTTCTTCAATTTCCTTCTTCAGAGATCTGAAGTTCTTGTCATATAGGTCTTTCACTTGTTTGGTTAGAGTCACCCCAAGATACTTTATGCTGTTTGTAGCTATTGTGAAGGGAGTCATTTCCCTAATTTCTTTCTCAGTCTGTTTATACTTTGAATATATAAAGGTTACTGATTTGCTTGCGTTGATTTTGTAGCCAGCCACTTTGCTGAAGTTGTTTATCAGCCGTAGGAGTTCTCTAGTAGAGTTTTTAGGGTCACTTAAGTATACTATCATATCATCTGCAAATAGTGATAGTTTGACTTCTTCCTTTCCAATTTGTATCCCTTTGACTTCCTTCTGTTGTCTAATTGCTCTAGCTAGGACTTCAAGAACTATATTGAAAAGATATGGAGAGAGGGGGCAGCCTTATCTAGTCCCTGATTTTAGTGGGATTGCTTCAAGTTTCTCTCCATTTAGTTTGATGTTGGCTACCGGTTTGCTGTATATTGTTTTTACTATGTTTAGATATGGGCCTTGAATTCCTGTCCTTTCCAAGACTTTTAGCATGAAAGGATGCTGAATTTTGTCAAATGCTTTTTCAGCATCTAATGAAATGATCATGTGGTTTTTTTCTTTGAGTTTGTTTATGTAGTGGATAGCATTTATGGATTTCCTTATATTGAACCATCCCTGCCTCCCTGGGATGAAGCCTACTTGATCAGGGTGGATGATTGTTTTGATGTGTTCTTGGATTCAGTGGGCAAGAATTTTATTTAGTATTTTTGCATCGTTATTCATAAGGGAAATTGGCCTGAAATTCACTTTCTTAGTTGGATCTTTGTGTGGTTTTGGTATCAGCGTAATAGTGGCTTTGAAGAAGGAGTTGGGTAGTGTTCTTTCTGTTTCTATTTGGTGGAAAAGTTTGAAGAGTATTGGTATTAAGTCTTCTCTGAAGGTCTGATAGAATTCTGCACTAAAGCCATCTGGTCCTGTGCTTTTTTTGGTCGGAAGCCTATCTATGACCCCTTCTATTTCTTTAGGGGTATGGGTCTGTTTCGATGGTCTATTTGATCCTGGTTTAATTTTGGTAATTGGTATCTGTCCAAGAAAATGTCCATTTCCTTCAGATTCTCCAGTTGAGTTGAGTATAGGTTTCTGTAGTAGGATCTGATGATTTTTTGAATTTCCTCAGTTTCTGTTGTAATATCTCCATTTTCATTTCTAATTTTGTTAATTTGGATACTTTCTCTGTGCCCTTTGGTTAGTCTGGCTAAGGGTTTATCTATCTTGTTGATTTTTTCAAAGAACCAGCTTTTGGTTTTGTTGATTCTTTGTATGGTTCTCTTGGTTTCTACTTGATTGATTTCAGCCCTGAGTTTGATGATTTCCTGTCTTCTTCTCCTCCTGGGTGAATTAGCTTCTTCTTATTCCAGGACTTTCAGTTGTTCCGTTAATTTTCTAGTGTATGCTCCCTCGAATTTCTTTTTGGAAGCACTCAAAGCTATGAGTTTTCCTCTCAGCACTGCTTTCATTGTGTCCCATGGATTTGTGTATGTTGTGCCTTCATTTTCATCAAATTCTTAGAAATCTTTGATTTCTTTCTTTATTTCTTCCTTGACCAAGGTATCATTGAGTAGAGTATTGTTCAGTTTCCATGTGTATGTGGACTTTCTGTTGTTTTTACTGTTATTAAAGACCACTTTTACTCCATAGTGATCTGATAGGAGACATGGGATTATTTCCATCTTCTTATATTTGTTGAGGTCTGTCTTGTGACCAACTTTATGATCTATTTTAGAAGGTACCATGAGGTGCTGAGAAAAAGGTATATTCTTTTGGGATGAAAAGATCTCTCTCTATATATGTTGACTCCAATTGGTTCTAAGAGTCAATTAGTTTCACTGTCTCCCTGTTTAGTTTCTGTTTTCGTGATCGGTCCATTGGTGAGAGTGGACTGTTAAAGTAACCCACAATTATTGTGTTAGGTGCAATGTGTACTTTGAGCCTCAGTAAAGTTTCTTTTATGAATGAGGGCGCCCTTGTATTTGGGGCATAGATGTTCAGGATTGAGAGTTCTTCTTGTTCGATTTTTACTTTGACAAACAAGTAGTGACCTTCCATGTCTCTTTTGATGACATTAGGTTGAAAGTCAATTTTATCTGAAATTAGAATGGCAACTCTGGCTTGTTTCCTGGGACCATTTGCTTGTAGAATTGCCTTCCAGACCAAGGTAGTTTTTGTCTTTGACACTGAGGTGTGTTTCCTGTATGCAGCAAAATGTAGGGTCCTGTTTATGTAACCAGTGTGTTAGTCTATGTCTTTTTATTGGGGAATTGAGTCCAGTGATGTTAAGAGATATTAAGGAGTAGTGGTTATTGTTTCCTATCATTTTTTATTTTAATTTTATACGTGTGTGGTTATCTTCTTTGGGTTTGATGAAAGAAGCTTAATATCCTGCTTTTTCCAGGGTATAGTTTCCCTCGTTGTAATGGTGTTTTCCCCCTATTATTCTTTGTAGGGCTGGGTTTGTAGAAAGATATTGTGTAAATTTGGTTTTGTCATGGAATATCTTGGTTTCTCCATCTATAGTAATTGAGAGTTTCCCTGGGTATAGTAGTCTCGGCTAGCATTTGTGTTCTTTTAGAATCTGCATGAGCTCCTCCCTGGATCTTCTAGCTTTCATGGTCTCTGGTGAGAAATCTGGTGAAATTCTGATAGGTCTTCCTTTATATGTTACTTGCCCTTTTTCTCTTACTGCCCTAAGTATTCTTTCTTTGTTTAGTACATTTGGGGTGTTGATTATTATGTGATAGGAGGTAGTTCTGTTCTGGTCCAGTCTGTTTAGAGTTCTGTAGGCTTCTTGTATATTCATGGGCATCTCTCTCTTTAGGTTAGGTAAGTTTTCTTCCATAATTTTGTTGAAGATATTTGCTGGCCCTTTAAATTGTAAATCTTCACTCTCATCAATGCCTATAATCCTTAGATTTGTCTTTCTTATTGTGTCCTGGATTTCCTGGATGTTTTGGGTTACAATCTTTTTGCATTTTGCATTTTCTTTAACTGTTGAGTCCATGGTTTCTATGGTATCTTTGGCATCTGAGATTCTTTCTTCTATCTCTTGTATTCTGTTGTTGATATTTGCATCTATGTCCCCTGATTTCTTCCCAAGGTTTTCTATCTCCAAAGTTGTCTCCCTTTGTGCTTTCTTAGTTGTTTCTACTTCTGTTTTTAGATCCTGGAAGTTTTTTCTCAGTTCCATCATTTGCTTCTTTGTGGTTTCCTCTAATTCTTTAAGAGATTTTTGTGTTTCCTCTTTTATGACTTCTGCCTGTTGATCAAAGTTCTCCTATATTTCTTTAAGTGATTTTTGAGTTTCCTCCTTATTGGCTTTTGTATTCTCCTGAATTTCTTTCAATGAGTTTTGTGTTTCCCTTGTAAGGGCTTCTAATTTTTGATCCATTTTCTCCTGAATTTCTTTAAGTATGTCCTTCATGTGTTCCTGTACCAGCATCATGACCAGTGATTTTAAATCCAAATCTTGTTTTTCTGGTGTGTTGGGGTATCCAGGACTTGCTATTGTTGGAGAATTGGGTTCAGATGCTGCCATAATGCCTTGGTTTCTGTTAGTAAAGTTCCTAAGTTTGCCTTTAGTCATCTAGTTCTCCCAGGTGTTAGATGGTCTTATTGTCACTGGCTGTGTGATCCAACCTACTGTGGATCTTTAAGGTTATCTCTGCAACAATGGATGACTGAGTTTTCTCTGGCACAGATTACTGATAAGCTGCCTTCCTCTTTTGTGCCTTTGGAGCCCTTCTCAGTCTTGCCTCAAGCAATGTTATACTTAGGTTATCAAGGTCAACTAGGTGTTCTCTGTCTGCTCTATTATGGAGCGAAGATGGTGTGGTGGGGGTCACTCCCTCTGTTGATTCTCACATAGGACCCAGGTTCCACGATGGAATGGCTTGCAGATGAACAGCCTATGTGCTCAGTTCCTGAGTGCAGGCAGACCCCTGGCGGTTTGCACCACCAGAAATCTAAAGCTCAGGGTGATACAGTACCTAGTGATCCTTTTCTGAACTGGCAGGCCGAGTTAAATGTTAATCTCATCTAAAAACACTTTAAATTGACATGGAAAATTATCACAAATCCTCACCCAATTTGATTTGCTAGTGCTTGTCATTCTCTGAACTAGGAAGAAATCTTTCCTGCTTAGTATAAAAAGTAGGTTGGGTTGCTTCCTCAAAGACCAATAGAATCCTGATCCTGAGTTGCTGTGAATTAGTTATTGAACATTCCACTGCATCTGAAAGGTTTAGGAACAGATAGAGTTGGGAGTCCCTAGGAAATATCTTCACCTCATTATATACAAATTATTCAAACAGAAGACAATGGGGGGTATGGGATAAATACAGGACAGGTAATGGTCTAGCAACAGTTCTGTGAGCAGAGGAAAGAGATGATGAAGAAGAAAGACTAATCCATTCAAACAATAAACAGTCACGGTGATTATAGGCACACACTTAACCCCACCTTATGATTAACTAAGTAATTGGCTTAAATTCACAGGGATAGACTTGTGTCATGTTTGGATAGGGCTCTAAGAAGGCAAATTGTTAGGAATACAGCTCTCCTGGCCAAGATGGGGAAAGAGTAAAGCTCAGTGGCACACGGTACAAAACTAGGGGTATTTTATTTTTTAAACTTTAACTCCAAGACATTCTTCCTTAGATTTTTCTATTTCAAAAACAAGTATTCTGTAGCTCAAAGGGTATGGTGGAGCTTAATTCATTTAAATTGCAAAGCACTTCAGAACTCACAGATGAAACGTATTATTGAAGTACAAAGCTCAGGTTCATTATTAATAAAATCGGTCCTTCAGAGCATAGTCTTCTTTGAAATGATTGGCTCCTTGAGAATGCCTGAGGTGAGCAGGAGATGGCCTTCATCTAATGAAAGAATCAGACAAATGGAGTCATGTATGCATGTTAACCCTTCTATGAAACCTTTGTAAGAACCATGTCCCACTCTAACTTGAAGGGAATTCCTTGGTGCAGAGTTGCACTTGCTGCACATTGGAGCTGTGTTCAAAAGTTTTCCAAGAGTGAAATCAATGGAAAGTAAGCCACATCTTGAGTTCCTTATAGAAGCTAATGTGAGTCAATTCTGTACTAATCTGAATCTGGAATACCCCATATTTTCAGAATAATGAGTCCCGTATGAGGGGACATTCTTTGTATTACCACAGAGATGATTCACCCTAGCTCCCTTTTATTCATCCCTAACAAAATTACTGAAGAAATTAAAGTCTAAAGTACATTAAACATTTCAAAAATGCTTCCCTGTGGCTGTTTCTTAATAGCCCAGTTGTACTGCTCTTCTACAGCCTTTGCTTCTGTGTTTTCTGTCCCATCTACATTGTGTATACTGGGAGGGGAGAATAAACACTGTAGAAAACAGTTGTTTGGGTGTTTGTTGCTGCTGCCATTTCATTCTTTTGAAATATATATATATATATATATATATATATATATATATATATATATGCACACACTTATGTATGTGTGTGTATAAGACTTATAAAGGCAATGCATTTGCCATAGTAAACAGGAACATATACAAAGGACAACCAACACCATTGTCAACAATTCTTTACAGATTTACCCACACTGAACGCTAGAATAACTCTTAGCTATAATTCCAGATGCTTCCATGAGTTCTATAATTCTAGGTTATAAATAATATTTTGGGTTTTTTGTTTGTTCATTTGTTTGTTTTTCTCTTCTGTCTTGAAATTTTCTATTAATTAACTTACAAAGTTAATTGTATACTTGATTGCAGCTTTCAAACATTTTTGTGTATGCTAACTACAGTTAGTTACTTTCTTTGTTTTTTGTTTGTTTATTTTGTTTTGAGAAGCGAAATGAGGTTTTTACCCCTTTAATGTATCTGTTCTAGATTTTGTTAAATTGATAAAGCAAATGTGCATTTCTGCTTTATCTGACATGAGTTTGTCTAAAAGTTTTACTAGTAAATGGAAATCTCAGTGTAATGTCCCACAGATGGTTTTGTGGATGGCTACTTGGACCCAAATCTATAGAAGTAGGAAGTACTTTTGTTCCCCTAGACCATTATTACTCAGTCACAAACAGAACTTCATTGTACGCACCTAAGTAGACCACAGGTTTGAAAGGTGAGTCTGGCAAAAGTATATTTTCAGCTTAAATTATGTCCAAATAATTGATAAGACCATCATTATTGGTCAACGTATTCTACCTGTTGCAATAATAACCTCACAGGATCCTTCAAACTATTCTGTGATACAAATCACAGAAATCCTAGAGAAGATACACAGGTAGGTGGCATCATTTAGAATGCAAAACTTATTTGTGGCAAATTTAAGACTGGAATTCAGGTTCACATCTTTTCAACTGTTCTTTGCAGACTGAATAGAACATAAAAAAGCTTCCAGAGCAGCAATGAAACAGAGAGTCGACTATTGGTTCTTCAGTTAATTTAGGCAGCTTTGTCACGTCTGATACATCTGCTGCTCTTTTAAGGTTTACAAGGGGGATTCTGTAGCCTTCTGGGTTAAAAAAGTAAAAAAAAGGACAATTGATGATGTGCAAACCCATTGAAGAGATGGTAACAACAGATAGTGCCAAGAGGTTGTTTTCCTCTGTTAGGTTCTGAGTTCAATGTAGGCTGTGTCTCACCATTTTCTCACAGCTCTTACGAGTAGTTCTTTGAATGGAAAGGAACCAGAATCCCCATCTGAAAAAAAATACACAATTTTACATATTAAAAAATATATTTTCACTAGAGATCAAATGTAGTTAAGTGCCAAAGAAGAAGAGAATTTCAAACTTACCACATGATAGTAAACAATAGTGAACTCATATTCTGGGAATCAAAGCTATCCATGTGGCTTTTTAGTTTGAAGTTTAATTTGTTGACATGATATTTTTAAGGTCAAGTCAAAAAAAGTGTATCATTTCATCTGGTAATTTAACTATACGGATGACCCCACAGTATTCACAGACTTTTTAAAAATTAAATATCGTGCCTATATCAGTTTCCTTTTACCACATAATAAACCATTCAGAACTTAGAATGTAAAATAATAACCAGCCTTTTTCTCAGTAATTTATCTTAGGCTGAAACGGCCAGCTCTGATCTGGATGTCCTTGGCCATTCTCACTCCGGCTTTTGGAATCATCTGGCAAATATCCAAGGTTGCTCAGCCGGGCCTACAAGGCAAACGATGTCCTCCCTATGACCCAAGATATTTGCATGCTGTTCTGTAAAACCTCTGACTCTATATCAAAAGGGACTTTGTGCATACGATCAATTTAAAGGCACAGAGTTGGAGAGGTTATCCTGTGTTGTTCAGGTGAGTCTCATAAATAAAACTGACCACGCAAGAGAAAGGAAGGAGGAGATATTCATGGAGAAGCAATTCATGACAATAGAGGAATATGGGGAGATAGACTGTGGAGATGCTGCAGCGATGGCCAAAACTTAAAGCATATGGACAGGTACCTAATGCTGAAACATACAAGGGAAATAATTTTGCCTTTCTATGCACAGAAGAATAACTAGACTTAGTATTAATTCAATTCAATTCAATTCCTAGTTTCAAGTAGACTTACTGAATATTTCCTTTTTTTCTTTTTAATTAATTATTTTATTTATTTACATTTAAAATGTTGTCTGCCTTCCTGCTTCCCTTTCTTGAGTCACCCTACCCCATCTTTCCTCCCTTTGCCTCTAAGAGGGTGCTCACCCACCCACCCACTCCCACCCTTACCCCTCTACCATTCTCCTTCTCTGGGCATCAAATCTCCTCAGGACCAAGTGCATCCCCTCCAACTAAGGACAGACTAGGCAGTCACTGCCACATATGTAGCAGGGCCACAGACCAGCCCATGCATACCCTTTGGTTGATACTTAGTCCTGGGAAACTCTGAGGGCGCCAGTTAGTTGGTAATGCTTTTCTCCCTCTTGGCTTGTAGTCCCCTTCTGCTCCTTCAGTACTTCCCCTAACTCTTCAATATGGGTCCCCGGGATCAATCTCATAGTTGGCTGTAAGTATTTGCTTCTGTCTCAGGCAGGTGCTTGTAGAATCTCTTAAGGGAAAACCATACCAGGCTCCTGCCTGTAACTACATCTTGGCATCAGCCATAATGTTGGGGTTTGGTATCTGTGTATGGGATGGATACCAAGTTGGGACCAGAGGAACTTTCCTTCAGTCTTTGCTCCATTTTTTTTTTGTCCCTGCATTTCCTTTAGACAGGGCCAATTCCGGATCATTACAAAATTGTAAGTGAACAAAATATTTTTACTATTTTCATTTTCTAAAATAGTATTATTTTATCCTAACAGCAAAGGAAACAAATATGTCTTTGGGTAGTAATGACAGAGGACTGTCACCAAATACAACTCTTGCATGGCTACAGAAGGCTACTAGCCTGATCTTGTTTACAAAGCATTGGACAGATTCTCCAGGCAACAGGGGATATGGGAAGTGAATCAGTGGATTCCTCAGTTTTTTTATTCCAAAGGCCACAGAAAATCACAGTGGCAACCCAGAGTCAAGAAATGGGAGGTATCAAGTGTTATTACAAGATGTTGGAACACAGGAAGGGCTTGGGGTTCATGGTCTAAAAGTAATACTTCTGTCTAAAAGTAATACTGATTTATAAAACAAAGGAATTAATTATATTTACTATATCCCACTCTTCTCCTTTCCTCCCTCCACAACCCTTTATAAATAAATGGATTTGCTTGAGTGTCCAAATTATTCTCAAATCTATCCTTTTCTTGAGTCTACATCAAAGCTTCATACTCAACATTACATTTTGTCTTGTTTGTATTTTTCTAAATACCTTCATGCCATACCTCTATTTCTCTGCACAACTACTCCACTGCTCTAACACAGCAGTGACATGTCTCTATTGTTAACAGGATAATGTAATTCATGTGTCTCTTGACAGTTCAGTGAGACTTCATGACTCAAGGAAGGCCTCATTCTTTGTGATTTTCTCCCTGCCTTACCCCCCCCCTTCCTCCATTCTTTCTTACCTGTCTTACCTCCCCCTTTCATTTCTGTGTTTTCCAGTCCCATTGGTGTACTTTCTGCCCTCCTGTCCTACTGACCTTTTAATTGAACTATGATATTGCTAAAGTTTAGAAAGAGGTCATAGTATTTTATTTTTTCTATACTCCTTTTAACATTTTGGCTTTGTTCTTATGGTGTATATTAAGTTTCCAGGTTTAGGTAATAAAAATTATATGGAGAGTTTTTGTAAAGGAATGCCTTCACATTTGTATATTTGAGGGTTGGTAGAAATGCATCACTAAAGTGCTGCATTTATTAGTTTTGTGTAGCCCACAAAATAATCACTATTAATAAGGAGTACCACACTGAATTTGCCACATGATATTTTAAACTGGTAATATAGTTTAATGTAATATCAATACTCTATTCATAAACATTTATGTGTATCAATATTTGTTTCCAAAAATTATTTCCTCTGTGTTTAATATCTTGGATTTTCCTGCCTATGATTCTCTAGGTGAGCAACTCTTATCTCCTCATGGCTTCTCTGACCCCTTCAGCGAATGATAGTTTTCCCAAACATTGATTCTTTGTGCTTCATCCTCCATGCTCAAGCACCATCACATTCCCACTTGTTCTTGTACCCTTCAGAATTTCAGCAGGGGGAAACCAGACCATCCCTAAGGAATAGTTTTAGCTCCTGACAAACACCTTAGTCAAGCATGGCCTTAAGCCTTGCAGGTGCTGATATCTTGCAGAAGATAGCTACGTCTACTTGTGGATAAATAAACAGAGCCATTTGTCCTATAATAGCTAAATTATTCACACTAGACAGATAAACTTCTCTCAGACAGCAGAGAAATGCTGGAGCTCAACTGTGTTTGATAAATGTACCCAGTCATGTCCATCAGCGAGTGAGAAATAACTGCAGATACCATCACTGTAAATTCACTCATTATCTGAAATCATTCTTTCTCCATTTAAAATCATTCTCCAAAGCTTACAGTTTTTTATGAAGTCTTAATATATTAAACATATCTCCATTCAATGTTCACAATGCTTTGTTCATTTTTTCTCTGAGTTTCTAAGTGTGGGGGCAGAGGCTTATTTTATTTATGTCGTGAATTTACAAGGTACAAGAAATTTCACCCACAAATATTCATGCATAATGAAAATAATGATAATATGTATTACAGATGGAAGATAAAGAATTGCTATTCCAGACCTTAAAATTGCAACAAAAGAAGAAATAAGGCTATCTGCATTTCCTTAAGGCTTTTCTCTCAAATCTGATAGTTGGATATAGATCACAATCCACTTACTCTGGAATGATTTTTTTGTTCATTGAAAATATGTTTGGTCATATCTAATACATACCTACCCAAAAGCAGTATTTTATTTATTAAAGTCAGATGTCTTATAAGGATGCGAATTGGTTTCATGGTACAAGAGTTTGATGGAATATTACATAGACATTAAAATAATGAATGTGTGGACTATAAAGATACAGAAATAGCACACACTGTGAGATAAGTAATATACACAGTGATTTGATCATCTCTATTGGGCATATTATTTCTTATTTAGAAAGCTTAGAAGTACTCACAAAATAATATAAATAGAAGTTTTCACAGAAAGTTATTATAAGTCTTATGTATTTAAGTTGATTAAAAAGGAAGGCATTTAAATAATATTTATTAGAGAAAATCATGTAAATTGTCCATCCATGTATGTTCTTGAAGTTTATGATTCTTGAAATAAAAGAGACACTGGAAAGTAGTTCTTTCTTGTCACCTTTAAAATGAAGACATGAATTAAATGACTTTTATAGGTTTTGATAATTTGTGACAATGTTTTCATAAAGGAGAAAGTTTCCAACCTCCAGTTTCTGAAGATCAGAGAACATTATAGGAATGTCTGTATTGGTCTATAGGTCTGTATTGGTTTAAACCACCAACCATTAGTCGATGATCTGCATGCACTTCAGCACTGTGATTATGTCACATGCAAACTAGCGGCAATCAAACTTCACTTTGTGATATTTTAGAAGATTGCATGAAAAGGCACAAACAGGCTTTGCCCAGTCCTTGGCACACATTCCGTTCTCTCATAATTACATACACATATCCAAAGGCCAGGAGAGATTTGCCAGTTGCTTGTCCAAAAGTAAAGCCAGTGAAAGAATATCCGGAGGAATAATACTCTGCAATGTTTCATCCATTCTCGATGAAATTTCAATCATTAGGGACTTTCTTTTTATTTCTCTAAAGATGTTTTCAAATATTCAGACTTAATCTAGCAGTGGAAGCATATTTGTATGGTGCCCATAGAGGGTGACCTTTCTGCAGATGGGGCTTTGTGATAGAGTTGCAGGCATTCTGGGAACTCATTGAATATCTTGTGAATTTATTCTTTTTGATAAAAGGCACTGGAATTTAGGACTAAAAGTCTTTAGACAAGATGAACTGTCAATCATTGTGCATTCAATATTTAAATGTTTGAATGGATCATTTGTGGATTATATCATCTTATTCTTCACCCTTTTTTGGTAAAGCACATTGAAAAGCTGGGTCCATAATAGGAATGTTTGTTAGCTCCCATGCAGACTTTGAAGATTATATGAGCGTTAACCTGGCATGTAGTGAAGATAGAAGCAGATATTAAAATAACAACTTAAGACATGATCAATTTTCTTCTTAATGAAATGTCTTTGCACACTTCTTAGCCTCATTGTAAATATGCTTACAAAAACCCTGTGGTTCAGGAAAGTTGAGATTTAGGGGCATTTATACCAATGAAAGGTAAAGATGCCACTCAACTATTGCAAAAAGAGATGAAGGTTCATTTTCAGGATCATTTACTGGTTCATTCGTCATGATCCAGTAAGAGGTCAAGCAAGTATTCTAAGGGCAAACCTCTGCCATGAAGAAGTTATACCCTAAGTGTGACAGAATCATTTTCAAGGACTAGGCAAATTATAAATGAGTAAATCCATTCAATTGTCTTAGCCTATAAAATACTTAAGGCTTTACTGGGGGAAGATATGAATTGGTCCAAACAGTCTACTCTTAGTGAGAGCATGGTGACATTTATAAAACAGGTAACTTGGACAAAGCAAACCTGTTTTCTATAGTTTCTTTTATTTTTTTTTTATTTGATAGATTCTTTATTTACATTTCAAATGATTTTCCCTTTTCTGGCTCCCTACTCTTCCCATAAGCCCTCTTCCCTCCCCCTGTTCCCCCATGTACCCCTTACCACTTCCCTGTTCTGATATTCTCCTATACTGCTGTACTGAGTCTTTCCAGAACCAGGGGCCACTCCTCTGTTCCTCTTGGACATCATTTAATATGTGGATTATGTCTTGAGTATTCAAAGTTTCTAGGCTAATGTCCACTTATCAGTGGGTGCATACCATGATTGATCTTTTGAGACTGGGTTACCTCACTTAGTATGATGTTCTCCAGCTCCATCCATTTGTCTAAGAATTTCATGAATTCATTGTTTCTAATGGCTGAATAATACTCCATTGTGTAAATATACCACATTTTTTGTATCCATTCCTCCGTTGAGGGATACCTGGTTTCTTTCCAGCTTCTGGCTATTATAAATAGGACTGCTATGAACATAGTGGAGCATGTGCCTACAGTTTCTAATTTACACTCTCCCTAAGCTTTTGACTCCAAACTTCTTTTGTGAAATAAATATCTATTTTTTATTTGATATACATTTATTTACATTTCAAATGATTTCCCCTTTTTTGGGCCCCCACTACCCAAAAGTCACATAAGCCCCCTTCCCTCCCCTGTACTACCACCCACCCCTTCCCACTTCCCTGTTCTGGTTTTGCCTTATACTGATGCACTGAGTCTTGCCAGAACCAGGGGCCACTCTCCGTTCTTCTTGTACCTCATTTGATGTGTGGACTATGTTTTGGGAATTCCAGTTTTCCAGGCTAATATCCACTAATTAGTGAGTGCATTCCATGATTGATCTTTTAAGACTGGGTTACCTCACTTAATATGATGTTCTACAGCTCCATCCATTTGCCTAAAATTTCATGAAGTCATTGTTTCTAATGGCTGAATAGTACTCCATTGTGCATATATACCACATTTTTTGCATCCATTCTTCTTTGAATCCATACCTGGGTTCTTTCCAGGTTCTGGCTATTATAAATAGGGCTGCTATGAACATAGTGGAGCACGTATCCTTATTACCTGCTGGGAAATCCTCTGGTTATATGCCCAGGAGTGGTATAGCAGGATCCTCTGGAAGTGATGTGCCCAGTTTTCTGAGGAACTGCCAGAGTGCTTTCCAGAGTGGTTGTACCAATTTTCAACCCCACCAGCAGTGGAGGGGTGCTCCTCTTTCTCCACATCCTCGCCAACACCTGCTGTCTCCTGAGTTTTTAATCTTAGCCATTCTGACTGGTGTAAGGTGAAATCTCAGGGTTGTTTTGATTTGCATTTCCCTGATGACTAATGATGTTGAGCTTTTTTTAAGATGTTTCTCTGCCATCCGAAGTTCTTCAGGTGAGAATTCTTTGTTTAACTCTGTACCCCCATTTTTAATAGGGTTATTTGGTCTTCTTGGGTCTAACTTCTTGAGTTCTTTGTATATATTGGATATAAGCCCTCTATCTGATGTAGGGTTGGTGAAGATCTTTTCCCAATTTGTTGGTTGCTGGTTGTATCCTTTGCTTTACAGAAACTTTGTAATTTTATGAGGTCCCATTTGTCAATTCTTGATCTTAGAGCATAAGCTATTGGTGTTCTGTTCAGGAACTTTCCCCCTGGGCCAATGTCCTCAAGGGTCTTCCCCAGTTTCTTTTCTATTAGCTTCAGAGTGTCTGGCTTTATGTGGAGGTCCTTGATCCATTTGGAGTTGAGCATAGTACAAGGAGACAAGGATGGATCAATTCGCATTCTTCTACATGCTGACCTTCAGTTGAACCAGCACCATTTGTTGAAAAGACTATCTTTTTTTCCATTGGATGTTTTCAGCCCCTTTGTCGAGGATCAAGTGGCCATAGGTGTGTGGGATCTTCAATCCTGTTCCATTGATCCGCCTGCCTGTCACTGTACCAATACCATGCAGTTTTTAACACTATTGCTCTGTAGTATTGCTTGAGGTCAGGGATACTGATTCCCCCAGAATTTCTTTTGTTGTTGAGAATAGTTTTAGCTATCCTGGATTTTTTGTTATTCCAGATGAATTTCAGAATTTCTCTTCCTAACTCTATGAAGAATTGAGTTGGGATTTTGATGGGTATTGCATTGAATCTCTATACTGCTTTTGGCAAAATGGCCATTTTAACTATATTAATCATGCCGATCCATGAACATGGGAGGTTTTTCCATTTATTGAGGTCTTCTATTTTTTTCTTTAAATCAGGACCAAATAGATCATCTAAACAGTCCCATAACCCCTAAAGAAATAGAAGGGGTCATAGAAAGACTTTCAACCAAAAAAAGCACAGGACCAGATAGCTTCAGTGCAGAATTCTATCAGACCTACAAGGAAGACCTAACACCAATACTCTTCAAACTATTCCACAAAATAGAAACAGAAGGAACACTACCCAATTCCTTCTATGAAGCCACAATTACGCTGATATCAAAACCACACAAAGATCCAACAAAGAAAGAGAACTTCAGTCCAATTTCCCTTATGAACAAAGATGCAAAAATACTCAATAAAATTCTTGCCAACTGAATCCATAAAAACGATCATCTACCATGATCAACTAGGCTTTATTCCAGGGATGCAGGGTTGGTTAAATATATGGAAATCCATCAATGCAATCCACTACATAAACAAACTCAAAAAAAAAAAAAACACATGGTCATTTCATTGGATGCTGAAAAAGCATTTGACAAAATTCAGCATCCTTTCATGCTTAAAGTCTTGGAAAGAACAGGAATTCAAGGCCCATACCTAAACATAGTAAAAACAATATACAGGAAACCGGTAGCCAGCATCAAACTAAATGGAGAGAAACTTGAAGCAATCCCACTAAAATCAGGGACTAGACAGGGCTGCCCCCTTTCTCTTTATCTTTTCAATATTGTACTTGAGGTACTAGCTCGGGCAATTAGACAACATAAGGAGGTCAAAGGGATACAAATCGGAAAGGAAGAAGTCAAACTATCATTATTTGCAGACAATATGATAAGTCTACCTAAGTGACCCAAAAAAACTCCACTACAGAACTACTACAGCTGATAAACAACTTCAGCAAAGTGGCAGGTTATAAAATCAACTCAAGAAAATTAGTAGCCTTCCTATACTCAAAGGATAAGCAGGCTGAGAAAGAAATTAGGGAAGTGACACCCTTCACAATAGCCACAAACAGGATAAATACCTTGGGATGACTCTTACGAAACAAGTGAAAGATCTGTATGACAAGATCTTCAAGACTGTGAAATATATATCTTAACAACCTATTTTCAGTAAATGGCATGGAGCCTTTGAGAAGATTGAAAAGGAAAGATGACTCTTGTTTGTTTACAGTTTGTAGTCCTAGATAACCACACAGAAAGAGCTGTTGGCATAAAAGGAGAAGACAAAAAATACCTAAATTTACATGTAGAAATATTGTAGGAAAAAAGCAAAAACAATGTGTTATTTTTTTTTTTGTCAGTATGAGGTAAGGGAAAGCTTGAAAATGCATTAGAACATTTTTTTAAAAAATTATTTCTTAAGCTTACCTGCTGAAAGTTTTTAAATTTTAAGACAATGTCATTAGAAGTGTGTCAAATCTACTTCTTGGGGACTAATTTTCTGTTCTCATCTCCTGCAATGTTGTATAGACTAGAAGCAGTTGTCATGGACATGACTAATGAAATGGGAGGCATCTGTTAATGGCACAGTTCCTCTTAGGATAGGTATTCTTACATTTCAGCTTCTCTCCCGGGCTGTTGTAGAATTCAGATTTGGCTATTCTGTGTGGTATTTTTTTTCCATGTATGTAATGGGCAGGCCACAACCTGTATGTCTGTATTTTTGTTTGGTGTGTATATATGTGTGTGTTGTGGTTGTTTTGGGTGTTGTTGTTGTTGCTGTTGTTTAGTAGATTTCTGTTCTCGTAATTTTAATTGGGTTCTTTTATCTTGTTTGTATAATATTGTGAATAAAACTCAGGGCCGCTCACATGTTAGTCTAATACCCTAGCACTGACACAGATTCAGGCAAGGTGCACATCCTTGGACTCTGCTATGGTGAAAACAATGAAGTTGGTAGCATTATTAGCACCCTTTGACAAAGGAAAGTAGGGCGGTATATGTTGTTAGAAAGAATGTTTGATTTTTAACAAACTGTGGAAATGAGCTTCATTTGTGATACTTTGCTGTAGACAGATGGACCTCATTTCTTTTACTTTATTGGAAATTACTTCTCTCTTGGAAGTCATTTCTTTCCTCTGAAAATCCCCAAATCTTGGCTCTCATTATTCAGGCCTAAGTAAACCTCCAAAGATGAGCCTAATTTAAAACACAGAGCAAATAATTCCTTTTCAAAAGTGGAAAAATCCTATTTGCTAATGCTTCACTTTGGAGAAAAATTTAAATAATATAATATACACATTTACAACCATGTCACTAACCCCTTTTTTCACTCTCTTTAAAGGCCGGAAACAAATAATTGAACATTTGTAGCTGCAGTAGAATGATGCCTTTCCCCCAGTCATCTCTCTGTGTTTTAGTTTATGATAACACTTTGTAATACAAGGTCCTCAGAAGATCTCCTGAAGCTTATGAAAATTCATATGGGTTTCTCATTCTCTAGTTCTTACTAAACATTCCATAAATACCGGGAGGAAAAGTGGCAGTGCCATGGAATAGTGGGGTTTGAAAGAATATTTCTTTGACAAAAGAAAGTTTTATGTTCTACGCCAACAAAACAGTACATACTTATCAGGTCATCTGATAAGCCATGAGCAGATAGGACACAGGGCAATTTAAACCACAGACTTTTACATAGATACATTGGTATCACAAAGCCTCATTTTACTCACTTGGGTCAAAGCTTCCATTTGATTCAATATTTGTGATTTCATATGGAACCAGATAAAACCTAATGGATATTTATAGAATAGGCTGGAAGCTGTATGTCTGAATGCAGAGAATGCATAGATGTCACGTGATTGTTTTGGAGGTTGCAGCTACTGCTGTTTCTGCAGCTACTATTCAACTTACCCCCAAGGGCTGCAACAACCGTTACAGACACTTATGTTCCCAGGACTGTCACCATTACTACTAACCTCCCAGCTCATCATCATTATTATCATGATTCTGTTCATGGGGTGACAGAGAATGACATTTCCCAATATGGGGAAATGTTTAATTCCTCTGACAAGTTTTATGTCTGACATGTTTCATCCTGATCCTAGTAGAATCAACTTTTTTTGCACTTTGCCAGTGTAGACAAAGAAAATATATCCAAGGCAGGAACTCTTTGGTAGATGTCTCCTACGGGAGAACTTGTTTAAAATCAGTAGCTGTTATGGAAGACAGGTTGGTATGTTCAAATACCTAGCCAGAATCAGCCTGAGGAAGGAAAGGGTTATTTACGCTCTCAGTTTGAGAGTGCAGTTCAACATGGCAGGGCTGGCATGGTGGCAGGAGCATAGTCCACATCACTGCCTTATGTTCACACTTGAGCAAAGAGAGATGGGTGCTGGTGCGTGGAGACCTCCCCATTTTACCCCTTTTCTTTATTTTAGGAATCCTGTTCATGGAGTGGAGTGGCTCACATTCACAATGTACTCCCCCCCCCACTAAATTCTCTGGAAATTTTGTCAAAAGGCAGTGCTTTCCTCTAGGCAATTTCAAATGCAGTCCAGATGTTGAAGATTAACAAACTGTAATTAAAACAAGAGATGGAATGCAAAAATTAACATATTACAACTTTTACAGAAAAAAAAACTATATAATTGAAAATATAAATGGGAGAAGGGACAGAAAGAAGCTTAATATTTTCTATTATAAATTTTAGAATTTGTTGAAATAAAGAAAGAGAGAAAAGGAGATATGTCGTTTGTAAAGTGAGTACATTCGAGTATCAGTGGATATAGGGCAAGACAGGGTAAAGAAAGGATGACGCAAGAAATAAGTCATGGGCAGTAGGGAAGGAAAGGGTGCTAACTCAAAGCAACCCTTTACCAAAAGAAAGAAACTTGAATGGAAATATTAAGGACTGGACTGAAGTAATGAGCGTCATGTAGGTAGTACTCTCCATTCTTCTTAGAGAGTTTCACCCATGTGGGGCAAAAGTTAAAAATTTGTCTGGGAGAAAGCCATCAGAACAGAGTCTTAATAGCAGGGCGGTGGTGGTGCACGCCTTTAATCCCAGCACTTGGGAGGCAGAGGCAGGTGGATTTCTGAGTTCGAGGTCAGCCTGTTCTACAAAGTGAGTTCAGGACAGCCAGGGCTACACAGAGAAACCCTGTCTCAAACCCCCCCCCCAAAAAAAAGTTTTAAATGTATTCCATATATGGCCATACTGTTTAATATGTGTGTGCTCATGACTGACGTCCAAGGTTCACACACACATGAGATTCTACAACGGCACTGGAACAGCAGAATTCTGAACTCATTTTGCAAATGCATTCTAATTAAAACATTTGACTTTATTTATTGATCAGAAATTAGAAAGAGTTCCTTGAATGTGCTTAATATTGATTTACAATAAGTTTTTTTTTTTCAAGTAAATGTTCATGAAACCAAGGAGAGCACATTGTCAAGGTCAAAAATGTATACCATGGTTGTATTGAGTCTGTTTGTCTTCTGGACTTGACAAAGCTTATAATTGGGTGAATTACATAGACTAACTTTCTCAATCTCTATACATTTTTAAGTATAGAAATGTGACCTGGTACTATATTGAATACATTGAGCCTTGAAATTGATCATGAGCTCCCACTTGTTTAGCCAAACATGGTGGAGCACACAGATGTTAGGAGTGGGGCATAAGGTATGTCTTTGTCTATATAAAGCAACAAATTATATAAAAATTGTCCCTTCAATATTAGATGAGAGTCTTTTTTCCTAGTCTTCTTTTCTGTGTGTATTCTTAAGTATCTGAGGTGATGTACTTAAGAGTAATGTGTATTTATAATCTGAGTAGATGATGGGCAGAGAAGTAACCTATAAGTCAATTAGTCAAACACAAAACCTAGCAAATCTGAAACCAAAATATACAGATCAATGTGTCTTTAAGCCAGGTTCAGCATCATTAAGATGAATCAACAAGCACACATTGAAAGACTGCTTGTAGCAGTAATTATTTGTTTTCTATGTGGAAATGAATAGCTTTTAATTCTTTTATTTATTTGTTTAAGTTTATATTTGATATTGTTTGTATTATTTTGTTTTATTTTCAGTCTTCAAAATTACCCATATGCAGTATTTGAAAATTTAGCTAATACTTTAAGTGTAATGATTAAAAAATAATACCCTCACATTTTGCAAACTCCCTAAGTTGACTCCTCACTGGTAACTGTTTTCAGGCAGCTTATATAAATTTTTAATGTTCTCCATATAATTAAATGATGTGCTTACACTACTACAAATTTTTTCTAATACTTAAGGATTCATTACTAAAACCATACATATTCTGTCCCCAAATATAGGCATAGTACAACTCAAGATTAGGATTAGATCAATACTCAACGCATTAATGCAGTAGTCAATGTTTATATTTACTGCTGAGTCATATAGTTTGAATTCTACTTCCTACCTGTAGCTATTAGAGTCGTCTTTCCTTGGACTCTGAGGTGTGACTTAGCTTGCTTCTGGTTCTCTCCATGACCAGAAACAATTTCATTTTCTAACCACATGCTAATTTACAATAACATTATCCACTTCTCACATCAAAATGGGACTATTATTAATCAGGCTTTTGTTAACATTTATAGTCATTATTTTTATATTTAAGTATTTTTCATAATTAAAAATATGTGGCAGAGTTGTTAATGAGATTATTTCAACATAATTAAAAATTATGAAATATGGATAAGTTCACATAATTATATATAATGATTATTAGGCTATTTAAAAGGAACAATTATTCCCAAAAGACATTTTCAAATTCAAAGAAACCTATAATATATAACATAATTTTAAAAGTATGGGCCGTAAATATACTTAAAAACTTGTGTGTGTGTGTGTGTGGTGTGTGTGTGTGTGTGTATACTTTAAATAATAGATTTATTCCAAATGTCATATGGGATGTTAATGCTCCCTCTAAAAGGCATAAAAATAGCTAACAAAATCCCAAAGCCAGGCATGGGAAATCTTTCAAATTGTTAGTCAGTGGGTTCACGAGACTCCCCATAGAATATAGGCGATTGCCATTGTCCTTGCTTGCTTCAGAGATCTTGAAGTGAAGAGCTTGAAGGAGATACCACCTAAGACACAGGACTTGGAGGAATTCACCAGGAACTGACCTGGAAACTTCTTCCCTGATAACTTGCTCTCCTAGTATAAGAAGAAGAAGCTGTGGAAGCTGCCAAGGGAGAAACGCAATCAGTAGTCCTACACAGCTGCAACACCTGGGAAACACAATAGCATTCAGCCTGACAAGACACCGGTTTTATCACAGAAGGAATCAACTACTATCTGATCAGATGCCAGGCCTACTCAATAAGAATTTATGCCCTGAACTGTAAACCTAGCCACCTACCTATGCTTCTTACAGTGGCCATAGACCTTAGTGCAGAACCTACTTCTGCTGTTTACTTAAACCAACTCAATGTCTAACTGGTTCCTAATTATTCATCCTCATATTGACAGATGGTTGCAGGTCTCACTCCTTGCCAAAGAACTTTATTTTTGTATCAATGGAGATTATGACAAGTATCCAAAGCTGTTTAAAATAAGTACCTGCTCTACTGTATTAGGTACATCTACAATGTAACATGTACTCAGAAGCAACACTAAATAGATTTAGTAGATTGTATACATACATACATAAATACATACATACATACATGCATACATACACACATACAGACAGAGACAGTGAGAGACAGAGAGAGACAGAGAGAAGCAAATAAGCAATCACATACACACACAAACATACACACACACACTCACACACACACACACACACACACACCGATATAATTAAAGAATATAAGATCATAAGTTTGAAAGAAAGAAACTGGTAGTAGGCACAGGAGAAGTTAGAAGGTAGAAAGGGAAGGTTAGAAATTAAATAAATTCAGTACTCAAGTATGAAATTAACAAAAATAATCTGAAAATAAGGGACCACAGTAATTGCTTCTGTTTCCTTGGCATTAGTTATTTGGCAGGTCCTGTATTAACTGCTTTGTACTATACTTAATTTTCACAACTTTGTAAGATCACCTTTTATTTTAGAGATGAATTAGCTACATTTTTGAAAAGAATATCTCCTATAAAGCTGATAAGTGCAACAACTTGTTAGAATACAGGCCTTCTACCCTCTCCATGATATAATGTTATATGTAATGGGAGGATATGGACCAGTGAAAGCAAGATTTTCTCTTCTATGTTGCTGAATGAAGCATAAGTTGATGCAACTTCTATGAGAGGAACTTGTCAATATATAAAAATTAGTACTTTATATATTCTTGGCCAGAAAGTAAAATGTTTTTAAATTATTTTTATGTGGGCATATGAAATGTTTATTATCCTAACAGGAGGTATGGCATAATGAGGTGTTATATGATCAGTAAACTATTAAGATGTTCTTGTAATTCTCTTTCATGATAGGTTTTTGTTTCATGGTCTCCAGTGGATATGTGAAGCCATGAGTAATCTTGAACACTAGATATATAGTTTCTCATGCATTCCTTGATAAAATATAAAGTTAAACTAAAAAGAGTTGGAGACCTATATTAACTAATAATGGTATAGAACGATTAATATGTTACACGTTTCTGTGTGTGATCTTCCTCAGTCTTTCAAGAGGTTCTATTTTTGTAGTGCTGTAACTTTTTCTTGTGATGCTATGGAATGACAGCATGCCTATGTCATAGGACACAGCAGGGTGAATGAGTGATCACTAATCACAACCTCTGGCCATATCTGCTGTACTGTGAAGCACCACAAAGAAGCTAAAGTGATCACTGTCATTTTCACTGAGTAGAGAGAAGACTCCTTATCACCCCAGTTCCTAGCGCCAGCACATCTCACTTTCTCCTCCTCCTCCAGCAGTTTTCAACTTTTCACTAATTGCAAGCCCTTCAGTTTCAGTGTGGCATAGGTCACCTGCCAGAATCAAGCAACACAATGCTGCTGTTTAGTGAATGAAGGTCGTCTGAATATAAGCAATGCGATGCGATACAACAGTAGATGTGACAAGGGACAGTTATGAATGGTTATAGAACACACTGAGGACAGAGGTGGGGAACCCAGTAAGAAATGGCATCCCTTGTTATAAAGATGTTCAACCTGAAACTTAGCAATTATTTTCTTTTTTTCCCTTTAAAGACTTCTCTCTCTCTGTCTCTCTCTCTCTCTCTCTCTCTCTCTCTCTCTCTCTCTCTCTCTCTCTCTCTCTCTCTCTCTCTCTCTCTCTCTCCCCCTGGAAACCGCCCTGTCAGTGTGGTCTTTTACTTACCTATTGTACCCATGTGATATCCATACAGTAATTCCAAATGAGACAATAGTTTTAAGATACACCTGGAGGAGTATGTGTTCGCCTCATGGTAACAAGAATGTCTGTGCATCCATATGGGGTTTCCCCCTCTCTGTGGTGTTTGTTTGGTTTTTACATGTGCATATGGTATCTACGGAGGCTAGCAGAGAAGATATAACCCCATAGAGCTGAAGTTGCAGGTAGCGTTGAGCCATTTGAATAGTGATGAGACCCCAGCTTGAGTTCTCTGCAATAGCAGTTAAGTGTTCTTAATTGTTGATCTATCTCTCCAACCCTTGATTTGGGAATTTTTGCTAAATACTTTTTAACTCATGTTGACTAGAAGAAACTACAACATACATCATCTTGAACATGGGGATAGGAGCATGTGTCTGGTTTGAAAGTAAGTTTTCATTAATCAAGTGAAACAAACACACACAGAACAAATGCAAAGAGTGGAATTGAATGCCTTTGATGCTGGTATTCAAGGGGAATGGCATGTACACCTATTCAAATATTCTTATGTTTTTCTGGATAAATTCTGGTGGGACACCCAATAAATTAATATTAGTGATATCTCCTTTAGAGGATTCTGAGAAGTTTGTGTGCTGAAGAAGTTATGGCTTTGCAGAAACTAAAATCTGCCTTAAGAAATTTAGCCCAGGATTGGAGAGATAGCTCAGCAGTTAAGAGCACTGGCTCCTTCAGTGGTCCTGAGTTCAAATCCCAGACACCACATGGTGAATCATAGTGAATCAT
This sequence comes from Apodemus sylvaticus, assembly GCF_947179515.1. Taxonomy (NCBI): domain Eukaryota; kingdom Metazoa; phylum Chordata; class Mammalia; order Rodentia; family Muridae; genus Apodemus; species Apodemus sylvaticus. The sequence continues at coordinate 59,050,238 of NC_067486.1, read as the reverse complement.
AGCACTCTGACACATAATTTTTTCCGTTTCAACAAACCACATGGACAAAATTGGAGAAAAACTTGAGGAAATGGAGCTCTGCGGCAGGCCCAAATTAGGATCCACCTCAAGGGGAGGAGGCTCCAAGGTCTGACACTATTACTGAGGCCATGGAGCACTCACAAAAAGGGACCTAGCATGATTGCCCTTCAAAAATTCCCAACAAGCAGCTAAAAGAATCATATGCAGATATTTACACCCAACCAATGGACAGAGCTGTTGGAAGAAGCTGAGGAGGGTGACCCTGTAGGAGGACCAGCAGTCTCAACTAACCTGGACCTCTGAGATCTCTCAGACACTGAATCATCAACCAGGCAGCATCCACCAACTGATATGAGGCCCCCAACACATATACAGCAGTGGACTGCCTGGTCTGTACTCAGTCAGAAAAGATGCACCTAACCCACAAGAGTGTGGAGGTCTGGCGGGATGGGGAATGGAAGATGGGGGATGTGGGTGGGAACATCCTTGTGGAGATGGAGGAGGTGGTATGTGATGTGGAACAGTCAGAGGGTGGACCAGGACATGGATTAAATCTGGATTGAAAAGAAAAGATTAAATAAAATTTAAAAAGATAAAAAGAACCTTGGCCCAGTAAATGCACTTCATTTTTAAAATATTTTTGAAATGAGAGTAATATTTTTGATAAGTAATTTATGGTGAATTATTCCATAGAAGAACTAGTCTGGTTTCATATTATAATAATGTATGTTCGTGTCTGAGATTGGTGAACCATGAAAATTTAAAATTAATTTCTTTAGCTATTTGTTTTATATAGAATTTTATTACTTATTTGAGAATTTCATAAGATGTGTTTTGATCATATTTATCTCCAACTCACTTCTCCATCTAACTCCTCAGATATATACATATATATATGTATATATGTATATATTTGAGGATTTGATATATATATCAAAAGCTTCATGATTATTATAGGTTATTCTGAGTCTTCAATTATTTTGGTATTATTTAAGAGAATTGGGCATCAAAAATCTTTCTCTATTGATCTTAAACATTTTGGGTCACCTTGATCAAACATAAACTCAGTCCTGGAAACTAATGTGGTATAACTCTTTTGATGTTGTTATTAATATACAAATTATTCTGCTCCTACATAGTTAAGGAGATAATTATATAGTGGAGGGTAGGTCTGAAATGTCCTAACTAAAAAATAATGAAAATATGAAATGATAAGCATCTCTATTAGTTTTCTCAAATAATTTTCATTATATAATTGTAATCCAAATACCTCATACAGACCTATCAACGCTTCTAATGTATACTGTTAATTTGGAACTTTAAATTTGTTTCCCCATTATAGTTTATTAAAGTTAAAAAATCAATAGAAACTATATTTTCTCAGACTTCTCAGACTTTAGATTTTACCTTCTTGAGAAATGAAATATTTAATCTTCAAAGTAGCAAAACATCTCTTGGAATGTGTTCAAGTTAAGGAGGCCTTGGAACTAAAATTCAGAGTACCCTTCAATAATCTCTCAACATTAGCTATGCAGGGAATGATGTTACCTTACTGACCCAGATGGTTCAGATGATCTATTATTTACCCAGACCCTTTTTACTTTTTCTTTTGTAAGGAACACAATACTGTGTCCTCTTGATGATGTGTATGTTTTACAGAAAGATTAACTTTGATTTACTTCTTATAAAGTTGGTGGCTTACCAAAATTCAAATTCCTATAATGGAAGTGTTGACAACAAAACAAAAAGAGATATGGCATGTAGAAATGCTCCTTCATGTATCTTTGAGCAAGAATATCCATTCTTCCTGGCACCCACAACCAAGTGCAGATGTTGGTAAGAGTGTTAGAATTTGACGCTCTTGTATCATGAGTGTCATGTCAATAGATCAAATGGTATGGCCCAAGTACACTGAACTAGTGCTCTCAAATTGAGTGACATTCCAGTCCTGATTATCTGGTATTTTAGAAGGCTTATATCATACATTATAAGAAACATAATTTCTGTTCAATGTCTTGCAATATGTTCCTTCTTCATAGGCTGTGTTGGTTTGTGTGTGTGTGTGTGTGTGTGTGTGTGTGTGAGTGTGTGTAGCTGTGAGTTTGATTGTCTGCATGTGTATACAGGTACTAGCATATATGAGTGAAGTTCCTGCCATCTTTATTGTGGCTGATGGAGGAAACCTCACAATGTAGGCTACTCATTCACTTTTTGTCAACATCCAGCCCATGCCTGTGAATTCTACACTAAAGATAAAAGAAAATCTTCAAGATACACACATGCATTTTAATATTTGCATTGAAGATATAAAATCATTACATTAAGTTATTTAATTTATTATAGACTAACTTTTGGGAAACCATCTCTGATTATCATTCAGTTGATAATACTACATATATTTATTTTTTAATTCAAGGATAGATACTGTCCATTTTCCTTACTTATTTCAGTGTGTACCTTCTGGTGCCATCTGACTCTCCCTGGAGAGTAGTCTTTCTTGAAGATAATTCTAGCTTAGCCAGCTGTTCAGATTCTAATGAATCAGTAGTTATGGGAAGAGGAGTGAGTGGAAGATGGATAGACTCAACAGAACTCTTTAAAGAAAGGGTTGAAGCAATTTTCAGTGGAAAGGGGGTGGATAATTACAAAGAAATCATTTCTAAGAAAGATCAATAATGAGAAAATTACCCTTTGAACTTGTTGCCATAGAAAATCTATTTTATAACATTTTATTTCCACAAGACTAATTTTTAAATAGGCTCCTATTGTCTAACAGAATGTTTTCACTCAAGTAAATAGATACTTACAAAAGTCTTTCCAAGAAAAAGGTTAAATAATTTTGTTAGGATATCTATGAAATATTAAAATCATATTTATCAACTATACTTATATATAACTAATAGTTAAATTATACAACATTTATGTATATAGATGATGGATGTAAAGTAGAAAAATTATAGAGTATACTAGAAAGTTACTGTATATTACTTATATGTAATGTTTAGTATTATGAAATATAGTAATATTTTAGTCAGTAATCAATATTTTTAAACCAATTCAGGATTATAAAATTTATAAAAAATAATCTATAAAAATACTTATTTTCACACTCGTTGTTCTTATGAGGTATTTATCCCCCAGTTTAGTCATTCATTTGTTGTTTACTATTTTTTTGTTGTTGTTGTTCTTGCTTTGCTTTTGCTTGTTTGCTGAAGCCTGGATTTTACTATGTAGCTCAGGTTGCTTGAAATTTACCCCAGTTTCCTTCTCAGGTTCCTAAGTGCTGGGATTATAGGTGTGAGGCTTCACACCCCTGTAATAGTCAGTGGTGTTAGCTGCACATTTTGAAAACAACAGAGAAATACAGGAAGTATGTATGATCAGTTGTAATCACAACACAGAACATTTCCATTAACTTAATGGTTGCCTTATGACCCTGTGGAATCAATACCCTTTCTCATCCACAGTTCCCAGAAACCACTAAAATATAGAGTTTTCTAGAATTTCATATGAATGGAAACAGTGTAGGTTTGGCATTATTGTTTGTTTGTTTGTTTGGCTGTTTAGTTTTATAATGTGCAGTGCTTAATGGGTGGCTAAACTGCTCAAGAGCAGAGCATTGTTTGGGATACAAAGTACTTATCAATTCACTGGAGATTATGGGTAGTTTGATTGTGTTTAATCCACTCTAAACAAAACATTCATGAAGTGTGGAAGTTTGAGATGTGGGGTGTGGATTTAACAGGGTGGCAAAGCATTTTTGGCTCAGTCTTCAGCATCACAGATAATTGACAAGTAATTAAAAGTCATATTTTCATTTTACATGGTGCTAAGCTCTGGAGTGAAATTTATGAGTCATACGGTAAGCTTATCTATATCACTACAAGTAGCCATTGCATCTCTCCAATGTGCCAATCTAGTTTACACCTCCATTCAAAATCACTGTATTCCAGTTTTTCCACAACTTCTTCATCCACATCCTATAAAGTCATGGAGCAGTGACCTATTTTGATTATGAATCACAGAAAGAATTTCAATTTTAATATATTTATCTATGATGCACACTTATAACTAAAACATAGTCTGGTAAATCATATTTGGATTATTTATATACAGCAGACAGAATTTGCTATTATTTCCTTAAAGTCTGATAAGAATCAAAATGTACATATTAATTATAGAACCACATCACAACTTACAATGGTTTGATTCATAGTTTAAGTGAAATATTTCATAGTTTTTTTCTCATACAGGAGCATAATTATTCGGGAACCTAATTCCAAATGGCTGGCCCCTTATTGTGAGAACATTATGACTTTCTTTACCAAGAATCAGTCAGGTAGGATTAGAGAAGAGAGCAGAGTCAAGCCTAATTTGACTTTATTTTATTTTATTTTATTTTATTTTGTTTTGTTTTGTTTTATTTTCTATATTCTTTGTTTACATTCCAAATGATTTTCCCTTTCCCAATTCCCCCCTCTCCATAAGTCCCATAGCCCTAGTCCCTCTGCCCGTTCTCCAACCAAATATAAAGTTTTCTTTAATTTCTTTTACATTTTAGTTGATAGTTATACAAGTTAAGCCCTTAAGATTTTGGTAGTAATGTATTAATAAGCAACATTTGATCACCTATAAATACAGTCTTTTCTCTTAAATATGACTGCATACACATACTTATGTATATTAATGTAGTTTTCTTTGCTTATTAATGTAGAATTTCTTGAAATTCTTATGTACTAGCAGATATAACTGTTTAATTTTTATGAAAAAAGTTTTATGCTTTGATATTTTAACATATTATTTTCCCTTCCTTTTCGCCTTCCTCCCACTCCTTGGTTCTTGCTTCCTGCTCTCTTTCAAATTCATGGCTTCATTTCCTTTTATTGTTGTTACCTATACATTTACACACACATACACAAACACACATTCCAAAACATATAAATGCAGCCTGCACCATATTGTTATGTGTATACATTTCCAGGGCTTATCATTTGCTTTTGGATAAGCAATTGACATGTTCTTTCCAGGGTAAAGACTATTTCTACCATTCAGTATTCCTTTTGTCTAGGGTTGATTCCAAGTAAGCTTTACCCTCCAGGTTAGCCTGGCCATTGGTGTTCTCTTGTTCAGATCATGGTAGGGAAGATAGGGAAGGAAAGAAGAGTCAAGAATTATTTGAATTGTATTTTTTGTTTGTCATAACACTAAGCAGGTCATTGTCTGCAGGTGGTTGACCTTTCAACTGACCTAGGGCAGCATGGGATAGAAGGCATTAGGACAGAAGTCAGCACTGGAAGAAGAAAAACACTTCAGCCACCAAAGTGATTATTTTTTCTGTTAATTTTCAAAAATTACTTTGCATAAGTACCTGTAACAAATGAATGGGTTTATTTAAAAAAAAAAGTAGTAAAGCTATTAGCTGTGCTTAAATTTTGATTTAAAAATAAGATTAAAATTAACTAAAGATCTTACATTTAACCAGTCACTTATATATGGCTCCCCATTTTCCATCTTATTTAATATATGTTTATGATATTATTATGATAATAAGCAATTGAATATTGGCATGCTAAAAATATTAAATGCCATTGTACCCATATGACACTCAATCTAGATTTAATAACTTCATGTTTATTTCTGTGTGTAGCTTTCTAATTGGGGTTCATTTTCAAAATCTAATGAGCTAACCTCTGCTTTTTCTATAAGAATTCTCCAAAATAATCCCTTTCACAAATGAATATTCATCTGAAAACTGAATATAGAAAGGCTTTATATTAGAGAAAGCTGTGTGAACTTGCAGATATCACTAGGACACCGATTCAGCCTTTCAGATTAGTGGAGGAGCATAGTCCAAGGTCACTGAATAAATTACACTGTATCAGAAAAAGAAAATTACACCCTGACAAAGTATGATTTTAATAAAAAATGAAAATGGGATTTATGACCCCCTTCCTTCAGGCTTCATTTCTTCATTGCCAAAAGATAAATCCTTTCTGTGACATTGCTGTGAGCAGGGCTACCAAAATGTCACAGTCTAATTTGTTTGCCAAAAGGAGAGGCAGTATAGACACACATATATTTTTATACCCATCTCCCTTTACAGTTTAGCCAAGTATGAATGAGGTGAACAATTTAATACAAATAAGTTCATTTCCCCCCAATGCAATAAGAGAATCCTAATGAGTAAACAAGACACAGGCCTATCTTGTAACAGAAGGATAGTAGCAATGCAGATGAAAAAGAAGTTACAGTTTAATTAGAACACTGAAAAAAAAATTGCTCAGTACACCTCTTCTTGGTGGCCTTGACAGGGCTAGGGTAGCCCTCAAAGGCCATATTCTGCTGAGTCTCCTACAAAACACCTCTAAATATAATATTAATGAACATTGTCATTAACGACTTATAGCATCAAGTAAGGGAATGGGCAGAGCATAAATTAAAAATGTAATGAGTCTAAGGGCACCTTAACACAATGTACATTTGGATCAGTTCACATTACACCCTGATTAAATTTGAGAAATTACTTAAAGCCAATAAAAAGAAATATATTTAGTATGAATATAAGAGGGCTCAGCGAGGGCAGATCTTAACAGATGCCCTCATTATGTGACAAAATCTAAGATAGACTCTGGATATTTGGTGAAGCTGTTAAAAAGAAAACATTTTACTGGATACATTGTAGAGGAAGGTCTCCTGCAGCAGCTAATATTCTTTCCCTCAGCCTCAAAGAGTATACATCAATTTACAAATTCTCAATTGTCAAGATACTGCTCATCAATTAAAAACAACAAGCCCAAATTCTTCTGGCTAAAAAGGGATACTGTAGGCCATAATTAGGAATGAGCTTTCCCTACTCAAGCTCTCTGTGCTTAGAAGATAACCTTTCTTAATACACTTTTTTGGTCTTAGGAATACATCTTTCTATCCACTCCTCTTCAGGCTTTCATTTTGCTGCCAACCCTTTGACCTTTTCATCTGTATTTCTGCCTCCGTTTCCTACCTGCCTATTTTCAGACATCTTCATAATAACCCTGCTGTTTCTCAAATGGTTTTACTGAAGAGCTACTGAAATCATCCCCATATGAACACACTGACTTTCCTCTCTAGGCTTAATTTTTCCCTGAACTGTAGCTTTTGGCATCAGTCTGTCTGCTTCTCTTTGGAAATGCTTTTGTTTTCAGGATTCTCGTCTCTGTCCTTGCCCTTCATGGTTTCTGGGTCTGACTTCCATCCCTTAACTTTTGAAGGGCAGTTTTATTCACCACATACTAACAGTAAAGTTTCCTAAATGTATGTGCTTAACTCTTGGTTTTGAATTCAATTTGCTCTGCCTATGGACATACACAGGGTTGAGGGATGCAATTAGCATCTTTGTCTATTACTCAAGCTTTCACTTTGACCACTTGCTGTGTTTCTCACTCATTCCGCTGTTTAGTCAACTCACCTAAGACTTTTGCGAATGTGAATGTTCTCAGTAACACATTTATTGGCAAGGACATTCTGTTTGTAATTGCTTTCTTATTTATTATGCCAGTAGGTTATTCCCTCCTTGCTAAATTTTGCCTCCTTAACATTTCTTTTTCTCCTATTGATTTTTGATCAGATTCTTGGATTAGCACATTACTCCCCTGGTCCAAGTGACCACCATGCTGTAAGCCTACTGCACACAATGTTGAATTGCTGTAAAGCTCTCTACATGATGTCTGATGCTTAGATAAACCAAGTTTCCATATAATCTGCTCACATAATAACCCTCATTAATGCATTAATGCACAGCTCATCATTCTTTGTAGAATGTCTCATGACCACCTAGGCACAATGAATGCTAGCAAAACAACTCTGGTTATAATAATAAGCCCAGTCTCATACAACCCATTACCTTTTAGCAAACTAATTTTCTTCCACTCACCTTGAAAATCAGTCTGTGCTAGTCAGCCTGATTCTTCATTCTTAACTACTTTTTGTGCATCGCTGATGAGGTTTTGTATACAAACTAGTATTTCTTCAATTTTAATCTGGAAATTACTTATAAGTACCTCCGAACCTGTGAATTTCCAATCCAAATCCAAGTTGTTCCTTTGTTTATTTCGGAGAAATGATGACGAATTCCATAGGTACTCCATAGATTCTAACTTACAAATATCACTATAAAATAATTGAGTTATTTAGAGTTCCTGTAGTTTGAAAACATCACTGTAGTTTGTTAGAGACATATATATTGTTTTGCTTAGAATGTCATCATTCTTCCTATCAGTTACAATGCTCATGCTAGTCATTGTAGGTACAACAACATTCTTCTCACATAGTCTTCATTTATAATAAAAAATGCCTTATTATTTAAGAAGTGTTAATCTAGCTCCATCATATTTAATCCTGCTTGAGTAGTTAACCCAATATGTAGAAATTTGTATTTTATCACCAAAATGTTGGCTGACAGTTATGTAATTACTAGACTTAAATAAAAGCATACATAACAAGTAAAATATGAATCCACAGTTTCCTAATGCTTAACAAAATACATAGAAAATTTATATTTTTGTGCAAGTATATGAATATATTTAAGTATATGTATATACATAAATATATTATATATATATGTGCATGCATGTATGTGTATACACATTAGCATGTAATTATTGAACCCATAAATTTGGTGACAGTATTGGCAGCTTTTGTACTGCCTAAGAATACTATTCTAAATGTCAATCTAAAGAATCTTATCTCTGTTTTGATACCTTAATTTGTTTCAAAGTTTATTGATGGCTCTGTTGCAAAACAAATTTTTGAACCCAGAAAACTTTCCATCTTTTATCTTACTCTGTCTTTGATTTCAAATCTACTTCTTCCTAAATAGTTTTTTAAATATAAAGATTTTAATAAAGTGCACTAGCCAAAAGCAATGGCTTTAATCAAATCTAGATCAATCAGTTTCTCAATTCTGATCTTCTTCTAGAAGATCAGAAATTAAACATAAGATGTGAGTTTTCTAAGCTTCATATTTCCCAGGATTTCCATGGTCATGTCATTACATATATATGTAAGTAACACAGGCTTACCTATAGTAAGTCTTCTGTAGAATGAAGTTACTGTCAGGAGCTGGGTCACTTTTTTATTAATTTTTTTAGATATTTGCTTTATTTACATTTCAAATGTTATCCCCTTACCTCATTTCCCATCTGAAAACCCCCTATCACATCCCCCCTCCCCCTGCTCACCAACCCACCCACTCCCAATTTCCTGACCTGGCATTCCCCTACACTGGGGCATCGAGCCTTCACAGGATGAATGGCCTCTCCTCTCATAGATGCCTGAAAATCCATCCTCTGTTATGTATGTTTCTGGAGCCATGGGTCACTCCATGTATACACTTTAGTTGGTGCTTTAGTCCATAGGGTCACTTAATACATAGTTATCATTTGTCCTTGGATTAGTAAAATGTATTTAGATTTTAGGACAGTAGTTGCATAGCACAAATGTGAAAATAGATTAAAACCATTTAGAACTATTTACCAAAGTGGAAAAATACCCCGAAAAAAGGAAAACCAGGTTTGGATATTTAATGTTTTGTCTGTTCAGGTCCCTAAAGTTTGTTTCATTATGTGCACCTCAGCCATTGGTCTTCTTCGAGGAATAGCATTTTCTACATTGTAGCCCACATAGAGTGGAACTGGTATCTGACATCAGCTTAGGAAGAATTTCATTCTAAAACCAGTCAACCAAAGAAGGAAGATCACATATGAACCCACCTTTAAATAGGCAGTTGTTCCATGTAGACATTATTTGTTGGAATTTAAACCTATCATGTGTAGTAGAAGAGAGCCATGTAAACTTGAAAGGCTTCTCCTGCTTCTCTACTAAGGACAATTTATGAAGCCAGAGGAGATGGCCTACTGCTAGATGCCCTGTCCATTATCAATGCTTGCCCAGCTTTCATTCCCAAATACAGCTAATGACTGCAAGCACTGGTGTTTATCTGCAAAGCATGCATTGACATTTTTATTTCAACCTTCCCACTTCAACAAATTCTATCTGTTCTCAAAATGAATCTCACTTAATAATATTCAACATTAGAACTTTTACAAATTACTTAGAGTATAGTATCTTTCTGGTAACGTCTTAATACTGAAGTAGGCTAATAGGACTCATGCAAAGCTATATATATATATATATATATATATATATATATATATATTCTTTTCCAACCTCAAGACTTTGGTATATTTGATTTCTGTTGAACATTCACTTTTTTCACTATTATACAAAAGAAGTATGTTGTGTATTCTCTATGAGTCTGTGGGGACTGTTGTTTTGTTCTGTTTTTGAATACAGCCAAGGTCACTGGCATTCCTCCTATATTGAGTATGCTCTTTTCCCCACTTTGTTTTGAGGGAGTTTGAGATGACTATGACTTATACATAAAGCAAAATTAATTTCTTGTGGCTTCTGTGGCAGAATTTTCAATAACGATATATCTTCGATAAAGATTGGCTGAATATGTGTAATGAGTAGCTAAGCCACCTTGGAGAGCCAAGCATTAACAATTTTCTTCTACTCAAGGTTCTAGACAATAGGATGGCAGAGTCTCTGAATAGGTACAGCCCCAGTCATCAAGTCCCTGTATACCCTTGAGGTTATTTATTGAAGCACCCACACATTAGGAGTCCAGACACCCATCACTAACCGAATCATTTCTAATTCTCTGACCAACCAAATACATGAGTATTGTATATTACTTTTTCATCTATTAGATGTCAGAGTAATTTCCCACATAAAAACTAGAACTCTGAGTGTCTTTTGCTAGTAAAATGAATTCTATTGCTTTGTAGCTTATCTTTTATTTTCTTAATGATGGCTTTTGATACGGAGTCCAATTTCCAGTCTTATTCTTCATGATTCATTCTTCTTGGTATTGTGTTTGATATGTGCTTTTTTATGTCAAGGTCAAGCAGATATTTCCCTATGTTAACTGTTGTAAGATTACCTGATTTTTACTCTACAATGCAGTTTGAAATCAATACTTTATATATGATAGATGCAGAAAGATTTATTTTTAATTATAGAGTCTTTGGACTCAATGCCTTATTAAAAAATGAGGCATTCACCCATTCAGGTTGTGATCTAATTTTAGATTATTTCTTCCATACAATATCTATATTTCTTAGAATAATGTCTTAGTTATTATTTTTACAAGTTATTATATATGACCTTTATTGTGCTTTTCTTCAAGAAGCTATAGTTCATGGTTATATTGAATGTTCTTAAATGTATAAAAAGTAAAAAAAAAATGTTATAATATATGAACATACCTGGCATGACATTAATAGTTACTACTTTTTTTAAATTATTTTTATTCGATATATTTTTATTTACATTTCAAATGATTTCCCCTTTTCTAGACCCCCACTCCCTGAAAGTCCCATCAGCCCCCTTCCCTCCCCCTGTTTTCCCATACTTTAAAAAGTACAACATCTTTGGAAAAATATACATTTGACAACATCAAGCTTTGTGCAAGGTTTATTCTCCTATTTTGGTGTTTTACTTTCAATAACATTGCAGACTTTTCTAGGTAGGAACAATCTATATCTTCTGTAGTTATTTCTATATATCTGATAGTTTTCCCTTTCTAAAGCATTGCTTGTGACCCCAACCAAGATCATTGAGGGTGGGCTAAGAAGGTGCAGAATCGATGACACAGATTCTGGGAGTCAGGCAAGTGGCAAAAACAAACTTGTTTGTCACAGAAACTGGGCAAACGTTTATACCCCACTCACAGCATCTCATTGGCTCTCAAGAAGCCAGATTGGTTGTCTCTTTCTCATTGCCTTGCTCCATTGCCTGATGCAGGGGATCTGATTAAGTATCTTGTGTTTATTTACCACATTTTTATTCTGTATGGTTTTTTTTGTTCTGTATGTTTATTTTTGTTTTGTATGTATGTTGATCTTGGACATACTACCCTTTCTAAACTCATAGGCTTTATTATTTATCTTAATATGTGTTCTAAAAATTCTCTCCATCTATAATTATCTTGTCTGAAAATACTGATTTTTTACTCATGTTTTATTGTAATTATTTGGTTTCCCTGAAATGGATTTGATTTATGAGAAATAAAAAATATTTTTTCTGTTGCCCAAATTGAGATAAAAGAAGCAAATTTATTAGAATTCTAATGTACACGTACCTAAAAGTTTTATATACTAGCAACTATGATAAATTTTCTTTTTTATGATAATTATGTTTTATTCAATATATTTTTTATTTACATTTCAAATGATTTCCCCTTTTCTGGCTCCCCAAACCCCAAAAGTCCCATAAGCCCTCTTCCCTCCCCCTGTTCCCACTTCCCTGTTCCGGTATTGCCCTATACTGCTGCACTGAGTCTTTCCAGAACCAGGGCCTACTCCTCTGTTCTTCTTGGACATCATATGATGTGTGGATTATGTCTTGGGCATTCCAAGTTTCTAGGCTAATATCCACTTATCAGTGAGTGCATACCATGACTGATCTTTTGAGACTGGGTTACCTCACTTAATATGATTTTCTCCAGCTCCATCCATTTGTCTAAGAATTTTATGAATTCATTGTTTCTAATGGCTGAATAGTACTCCATTGTGTATATATACCACATTTTTTGTATCCATTCCTCCATTGAGGGACACCTGGGTTCTTTCCAGCTTCTGGCTATTATAAATAGGGCTACTATGAACATAGTGGAGCATGTATCCTTATTACATGCTGGGGAATGCTCTGGGTATATGCCCAGGAGTGGTATAGCAGGGTCCTCCGGAAGTGAGGTGCCCAGTTTTCTGAGGAACCATCAAACTGATTTCCAGAGTGGTTGTACCAATTTGCAACCCCACCAGCAGTGGAGGAGTGATCCTCTTTTTCCACATCCTTGCCAACACCTCCAGTCTCCTGAGTTTTTAATCTTAGCCATTCTGCCTGGTGTAAGGTGAAATCTCAGGGTTGTTTTGATTTGCATTTCCCTAATGATTAATGATGTTGAACATTTTTTAAGATGCTTCTCAACCATCCGAAGTTCTTCAGGTGAAAATTCTATACTCCATTTTTAATAGGGTTATTTGGTTTTCTGGGGTCTAACTTCTTGAGTTCTTTGTATATATTGGATATTAGCCCTCTGTCGGATGTAGAGTTTGTGAAGATCTTTTCCCAATTTGTTCGTTGCTGATTTGTCCTTTTGATGGTGTCCTTTGCCTTACAGAAACTTTGTAATTTTATGAGGTCCCATTTGTCAATTCTTGATCTTAGATAAATTTTCTATAAAACTTGTATATCGAAAGTCAGCTGTGTTTAAATGTTTCCATGAGTATACATATACATTTTAAACAAAATATGTAAAGAACTTTCAATGATGAACCAATTAATGTCAGGTTTGCAAAACAAAATTGAAAGCTTCTCTTTCATTAATAAAGGCATTTAGGTTTACAGGTTCTCATCGGCCGATTTGACTGTTCTATATAAAAATACAACTGCATATAAATGGGATTAAAGTCACTTTATCAATTAAATACATTTACTCAAACAGGTTTTGCTTTAAATGTTTTATTTGTTCTTTTTTATACTTTTATTTTATACATATATTAATTTATTAATGTACTCATGCCTCAATATCAGATCTTCTCTCCTCTCAGTAGCCCCTCATGTAGATCCCCCACTTATTTCCCCTCACTTTCTCTGAGAAGGTAGATCTCCCCTCTGGATATCATGCCCCCACCCCCACTGGCATATCAAGTCACTGAAGGAATAGGTTCATTCTCACCCACTGAGGATAGATAGACAAGGCAGGCCAGCTAGGCAAACTGAATTCAGGTAGGCAACAGATTCATGGATAGTCCCCACTTTATTTCTTGGGAGACCTGCATGAAGACCAAGCTACATGTTTGCTACATATGTGCAGAGGTCCTGGGTCCAGTCCATGCTTACTCTTTGGTTGGTGGTTCACTCTCTGGGAACTCCCAAGGGTTCAGCTTAGTTGACTCTGTTGGTCTTCCTGTGGACTACCTATCATCTTCAGGCCTTTCAATTATTTCTCCCCAACTCTTCCATAAAAGTCTCTTAGCTCCATCTAATGTTTGGCTGTGGTTCCCTGGATCTTTTTCCATTGACTGCAGAGTAAAGGCTCTCAGTGGAGAGTTCTGATAGGCTTCTGTCTGCAAGGATAAGAGAATCTCATGTTAGGGATTGGTTCTTGCCCATGGGGTAGGTCTCAATTTGGGCCAGCTGTTGGTTAGGCATCCCTTCACTCTCTGCTCTACCTTTGTCCCTGTACATCTTATAGGCAGGATGCATTTTGTGTCTAAAGATTTGTGGGTATGTTTCTGTGCTTATCCATCTACTAGGAGTTTTGTCTATCTACAGGATCCATATCTTTTACTGCTAGGAGTCAGAACTAAAGTTGCCCCCATAGACACCCTGGGGGCAACTCCCCCCACATCCCAGGTCTTGGGTACATCATAAATATTGCCCCCACCCCCACTACCCATTTCTGTTCTTGCTCTCCTGCTCTCTGTACACCTAATTCCCATCACCCACTCCCCTACTCTTCTCCCCTCCCACACAATTCCCTACCTGCAACTATCTTCAATATTGATTTAATTCCTCTTCTTAGAAGAATTCAACCATCCTCCCTCAGACCATCTTTTGTTATTTGGCTTCTTTGGGTCTGTGGATAGTAATGGCTTGATCATAATCACCCCTTTCCCAATTCCATGTAATTGATGCAGAGTTCTAAAGAAAGAAAGAAAACAAGAAAAGTGGAAAAAATGATTTCTGAAACTTAAAAAACTATCAAATAGTTGAAAATCCCGTGATTTCCTAAAGAATGGTCAAATTCAAGGGGAATAATATAGGAAGGCAAATGATTTCCTTTGCCACCAACAAGGTAATTTATTCTCTACTTTGTTTTCTCTCAACTGGTTCTGGAGAACTTGTAGTGGGATGGTTCATTTTGAAAGCCCATGTGGAAATAGATAAGGAGGTAAGAGGATTACTACAATGTGTTCTTGCCCCAAGGTGTTTCAAAGCAATTCCTGTATTCAGCACTAAGATCACAAGAACAATCAGTGACTATGAAAAGTCCAACAGCTGGAAGAGGCAGCTTGACTATGCCAGCACATTCTGAGACATTCATTAATGAAGGATTCAGGTATTTCAGAAAGAGAAGATGACCTTTCAAATTAGTGTTCTAAGGGTAAAAGCTTTTAAAATAATTATTTTAATAGAAACATGAAATTTCAACACTATACTATGTAAAGGATCTCTTGGCTTTTATCAATGGGCACTTTTGATTTCACCATTTCTTTCCTTACATTAGATCAGTCTTCTGGCAGATGGGGCATCTATCCAGGGTGTGTGTGGAATTCTGAAGGTGTTTTGGGGTGATGTGCATGTGTGTCATCCATGCACTCTCTCACCCAGCTTGTGGAGGAAGTTCTCTGTAGCATTTTCCCTTTCTCATTTTTTTTTTTGCAAAGCTTGTCCAGATGCAGGCAGCAGCCTGATGACTTTTATGCTATTATTGCTTTCCATTAATGAGAAAAATGCCCCCCTTTGTCCCTTGCACTCCTTCAACCTCTTATTCCCTGGAGATTAATGGGAGAAGATCAGCAAACACAGATGAGTCTGCAGCAGGGAGGCCGGATTCATTTCCAAAACTCAGCTCTGAGCCAGCATATTGGTTCTACCTGCTGCTTAGTGCAGCAGCAAGGCTAGAAATTAGCAGATGGAAGGGGAAAGTTTTCAACATGGAGACACAGATGGGGAGCAAACCTCAGAACAAGGATTACTCTAGAGTTTAGTGAAAGGCTTTGTCACTCACTTCAAAGGAAATCTTTACAATCAAAGAGATTAAATCTGTATGCCAAGGTCCAGAGACACTGACCACTGGTTTTGACCTATTCACCAAAAATTAATTAATGATTTCTAACAAACTGAAAGTTGGGTTTTCTTTAAAGTCTTTTGACAAACCTTCCCTTTAAATATCTTCCTAGCAGTAACAATGCAAATAAGAAAATGAATTTGCCTATTTGTAGCTAATGTGTAGCTAGAGGAGTCAAGTAGCAAGGGACAAGGAATAGGCCATTCCATAAAGGGCTTATAGATTGCTATACTTTAGAGAACACATGACTATTTATAGCAGAGGCAACATCCAGCAGGTCCAGAAAACAGACTCCCAGAGGATGATTTGTATTCTTCAGACTTGTGAGGGAATGATCCATAAATCCTGAGCACTGGCTTGCTAATTTTCTTTGATAAATGCACTTGTGTCCTAAGAATTGAAACACCCACCATTAAACTACATCTCTGTATGGAGACAAGTGTGGGAAAACAAATCATAAACAGCTTTTAACAAGTTCTGAAGCTTTTCTACACAGTGTAATGACATTCTTCAATTTCTTAAAGTTTTTCTTTCTGAAAATTCCTTCATGAATATTATACTTACATCATGCTTCCATTTTCCTCTTTCTTATCCACTCTTCCTGGGTTTCTCTTATTCTCTCTCAATTTAATAAACACTTCTATAATTGCTACTGCCAATACACATAGAAACATACAGAGATACAAGCACACACACACACACACACACACTGTGCTGATAAACTACCCTCTAATTAAACTAGTCAACTTAATGTAACTATAGTTGTCTGGGAAGAAGGTGCCTCATCTTAGACTATATTTCCATTCAGTTGGCCTATAGAAAATTCTGGGGGTCATTTCTTGATAAATGATTGTTATGGGAGTCTCTGCACCACCCCCCTGTGAGTGCTACCATTTCTGGGTAAGGGGTTCCGTGTTGTATAAGAAATAGGATAGTTTGATCATAGCTAACAGGTGAAGAGCACTTTTCAATGAACTTTGCTTCAATCCCTCCTTCCAACTTCCTGACCTTAGTTCAGGCCTTGACTTCCTTTGATAATGGCCCATGACTTGTGAACAAAATTAAGCTTTTCCTCCTAAAAGTGGTTGTTGTTGTCAGTGTTTTTTCCAGCAACAGAGAAACAAACTAGGTCTCAGACACACACAAACACACACCCACAGAGAGAGAGAGAGAGAGAGAGAGAGAGAGAGAGAGAGAGAGAGAGGGGGGGGGGGGAGGGAGAGAGAAAGAGAGAAGAGGGGGAGGGAGAGAAAGAGGGAGATAAAGAGAGGAGGGAGGGATGGATGGAAGGAAGGGAGAGGAGAGAGAGAGAGAGAGAGAGAGAGAGAGAGAGAGAGAGAGAGAGAGAGAGATCATTCAAAGTATGTGTGTCAATTATAGTTATCTCAGTTTGGGGATTGAAGCAGTAGAAGCATAATTAAAGGCAGGGGTGATGTACAGAGCCAACACAAGGCTAACCCAGATAGATTTGTGAAATCTTATCTTAAAATATAAAGTAAAAAAGTAGACCATGGATATATATTTCAGTAGTAGACTATTTCCTTGGTAGGTTCGAGGCCCTCATTCAACCTTAACTTTACAAATAAATGAACAAAAATTACATTAATATTAATTTTAAGTCTAAAAATCCATTTAAATGACTATATGAATATATGTATATTGGTATATTTAGTATATATACACAATTATATATACTATACACACACACACACACAATTTTACTAGCTAATGACAGTATTTTTAGTGATATACAATTTTACCAGCTAATGGCAGTATATTTGTATCTAAATGTGTTATATGTATAGACTCTAAAGTTATTGTTTGGATTCAGGCCTCACATCTTCACCATATCTAACTTCTTCAGCATACTTCCCCTGCTTCTAAATAGGAATTATAAGGGAGGATATTTCTCTCCCAATGTTGTTTGGAAGGTCAATCGAGGTAATGCATAGGACACACTATAAACATGTCTGACACATAAATATCAGGAAACTGTCCCAGAAATATCATTTATTACACAATTAACTTCCTCAGTACTACTAAGAAAGGCTCTTTTCCTTTCTCACTTGGTTCTAAGTTCTTCAAATGCCCCTATATATGCTGTGTAATTGTTCTGTTATTTCATTCAATACTTTGTAGATCGTGAAGACTTTGGGATTTCTGGTATCCCTTCCATTCAATGCTCTCTCCTGTGTGTTTTGCAGAAGCATTCATGGGATTGACTTTATAATTACAGTGCTAACATCTATGCATTGGCATGTAGACCTGCATACTCTGTATCCAACATCATGTATCCTTGTCATATACACATCTTAGTGTTTCCATTGTGTGAAGACATGCCATGACCAAGGCAACTATTATAATGGACAACATTTAATTGGGGCTGGCTTAGAGGTTCTGATGTTTAGTCCGTTATCATCATGGCAGGAAGCATGGCAGTGTCCAGGCAGACATCGCACTGAAGGAGCAGAGAGTGCTATATCTTCTTCCAAAGGTAAACAGAAGGTATCTTATAAGCAGCTAGGAGAAGAGTGTCAAAGTCTAACCCCATAGTGACATACTTCTTCCAAGTAGGCCACACTTCCCAAACATATTCAAACCACCATAACAGGTGGCCTTTGATGTATCAGTATTTAACTGATAGTTTAGGAAAGATAAATATTAGGACATATTTGGCCAGTGTCATACAAAAATTCAAACCCATGCTTTACACAATCGGTGGTTTTGTTTTCACATATCCCTGTGTGGTAGGAATTTTCACAGGATCCCCATAGGCTGGTAGCACAATTTTAAGAATGATTTTTGCCATGCTGAAGACTTGAAGAACTTGAGAATTCACACAAATCAATAAGTTATGATGAACTCCAGGCAATTAAAGCAAGAAAAGGTTCTAGTCTAGATTGAGAGAAATAAAAGGTCTAAATTGAGAAGTTATTCCAATTCTAGTCTAGCTTTCTATCATAATAGATGCTCTGGGGATTACCAAAGACTCCCACTTCAAGAATAAAGTAAAACAATTTACAATAGCCATATATGTCCTTATAAACAATAAGCAGAAATGACTCTTATAAAAGAAGTAATCTTATTTTTAGTACTAAAGGTAATTTTGATTCAATACAAAAAAATCAAGTTATCATGCATTATTGCAGATTCTAAATTAGTTCAGGCTTGTTTCAATTCAATTCAATTCCATCCAATTTGATTTATTTCAATTCTATTTGATTCTATTCAAGTCAATATACATTTGCAGAGTACTATTACAGGCACCATATTATGCATAGGTTAGACATAATTAGTTTTCCACTCACCTGTGTCAGCACAAGGCACACATAAAATCAAGAAATAAAGTGTTTTGGTTTATCTTTAGAAAATACTAAAATATCTAATCATACACTCTCCAAATTGAAAATATAGACCCTCTAAAATACAATATCTTACAAATTAGCTTTAGTTTTGTATTCCCATTTCCGAGAGGGGCTGGGCAGAGAAAAGAAGATAAATGTAAAGAGTAAATAGATACCTTTCTTGAGACCATAAAGGCTTGTTCTAATATGAATTCTATGAATCATAGATTTATAGTGCTTACTGAGTTTCCTTTTGTATAACTTAACTTACAAATCACCTGCACATTCAGGGCTATAGATTTTAGGTGGCATTTTAGATAAGAACAGACACACCATACTACTGACACCTTGTGTCTTTCCTGGAGGATGAAAACTTTTGCCACACAGTCTGTGTCTCTTCATTTGACTGTAAATTAACGAAGACAGTATTAAGCCTACCTAATACATCCTTACATATTCCTGCATCAGACTAAGTGACTAAGATAAGAAAGGTCCAGTAAATACTTGAAGTGGATTTCATCTGTATTGAATCCCCTGTACATAAATTAATACTCCCCACAATGCTCTTCTGAAAAAAGTCCTATGTATCCCCTTGTCATTCTTTGCTTTTGTTCTCTGTGCTTATATAGAGAATAGAGAAGGCTATGGAGTGTCCTGATCCGCCACTCTATCTTCCATTTCCTTGAGTCTGATCTGCTACTAAATCTGAGCTCACCATTTTTTTTTATCTAGTCTGACTCTACAGTAAGCCCCAGTAAACATCCTGTTGAAACTCCATTACTGGGGTTACAGGTGACTGCATCTTTCTTTTTATGCTAACACTAAGGAGATAAACTCAAGTCCTCATATTTGCAGAGTAAGTACCCACTGAGCCATTTGCCCTGCCCTATAATCTATTTCCGTTCAGTGTCTGCCACTCATCACTTGGCTGAAGATCATATTTGCATCATGCCTCCTTGCCTCATATACTCTCAAAGCACTTCAGTTCAGGTACCTCCTCAATTTGGTTAACAGTGACACATTCTACAGGTACAAATCAAAAATGCAATAAAGATCTCGTGAATCAAGAATTATCTTCTGGCTGAACTGAAAGGCTGTGACAATATAGCATAAGTGGAACAGTGCCTGTGACAGAAACATCAACAGGGAGACCTGGAAACAAATGGTTGACCAGTGCTATACACCATGACACTTAAGGATATCCTTATCTCTACATGTAACTCCAAGCAAGTTAAGAAGGAGAAAAATAAAATTTTAATCTTCAATTTTCTGAAGATTATATTTGATCTAAAATTTAAGGCTATCTATTCTGGAATGAATAGGGCATAGGAACAGTAGTTAACGGAAAAATCACTTCATTACAAACAAATAATACTATAATAAACTTGTAACACTATAATTTACAACTATAAAAAATTACATATTTTACTCATTTATAATGGCACCTATTTAGGAAATATTGAAATAATTCAAGAATTCTCTCTCTCTCCCCCTCTCTCTCTCTCTCTGTCTGTCTGTCTCTCTGTCTCTCTGTCTCTGTCTCTGTCTCTCTCTGTCTCTCTGTCTCTTTGTCTCTCTCTCATGTGTGTGTGTATGTGTGTGTGTGTGTGATATCAAGTATTAATTGACCTGGGGCTCAGCATGTAGAACAGGCTGGTCCTGAACTAAAACAGATCCACATGCCTCTACCTTAAAAGTGGTGCCATTGAAGCATCTAGAATCATTTTTTTATACAAAGTATGGATTTTGCTTCCTGTATTAGTAGCATGATAAATATTCTTGTACATTTCTTGTTACACAGAAAGTGCCTAGACCAAGTATGCTTTTTAATACCCTTGTCTGAAGGCAGAATTATTTGTAAGTTTTAATTGAAGACATCATTACTTAAGCTCTCACCCACTGATAGAAGTATGCTAGGCAAGGCACTAACTAAAGTGATGGAGAATTTCTTATTAGGAGAAACAGAGCCTCCTCTATGTTGCAACTCACATTTTTTTTCCTATTTAAGTCCATATCTGCTGAGGCACCTCACTGCCTGTGTGCGTGCTGTATTCTAGCCCAATCTCATTGAGTCTCCTATTGGCTGCACTCAGCTAGATGCAAGAACAATTTCATTTCCACTTGCTAAAAATGGGTTTTGAAAAGTACTAGTAGTTGCCACAATCAGGTATAATGCAGTCCTTTATCCATATGGAGCTTGAAAATTCTCTTCAACCATCAAGGCATTTATAGATGATGGGCAGACAGAAAGGGGGACTTGACAGAAAGTAAATCAAGACAGCAAAAAGGCCTGAACCCCACAGCTGCCACTGTGAGGGGAACAACCAAAGATAGCAACCTCCTTTTAAACCCAGACTCCAAGGCTAATGGCTTAATGCTAAGAACACTCAGTCCATGGTTAAGGATCAAGCTGACTCATAAAATGCATTCTGTTCAGCTAGCAATCCTGTTGTTTCTCAAATGGCCTTCCCTGGCAAGCACAGAGGCTAGAAAGGGAAGGCACATGTAAACAGTGGGCGGGGCCAGCAGAATAAGCCTGCATGTGAGCAGCTGCAAACAATCCATTTTAATTCCAAGTCAGTGTTTAAGGACCTTGGGTGTTACAGTTGGGGAGGTAGAAGGGGAGGTGGGTGTAAAAGTAGAATTGGATTTGGCAGGCATGCATTTTCCGACGAACTGTGCTTGATTCCTCTAATCATAGTTATTATGAATGTTTTGCTCCAATTTATTCCTCTTGTCACTTTGTGCTCTCGTGTTCTCCCCACCATCTGCTAGTGAAGGGGCTGAGAATGGGTTTTGAGCTTAGAAATAATAAGACAGAAAGGTGACATGTTTTAAACTACATAAACACATGCACATGACTACCTACCCCACACTTTGCTTCTGGCCTGAAAAACTGAACTACCGTGGACATTTTTCATAGGTTAGAATTATTTGCAATGTGCAAAGACCTAGATCATACCATGTAAATTTTTCAGATTTCAATGATTATGTGCATCATAGAACTATAATTTCAGTCCCTTACCTTGATTCTCTGGGTCTCAGCTTCTCCTTCAACAAGCAAACTGCTTCCTAAGGTCTTTATTCAAGTAGGGAAATAGTGTAAAGACAACAGACCATCTTTACAATGATGCTTGGGAAGAATGTACAGAAGTAGGAGTGGATACATGATAAATTTAAGTTCGGTAACCCCTGCAGCTTCTGTTCCGTGGGTCAGTCCAGATTCTTTGCTATCTTGCCCTGTTTCATTTCCATAAAATTGACCAGTGATAAGTTCAATCTCTTTGGTGGTTTCCAGCCTTCCCCTGTTGAAGTATAGATGTGTTCCTGATAGACTCATTGATTACTCAAGAAGAAGAATTAATTTAGTGTGGGAACCATTTTTCTTTTGTCTTTTTTCCTCTAGAAATTTAACTGAGATGTTAAAGTGTGACTCTAATATTCTGATTCTAATTCTTCAAGCTTTAAATGAAGTTCCTTCAGTGTATACAGTATTGCCTTTGGCGTCCTGGCCCCAGTCCAAATGAGTAATTACATTCCTTCCTGATAAAATCTTTCCTGTAGTTTTAATCGGAGATGGCATTCTGTATTTCTTTACCTCAACAAGTATCTATTGTTCGGGAGCATCTGCTGAAATAGCTGCATTTCACTCCAATGGAGAATTCTTCATGGTAGTTATCACAGTATTAAATAACCTCTTTAAGTATACCCCATTTGCAGCTTATGTGTGGGCAAGCTTATATTATGAGCAGGTGTGAGCAGGGACCTAAATGTGATGATTTATAAAGTGCCTTGGGATCCTGAATGGAAAGAGCAATTTAGACCAGGGTTACCAGCTTTATGGAAAAAAAAAAAAAAACATGCCTCTGTGAATCAGTTACTAATTCACAATTACTTTCTGTGGCATAAGTAAAAAATGGTGTGATGATTTTCAACAAATTCTGGTTTTAATTGAATAATTCTTAGAGACAAATGATTAATTGCATTAAGTTGTCTTTAGTAGATGCAATTTAGAGTCAGTCATTTTTTAAAATATCTGAAACCCCGTGATAAAGTAATTGCAATTTATAATGAATTTGTCTCTCTAGAATTAATTTCTATCCAGCACAAAACAGAACACACTATTATTTCCTTTTTATGAAGAGCATCTCTGGACTTTAACTGTGCAAAAGAAGTAGCCAGTGAAAGCTGCATTCTGTTAGTGGGCTCAAGGTGCTGATTTTCATGGCTACACAAAAATATTCCTAGAGAAGTTTATTTGAGAAGAATTTCACTTGTGGGACAGATAAATGAATATGTCACTACTATCATAAACCTGTTTATCCCAAGCGTTATAAAAGTCAGCCTGTAAGTTCAAATTTTAATTCTCAATTTGTGCAGTGATGCTCCATCACAGGATGCTACATCAGAGTTCTTACAACCATCCTATCAGGAAGACCCAACAGATTACTCAGAAGATGCTGGGTCTAAGGTTCTCAGTGTTGTGGGCTTTCACTTTAGTCTCTGATTAGTAAGAGTTATAGAAGAAATGAAACACCAGATCCCCATCTCTGATTCTGAAGAGGAAGACTAGAGCTTATTTTTTCACACTAAGAAGTTGGGTGAGGGACAATTTAATCTGCCCTGAAGACATTTTAATATCTCATATAAGAACATGGATACCTGACTACATGAAATAGCTATACACTTCAGTGTATTCAATTGATAACTAAACTAGCCAGTAAAATAAATTCAAAACCATTTCGTCTCAAGAGATTCTAGTATTACAGTTTGCTTAGCCAATTAGGAACTTTGCCTTTTCTTATTCCTTTTAAATGAATAATATCTACCCAATTGTAATAATAAGTACCATCATAAATGATAAATTGGACTATAATGGCCAGGATTGATTATTGGAAACACAGATTTAATGTCTTGGCCACATAGTACATAGTGCATCCTGATGTACTATATGTCAAAACAATGTAAGCTTTCCTACACACATGTGTTAAAACTAGCATTACCAAACAGTGAGTGGTTAAAACAGGACAAATGGTCT
This sequence comes from Apodemus sylvaticus, assembly GCF_947179515.1. Taxonomy (NCBI): domain Eukaryota; kingdom Metazoa; phylum Chordata; class Mammalia; order Rodentia; family Muridae; genus Apodemus; species Apodemus sylvaticus. The sequence goes on along the minus strand of NC_067486.1, from coordinate 59,025,937 downwards.
TTGGTAATATTACATGTAACATCTATTGGCACACAATGAGAGTATTTCTGATTTGGCTGTTTATCTACTGACATTTTCAAAGAACTCAAGGTGGCCTATACAATGGAAAACATTCTCTCATTTGCATATTTTTGAAACTCTTAGACTCATTTTGAGCCTGAAGGCCTACAGATATTCTCTGCATATTTGATGTTGCATTCATTTTTTTTTTACAAAGATGGTGAAATTTGCAAGATAGAAACTGTAGCAGTAGGTACTGTCTGGAGCAATTAGTAGGTCAGTCTGTAATGAATTAAGCAGAATAATTGCAAATGTAAGTTTTTGTTTTTTACTTAAATTAATATCATCCTGGCAATTACCAAGGTTTCTATTGCAGAAGGAACTTCCCTTTGGTTATGTGTGTTTCTTGCAGAATGAGTTATTCATTATAAGTATGATTGAAGCTTAAATGAGTATATTTCATAGAGCTTTATTATAAGTTGTATATATTTTCCTATCTGCTAACATGTTATCCTGTATTCTTTATAATTATACGTGATTTCATTTAAAGAGACACATAATATTTCATGGATACGTTTATTTTCAACTTCTTTTACTTGAGCTGATAGTTAGTAGGTCAGTAAATGAGCTTTTACTTCATCCACTGGGTTTTGGGATCCCAGTAGTCTGCACACAACCATTAAGGAAGCATTCATTCTCTATTCAATAAGTGTCATAAACTAATGGTACCTAAGAAAATAAATCATAATCACTATTGTCAAATACATTTATATTCACATCTTGTTTGATATTGGTAATTTAAAGGACAATCATTTTAACAAAATTTAATAGTCTCCTATGACATTCTAAAGTAAGTCGATAAGCAATGATCTCTTTTCATAAATTATTTCTGAATCAGTGCTTAGAACAGCATGAAAAGGCAATTCAAGGTAGTTTTTTTTTTAAATAAAGAGGAACATCAAGATAGCTGCTTGGAGATATATATCACTCTTTACTTAATTTTGAACTACTAGACAGCTAATCATCCTTGGTAAACTATATTTCTCCTTTCTATATTTTCCTGGAAATTCACTTTATTTGACAATGTGAAATTTCCACTTCTCCCTATTATACAAATTAGTTGTTCTTGTTGTCTTTAAAAAAAAAACATAATAGATCTATGCCTACATTTCTACTATGGGTAAATGAATGCTACTACACAGAATTCAAAAATTTCTTATCAAATTTATACATTTTTCAACTGAGCAGTCAGGATACTTCCTCATACTTTATCCGTATTCCTCTCAGTGTCTGTGACTCAATCAAGCCGGTTCTCCTTTAGTGCACAGTATCTATTTAGATTCAACATCAAATGCTTTAGGTTGTTTTTTCTTTTCTCCTGTTCAACTTTAAATTTTTGTCACATCTAATTCAACTCTGATTAATTCAAAGCAATAATTATCTTTTTCCAACCATGGAGGTGAGTCCCACTTAGTCAGTTTTGAGCAGACCTACTTCATCAGTCTTGAGTTTCAAAGCTACCAAATAATGAAAACATATAAAAGAAAGTAAGAACAAAGAAAAACCTCTAGACACATAGCTTGATCATTTCTCTTTAGATAATCCAGTATTTCTTTGATTGTATTTTATTTGTTCCTATTGGTCCATTTATCATCAAACATCAAAAAATGCTACAAAACTCAGCATTGCCAGATAAGCTAATAGGCTTGGTGAAGGCAGAAATAAAAAGAGACATATATGTATGTGTGTGTGTGTGTGTGTGTGTGTGTTATAGTCTGATTCAGTGTCCAGTTCACTTAATATATGAAATCTCCAATGATAATCGACACTGATTTTTGTTATTTGAAAACATTTTTTCCTTATAGTTTATTCTCATTACAATTTCCCCTTGTCCAACCCCTCCAAAACCCACCCAACATATGTATCCACTCACTCAAATTCTCAGTCTCTCTTGCTCTTTCTTATGGCAAAAATCTCTGGGAATTGAGGTGTTGTCTATGGTAGTTGTTCTGATGGTGTGGTGATGATTGGTTTTGTGTTATGTTCAGTAGATTAGGGTTACAAATTACCTAAAAACTATAATTGTGCCTGTCCTCATAGTTCTGAATAGCTGAGGTCATAGAGTATCATGGATTGGCTCAGAGATTTCTCTTGATGTTCTGATGTCTGTGAGGGATCCCAGCAAGCAAGTCAGGTAATTAAATAGCATGAGTGTATTTACCCTAGTTGGACTGTAATTTTCTCAAACTCAGAGACATTTTTCTCTTATTTCTTTATTTTAGCTTTTTTGTGGCAATATAAGTAATAGTAATAATTAATTGCTGGATAAAATAAAGACCTAGATGAACCATTAGCATTTCAATGAGGGGCCCAATGAAGCATAAAAAATAGTTAAGAGAACCACATGTATATTTGCATTAAATATGTATTACATTTGCATACCATTTGAGTAAATCTGTCAAAATGGTCTACTTTTTCATGTGTCTTTTAAATATTCAAAGTCTGCTATTGATTTATTTTAGAGCCAATATCTCTTCAAGGGAAAAAATGTCAGGAGTAGACAAAGGGGAAGAAGGAAGAGAGCTATTCATTTCCAAATGTCTCCACTAGATTCTGTACTTCCAGTGATGATTGGTTTAATTGTCAATTTTACAGAATCTACAATCATGTCAGATACATGACTCTGGGAAGACCTAAGGCAGAGGGATCGTGATTACATTAAATAAGATTGGATGACCTACCCCTGGTGGGTGGTTCATTTCCTGGGGCATCCTGGACTGTACATGTAGAGAAGGAAAACTGAACAGTAGCAAGCACTGTTCTTTGTCTTTGACATTGGAGCAAACTGAGAGCAACTATATGAATTTCCTATTGCCTTGACGCTCTCCATTATGGACTATATCCTTGAAGTATAAACTGAAATAAATCTCCAGTCTCTTCCAATGGTTTTGTGAAGCTGTTTAGTGATAAAAGATAAAAAACTAATTAAGACTCCAATAATCTGATGGCTATGACAATTAGCACATCAGTCATCATAGCCTAGGACTCATACATTAAAACTATCTCATGTCATAAACCTCAACAACATCTATAAATACATATTGATAAATCTATGACTCACAACCAAATAACCAAAACTGTTGCTTAGTTTTATTTTTGTTTTGTTTTGTCCAACTTGCAATAAACCTAGACCGACCCAGAGAAAAGTAAGCCCAATTATAGAATTAAATTCCATCAGATTGGCCTTTGGCCTTGGCTATGAGGTATTTTTTCATCACTGATGGAACTAGGAAGCCCCAGACTACTGTTGGTAGTATCATGCCTGCACAGTGGCTCTAGGCTGTATAAGAAAGGTATTTGAGAAAGCCAGTGTAAAGAAGTCAGAATTTAGCATTCCTTTCTTCCTGGCCTCCATTTCTGTTTCTACCTCAAGAATTTCCTATATTGAACTCATACCTTGGCTATCTCTTGATGTATTTTAGCCTCTCTCTCTCCTTTCCTCCCTCCTTCCCTCCTTCCCTCTCTCTCCCTCTCCCTCCCTCTTCTTCCCTCTCCCTCCCTCTCCATCTCTCTCCTCTCTCTCTCTCTCTCTCTCTCTCTCTCTCTCTCTCACACACACACACACACACACACACACACACAAACACACACAAAACAATTTCATAGTATCTATCCAAGCAAGAGAAAGCTAACAAGATCATACAACATTGAGAAAAGTTTATTGGGCAAAAACATAAGATGGTTTCTAGTTTCAAACTCCAGACATCTTAATCTTCTGTTGTTGTTTGAATTGATATAGAAAGAAGTGAACATCTATTGGGGAGATGTTAAATGACAAATGTTAGATAAAATAAATGGATACAATTCTAATGGCTCTTTCTCCTATTACCAGTCTGTCTATATTAGGTTCACACAAACAACTTCCTGAAGGACACATTTATTTACTTTTTTTCCTTAACTATTATACTTACTTCAAACTGAATATAATTACTCATGATATCTTAGATAAGTAATAATAAATATGTCTCTGATAATGAATAGTGCTAAATTGTTACAAGCAATGTTACATAAATGAGAGTATGACAGGAAGTTTTAGTTATTTACCTGAAGATATGCTTTAACATTTGTTTATTTCACTGTATGTTATGTAATGAAGTTCAACTACCCGTTGTAACTCATTAATATGGTATCAATACATTTTCCTCATCTATATTTTATAATTTTGGATCTACCAACTGACTCTAACATGTGCTATCATAAATAATGCTAAGAAAAACATGTTTTTCTTCAGCTCTCTTCCTCACTAGGTATGCAAGTTTCTCTACACAGGGGCCCAGAAGTTGTTCCATCTGAAGTTCTGTTTAATTATCCTCTACCAAGTTACTTTTTAGTACATGGAATGGTCTATAATACAATAAACAATGTCTAAGTTTCTCTAGTCCCTTTTTCTGGACCACATTGAGATTAAGCCAAATTTAATGTTTGGCAATATCATAGGCAATGATTTATGAACCCAAAATTTTATTTTTTTTCTCATTATGAAAGTTTGAAAATGAAATTATTTCTGAGATCTGGAGTTTGTAGCAAAGCACGACCTGTTCACTTGAACCTAGAACTGTAATGTTAGTGATATCTCTCTGTCAAGCCTGAAGACACCAAGGTAAGAATAATTAGAAGGGTTTAAACAGGTTGCCAAATTCCACCACGTGTCCTCATCCTGAAAATTGATATGGAACCCAGAAATCTTCAATCACTGACAGTAACTTCCAGGAACAGCCTGCAAGTGGATTACCCCATAAAAAGACTGCACACCATTACAGAGTATCACAGGTCTTGTGGGTAAACATCATTCCAAGTAAATAACAAATGCTCTGAACAAATACAGTTTGCTCTTTCCTGTGAAACAGTAGAAAGTTGCATGATGGGTGACAAGACTCTGTGTACATAGAACTGAGACAATAACCAACCAGTTCTCTTTGTCTACCCAGCATAAAAATATGGACTATTTGTACTCTTTCTTATGTAATCTTAAGAGTACACTTCAGTGTCTTCAAAGACATTGCTGGGATGGTTCATCTCCCTTATTTTCTCACGGTAACTAAATTGATTAAATTCCTTTCCAGAGTTTCACAATTACTTTCTATTTCATTTCTGGGTTGAATGGACAGTTCTCATTTGCTGGGACTCCATGCCGTCAAGTACCATATATCCTGGTGCTCTAATAGCATCTTTATGTGTTTTTTAATAATCTAGAGTTCATTTTGTGACCATGTACTTTTATACAATTCCATTTTCTCCTGAGTGACCTCTATTTCTTGTTATTGATTTTAAAGAGATACTTGCGTAACTGAAGTGTTAAAATTCTATCAGTCTTATAAAGGGAAATAGCATCCTCCCAACAGCACCTGTTAATTTTGTTCATTACTCGATATTTAGTATAGTCATTTTTTTCTTACCTTTTACTCAGAACCATCTTTTAGCTCATTCTTTTGCATTTTATATCTTATCTATAAAGGCTTTTTCCATCCATAACATCTAAAAGTATTTTCCATTTTCTTTTGTTAGTCTCATATGCTTAACGTCTATATTTAGGAACAAACTCATTTTTACTCCATTTTCAGCATGATTAAGGAGTTAATCCAGGCTTCTTTTACTCAACAATTGTGGGTCAATTTTCCTAATAACTCCAACTAAAAATAAGTTATTTCCCCATTGATATTTGTGATTCCCTCCCCCGTATATAAATGTCCTATCTAGGGATTTTTTTCAGTGTCTGAGAGAAATATTTCACTTTTTCAGTCTTTTCAGACCTGGAGTGTAATCTTGTGCCTGTCTTTCTACTGTAGTTCAGTAGAAAAGCATTTTCTAGAATGTGATAAGCCCTGGTCTTGACCAAACAGTAATTCTGAGCATCACATAAGAGAAAGGCTGAGGAAAAGGAGGAAGCAGGGTGAAAAGAATTCTCTCTTTCTCTCTCTCTCTCTCTCTCTCTCTCTCTCTCTCTCTCTCTCTCTCTCTCTCTCTCTCTCCTTCTGTGTGTGTGTATGTGTGTGTGTGTTTTATCATTTCTGTGTGTATGTTTGCATGTTGTGCAAATCATTATATCACAATTTTTCTTGACATTTCATTTGATTCAAAGATTTATATTGAATAAATAACATTTTTAAAATGTAAATTGCCATTTTAGCTTGGTATAGCTTTTCGCTTATCCAGTTATCTGAGAAAAATTGCACCATTTCAATACTCTCTGCAAGTTTTGAAATACAATCTCATTCACACTAAGAATAATATACTTTTACTTTTCAATGGGTATAAATATTTACAAGGCAGTTTGATGCTATGTCAGTTGAGCAAAAGAGCATGAGTAAGTTACCATCTATGTCCTATGACTTTTCAAGCTATGTGATTCTGACCTTGTTTATTGCGTGGGATTTATCCCTGTGGAATGAAAAGTATCAACTAAACACAGAAACAAAAACCCACAAAGGGGCCAGCTGTGCATCTCCCAGGCATATGTTCAAAGAACCTATCATCTTACTGCAAAGTTATTTGTACATGTTCCTCACTGTTCTATTTACATTAGCAAAGAAATAGAATTATCCTAGATATTTATCAGATGATAGTGGATAATGAAAATATGGTACTAAACAAAATGTAATAAGCTGTTCAGAAAGAGGAAATTATGAAATTAAATGTGAAACATATGGAACTGGCAAAAAAACATACAGATGAAGATAAGTTAGGCCTAGAGAGATGAGTACCATGTGGTCTTTCTAACATGGGAATCATAGCTTCCCGTCTTTAGTTTTCTGTGTTTTGCTTAGAATGTCTGTAAAAACTAGGTGTCTGATTTCAGGTTTCTATTGAGTTATAAAACACCACCACCCAATGCAACCAGGGGAGGGAGAGGATTTAATTCAACTTACTGTTTCAAATCACAGCTTTAAAGAAGTCAGGGAAGGAACTCGAGTTCCAGAAGGCAGGGCCTGAAGCTAAATCCATGAAGGAGTACAGTGTACTGGCTTGCTCCTAATGGTTCCAAAAGCCTGCTTTCTTGTAGGAACCAGGGCCACCAACATTTTTACAGAACTGCCCACCGTAGTACGGGTGCTCCCATATCAATCATTAATGCAAAAAGTTTTTCCCAGGATTGCCCAAAGACCAATATGTTGAGGGCATTTTTTAATTAAGGTTTTGTCTTCCTAAATGACTCTAGCTTGTGTCAACTTTATGAAACACTTGGCCACACAATTGAACAGTTAGTTGTCAATTTGTCACACAAACATGCCACTATTCAATCACACTCTTTCCTATAACATTTGTCTCCAAAAAGTTAATATTAATGTCATAATATGAAACATTTCAACTTTTAAAAGTCTGATAGTCTTCAAAATTTCAACACTTTAAAAGCTCAGTCTTTTTCAAACATCTGAAGTCTCTTTCAAGGTCCAAATGTTCTCTAAAATTCCAAATTCTCTCAGAAATATCTCTAAGATATCCAACATTTCTCTAAATTATCTACTGTCACTAAAAAGATTGAAAACTTTCATCTGTGGGTTCCAGTAAAATCAATGTAAGGTGCATATTTTCTTACTCCAACAGGCACTAACCACTCAGGACAAATAAAATCACTGCAACATAAAATGTCCATTGCCCACTTACCGAAGAATTTCATGAATTCATTGTTTTTAATAGCTGAATAGTACTCCACTGTGTATATATACCACATTTTATGTATCCATTCCTCCACTGTGGGATGTCTGTGTTCTTTCCTGCTTCTGGCTATTATAAATAGGGCTGCTATGACCCAATCACAAAAGAACACACATTGTATGCACTCACTGATAAGTGGATATTAGTCCAGAAACTCGAAATACCAAAGAAACAATTGACATATCAAATGATGTCCAAGAAGAAGGAAGGAGAGGCCCCTGGTCCTGGAAAGGCTCAATTCAGCAGTGTAGGGGAATACCAGGACAGGGAAGTTGGAAGGGGTTGATTGGGGAACAGGAGGGAGGGAAGAGGGCTTATGGAACTTTCAGGGAGGGTGGATCCAGGAAAGGGAGAATCATTAGAAATGTAAATAAAGAATGTGTCTAATATTTTTTTTAAATGTCCATTGCTTGATGTTTGAGATCTTGAGCTTCTGGGGTCCAAGGGACCTTGGGTATTCCATTTAGCCATCTCTTCTCTGCAGCACACAGTGTGTCTCCTAGACTAAGGCCTGCATAACTCCACATCTGCTGCTATCATTGGCAAACTTTCCCTAGGGGTAGTATCTCCAAATTGGGAGAGGTATCTCCACTCAAATTTGGGATGCATCTTCATCAATAACTTCTCCTATGCTCACCTCAGGGACTCTGATCCACTCACAGAGGCAAATCTCAGTTTCTCTTTTTGGTCTATTCATGTCTTCTCATACAAAATCAGATGGAAGATTCTTAGACTTTAACAAGTTCAGTTGCCAACAGGAGATGGAGTGATAACTAGCTCTGGAACACAGGTCCTATGTGCTGACCCTAAGAAAACATGTTCCAATTAATTTTGCTTCAATGGTGTATGTCACTTCTTAATCACAGCTCGGCATTATTGGCTGGCTCACCAAAACAAAGATTTTACCTTAGTGCTTCTTAATCAAATTATCACACAAACTGCCCTGCTTGAATCTTTGAAGATTATCAAACTTCCCTGTGAAACTTCACAAGCCAGGGCTCCATCATATGCATTTCTTTCAACACTTTCATCTTCCAAATTCTGACAGAACAGCCCACTGAGCTCTGAGCAGTCAATACCTGTGCTAGCTTCTTTTATGTCAACCTGGCATAAGCCGTAGTCATCTGAGAGGATGGAATCTATTAAATTAATTTATAAATTAGGCTGTACATAAGCCATCAGAGCATTTTCTTAGTGATTGCTGAGGATGGAAAAAAGCCATTATGGATGGTGCCACTCCTGGGTGTTGGAGGTCCTGGATTATGCAAGAAAGTAGAATGAGCAATCCAATAATCAACAACCCTCTGCAAATTCTGCATCAGCTCCTGCTTCTTTTTCTACATCCTATTTGAATTTTATTTCATAAAATAACATTCTCATAATTTTATTTAATGATTGATGATCTATGGATATGGATATATGAGACAAACACTTTTCTCCCTAACATTCTTTGCTATGATGTTTCATCATTGCAATATTAACCTTAAAACTATGTCTTTTCCAGTCCACAGTCCAAATTTTACTAATCTACCCCAAAATAAATGGTCCAATCTGTCATAGCTATACCTCAGCATTTGTACCAATTTCTGTCTTAGATTTTTTTTTTATTCCTGTTTCTACTGCTACGATAAAACACTATGACTCAAAGCAACTTGGGGAAGAGTTAGGACAGTTTATAGTTCCAAATAACAGTCAATCACTTAATGAATTCAGAGCTAGAAATCAAACAAGGAAGAAAACTAGAGATAGAAACACAATCAGAAGTCACAAAGAAGTGATGCTTACTGAATTGTTCCTCATATACTGGCTTGGTCCTCATAGCTTACTTAGCTTTCTTTTCTGTAACACCCAGGACAACCAGCCCAGAGATGGCACTACCCACAGAGATCTGGTTTTTCCTGTAACTATCATTAATCCAGAGAAACAGTCTACTGGATAGCCCATAGACAGACCTGTAAGAGCATTTTCTCATTAAGATTCTCTATTTCTAAATGACTCTAGCTTGCATCACATTGAAAAAAAACAAAAAACAAAACAATAACAAACAGAGTAGAAACTAGAAGTGGAACATTGAGGTGGTGATACATGACAAGATGGGAGTTAGTAGAAAATATGATTTTTTGTTTGTTTGTTTGTTTGTTTTTGAAAAGGAGGAAGCAGAGAGGAAGAATAATAGAAGTAGAAATGTTTAAACATGAAGGGAACATGGGTTCTGAGAATCTAGGAGTTAAGATGAAGTCTTAACTTAAATGAAGCATGTATAAAACTGCCGTGTGGAAGCATACGACAATGCGATATAATTTAAAAGTATGTTCTACAACACAGTAAGGGAAGAGACCTAGCATGTGAGTTGTTAGTAAAAGAGACTCAAAAGTCTTCCAAACAGCACAGACTCTAGTTCTTCCTGACCCACCAGAAGTAGGCAATACCCCTCTGCTGAAGGCACTACATACCTTTAAAGCATGGGGGAAACAACCTGGAACTGAGCTAAGATAGTATTCACATCATTTATCTATTGCTCCAACTAACACAGTTGCAAGCTTTCTAATTTGTTTACTTTTTGTTTTGGGTTTAATATTTTTTCATGTTATTATAAGTATTTTTTATTTACCTTTGTGTATGTTTTTTTAAATGTTATTTGATAACTCTATTAGTTATCAATATGAACTTGCCAGCCTATGATAATGGAGTCAGAGTCATATGAATTTTTAAATGAGCTTTAGCATAATTACCAGGCAGATTACCTCTAATCTATATGCTAGACTGTTAATTCCCCAGCTATGCTTTCCACATACTTGGTATTTGAGTCTTGCCTGGGTTATTTCTGCTCCATCAGTCCTACCTCAAGAACTATTTCATTTGGTCATGTACTGCTGATTTAAAGGAGATCTCCTGTTTTTTCTGTCTTCCTTTTCCCTTTTCCTTCTTCTTCTCTCTCCAAAACACCTCATTTGTCATTTCTTCTACATTCTTAATTGTAGACAAAAGCAATTGTTGATGTTTAAACTTTCTTGATTTGACTAATTCATCAGAAAGCTAAGGTTTTTCTTTTATCACATAAACATATACACACACATATGTAGGTATATTCATTAAAATGTTTTTGGTTTATATTATAGTTTCCACCATTTTTCCATAGTTAATATAATAACATATTTATACACTACATTCTTAAACATATTATTTAATATTCCACTTGAGCAATTAGAATTCTACTAATTTTATCTTTGGCCAAATACTAGTATTTAAAAGTACTGTAAATTTCCAGATAATTTCTATTATTTTAGATGTTTACTACGAATAATATCTGACATTGTTACATTTTTCCATGGCAATGACCAAATCAGAATGATAATAAGGATGGTAACTTATTTATCATTTGTGGGTTAATTTATAATATTTTTATATGTACATGTATACAAACACACAAAAGCTCATACCAGATGTATTACACATTTAAAATTTACACTACTTAAGAGTATAGATATGTGTGAAGTCATCTTAAAAATTTGTAAACATTTAATTTTATGAACCTGAGTTTTCTTTCCATTTTAGGCCAGTAATGTTTGATTCATGCATTTTTTCTATTATTTTAGTTCCTATAAATATTTTGAAGCTATATAGTGAAGTACATGTATGTTCATGCTTATATATATGCTAATATATCTGTATCACATCCAAGTTTTATAAGAATAAACAGAAGAAGGACTTTATGAATGATCTTTACTTTTCCTACTTTCTAGCATTTATATGACTCTTAAATCAAGAAATAGAGAATCATACAGTATAAGGAAATGAAAGTGTATATGTCTTGCTAGTTGAACATATTCTATCAACAGAAAATTTGGAAACACTCCAGTGCTGGAGTGCCTTATGGCTTACAAGGGGGTAAAACAATGCTGAATGGGTGTGAGGTAGAAAAAATAACAGATGCATTGTATCATTTCTTCCACATCCTCTTGAGGAATGTTTCCTTATTAAAAATTAAGGAAAGGCAATTAAGGAGATGGCTCAGTCAATAAGAAGCACTTTGAGTCCAGAGCACACAGGTGAAAGGCCCTATGACCTCAGTGCAGGCAAGATCTATATGAGAAGATACTTGTAGTTCCCTGGTCAGAAAGCTAGCCAAACCATGGGGCTACAGTTTCAGCAGGAGACGGAAGTGAATAAGAACTATACCATATGCTGACCTCTGCTCTCATTGTGTGGCATGTTTCTCAGAATAGAAACTTTCTCTCCAAACTGAACCATTTTTGCAGAAGTCTCACAAGCTTGTGATCTCTCTGCGAGATCAAAACTTTGGTGATTCTTAAGGGACCCTTCCAATGACAAGAAAAGGAATAAAGAGTTATAGGTACTAAGACTCTGACTGGCCAAATTATGGAAAGAAAAATGTTCAGTGTAGGCATCAACCTCGCTTTTTTGGAATTTCGGGTGATGTGCATGGTTTGCAGTTTTCTCTGTTCCTTGTGAGTCACCCCTCATTTATACCCGTTAGTAAGCCCAAGGAAAATCTGATTGCTTCAGCATACTAGACAGCGGTGCAATGATTACTTTGGTCTATAAAGGGTTCACTATCTGAGGTAAATAGACATGTGTGTTGTACCTCCCCAGAAAAATTCTGCTATACAACATTTGGTACTGAACATGGGCCAGACAGATCAAAAAATTGAAGAGGCAAGATGGATTGAGAGATTCTAGCTAACTGTACCAAGATAGGCAAACTTGGATAGCCTGAGGGTAAAACATCGCATGGGAAATCCTTAAGTGGCCTCCTTTTCCTGAGTGGTATCGGAGAGTGGGCCTTTTTTCGCTGTCTGCCACTGCATGGCTGTTAGCACATGTAAAGGTTGTATGCTCTGTCAGGAAAATAAATCTTAATAGGGACTCTTGAAGAAAGAGGATGACTTGTTCTATGCATAATGGTATGCCATGTCTAATTAATGAATAGAGTTTGGTGCATAATTATAGGTGTAGTAAAAAAATTAAAGGTATAAAGATTTAAAACAAATGCCATTATGTTCAAAAGTAATATGAGAATGTCAACAGGTTGTCAAAGTAGTTGTGTGGCCACAGATAGATATATGTGAATATGTGAATGAGTAAGTGTGTGTGTGTGTGTGTGTGTGTGTGTGTGTGTGTGTGTGTGCATTTATTAGCCTGATATGATGACTTGGTGGGAAATGGCTTGTGTAAGGCAGAAGGAAAAGACATTTGGAATTGCTGTTTTTAGCAGTTCTCAGTGTGCAAGGAAATAAAGTACAAGTTAAATTCATGCTAAAGAGCCTTTCCTGTGATCCAAACACTTGGAACACATGGAGAGGCAAATTGAAAATTTTTGAAGGTGATGTTTAATGTCCTTTCACTGGAGCAGCAATGCTGTTCATTCAAGAGCTGTGGAATTGGTCAGAGACTCCAGGATGGAGATGGATTGTCAATGGTTTAGTGAGTAGTGCATTATCTTAGGAGATCACCAGACGTGAGCTGCCTATAAGCTATGGAGACTGCTCCTGGTTGTTTGAGTCCTCACCTATGATGAGGTGGTTTTTCTGCTGATATAGCCGCTTTGTAGTTGCCTGCTCTTTTAGAGTAAAACCTCACCTCTACTCTGTTAGTAACACCAGACAAACTCACTGGTTTTTTTGGTCTATTATGAAGTCTCTTTCTGGAGTAAGAAACATGTGTGTGTTGTGTCTCCACACTAAAAGTCTGTCACACAACAGACCTCTACAGAAGTGAATACACATAGATCTATTCCTTTCCACATGCACACACACAAATACACACATACATACATGCACACACAAACACATACAAACAGATGTACACATACACATGAACATACATGGACATGGACAAGTTAGGGAAGTAAGATTCAAGGAAGAGAGTGTATTATTTTCATATCACAAAGTCAGTAGAGGTTTAAACTAATAGAGAAACTTAAGTCTCTGATTCTAAAGTTCAGGCTTTGTAATAAAAGGAAAGTATTCTTTTCTATTTCTGTAGACAAGAAAATTTGAAGATGAAGGAATCACTTTAACTCTATATTCTGTAGAATTTGGAACTCAAAAATAAAGATACTGGTACATGGGTTTTGTTCTTTGTCCTACAGTTGGAACATTTATCTTTGAACAAATAAACACTTGGGAGATAGTAATGCCTTTAAAGAGAGCCACCAGTGACCATGAGCCTAACAGCATAGTGAATGTCTATCAAGCCTTTACTAAAAATAAAAATATAAAGCTGCAGAAGAGAAATTCAAATTGTTAGAGTTAATTGCAGGATTAAATTGCTATTTGTCAATGGCAGTATCATTTGTATTATAAATTACAGGACTGTAGCCTTCAGGCATATTTTATCAATATGTTTCCAATGATTTAATAACAATATTTCTCAAAAATACTCTAAGCCACTTTTCCTTCTTTTTTAAATGAACGTGTTCCGAGGGTTTTCATCAGCGTGTTAGCCAGCTCTGCAAAATTTCTAGTAAATAAATTATCACCAGGAGGCTCAAAATCCATTACCATAAAAAAAGCCATTTTTTCCTCCCTAATCGATTGCCCACTGTGCGACTGCTAATGGGACCATACACACATGTTGTGCAGAGGGAATTCATTTTCAGGTTTTCTCTCCTTCTAGAATTTATTTTACAAAGAATTTCTCACTAAACTCATAAATTAGTCAATGCATAAAATGAACACTTCAGCTTCCAGCAGGTGAAGCATTAAGGCTGTGCACCTCGGCTACTTTCCAAGCTGGTGTCCAAAGAATAGAAGGTTGGTTTGCAGTGGGTGTTCTTCAAAGACAGGAACACCACTCAAGGAGAGGCAGCAACTCTCTCAGCTCACCGTGGCACAGTACATTTTTCAATCTTGCCTCAGTAGCTTATGGATCCACGGGGGTATATCTGTGGATGGGTATTACATACAGTAAGTGTGCTGAATCATACATAGAAATCTTACAATGACCTTGAGTAACTGGGACAATGTCACCACATCTTCACTGTGGATCTTTGACTACAATTTCAGTCTGAAGTTTCAATGATATAAATCAACTTGACAACATTGGATCAGCCTATTATATGTTCATAACCTGCTGGCCTTATCAGCCTTGCGTAGACACAGCACAACCAATACTTTACAGAGTAGAAAATGAAGGAAGTGATAGGGAAAAGGCTCAGCCATCTATATTGTATCCCATTTAATAGTCATTCGACTTAAATTATTATTTGGAAACTTTCTTTTAGCCTCCCAAGTTGCTTTCTCTCTATAACTTAGAAGTTTGAAATTAGAAAGTGATTCACTCTCTGTCCACTCTAGCACATCAGTGAGACAAAGTTTGATTTGTTTTCCCTTTTTTCTTCCTTCCTCATCTCCCAGTCCTTCCCTCTCCCTTTTCCTCCCACCATTTATCCCTCCTTCCCTTCTTTTCAGAATAGGAATATCTTCCTTGGATATCAACCAGCTCTAGCATATAAAGACTCAGGCATCTTCTATTGAAGCTAGACTGGGCAGCTCAGTTAGGGGAAGGGATCCAAAGGCAGGCAGCAGAGTCAGCGATAACACCCGTTCCTGCTTTAGAAGTCCTATATGAAGACAAAGCTACACAAATGGTACATATGTGCAGAGGGTCTAGGTCTGTCTCATGCATGCACCTCAACCCCTTTGGTATTTTGTAAGTAAACTTACTTACTTTTTAGAAAGAACTGAATATTAACATAGCCAGAACAACCTAAAAAAAGATGCCTGAAAGTATTAGGATGAAATAAATGAGCTACATCATGGTCAGAGAAAGGATAAGAGAGCAATAAATGTGGTGTGTGTGTGTGTGTGTGTGTGTGTGTGAGAGAGAGAGAGAGAGAGAGAGAGAGAGAGAGAGAGAGAGAGAGAGAGAAGGAGGGAAGGAGAGTCTACCTGTCAACAGATGTAACAGTTCACTGAAGATGTAATTATAATTGTCTTATACTGACCCATATTTTTTCATTCTCTCCTTAGGTAAGTTGCTGTGCCTAATTTAATTAACCTGTTATTCTGGAAGTGTCATGAATATGAGGCAAGTAAACACAACATTGTGGGTTCTTTCCTTTCAGTGTTTGAATGACTGTACTTCTGATGTTTTATCTAGTGCTCCATGATTTATGAGTGTGTAGGCTTGGTGAAACCTCAGCATGGTCACTAGAAGACTGCTGAACCAGGAAAACATTTGTCTAAATGTTTGGCTTATTGTCATGATTGTATACTTCTTTTTGTTTCTTCTTTTATTGAAAATAGATTTTCTTCTCATACAATATATCATGATTACCATTTTCCTTCCCTGTATCTTCCCAGTTCATTCCTTTTTCTCTTCCCATCTGGATCCATTCTTTCATTATTAGAAAAGAACAGGCTTCTTAGTCATAACAATAATACATCGCAACATAAACTATAATACGGTAAAATGAAGACCATGACATCAAAGTTAGTAGTTGGTGCAAGTTAATTGAAAACAGAATTCTAACACTTTCGCTATCACCTAGACATGTAAAACACTGTAGTTGGCTCAAAAGATATAATATGCTATTTCTTGCAGAGGATATTATTTTGTCATTGAAATTTTCATCAGATTAGTAACATAGTAATTTTTTCATAAGTGCTGTAGATTATAATCTGGCACAAATGTGAGTGTCACACTTTAGAACATTTTGTTTGACTTTTCTTTCATGTAACTCCCTGCTTAAGGAAATATCATTTGAAGTTAGAGCAGAGAAAGATACATCTACTTAGCTAAAAGAAACAAAACTGTGTCAAATTTGAAAATACCATCAAAATTGCAAGCTATTGAATGATAAAGATTTATAATTCTAATTTTTGTTTTCCAAGTGGAAGATTCCACATTACTATTATATAATACCTCACCCAACAAAAACATTCAATAAAGTTTTGTAAGAACCCTAAAATATCTTCCCTGTGTGTGTGTGTGTGTGTGTGTGTGTGTGTGTGTGATTATATAGAACAGATGTGATCTAAGTAAAAATTTAAATGATGTTAACTGGACATTTTCTATGACGCTTAAATAATGGACCCCATATAAAAGAAACAGAAATGGAAATTACTGAGTTTTGAAAATACCCACAGATCCCAAAGAGTTTGTCTGAATAGCTATAGTAGTATTTATGATATTAAAGCTTTGGTCTTAATTACAAACATTAATTTTCGTTAGTAACATTGCTATAGCAACTTCATAGCTAAAGGGTCTAGGCAAGTCCCAAATTATTTATCTTGGAATGTTTTTCCTCAGTTATTAACTTGTTGCATTATTGAAAGTTAAGGATATTTTACATGCTAACAGACTTTTCATCAGCTACATATATTTTCTTTAAGAGTGTTTAAATTATTCAAGATGGTGAATTTCACCAGGCTTTGATTTTTCACTTCTTTGTTTCCCAATTCTATCTTACATTTATGTTAGAGTCTCACATCATACAAAAACAAATTTAAAGAATATATTTTTCATTGATATTTGAGAAAAAGTATTATGATTGAATTGGGAGCTCTAATACAGTTGCCTGTCTTGTGAATATTTATAACTCAGTCTTAATAATATATTACCATATTTTTGCATCTAATTTCATAAGCAAATGCAAACTTCTAGAACAATTTAGTCTTGAGTGTTATTTAGAGCCATGAATTTTAGATAACTTAAATACAAGATGTCTCAAAATAAGAATGGAGTGTGTTTCTGTCTATGCATAGCATGCACAAGTATAACCATGTATGCATACATTGAAGACAGACTAATAAAGTGATCAATGCTGAATATTATTTCTAGTTATCTTAAGCAACAAAATATGACTATCATTTCTCTTTATACAGTTATATGGCATTATACATTGAAGAGTCATTTTTGTTTCATATCATCATTTTTATCATGAATAGCTAATACAGCACTTATGTAATTATAATGTCCTTATTATTAGGATCTATGCTAAATGGAATAGATAGAAGAAGGAAATACCCTTAGTACTGTTGTATAGATAGGCCAGGCTATCTGCAGAGCACAGAGCACAATAGGCAATACATATATACCTATAAGCAAAGTACAAGTAAAATAGGGTGGGATACTTAAATAGAAATGTGAAAAACTATTAAAATATTAGCAGTAAGATAATATTGAATAAGAAAAACTAATTTTACAGAGATAGCTGAAATTCACTCTGGACAGACAACTTCATGAGCAAAACATGAAAGCAGAAAAGACCCATTAGAGAAACCCAAATACTTATAAAAGAATTCCTGAGATATTTAACAGTCTATAATGCTATTAGATTAAGTAATAGTTTTCAGTCTTAATCCATTTAATTTTAATGTTTTTCAGAAATATGTTTTCATCATCTTTGCCCTTCCCTAACTCCTTCCCAATTTTCCCCAACTCTTAGCCACCAACATTAAGTTATTTTCTCAAAAAAAAATTAAATACTACAACAAAACCAAACAAAGGTCCTCCCCCTAACATTCAAAATAGAGTCTGATTTGTGTTAATCAACTACTCCTGGGCCTGAACCTACTCTTGGATGTGATTGTTATGCCTAGTGGCACTCCTTGGAAAAAATTATTTTCTCTTTCCCAGAAGGTATGCATTGCAAATAGCTTTTTGGTTATGTGTAGGAAACTAATTGTTAAATGTGAGCTGTTAAATGCTTATGAATAGTGTGCTGTTACACTAGGAAAAAATAGTGTGTGGTAGATTTATAAAAATCTCAAGAACATATATTAAAAATATTAGATTTGATTTTATTTTTTGTGTCCATTACTGTACATGCAAATGTTAGATTCCAAAATAGTGTACCAAAAACAAACAATCAAACAAATAAACAAAAACCCCAAAGAATTATATATTACTGAGTCCCTAAATAGATTGTAGACCAGCATGTGAGGGTGTAAATTCGGAGTTTATGAGAACAAGGTACCTCAGTTTGTTCTTTACTTAGGCATTTTGTGTTTTATATGGAATTCAGGACATTAGGCTTGGCAAGTGCCTTATCTTGCTGAAATATTTCACTAGCTAATAAAGTTCTTAATACAAAACTTACCTCAAGTAAATATTGTCTCTTTGCCTGGAGACTTTTTTCTAGTCTTGATTTATTATTCTGCCAAGTCACAACTGACCAAGTCC
This sequence comes from Apodemus sylvaticus, assembly GCF_947179515.1. Classification (NCBI taxonomy): domain Eukaryota; kingdom Metazoa; phylum Chordata; class Mammalia; order Rodentia; family Muridae; genus Apodemus; species Apodemus sylvaticus. The sequence continues at coordinate 59,007,073 of NC_067486.1, read as the reverse complement.
TCTCCCTCCCCTCAAATTTTACCATGCACCTTCCAAGAAAATACCTAGGGCTTAAAATTATATAATATCTTGCATAATACTCTTGGTGAATAGAAAATTGAGTCCTAGAAAGATGGCCCAGAAGTTAAGAGTGCTTGCTGCCTAATTGTGAAGGCTGCAACTCAGACCCTAGTAGCCACATAACAAGCCACATGCCCTACAAATGCATGAAACTCTAGCTCTAAGGACTCTATTGCCCTCTTCTGGCTTCCATATGCACACACACACACACACACACACACACATACACACACACACACACATACACACACACACACACACACAGAAACACACACCTACAAGTCTTTAAAAATTATTTATTCTTATTTTACATGTATGAATACCTTGCCTACATGTATGTATGTGTGCATATCGTATGCATGCCTGGTCCTGTGGAGACAAGAAGAGGACATCAGATCCTCTGGAACTGGAATTACAGGTGGTTATGAGTCACCCTGTCAGTTCTAGAAACTGAACTCACATCTTTTCAAGAGTAGTATAGGTTCTTAATATCTGTATCATCTCTTTAGCCTCAAATAAAATTTTATTTTCAAAAAAGGACAAAAACTGGGCAACATGGTAGCACTAGACATGAATTACTTTCTAGATCTTGGGATACCCACTTCACCCCTGGATAATACATCCTGCATGAGAGATGCTACTTCATGATCAACTATGCAACAGCAATTGTTGTTTGTACTTGTGGTCGGACATCTTTCACTATTGCCTGCTTGATTGCTAGATTTCCTCCGCTATGTGATAGAACACAGGAAGTTCTCTAGAGTCATATCCTTCAATCTAGGTACTACACTCATGGAAAGCATAGGTATAGTACCTCGTGGCCCAGGAAACCTCAAAATTACACTTAGATATCAAATGTCCTACCATGAAAATGGCTTCGGGGTTCAGATTTTTACACAGTCAGAATACAACAGAACATGTTTCTTCCAGACTCAATGCACTGCACTCCACTGTTAAATCATGGATTTAGCCACCACCTACTGATATTGATATAATATTACTGACAAATCCCTGGTCTGTATCTGAGTGATTTGACAGTGGACTCTATGGGTTGTTTATGATTATCTTATTTGCCTATATGTATGCATACTGAATTCAAATCTGGTGCCTCTGAAGGCAAGAAGGCATCAGATCTCTGGGACAAGATCTGATATTGTCTATCAGAGACTGGACAATACTAAGCAGTTTTGGCCTATGAACATATTGATACACTATGCAAACAGTCATATCTAAAGAGTCTAGCTCAAAATGGTACCCAGGTTTCTGTGCTGGAACAGCTGTCTTCCAATGAACATCATGTAAAGTGAAACCCTTCCCAGAATGAAAGTATTATAGTTCCCTGGGTGTGACGAATTGGGTCCTGGGAACATCCCTAATCTCCACAAATGTGCCAACATGAGGAAGAGAGAAATTGAAGTGACATCCATGATTATTGCTTTAATAAAGAAAATATGTCCAAACTCACTGAGTGAGAATTAGAGGGAGCCATCCAAGAGAACAGAAGCAGAACAACCAAATATTGATGGATTAAGAGAAGCCTTTCAGGCAGCAGACTATTATCTTAAGTCTGTTAATGGGGTGAGGCTCCAGCTCCTGATGCAGCAATACTTGATTTTGTTGAAGCTCTTTATCCTCAACTACAGAATTAGAAAATAAAAATTGAATAGTAGCCAATCCATGTACTCCAAAAGGACCACAAATCCATATAGAATTCTAAACTCTCTTTGGGTCAAACAAAGGATTCAGGATTTGGAAACTGAAACTGTCAAACAATTTTCTTGCTTTCAAAACTCAGGGAGACCGAGAAACCTAAACTCTAGACATAACTTGGTCCCTGCTACTTCTGTATTTTAATGCTAATGGATTAAAAAAAACTGCATTTGCTTTGAGACATTAGCAGGTTACTGCCAAGTATTAAATACAGTTTAATAAGAGTAATTTCTTAGAAAAAGTTGAAAATGACTTTCATGTCACTGCTTTAAAAATCACTATATATGTACACTTTAGTATACACTAATGCTCGCTGTTGTAAAAGAAAAGGGGAGTTGGAGAAGTGTGTGTGTGTGTGTGTGTGTGTGTGTGTGTGTGTGTGTGTTGGGGCCTACATGTGTGTGTACATCTGTGTATTCTTTGCAGATCACAACTCAATGTCAGTGTCTTTCTCCATAGCTCTCCCTCTTGTTTGAGACAGTTTCTCATAGAGCCTGGACCTCATCAATTGAGCCCACCTAGCCTTTCAGTGAGTCTCAGAAATTCCTACTTCTCTGCCTCCTTTCCCCTGAGATTGCAAGCATATGCTATAGAGCCTCACTTTTACATGGGTGCTGCTCTTGATCCCGAGTTCTTAAGCTTGTATGAAAACCATTTTTTTTATGGAGAACCCCAACAAAGTTTGATATTTCTCAACCTAATGCAAAAATGCATTTCTCTGTTCAGTATTTTATTCTTAGCCAATGTGCTATATCTTTGTTTTTTCTGTAAATAATTTTGCTAAAGGAATCAAACTTACCTTCTATCAACTTCTGTTTTCTCTAATTTACACTTATATTGTCATGGCTAACAAACAGTCTTTCTCAATTTCTTTAGCATTTCATTCTGCAATGATAACCTAAGTGTCTATTTGGTGATGATAGGTATTGCTGTTTTCATTTGTTTCAAATGCTATTTTATTGGCAAGTATTGCAGCTCAATGACCCAAATCTCAACAGTACTCTTTGATGAGATGTAGCAGATATTTAAATGATAAGGAAAGCTGAATAGCCCATGACTCAATGAAGAAACACATTGGCATGCATCTTTTTCCATAAAGTCAACAAGAAGAAACAAAACTTTTAACTGGAAGGTTTTCCATATTATTCTGTAGTCTAGCGCATAATATCAGGAACATATTTAAAAATACAATTCAATTAGGATTGTATTTTTACATCCTAATTATTAAATAAATAATTGTATTAGAACTGATATTTTACTGAGTGGCATAATAATTAATCTTTAGATTACAATAGAAATCATTTAACATATACAAAGGGATATAGCCACATCCATTCACAGTTCATGGCATACATATCAAATGCTGAGACAGAGGAATGGACACAGAATAGTTTTCTTTTAATGAAGTGTAATCACCTTTTTTATTTTGGAGTGCAAAGGAAGAATGTTCTTGAATCACTTTCAAATTGAACTCTTTAAGAGAATTCAACAGTAAATGTGAGAAATCTAATAATAAAATATTGTGTGGAAACAAGCATATTTATTGTTCATTGATTGATGTTAGTGTTGATGTGGATGAGATTGAACAGAAAACATGCAAATAAAAAATAAACATAGAACTCGTTTTGACTTCTTAGACAAAGAATGTGCAGAAATAGATTGATCAGGATATTCAGACTTGAAATCTATCTGTTCAATAAAGTAGCCCTTAAAAGCCTTTTATGGTATAAAGAATGATGAATGTAAACATATAATATTCTGGAGTGCCTATGTATAATAATGTTGTTCACCAAGGTTCTACATATTTCCAAGTACCTCAGCCCTGAAAAGGTTGTATGGTATCTCAAATAATGTGTATTCTAGGTATATGTGCATTTAATAGCTTTTGCTGTGTAGGATGATAGAATTCACTTGCACTTTAAGTCTTCAGTACTTTCCCCCTCCCTCCACTTTCTAAGGTTTTTTATATGTCACAAGTGTCTCTTGCACCAGAAAGCTCTTCATATTCTATATCCACCTGGTTTCCTGTAAGTTCAAACCAATAAAGGTCACTGGAGTTAGACTGGTTGTAATAACAAATAAGGCAGAGTGTTTCTTCTTTCTTCTGCCTGCTTCAACTATGAACACATCATTGAATCACAAGCTCTGCTATGATTTTAGTTCAGCTTCCAGACTGTGCCTATATCCCCTCTTTTAGACTGCAAAGTTTTCAATATCTTTCTTTTGTTTTATTGTCCCATGTTAACTCCATTACATCCACACATTTTCAATTCTTCCAATGTCATTATAACATCTCTCTGGATTATAAACCCTTGATTGAAACATCTCACATAATTTTAAAATACAAACTGTATCAATATTGAATAAGACTAAATATCCAGGGCTGGAGAGATGGCTCAGAGGTTAAAATCACTGACTGCTCTTCTGGAGGTCCTGAGTTCAAATCCCAGAAACCATATGGTGGCTCAAAACCATCTGTAATGAGATCTGATGCCCTCTCTCTTCTGGTGTGCATGAAGACAGCTACCATGTACTTACACATAATAAATATATAAATCTTTGGGCCAGAGTGATCAGGGCAGAGAGAGAATGGGGAAAAAGACTTCAAATGCTGTGTATTAAATCTAGTCTAAAGATTCTGCACATTTAGAAGAGGATAAATTATCAGTAAGTGAAAACATGTCTATCTCAGCTTTCCTAGATCTGTCAATCACTGGGAACATAGCAGCACCTCTGATGCTTCTAATCAAACTTTATACCTCTATAGGCACATGCAATAATGCTTTTTCAGCTCTTCACCATGACAGCTGCAATTCTGAAGAACTGTCTACATAGTTTGAACAACTAATTAAAAAGTAAATGATTTCAAATAATTACTATTGGCTTTAATTCCAGTAAAGTTTGAAGCTAGGATACAGAGTGTAATGAAAGCACTGGGATAAGAACATGTGAGAGCAAAAATGTCTGTGAGAATGACTTCAGCATCGTGTGTGTGTGTGTGTGTGTGTGTGTGTGTGTGTGTGTGTGTGTGTTATGCTTTGATCTGTTATTAGAAATGGGTTCCGTCAGTATTCTGTGCTCCCCTTGACATAGGTTAGAATGCATTGAAATGGTAAAGCTAAATAATACTTTTAGAATTGGCATAATATGAGGGAGGTTAACTTTCAGGGAAGAAAAAGTATGTGAGTGGAGGCATATAGCAAAATAACAAAGAACTGTGAAGATATGAATATGGTTAAAAGAGTCTCTAATTATGGCCAACATAGGCAAAAATTAAGAAAGCCCTAGAAGCAAGGTCTATGAAACACATACTGAAAAATTCATAAGAGCTAGACATCAGCATCTATGACTTGATAGAGGAGGCCAAATGGAAGAGAAATGGCTACCTAGCAGAATAAAGGACACTCATTGAATAAAATAGAGATTTTCAAGTTTCTACTGAAGTATAGAGATCTTTAGGTGGTAGATTGTGGCACCAACACTTTGAAAAACAAAGGAGAAGATAAATTAGCCCGTATTGCCTTGGATATGCATATTTTCTCCTAAAAGCTCTTTAAATGATATATTGTACAGGGTATCCTTTGTTTATGGGACCAAAGGCATAAATAAAGGGTTAGGGACATATGTATCCTACCAAGTGCTTTATGGCATAAGTTAATTAATTGAAATGTCAGTGTCTTTTTACATTTTTGATACATGGTTTCCACCACTCATAATTCATCTGTGATGAAATATATCATTTACCAAAGCCAAAGAATCAATTTAGTATTATACAACGGGTGTTAGGGATTATTGCCTTTACTAAGGAAAATTTTCAGTCTGAATTTACCTAACATTCTTCTTACCTATATCCTTTTGAAGGTCTCATATTCTTCTTATAGTATATCTTTTTGGAGGTCTCCTATTATGAAAATATACTTGGTTACTTGGTGAATGTGTTCAAAAGACAAGTGTTCCATATTGAAAATATGTATGTGACCTTATATCTCAGAGATAACCTTTTAAAATAATACAAGAGAGATACAATTCTAAACTAAGAAACAATTCACACAAACTTATTTTCAAATTAAATTAGGGTACAAACTATATTTAGAAAGACTAAAGAGATAAGGATGAGACTAACATATCCATTAATCTTATCTTTATCTTAGAAGCCAAATGATGGGCTACTTTCTTCTAAGAACTGCTTGCATAAAATTGCTTAGTTTTTCTATAAACATTCATTACCCAATTAAAAGTTATGGTTATGAAGTTAATTTCTTCATTACTTTGTTTGGCTTATTTACTATAGGCTGATAATTTCAAAAATAGCCTTTCTTCATATAACAGATAAAGGGTTGTTTGAATGTCCTGCTTTCTTATAGTTGAAGATTGGCTCACCCATCAAATTACCCATCCACTCCAAACATACAGCCAATAAAAATAAAAAATTCAGCCCAAACCTTACCAGTGCCTTTATCAGCTTTAATGTTTCAAGCAGATCTTCAACTTGGGGAACTAAGTATAAAATTTGATGAATAATTTTGACTTTGTAAGGTTGCTGGATAGTTTTTAACTTCAGGGTCTTTTCATTCTTGACACTGATCACACTGGAAACAATTTTGAGATCTGACACGTGCTTTTGTTGAGAGGCCAGTGATCATAGAATGACAAGAAGGCACCTACTTCTCTAGAGGATATGTAAAATTAGAATTATGTTGAGTTATAGAGAAATGCATGCTCTTACCACAGATTCTCAAGAACAGAATAGTATAGCAATCAGAGTGTTCCTCAGAACAATGTGAGCATGTTCGGTTCTGTCACAGCACAAGTAAGTGTAATGATAATGAGGCTCTGTTGCATCCATTGTCTTCTGGACTGTCAGCAAGGTGTCTGTATCAGGTAGTTAGTCTGATGGCCCTCCCCTCTGTCTTTGACTCCATATTATAACTCTGTAGCCTGCAGCTGCAAGCATCTGGTTGTCCACAGGCAGCTTTTAACATTTGCCAACATGCAGCCTCTCTGTGTATAGGGAACAGATGTAGTTTCAAGGTTCAGTTTGATGACATGAGAATTAAGCATGTATTACCAATGCAGGTGAAGTATTTATTTAAATGAACATGTTAATATGAATGCCTAGATTTTAAAAGCTAAAGTTGATATATGAAAAACCTGTTCTAGTCTCTAGCAGGGGAAGTGGAGAGTTTAAATAGACCATGACTTCTGACCACAAATAATTGGTTTCTTTCACAAAATAAAACTAACTGAGATGAGTAAGCAACAGTTTCTATGACTATCAATTACCATGGAAACTGATCTTGTTTGTATCTTTTCATTTAAGTAAAACTTTAGCATTAAGGAAATTAAAAACTATGGTCACAAAATTTCTAGGAAATCTCTGTGTCAATGTTCTCCATTCAGCAGGTGATAAAATTTGTCCAAACAGCAAAATGATGAAAAACTCATGAATGCAGTTCTGTTCCTGACCTATCAAGGATGTAAATATTCCATTTTCTCCAGATTTTCCAGTTGTTGAGTATAGGTTTTTGTAGTAGGATCTAATGCGTTTTTTTTTTAATTTCTTCAGTTTCTGTTATATCTCCCTTTTCATTTTGATTTTGTTAATTTGGATACTGTCTCTGTGTCCTTTGGTTTGTTTGGTTAAGGGATTATCTATCTTGTTGATTTTCTCAAAGAACAAGCTCCTAGTTTTGTTGATTCTTTGCATGTTTTTTTTTTTTTTGACCACCCTTACTCCATAGTGATCTGATAGGAGGCATGGGATTAGTTCGATCCTCTTGTATCTGTTGAGGCCTGTTTTGTGACCAATTATATGGTCGATTTTGGAGAAGGTACCATGAGGTGCTGTGAAGATGGTATATTCTTTTGATTTAGGATGAAATGCTCTCTATATATTTTGGTACTATAATTCTTTCTATTTTGATTTGTGCCAGACCTTTGCTGAATCACTTCTGATTCTTAGATGAGAAAATTTTATACATAGTACAGCAAATATAATTTAAAAATATATAAAAATGAAAAGTAAAAGATATCTTGAGCCAATGGTCTTTTTGTCCATGGGCTCACTGGAAGTGATCTGCTCTCATCAGAACTGCCTATTGAAAATATAGGGGGAGGGAAGGGGGCTTATGTGACTTTTGGGGAGTAGGGGGCCTGAAAGGGAGAAATCATTTGAAATGTAAATAAAAATATATTGAATTAAAAAAAGAAAATGTAGGTTCATGAGACTTTCTGGGTATAGGTAGCTTCTCTGGCATTTCTAGGAGACAAAAATCTTACAACATATTTTCCATTACTCTGGCTCTTACAATATTCCCTTCTCTTGTCTGCTATGATCGCTGAGCCTTTGGCAGATAAGATACGTTGTAGTCATATCAGCTGGGTTTGGGAACCATCATGTGCTCTTCCTCTCTTCATTTTAATTGGCTATAGTTTTCTGTAATAATCTCAGTTTTGTACAAAGACATCAAGTGTAAACCCTGAAATCATAATATATACAAGTCTCTTTATGCTGACAAAAAAATGTGTGTGTATATATATATATATATGTGTGTGTGTGTGTGTGTGTGTGTATGTATGTGTGTGTATACACACAACAATCAAAGAAGTATAGGTCTTACATTTGAGCTATAAAAGCAGAAAAGCAGAGATGGAAGGGATACGTGGAAACAGTAATAGGGAAAACGGGAAGAAGAAAATTATGAAATTCTATTTTAATTTTTAAAATTAATATTTAAAATCAAACTAAAAAAATAGGTCAGAGGTACTAAATGCCAGTGGTTAGATTTTGTGAAAGATAAGTGCAAACCAAACATTGGAGTTATAAGGACAACTACATGTGAATGTTGAGGAAAATTGTAAACAGCCATTTCATTGGCCTCAACATCCTGAGGCCGTATGAGAATTATGTCTCATAAGCAATGCTTGGAGAGAGAAATTAGGACCGTCAGAAATGAAATGGCATGTACAAAATCTTATTCTCATTTAATATAATCTCCACCTGAACCCAATTTTTAGAGCACTATTGATATATGAGCTTTTGCTCTATTTATGCCACCAGTTTCCAAATCAACCACCATCAGGCCAAATTGGTGAATATTAACATTTTCATATTCATTTCTACTTTGATAAATGACATGGAACAAATTGAGGAGCATTGTTATTTCCTAGTCCACTTTCAACAATATTTTTGTAGCCTCATGTTTAGTTTTGGATATCTATTGAGTTCACCACAGATGTTGAATAAACTTCTTGACTCTAGTATGAAAGATACAAGTTCTTAGTGTTTAAAAACTGTAACATTTTCTTCACTCTAGAGGTCTTTGTTCCCCAGCTAACTTATATTCAGAATATTTTGTTATCAAAAAATATAGACATTAGAGACCTGGAAAATAAATGGTGTCTGCCAACATCCAGATACAGAAGACAATGGTGCTCATGTGGCAGTTGGGACCTTTGGAGTATGGAGAGTGACTGTCTTCAATAGTGACTGTTGCCACTGATGAGTTACTCATGCTCCATTGGGTCGTTCCAAGACCAAACCCTTGTGGCAAACCTGGATTAATTCAGAGGGTCACAAAACAAAAGCAGAACAAAAGAACAAATGATGATGGTGAGAGAAGCTTGTGCCAGGAAGATGAGTGGCCTGATAATCAGTGGGTGATGAGAGAGGATGGGGTGGCAAGCAGGATTAATGTCTGATGAGGATGCATGAAATTGTAAAAGAAAATAACTAAAGCTCAACTCCAAGTAGATCAAGGACCTCCACATAAAACCAGACACACTGAAACTAATAAAAAAGAAACTGGGGAAGACCCTTGAGGACATGGGAACAGAGCAAAAGTTCCTGAATAGAACACCAATAGCTTATGCTCTAAGATCAAGAATTGACAAATGGGACCTCATAAAATTACAAAGTTTCTGTAAGGCAAAGGATACTGTCAAGCAGACAAAACGGCAAGCAACAAATTGGAAAAGGATCTTCACCAACCCTATATCCAAAAGAGGGCTAATATCCAGTATATACAAAGAAATCAAGAAGTTAGACGCCAGAGAGCCAAATAACCCTAGTAAAAATGGGTTACAGGGCTAAACAAAGAATTTTCACATGAAGACCTTTGAATGGCCGAAAAGCACCTTAAAAAATGTCCAACATCATTAGTCATTAGGGAAATGCAAGTCAAATCAACCCTGAGATTTCACCTTACACCAGTTAGAATGGCTAAGATTAAAAACTCAGGAGACAGTAGGAATTCGCAAGGATGTGGAGGAAGAGGAACACTCCTCCACTGCTGGTGGGAATGCAAGTTGATACAACCACTCTGGAATTCAGTCTGGCTGTTCCTCAGAAAACTGGGCATAACACGTCTGAAGGACTCTGCAAAACCACTCCTGGGCATATACTAAGAGGATTCCCTGGCATGCAATAAGGACACATGCTCCACTATGTTCATAGCAGCCCTATTCATAATAGCCAGAAGCTGGAAAGAACCCAGATGTCCCTCAGTGGAGGAATGGATACAGAAAATGTGGTATATTTACACAATGGAATACTACTCAGCAATTAAAAACAATGAATTCATGAAATTGTTAGGCAAATGCTTTGATCTGGAAAATATCATCCTAAGTGAGGTAACCCAATCACAAAAGAATACACATGCAATGCAGTCACTGATAAGTGGATATTAGCCCAGATGCTCTGAATACCCAAGACACAATTCACATATCAAATGACTCCCAAGAAGGACAGAGAGGTCCTGGATCCTGAAAAGGCTTGATCTAGCATTGTAGGGGTGTAACAAGACATAGAAGTAGGAGGGGGTTGATAGGAGAATGGACGGAAGGAAGAGGGCTTAGGGAACTTATGGGGAGGGGGGAACCGGGAAAGGGAAAATCATTTGGAGTGTAAAGATAGAATATAGAAAATAAAAAATTATAATAAAAAAGAAAGAAAAGACATATTTCTCAAAAAAAAAAAGAGTTGTGAGAGGTACATTGTTTTCGTATTTAATATCTCCCCTTTTCCTATCTTGGAAGAAAAAGTAAGAGTCAGAGTTAGATGTAAACCTTAGTGGCATCTTATTAAATTTGATAACTCTGAGTTATTCAATTGGACAATTTCAAGTTTTACCAAAACAGATCTATGTACCCTGAGAACGAATTATCTATATTGAGTTTGGCAAAATAGCTAGAACCATAGTCAACCACACATGGGACCAATTCCTTTTAAATTATTTTTAAATAATTAAAATATTAATTAGTTATAAATTAATAAAATATTAATTGCCTGTTAGTCAGGCAAGTTTTTTTTTTTTGGTATGCCTGTAGCAGGTGAAAAGGGAAATGGATTGCACACTGACCCTCTTCTAATAGATGTATGTATAAGCTATAAGATGGCTTCCTCTCACATTGATGAGAATTGCAAGCATTGCTTTTTACTATAGGCCATTTCCAGATTATGTACACATTTAGCTTACTGAAGCATTTCTGTAGTAGGTTGACCTAATGGCTTCATTAGTCAACAGGAAATGAAGGAGATGGAGGCATTTGGTCTAGACTGCTAGTTAAAGGTCAGACTACACATATGTGCTCACATGTGTTCTTTCAACAATCCAATTAGTAAACAACTCAAGGTATTGAAAAAAATTTCAACCTTCTATACTCTAGGCATCAGCAAAGCCAGGGAACAACACAAATCACAGAGCATCCTGCGGTTCTATTATTTCAGTTTCCCAATGATCTATATTAACTAATTGGTTTGATTTTGCTCCCAAGGATGCTGTGTTGTTTGATAATCTAATTCAATGTTATTATTAAAACGAAACTTAAAACCAAGTTTATTCTTATTATTGAGCTGTGCCTTCCCACATAGGTTGATTTCTTGATTTCTCAGTCAGGATATGGCTTTATTAAACAGTCAAAATGTTCTTTACAAATATTAGCTCATTCATTTTCTCAGGCATCCATCTGTGGCTCCAAAAATGTACTATTTTTCTCAATCTGCTGCAGGAGGATGAGAAACCCTGGTACATTTTCTCAAAATCAGTCTGCTAAAAGGAATTCAAGAATAAGAAATCAGAGTTTCCTTCTAATATCTCATGAGAATGACAGAAGTCTTGCATTTTATGGACTTTTCACAGTCTAAACATGTCACTCAATCATTGTACAATACTCAGTAATGTGCCATCTTTTCTGAATGATTGTGCATCAGAAACTAAGCATCTTTGTCAGTGAAAATGTTTAAACAATTCTATTAGCATCTTTCTAAGAACTGAAATTAGAGTCTACTTACAAAAGATTTAGAGACTTTTTCTGTTACACAGTAAACTTATGTTTAGTATTGGTAGTATTCCTTAATAAAAGAAATATTGAATGAAATAAATAAATGAGAAGACACTCACCTACTTTGCTATTCTCAAAGCTATCTACTATAGGCACACTGTTTCTTTTCTTTTTAAATTGAATATTTTATTTATTTATACTGTTTCTTAAGGGAGTTAATTGCCCATCAATGGAAAGAACTAAGTAGAATTGTGTCAATGTTTACCCATGATAGAGGAAGTAACATGCAGTTAAGTGTGTGTGGCTGACAAGGTGATCCCCAAGGATATCCAAGGATCACCTATAACTGACATTCCAATATTGTGAAACAGGAAGTTATTGTACTAAAAGATATGCACATATACACATATTGATATTAGTATTCCTTTAAGTATTAAAAATACTGTTACGATACATATCCTTAGTTATCTATCACAGTTTCCATCTTCAGAAAAAAAAAAGCAGTAGTGTAAAAGTTTTTATTTTATAAGCTGGGAAATGTTTACCATTACAGAAATTTACTGACTTTCTCAAAATTATAAGAAGGCAAGAAAACATGAAGTCACACAGTCTTTTGCTACATATTTGTCTCTATTTTGCATCATGTATACTCATCCATGTGTTTCTCTCTGTTTCTGTTGCTGCAGTGAGATACCATAACCAAGGAAACTTATAGGAAAAAGAAAAAGAATATACTTTGGCTTTATGTCCTAGAGTGTTAGAGTCCATAATTGTGGAGCAGAGTCAGCGGGTGGCAGGCAAGGCTCCTAGGACAGAATCTGGGAGCTCATACCTTCAATCACAAGCACAGAATAGAAAGAACAAATTAGTACACAGCGTTTTGATCTCAAAGCTGCAGACCAACTGTACAAATTCCCAAGAGATCAGAGGACATTTATCATTCAAATTGACACTGATATCATTGCTAAAAAACTGCTTAGGTATCCATAACTTTAGCCGAGTTTAAACCTAAATATCATGTAAGGATTGCAAATGTGTAAGACAGACAAAGGATCTCCAGAACTCTTTGTTTCTGCCACTACTGTGACTACAAATAATTTTTTTTCCTTCTCTTTAGTACAAGTGTTCTATCTTTTCAAGCTTTTTAGGAACATGATGTGGAACTAAATACATTTAACACTAAGCTAATTTTGCTGAAATTGACTTTTTAGTTGACCATGGTGGTGGGAAGAAGGATGCTCCTGATCCAACTAAATTCTTGGGTTAGAGATAATCATCTCATCCCTTTATCATTCTCTCCTGAAAAATACTGAGGCAAATATGGAAACACATTGGCTTGCTTTTTAAGTTATGTCAATTAAAGTGTATGTTAATCCATGATGATTGGTGAGGAAAGCAACATCAAAAAAAAAAAAAAGCTGGATAGGGAAGAGAATATTAAAATGTAAGAATAATTATTTGTGCCAATTCATCTTTTGGGGTTTTTTATGCATGCCATAAGTCTATATTGGCAAATGTAAAATTATTAAAATTTCAATCCTCCTTAGCCTTTTTTGCAGCCTTGTAAGCAATAAACAATAAGATCTGTATAACAACAGAGCTCAGGTCAAGCTTTCAACATAGAACAGATCTCGTAACTGTGTATGTCTGTAAGTGCTGAAATTTCTCCAGAGATCCAAACACATGAATAAATTATTAGGGAGTTAACTCACAAGATAGATATAAGAAAACAAATTATTCTGAACAGTAAGATACACAATTCATGAAAGTACAGGAGCATTGATAGATGTACGGAAGACAGTTTAGGAGACTGAGGTGCTGTATACTGTTGAAGAACACTAAATAGGACAATTTTTGTTTGGAGCTACAGAAACATAGCTTTTCAAGTTCTTAGATATTTTGTGAAAAATTAGGAGTTCCATTGTGTTCAGAGTTGAACTGGGTAAGTTTTCAATATACGGAAATGTCGAAAGTCATGCTACTTAGCATATTTTTTCTCCTGAAAATAGTTTTCCATATGATACATTTTGATCATATTTCCCCCTCCTTCATCTCTTCCCAGATCCTCCCCTCCACCCTGCACATTCTCTCTCTCTTATAACATACAATAGCTACCACTTCCTGTTTGATTTTGGTTACATGGGGGTTAAGATGTTCCATCTACAGGATCTTGTTTGGATGAATGCAATTCATCTTACATCTATGTCCAATGCAGATTTTTGTTGAAGAGATACAGATGTAATTAAATATTCTTTTGAACAGAACCAAAGCTATCATAGTAGGTCCAAAGAAGAGTGAGGATGAAGGAAAATGGACTAGGGGGAAACATGGCAGGATCACCATAACAACTTAGGAAACAACCAACCACAGCTCAGTGTGAATGAGTTGGATGTATTTTGAGAATTGTGAGCAGTCATGTGACAAATTAGAATATGATCATTCTGACAAAGAAGTTGGTACTTGAAAGAACCGTGGCAGAGAAGAAACAACTTAGACCCTCTGTTTACGTTATTGATCTCACAAAACTCGAAGCTTTTATTTGTCTTTGATGTCTTAAAATAGGTATCCACAGAACATTTCAAATGCCTGTTACATTTTTAAATGTACCCTTTGTAGTTACATACAATCCATTAGAACTATATGCAAAACAGTATTGTAGGATTATGAGAATCTTAATTCATGTTTTAATAAAACAATTTATACATAAACATTAATGATGATATGATAAATTATGTTATTGAAATGTACTCTGTACTAGGTTTGTGTTAAATACGTGCATGCATCACTTAACTTGTTCCTCATACTTTCAGGAGGAAGTACATAGTTTTATAATAATCAGTTTATAAAAAACGTTCTGAAATTAATTGAAGGTGGAAATAAAAAATATTTTGTGATAAAATCAGAGATTGACATGGAAAACCTTTCTGATAAAATAGAAGAAATATATAGAAAAATTTGTTAAAAATGAAGATTATCATGAAAAATAATGCAAATAAAATGGTAAACATAGAAAAATTAATAAATTAATTGAAAGAGGAATTACAAAAATTTTTGATGAAATTTAAGATTTACATGAAAAATATTTCTGTTAGTTTGGTTTTCTTTTGGGGATTTGAGTCCATAATGTGTTTTTCTATATCTTCCTTAAATTTTATCAGAAATATTTTCCATGTAAATCTTCAATTTTATCTGAAAATGTTTATAATTCCACTTAGAATAATTTTTATGCCTACCATTTTATCTGTATAATTTTCCATGATAATCTTCAATTTTAACATGTTTTCCTATATATTTCTTCTATTTTTTAAGAAATATTTTCCATGTAAATTTTCAACTTTAATAGAAAATGTTTATAATTCCACTTTCAATCAACTTAGTAATACTTTTATGCCTACCATTTATATAAAATTTTCCATGATAATCTTCAATTTTAATATCTTTTTCTACATTTTTCTACACGTTTATCAGAAATATTTTCCTTGAAAATCTTCAATTCTATCATGAAATTGTTCTACTTGCTTTTTCAATTAATTTAGCAATGTTTTTATGACTATCACTTTACTCTTCAATTTTCCATGAAAATTGTCAATTTTAACCTGTTTTCTATATATCTCTATTTTTATCAGAAATATTTTCTGTGTAACTCTTCAAATTTTATCATAAAATGTTTTTACTTCCCATTTCAATACAAGAACATGCTTTTCAAAAAATGAAAAAAATAGTCAGTTTATAAAAGAAAAAATAAAGATTAGATAAAATGGTTAACCATGGTGCCATATTAGTATGCTGTGAATATTGGACTTAACCAATGTTTAGTAGAAAAGTAGTTGATGTGTGTGGTTGGATCATTTTGATAATATGTTTGATGGGATTTGGAAGCACTACAATATAAATCTCATGGCAGCCTGTGCAGGCATTTTCCAAGAATTGTAACCCTCCTTTACTGTGCAGAGAGTAAACAACACATGAAATGTGTGTGCACGTGCACACACACACACAAACACACACACACACACACAGAGACAGCAACAGAGACAGAGAAGACAGAAACGGAGAGTCAAAGAGAGAGAGAGACAGAGACAAAGTCACAGACATGCAGAGATACAGAGTGAGTTACAGAAAGAACGGTTTTTATTCTTGTCCTACACTTTATTAGAGTTTACAACAAGCTACCAAGTGCTGTGCAATATTTGTCAGGAGTAAAGTCACCCTAAACCAGTCCTTAAAGAAGCAATTCTAATGATTCTGTAGCTTCACAGAGCCAGTCACATAGCAAGATTTTCTTCTTGTAGGGTTCATTACCATCTAGTAAGTGAATCTGAATAAATCAACTGTACTCATTGGGTTGACCTGTGGATGGTGTCTGCCACCTGATAAAGTACCATGGAAGGAAAGCACTTCCTTGACTCTGTTTCACTAGAGTGGAAACTGAAGGTTTAAGTGGACCTCTGTTTGAAAGGCATACTGATGGGCTTTCAAGGATGATGCACAGTCCTACCTGCCTTGCTGCTCCCAGTAGTCCTTTATCTAAGAGTTATGCTAAGGGAAAATGGCTGCTTCTTTCCAGTCTCCTGGCACAAATCCAAACCAGGAAATTCTATTAGGGTTCCTAATGGATTTCTCCAACATTCTCAATTAGGTAAGAGATTCTTCTTCCTACCCACTATAGGAAAGTGTGCCTGCATGCACGACTGTCTCCATTTGGATTCATGGAGGTATAAATGCACTTCCAGAAAAATATATTTGACAGCCAAAGGTTGAAAGACTCTATAGATATGTGAGGTTATTGCCGTATTTCTCTGAAAATCCATAACCCAATCTTTGCCCTTTAAGTAGAAAAAGGTGTTCTTTCTATAATCAAATTATCCAGTGCTACCATTACTTCCAACACAAGGAAGTAAACACATAAATAAAGTATCACTAATAACTGTAGTAGTGCTTGTTTTTAACACATAAAAATGGCTAGAACAAAACATTCTGAAACTCAAGAGCAAATTTATATTTTTCAACCTTTGTTGAGTCTTAAAATATCTTAATAGCATTTGGTTATCATTGTCAAATGTCTTCTTTTTGTTATGTATTAAAACATTCGTTTTCCTTACTTTTCTGTTCCTGCCCCCACCCACCCATACACATGATCTTATAAAAATTGATACATTTTAAATGAAGGAACCTCCTCACCTGAACACAAAAGGCATGCAAAGTGTACTGGGGAGATTTTAACAAATTCAAAGAAATACTAAGTACTTTGATGAATTTCTTCCTCTCTCTCCTTTTTTCTCTTTGAAAAGCACAGATCCTATAATACCTCTGTCTTATCCACTACTAGATCTCTAGAACTGATATCCCTTTAAGCATAAAATATATCTCTTTGCTCTGTTGTGCCTGTCCTCCCTAAATCTTACTGTGGAGAATATTCAGTCCTCATGTTACTGCTTAAAGAGTGTTCACAGGAGCCCTTCATGACTATTGTTGCTTTTCTCTGGTTAAAATAACATTTTCACTAAACCTTGGGTAGGAACAAACTGTTCATGTCGTTTCTTGTGTAATATCCTTCAATACCAAAATTATGCAGCTAGTACAGTGGCAATGCTATAAACCCAGAGGGGAAATTATAAGACATAATTATTTATAATAATGAGATAATTTCTATGGCTACAGCTGTAGAATTATGATAACAGTGAACACAGGAGGAGAGACTAAGGTTGCAAGGCCTAAGTTTCCAGGTTTTTGTACCTATATTGTATTCCTCAAGACTATTCTCCCTGAGGGAATTAGAGCTGAATAAAATGAAAATAGTGAATAAAATGAAAATAATGTTAAATTTTATCAAGTGCCTATCATGTGTCATGCCTATGACACTAATATTTCTAGGCCTCTCTAAACTTTGCAGTGTTAGTACATTTGTTCTCATTTTATAGAGACATTCAATACGTTTGTTACACTGGTACGTGTTTGCCTACTCAGGATTCAAGTGTAGGTTATGCTAGCTCCAGTGAACTGAATCATAGGTCTTTAATGACTCTTCACTTTACTAATAGCTCTTCTCTGGGTGAAAGGAAAAAAAAAATCCCGAGAATCTCAAGAAGAAAGTGTGTCTACTTCCAGAGTAACGTTTTTGGTTTGTTTGCTTTGTTTTGTTTTTAAAAACAAAAAATACTCCAAGACCCTTTTCCATATCATTTTCCAATATCATTTTCTGCTTTTCCTGTATCTCATGAATATTTTAAACAGTATTTCATGATGCAGCATCTTCTATGCTGTGACCTGATTGATGACCACAAATCATTATACTATGTAAATATCTTAGAGCCTGTGGGCATTTTATTGTCTCTGGTAAGAATGAATGAACTTAAATGACACAGTACACTTTAAAGTACTCGTTTAAAATATGTCTTAAACAAGGGGCAAATAACTGAGGTGCCTATTTCACATATCACAGCGGCCTCTGGCCGCTTCCTCAGTCTCTACTCACTATATTCTGCATCATTGTTTTCTAAATATGAAAGTTCTCTGCTACAACTTCATGCCTGCCTGCCTGCCTGCCTGCCTGCCTGCCTGCTTCTCATGTTCTCCACCTTGATGGTCATGGGTAATATCAATCACTGGAACACAAAGACTCATAGTAAATGCATGCTGTTTCTTTGGTCATACTGTTTGTTTGTTTTTTTTTTTTTTCATGAGAACAGAAAAGTAAGAAAATCAGGAAAACGACTCAGAGCACGGTGAGCACCATAGTACTTTTCAGTAGGGAACTCTGATGTAAGAGAAAGTAAAACAAATATGGCGGGAATTTTATTCATCAAAACCACTGTCAGCCATTAATTGTTCTTCTGGAAATTGTTGATAGATCTACAATGTGATCACAGATCCCAGCCTTTTTATCATAAACCATGAGCTGAACTATCCAATTAAGATTATAGGGAGTCACTTGAAGCCAAGTACATGATTGGATTTACTGAGAGATAGAGGGAGTTTGTAGCAGAGGGACCAATTAAACCTGCTTGGAAAGCTGGAAAAGATTTAGATTTAAATTGAATTAGCTTTTATTAAGCACACACTCTTCCCTAGATATTGGCCTGGGTATTTTCACATTATCATATATCTGAGCCTCAAGAACACTATGTGAGGCAGAGGGAAATGTTTACAGCCCACTAACCTGGAAGCCAATGCAGACCTCCAAAACCTGCTAACGATCACACAACCGACAAGGGGAAGAGTAGAGCCAAGCACACACCTACTTAAGTTAAATTCTAAATATCATATTGTTTTCAGTTATTACCTACTATGAAAGTTATATGCACATGGATATCTTTTTGTTCTACATTAGATGAAATAACAATCCCATTACAAGATAGTAGCATATATATGGTAATTTTATAAGATTTATTTAGAAAATTTGTAATTTACTTTTGCTTTTTAACTATTTTAAACAATGAGCACTGAAGCACTGAGAACAATATATTTTTATGGTATCTGTGCGCTCCTTCCTGGTATGGATGGATGATTCTTTTTAAAATTTCCTTACCAAGCCTCTTTTGTTCTATTAATTTCATTTCCCTGTATCTAAAACTGTCACAGATCAAAACTCTGAACAAAAGAACGGAATATAAATTACTATGGTTTCGGTGTAGGGTCTAAGCTAATAAGAATCTGTCTTAAATTGAGTATAACATGCAAATTTGGGAAAAAATAATCCCAAGCATTTCTTTTCATTGTGCAGTCTAGAGAAAGCAAAAAGACTAAGCTTGGTTTTTCTTAACTCCTTGTATCTTAACAATGCAATACGAACAATAGCTGTTTGTAAGGTATAGTTAAAGCATTCATTTGGAAAAAATACATGAATAAATCTGATTTTCATTAATGTGACATGCACCTACAACTTTAAAAAGAGGATATATTTACTTTGTTCAATGGCTCTTAAGTTTCAGGACTGGATTGTGGGATTCTTTGCCTTTAGATCTATGGCAAGACAAAGCCATCATGTTATGAGGGTGTGGTAGTGGGGAGGTACTCAGTCCTAAGAAACCTTGAAACAGAATAAGAGTGTGCCTGCTCTTGTAGGTGACCCCCTCCTTCTAGTTTTCTTACAAGGACTTCCCCAGCCTACCAGATGACATCCCACTTTCTGGGTGTGTCTCTCATTTGACTTGACATCCCACAGGACACCTATCACAAGAAGCACTCTCACAGACACAGGATTTTGCTCTGTATTTCTCCAGCCAGTCAATTCAATTGTGACAATTTTCAATGACAACAGGTAAGTTGGGTTGAGCATTTTCCAAGCACCGACAATGTAGAAGTATATTAATCAGACAGTAATTCTTGCCTGAAGGGGCTATAGGCTAAAAAAATGCACAAACTAAATAATACACATGTAGTTAAAGATATATTTATTTTTAAATACATATTTTAATTAAAGTGTCCATGTCTCCTGATAGAAAGTAAAGGTGATGAAGGTACTAAGCATTTTAGAGTCAATGTGGTTCTCTGAGTATAAGTTGCAATTGTGGGTGATTACTTGACAAGAGAAAAAAAGCAATGATGGACATGTAATTTAAAGGACCAAGAGAACAGAATTGATGCCTATGAGTCATACAAAGAAACAACATGGCACCTTAACCTCACAGGTATACTATAGGGGCACATAAGGGCATAGACTTTGAGAGCAACAAATAGCTTCAACAACCTCAAGGAGAAGGATACAATGTCTGGTATTAAAAGTGAGCTACCTACTCAGTCCTAGGAAAGTCATAGTTAATGGAGAAAAATCGGCAACCAAACCATTATAGTCCCAAATAACAGTCTATATACATTTGTCCTTATAGCCACCGATCAGTAGTCTATACTCCTCTTTCAGGAATCCTCTATTTCCAATAGGTGGAGGCCAGTACAGTAAACCACAATCAATCAAAATGCAGCATTGTAGAACCCAGTCCCAAGGGATGCATTACAACACACTTCTGCACTTAAGGCTCAAGGATCATTGAGGAAGAGGGGTGCAAAGATTATAAGAGAAGCAGGATCAAGGTGTTCGCTGTCAGATCGTGTCTGCCCGTAACACCGGAAGTTTGGTCATTCAAGTCACAGCAGTAGGAATACCCAAAAGTGTCTTAGTCTCAGGACAGGAAATGAAGTAGTAAAGTAGCCAAGAGACAAGTGGTTTGCTGATGGGCACATTTGTTAGAACCACACCACCACAGCAAAATGATAGAGAATATTACAGTTCTTGGAACATATCAAACTGGATGGAAAAAGATCCCACAAGGCCTCAACTTTACACAAAGAACTACTGGGAATGAAGTAAAGATGGATGTGGAAGAGGTGGTCTTTCTCAGGGAGGAATACACCAATTGGTTGTCCATTGCAAATGGTCATCCCTAAAAACAAACATGCAAGTAACATTATATGTACATACAAGTGACATATATAGGAATATACGTGCAGACAAATATATGTATGCTTGCAATTAATGAAGAACAAGATCCTGAGCTTGAAGGAGAAAAGGGAAAGGTATATTGGGGGATTTGAAGGGAGGAAAGAGAAGGGAGAACTGCTGTGGGAGAAGGGAGAACTGTAGATCAGCTACAATTTCAAAACAAAACACAAAAGAAATATAAAGTAAACAAACAGAAAGGCATGACATATTTAAGGGATAAAGTCTCTGGAATCCTATATGCAGGAAAATTGACGAAATCCCCTACTCCAACCCACAATTGAATGAAAGGTCTGCTGTGACAGATCACCATCATCCCAGGAGAGAGAGTGACTCCTATTTAAAACCTGTAAAGAACCTTCAAGACTTGGAAAGCCAGAGAATACCATTGTTTGCTTCCTGTGACTAAGGGATAGATGTTGACAACTAAGATTTGGAAAAAAATATTCTTAGTCTAAAGACAGGAAACAAAGTAGTGTAGTAGCCAAGAGACAAATAGTTTGCTGATGGGCACATTTGTTAGAACTGCACCACCACAGCAAAATGCTAGAGAATATTACAGTTCTTGGGACAGTATGTACCCTGCTCTGTCAATGTTTGTGAAACAAATTTCTGTTTCCTGGGCTAGAGTCCATTACTAAGCCTTTATCTTTTACCCATCATGAAGTTTATACCCTCAGTGTCTCACTCTAACCAAACAGTAGTCACATTACAGAACATCCTGGGACAAAAATCCTGAGTAGTTATAAAATGTCTAGGCATGGCTTGTGAATTGGGCACGGGATTCTGGAAGCACAGATCATTAGCTAACACGTCTTTATGAGATGAGACATGAAGGGACAGACTGATGGGCATGATATTTGGAAGCAGTGGCTGTGTTTGTTTGTTTGTTTGTTTGTTTGTTTTAATCATCTCTCTCAAATAAGAAAGCAAGGCTGAATGTCTGGTCCACATGCCTAGGAGTCTAGCCTTGTTCAGAGCTCCACCTTTTCCTCTTGTTTATATGCACAGGGATGATAGCAACACTGGAGATTTCCCAGCAGCTGGGCAACTGGAAAGTTTTCCATGAGCATCCCAGGGTGCGTTTCACTCTTGGGGTCTGCTCTGATAATTTTTTCTACTTTTCTATGAGCTATGATGATGTGTTCTAAATCAGTGAGGTTTTTTTATTTTGAATGTACATGTTTCTGGGTTACAGGATTAAGAGTTCAGAGGGTAAATTGGGTGGGGAAGCCAGCATTGCTCTTTTGCCAAACATACTCTGTTTAGAGGCATCAAGGAATGGAAAAAACTGTTTGAAAAATCATATGAAGATGTTCGATATATTGAGCAATCAAGTCTTTATCTTATGGGGATAGCACTAAAATCATAGATGAAAAATATGAAAAATATAAACAAGTCTCCTTTTCTCATAAAATCATCGATACAGTTTTCTGGGTTTTTCGAATCCTTTGGGAAAGGGAGTGAGTTGGGTTACTATGTTAAAGTCTCATGTGTTGTATGTACTAAGAATATCATATAAATTTTCACTAAGTGATATCTGTGTATGCATGTATGAATAGGCATGGCCGTGGGAATGCATGTGCAGACATGTGTTTCATACTTTCTCTCAAACTGAGCAGAAGGCTGACTAAAAATCATATCCACACACAAAGCTCCCTACACTGACTTGATTCATCTGTATTCAACATTCCCTACATTTCCTTCTAATCCTAAGATTGCCAGCAGAAGTTTATATAATTTATAGTTGTATTTTACATCTATCCTCTCTTGCAGTCAGGTACAAATGCTGAAGAATTCCAGCATCTTCCAATCTGTTGCTTTCATTCAATTCACAGTGATACAGCTCAAGCTTTTAATTTCTTATCTAGACAGTATTAAAAGTTTCCCACTGATTTCCTTACCACCTGCATGGCCTGTTTCTACCTTAGCCTACCAACTCTCATGTAGTTATTCTAAACCCCAGGTCATGCTGAATTGCTTTCATCTGAGAGTCTCAAAGTGACTCCTTAATTTTATCACCCATCTAACAACTAGATAATATCCTTCATGACATGAATAGTAGGCAAGTGCTTCTAACTTGCATTTCCTCTTAGCCTTTCACCAGTTCCTTGCCTTCAATGGTAAGATTATATTGAGTCTTCTGATAAGAGAAATGACTCAGTGCAATGGAACCAGAAAACAGTATGAAGATATCACCAATGTAACAAACTAAAGCGTATGTCATTGATCCTATATATCCTACATGTGAAGGAATCTATGAGATAAATTTCTAAGAGACAAAGTCCAGCCAGGTTTCGAATGGATGTTCAAATCAGAAACGATCACCAACCTGATAGAAGCTCTTCAACATATTTTCACACTCACCAAACATTTACTGCACTTTGCAATAAACTTCTGGTGTGGGCCAATCTGTAAATTTAAAATAACATCACTTTGTAGTTTTAATTATCACATCTCATTACTATAGAGAGGTTATTTGAAGGGAGAATCTGGTCAGTGGTTTCCCAGGGCAATTGGGAGATTGTTATTTTCCAAATTATAAGGAAGAAAGTGGGTCAAGGCATGCTCAAGCTTAATTATTCACTATCATATAATGATTGGCTCACTTAATGAAAGTTTGTTGTCTGCATACTGTATTCCAAGTTACACATGGGCTTCTGGGATCACTGTTCATGCTCTCTCATACCTCTAGACTGCCCCAAAATTAAGAGTTTGGCATTTGCTAATTCTCTAGAATGATCCTCATCCTTCCTCAGACAGCTAATTTGTCTTTATATCCTTCAAATCCTCATGCAATTATCAACTTTTTCATGGGGTTTGAATATGCATGCGTATATATGCAGAAACATGTATATATACATACATATTTGCACATGTATATGTAAAATATGTAACACATGTACATATATGTATTCTACATATGCATGTACATGTATATATGTTCTGCATATTAAATCTAAAACTCTAAAATCTCTCCTTTCCTCCTCTTTCTCTTCCTCCTTTCATTCCTTTTCTCCTCCTTTTCTTCCTTCCTCCTTCCTTCCCTCCTTTCTTCCATCTCTTCCTTCTTTCTTCTATGAAATCTCTAGATTCGAACCCTGTAGCTCAGGTTAGCCCAGGATTCGCTACATAGTTCAGTTTGCCATAGAACTCTTAATGATCCTCTTGCACCATAGTCCAAAGTATTGTGATTACAGGTATGAGCTATGATGCCAAGCTTAAGATTTTGTTGTTGTTGGGTATTTTTGTTTGTTTTTAGAACACTAGTCAAAACTTTATGCTTCATAAAACACTTTGATACTAGAACCCTGCATTGTAAAAAAAGGTCACTATTAGTTGCCATTGTTGAATGTATTAAGAAAAATTCCCTTATTCTCCTTTTCAAATCCTGGAACAGAGGAAGCTAGAGCACTGAACCATGAGTGTCCACACAGTCCTTCAGTAGTTATTATTACTCCAACCTTCTTTTTTCCTTATCCCCTTTAATATAGAAACTGAATCATTTTTTACTTTATTATTTATTGTTAAATAATGTATGAAATATCCATAATCTCTGCAGCCAACTCTGACTTCTTAAAGAATGATATTACTTCAATTTTATTTTACACATAAGCCAAAACTCAACTAAAATAATATAATGTAAAAATGTATCACATGTCTTCAGATATTTAAATTTTATGGACAGTAATGTATTTATTATATAGACTTAAGGGCTCATGACTAAAAGCCCCTTTAGGGAGATCTTTGTAACTATTTTTATAAGGTTTTTGGATATTATATGTGTGTGATACATTTACATGTGAGCTGATGCACACGCACAAAGACACACATGCGTGTAGAGGCCAGAAATTGAAGTTCATGTCTTTGTCAGTCATTACCTCACATATTACAGCAGGCTCTCTTGATGAACTCAGAACTTATTTATCCTTTAAGTAGATTGCTCCAGGGATCTCTGGTCTCTATCTCGCAAATATGGAGATTACAGGAAGACCACAAGCATCTACATGTGTATAGGGAATCCCAACTCAGCCCTTTATGTTTAATATCAAGTATTTTATCTATCTCTATACATCTTATAAATATTATAAATGTTTTAAAGCTTACATAAAATAACACACACACACACACACACACACACACACACAGAAGCACACACATTGTATATATCCAAACTCACATTTATGCTACAAAAGCTTGGACAATCTTGATTTCCAGTTAGAGATGATTTAAAGGTTATGTACGACTTAAAATGTGCTCCCAGGTGCTGACATCATAGTACCTTTTGCTTCATTGGTTTTCTTATAAAATAAGAACCTGGAGCTAGAGACAGCTCAGTACTTAGGAGCACTGGTTGCTCTTCCACAGAATTCATATTTGATTCCCAGAACTGCATGGTAGCTCATAAATCCTTATAACTCCACTCCCAGGGGATCCAATGTCCTCTACCAACCTCAGTGGGTACCAGGCATGCACGTGGGTCAGACATACATGTAAGGGAAACATCCATACTTGTAAAATTAAATTAAATTTTAAAAATAACTTTAAAACAAGCCCTTATAATTTGTGACTATTGGCATGTCTCTTATGACTAATATTGCACAGTGAAACATCCTGAAACATAAGAAAGCTTTGGGAGTCAAAGGAAACATTTGATTGTGTCATTGCTCATTGTTAAAAACTTCCAAATTTAAGAAAAGAGGCAAGGTTGGGGTTCAAGATCATTTTTTAATCCTTAGACATATTGGCCTAAGTTCTGAACCTGACATGGGTAGTCAAGCTCTCTGCTGGGGTTTATCCCTCTTAACAATCCTGCATGGCCCAAGACGCAGCCTAGCTTCCTCTCCAGGGGCTCAAGGGCCTTTTAGGCCTTCCTCTCTCTACAGCGTTCATTTAATGAGCTGATTCTTCCCTTTATCTGGGACACCACAAAGGCTTTCCTGTCCCTGAGCAGCCATGGGGAATGGGTTTCTGGCTATTATT
Source organism: Apodemus sylvaticus (assembly GCF_947179515.1). Taxonomy (NCBI): domain Eukaryota; kingdom Metazoa; phylum Chordata; class Mammalia; order Rodentia; family Muridae; genus Apodemus; species Apodemus sylvaticus. Next base: position 58,980,603 of record NC_067486.1, on the reverse strand, counting down.
TTTTCCATTAAGCATAGTACTTCTATCTCCTGTAGGGACAAATTGCTCTCTGACAAGCAGCACTCTGTCATCGGTTTGCATGGCTCAGTCTCTCTATGTCTAAGAGAACAGCATCTGCGGCCTTGGCAGTGGATTTCACAGTGTGCCACTACCTTTTAGGAAACAAGGATCCCTCTCCTTACATCTTCTGCTAACTGGCAAGGTGACATTCTGGCCTGTAAGATTCCAGGGGCATGTCAGGTGTCAAAAGCAGAAGCAGCAGAGCTTGTTGCTGGTGTACTTACAGTGGAAATCACCCTCTTTAATCATGTCTAAAAGTCCATTTTCATCTTACCAGTTTCAGGCCAACACTAAATGGCCTAGCTGCTGAAATAGATGCCTAAAGCCTTGTATATTTAGCATGCCCTTCTTCTAATCCCCCTGACACTGGATCATCAATACATAGAATGAGCCCTAAGGTCCTTTATCTCCACATTGTTAATGCAGAACGCAGGGCCAGGAGACAGGGCATCAGTAACCCTGCCTCCCCCTCACTCTCATCCCTCACTTTCCTCAGATGAGGCAGCCCTCTGATTGTATTGCTTCATTTGTCTACAAGTCACAAGTTTCTTCATGAGTTAAAGCAACAGAACTCCACATTGATGCTATGTTAAAGTATTCACAAATTCTTAATGCCATCATCCTGGTTTATTGTTCTGATTGTAAATACCATCTGAAGTGAGAAGGGGGAGATGGATAACAGGAGAGAGGGAAAAGGACAGGGAGGAGAAGATAGAGGAAGACAGATGATGCATGTACAAATATATACGCACATACATACCTGGATCATGAATTCAAGTTCTCTAGACCTTTAAAACATCTAGAAGATGTGGGAAAAAAAAGCAAACAAATGATTGGATCTTTATGGTGTCACCTGCTCAGAATATATTAACACAGTGGCAAGAAAATAAGAGAGAAGAAAAGATATAGTTAAATCAGTTTTTTTTTTTTTTTAGTCAAGATGAATATAGAGCCAAATTCACAGACAGGAGTGACCATTATTACTGAGTTTTGCTTTCTTCTCTCTGTGGTTCTGGTTCCCTCCAACCCACTTCCTTTGCTCTTCTGAGTGACCTAAACAAGGAGACAGTCCATTAGATGGACCTATGGGCCTGCATCCCTTCTCTTTACATTTGCTGTGCTCTCTATTGCCCAAATATTGAAGGGAACAAAAACTAGGGGTTGTGTTCTGTGAGTGCCCTGCAGGAGCAGTGGGTTCTCTAGCCGGTTGTAATTGCACAGTGCTTATACTTCTCTGTGATTCTTATGTAAAAAGCCCGCCTCTAAAATGTTAGAGGGTCATCCTTGAATTTGCTACAATACCAATCACTCTGAGCAAACTTCGGATTGAAATTTCTTAGGAAATTAAGATTAATTTATTGTATAGGTAATGAGCTATTAAAGATAAGTATTCTTTTATTATTGGAAAAATTCTGAGTTCCATTTGGCTAGCATTTGATTGAAGCTTGAAGATGGGAGCTATACATAAAGACATACTGGAAATTGTAGTTTGGCCATCCATGACCATCCTAATCATAATAGAAAACCCTGCCCTTTATTGTTTATATTCCATTAAGCCATCATTTAAACCCACTTAGCAAATACTAAGCCATAGTTCCTAGAGTAAACACGGTTTTTGATTCCTTGCAAACCTCTAATCAGGACATATTCTATCAGTCAGTTGATGCAAAACCATGTTTTCTATGTGTAAGTATCTCAAGGCCCTTCTCTGTATCTGTGTTTTTGATCCTTTGACACTGAGGTTTTCCTCCATCAGTCAATCCCAAATGAAGCTTTTCTAATAAATGTAGTTTTGTTTGGTTTGAATTCTAGAAGTCTTTCTTGCTCTTGGGAATGGGAGAGAATATTTCACTAACATGCTTGCTGTCCATACCCCTGAGAGAAGACAACAAAAAGTTGCAAAACACCCACTGAATAGATCAAATGTGAAATAGACACTAGACAAAAAGAAGGCTTATCTCAGAAGAGAGGTGAATCCAGGAGCAACAACATAGGCTGCGGATGTGCACCCAAAATACTCAAAAATGTTGCCATGTATATCATACATTTCAGCAAATAGGAACATTTATAAACAGCAAGGGTAGTTTGTATGTAGTTTAGACTCGTGGACTAGAAATGTATGTGCTAAGAAGGAAACAATACCTATGCTATATATAACTCTCTGATCTGACAAATTTGTTTATCTCCAAGAAAACCAGAAAACCATAAGTGGCAAAGATATCTTCAGAGCTATGTGGGTTAATAAAGTTTAACAGGCTTCAAACAATAGCACAGCTAAATTTGCTAGCTTTCTTGATTGCTCTTGGTTTGAACAAGTTCTTGTCATAATTAGCTTTTGGCTTTATGTATATCTTGTTTTGTGCTTTTCATATATTTTACTTGTTCTTCACAGTTCTTAAGTTTCGGGGAGTGGGGGGCTAGAAAAGGGGAAATCATTTGAAATGTAAATAAATTATATCGAATAAAAAAATTAAAAAAAAAAGAAAAAAAGAAAGGAGGAGTGGAGTGGCCCCTTGCTCTGGAAAGACTCAGTGAAGCAGTATTCGGCAAAACCAGAACGGGGAAGTGGGAAGGGGTGGGTGGGAGGACAGGGGACTGATGGGACTTTCAGGGAGTGGGGGTCCAGAAAAAAAAGTTTTGTATTTCTTCCTCCCTATATCCACTTGCCACCCAACCATTCTTTGGTGACTGTCCATAATATAGGGAATTCTGTCCTCAGTTCCTTAGGATGTGCATTCAATGAAGAATTCTATTCCTCGTAAAAAAAATAAATTAAATTTACAGTAATTTTAAATCTAAATAAATCTAAATTAGCTTTTTTCAATAGCTTTTTTAATGTTTATTATTTCATTTATTCATATACTAGTCATTGCCCTCCCATTGGCTCCCTCCTCTCCCTTGCCTCAGAGAGGGTGCCCCCCAACAGCCCTCCCCCTTCCCTGGGACCTAAACTCTCTGGGGCATTAAACACATATTCTCCCAATAAGGTCTGACCAGGCAGACCTCTGCTATATTTGTGCTAGGGCCTCTTATGGCTAGCCTGTTTATCCTCCTGGTTGGTGGCCCAGTGTCTGGGAGCTCTCTGGCGTCTGGGCAAGATGAGACTGCTGGTTTTCCTAGAGTTTGCCCTCCCCTAATTCTTCAATCTTTCCCCTAATTCAAACACAGGGGTACCTGACTTCAGTTCACCTGCTGGGTGTAAATATCTGCTTCTGGCCCAGTCAGTCACTGGTAAAGCCTCTCAGGTGACAGCCATGCCAGGCTCCTGTTTGTAAGCACAGCAAAGCTTTAGTAATAGTGTCAGGCCTTGGTGCTTCTCATGAGATGGATCCCAAGTTGGGCCAGTCATTGGACCTCCTTTCCTTTAGTCTCTCCTCCATGTTTGTCCCTGCAGTTCCTTTTAGGCAGGAACAGTTCTGGGTCAGAAATTTTAACTGTGAGTTAGTGACTCTGTCCCTCCACTTGAAGCCCTGACTATCTCCTGGAGGTGGGTTCTTTGAGTTCCCTCTCCCCAATGTTGGACCTTTGGCTACGGTCACTCCCATTAAGTCCTGAGAGTCTCTTGTCTCCTGGGTCTTAGGTACTTTCTAGAGGGTCCCCTCTTCCCCCCACAGACACATGCTACTTATCTCCATTCATTCTCTTGGCCCTCTGGGCTTCTCTCCTGTCCACTCCCCATACCTGATCCTATTCCCCCTTTCCCCTCCCCCTTCCTCTCCCTCTCAGGTCCCTCCCCCGCCCCCATGATTGTTTCCTTCCCCCTTAGAACTGGAATTGAAACATCCTCACTTGGGCCTTTCTACTTGTTATACTTCTTAAGAACTTTGGGTTATGTCCTAGGTATTCTGTACTTTTTGGCTAATATTCACTAATCAATGAGTGCATACTATGTATATTCTTTTGGGTCTGCGTTACTACCCTCAGTACTTTTAAATCAAGGGAAATCTAAATTAGCCATTTTCAATAGCTTTTTTTTTTAATAAAGTATTATATCAAACACATTAGAAAGAGATGATGAATAGAAAGTATACACAGTATTTTATGAGGAAAGCAAATTAAAAGTCTTAGTGTTTTCAGGAAAGTTTGTCCTTCCAACGAGTAAGCTTCCAGAGAAATCACAGGCTGCAGAGAGAGAAGAAATTTGATATGTATCTTATTGAATTTCTTTTTTGTTATTTTTAAGAAGAGTGAGTTTTATTTGTTAAAGGATATAATTGTTGAGCTGGAGGTATAGCTCAGTAGTAGACTGCATGTCCAGCGAACCTAAGCCCCAGACTTGCAAAGTAAGTAAAAATAAAAAAAAAAAAATGAAGATATACCTGATACTGTTTTTATAGAAGCTGTATGTTTCAATTGAACTTATTCAAAGAAAAAGTTGCTTATCTACATAATATGTATTTTCACATACCTAGCCCTAGTGACTTTTATCTTCTGGGTAAATAGAACTAAATAAACATTCCATTCTTGATGGCGATGTATTGTTAAAAGCTGTCTGTGGTTTCTGCTAAGACGGTAATTAACTATTCTTAGAATTCAAGGTCTTGCAGCTGCCTGGTCAGATTCTCAGACTTCCATATATTAATAAAAATCATAGTCACCTGCTCAGAAGTGTGGAGTCAGTAGAGAGACAATCTGGTTTATACAAATTGATTTATAGAAAATATTTATGATGACCCCCACTATAAGAACCACTTTTCCAAATATGCTTAACAGAGATGCACAGCCAGTGACTGACACATTGTAATTGCTCAATAAATGCCTATAACCTGTCAACGTCCCTGCTTCCCATTAAATGGTTATGTTTATTCTATACTGTTGAGCTTCTCTCACACAGTAAATATTCTCTTTTTCTATAATCTTTACCCATTCTGATCCATCTTGACTCAGGTAAAAGTGTAGCAATTTTTCTTTTAAATTTGCCCTTTTTCTTCTGAATACATGCTGACCTGTGATATCCATTAGCCTTTTAATTATAATTGTTACAAATGCACATTGACCTACTGGCTTTTTCCCAATGCCTGGAAATGAATGCATAGCTTCATATGTCGTGGGCAATTACTCTACCACAGAGCTGTATCACCAGCCCCTAGATTATTTGATTGTAACATATTTAAATATAAATCTATTTTGATGGTTTCTGCAAAACTAGAACAAGAAAGAAAAAGGATCAATATATTTGGCTAACAAGAAAGTACATGATGATAGTTAGTAACGATTCAATTCCTAGAGAATTATTAAAGTCTACTTAGAAAAATTCAATTTTTTAATTTTTCAATTCTACAGCCAATGAAAACAATGCCCCATTTTTTGTTCTATTTCATAAAGGAGTAATTTAAATATGAGATCCTCATCCACTTTTGAAACTCTGGACACCATTATAAGTACTAACATAAATACAAGCTGTATAAGACAGTTCATTTAAAGTAAATATTATTCAGGAATGCTTTATTTCCTGTAAGTCCTGATTCTAGCTCAACAACTATCTGTGAGTTCTATATAGAAGGACCTACCAAGTCAAGCACAGAGCCTAGAGTTAATTTAAATAGATAACTGTCATTAGTTTCCAGAGTTGGTAACCATAGTACCACTAGAGTATCTGGGTACCACTCAGTATTTCACAGTGTGGTCTTAATTCTTCAATACTGTTGTGGTTTTATACTAAACACAGGCTTTTCATCCTTTTCTCTCATCTTCTTTAAAATGAGACATAAAAGTAAATACCCATTGGATTGAGAAATTGCTCTTCACTGAGGTAATATCATTCCAGAGTTTAGATGATTGACTCGCAGTTAATTTTGTATAAAACAAAATGATTTGAATGTCATTACATTTATCAAAATATCTCTCTGGGAAATAACTTTGGTTTAGCAGAGTTAATTTATTTTTGCCTCATTTATTAAAGGTTTATTAGATTTCCTATGTGTACTGGGCATTCTGAAGGTTGTGGGCATTTGAAAAATGTGTTAGAGGTATGTATTCTGTCTTCTGTTAGTTTAATAAGAAGGAAATGTGTGTACATGAATAATTACATTTAGAGGTAGAAGGAATTAAATGTCCTAGAGAAGATATGCATGTTGAAAAGAAATAGCAATAAGGAGGGACACAGCCACATAAAACTGGGGTGGTGAGCTCTTCCAACAAAACCGAGCTATTCTGTTCATCAATTCCAATTGAATTCTGAACGGGTATGAGCAAGGACTGGGAAGGATGGCGAAACCTCTGGAACTCCTTTGATTTTGTTTGACTGAAGCTTCAGGGGCAGCAGAAGTAAGGCTGAAAGGCCAGCTGTTGTCACTCACTAGAATCTTTCAACATCAGGCAATGCAATGGTAGGTTTCTGTCTATGTGCAATGGGAGGGGCATGACATGAATCCACTGAGTCTTCTACGAAGCTAGTGTTGCAACAGAGTATTGCTGAATTGTCTCTGAACTTCCATGGTTATCTAACTGTCACACTTCTGTGCCCTCATTGTTTTATTTGTACAGTCTGGACAGTGTGCTAACAAGTGCTCTACTACTGAACTCCCCTCTTGTCCCAAATATATATATATATATATATATATATATATATATATATATATATATATATATTTTTTTTACTTTAAGTGATCTCTTCTGGAACTTTCTCTCTTTTATACTTGCAAGAACTAATTGGATAGTGTTTATTTCCCTTGGAAGACTGGGATCTGAGAGGCTTGGAAATCTTGATATAATTAAATGTGTAAAATGTTACAAAGTAAATGAGTAAACCTTTTGGAAGTAAGACTGTCATGGTATAATGTCCCCATTTTTTCCTAGGGATAAATTATGAGGATTAACCCAGAGCTTCACAGATTCTAGGCAAGTGTTAAATCACTGAATTCATGCCAAGCCCAACTATAGTTTACTTTATTGTTGTTTAAAATTTTTATCTTACTGGTGTTTGGGGTGTGTGTGTGTGTGTGTGTTTTCACACATGCATATGTGTGCCGGTGGGTTAACATTTGGGTTTGGGGCAGAGAAAGAAATATTTTGTGTATCAGACTTCACCTTCTACCTTGAGACAGGGTTTCTCACTGTTCATTGACACAAATGCTAGGATTCCAGGCTGTGTTCTATGAGATTCTAAAATTTCTTCTCTGCTTACTAGTTTGCTTTTGAAGCCCTTGTACCACAGGTGCTTGCTTAGTACAGCATACAGCTTTACAAAGGATGGAAAATCTGAATTCAGACCATCATACTTGTGTGGCAGGCATTTTCACTATTGACCTATCTCTACACCCTAAAATAAAATTGTATATACTCATAATTTATGACTCAAAAGGTATACCATGGATTATCACAAGTAGTGAACAAAACTAAGAACACCCCAGTTGCTTCAATATGTAGTCTGGTGTTGAGTCTGAGAAAGGAGGACGTTGGGAGTGTGATGAGTAAACATGGACCTCATATCTATAACCTAGACACTCCTGCATGAAAGTTCAGCATGTAAATGCTATAAATGGTTTTCATTGCAAAGTTATCACATCCAGAGTGATAATGACTTGATACATGTTGAGTCAAGACATACAACACAGTGATAAAATGTATGTGTTTTCAGAAATTAATTAATTCCTCATCATTTCACGTTATTGGACATCCAACAATGAATACTACAGCTCAATGAGCACTTGAGAAGGGAAAGCCAGAGTCTGCTTTATATGTTGTCTTGTATAGTAACTTAGGGATTTGGGAAAGTTAACTATTATAAATCACCTAAAGGAGTATTGATTCAACCCACCCACACAGAGACAAAATTGAAAAGTCACTTGTTCACCCTGTAAAATGAATGTACCCGTTATTCACAGCTCTAGACTGTTCTGCACAAAATGTATTTCATTCGGCATAAACTGGGGATGCTATAAGCTTGGTGGAGTTTAGATTTGCCTCCTTTTTCTCTCAGCCTCTCTGATCTCTTTGCCTTCTTCCTGCTGAAGAGTGTGTGGTGCCTCTTTTCCAAAGCATTCATGCCACACTTATGCTTGAAAAGTAGAGCAATTCTGCCCTCAGCTGGCCAAATAAATGAATGCATTTGGGATTCCCTGTGAAGAGGTTCAGCATCTGATATAAAGACAACATACTTTCTTGAGAACTCTAAAGTTTAGAGATTTCCCAACTCACACCTAGGACTGTAATTATTATTACAACTTTGGTGGTATTTCTAGAATAATCAACTGATAGAGGAATATATTCTGTTCTCCTGGAAGATTTCTCCTTCCTCATAACTTTCTGGGTTGCTATGAAGCTAGCTAAGGTTTAGGTTCTTCAAAGGCAAACTGTAGCTCTGTGATATGACATCCCTGGAAAGAATGAGAGAGCAGAAAACCAGTTATTTTCCTTTTTTTTTTCTAATTCTCATATCTGTCTTTTAGAGACAATAAACATTCAGCTGCTTTGGTAGTTTCCAAACCCAAGGAAAGATGCTGAAAGAAAGGAAAGAAGTATTTTCTTTTAAAGTAGTTAGGACCATGACCAGCAGGACGGTGTACAAAGAGGAAAATAATCTCTTCAGTTGCCTCAAGTCCTATAGCACACAGGAAACATAGTTAGTTCCCTTCATTAAATGTAACATCATTTTTTAAAAAATAAAAAAGACAAGAAGTGGCAGTTCAATGGCAGAAAGTAAAGCTTTGTCTGTAGCCTCACATAACGAAAAGAGAAGGGACGTTGCTTATGAGTGAATTGCATCTGATTGGGCTATAATTAAGAGAAGCTAAACATTTCAACTTTAGCCACCCCAAAAAATACTTGATCAAGCACTAAGAAAACCCAAACCATTGGTAGAATTTATTTTTCAACAGTTCCTTTTAAACTCTTCTTCCATCTGAAATCATAGCACATTAATATGAGCTTGTGCACAGAATTCTGTCAGATGCTATGAGGAAGGTGATAATAGATACAGGGTAAGCAAGTAGTCCCAAATTAGAGATACGTCTGTAGGAAGGTAAGTGCTTCTGTTGTATGGCACATTTGACGGTGAGGACATGGTCACCAGCATGCTACCAATCTCTGAACACTCAGCTGTTCATTCTTGAGCTTTTGACTTGAATTCGGCCTTGGATTGACTGAACAGGTATCATCAAAGCCACAGAACTCTAAATAAGAAGGTGAAAACCTAGCAAAGCAATGTTAGTTTCTTCAGTGTGACTTGTCTTCTTTTTCTTTAACATCATTTTTTAAAATTTTTTTTATTTTCTACAGTCTTTTGAAGGCAGATTTGTAATTTATATGGATCTACTCAAAACCTTCCTCTGGGATTTTTTCCACTCACATTAAAAGCACTACAATCTCATGCTCACCCACTACGCAGCACTCAGGTTTTGAATGCAATTGTGCTGTACTCTGTACTCTCGCTTGGTACTGCATACCGAGTGGCAGTCCATAGTCTTAACAAGTCTTCCTGTGTCAGGCCAGATTGGGTCCTTGTTCCTGAAGGTTCTGCCCTGAGGATCCACTGACCACATGATCTGTGTGGTTGCTGTGCAGTAGCCAAATTGTGTATATTGGTCATTCACTTCTTGATTAAAGAATATGTTCTTCTCTTTCATGGGGAAAACCCATTAATCTCACAAAGACAAACATTTATCCTAATTCATTTGCAATAGCTTCCCCCATCATAGAGCCAAAAATATCTCAAGTTCACTCTATCCAGATTTCCTTTCAAAACAGTAATATTTTTCATGGTTATAGCAGGTATATTTTATCTATCTTCATTTCTCTCATCTTTTTTATTGTATCTTGCCCAGCTTAATGGCAGAGATCTTAATCATTTGTCATCATATTCTTGACAGCACATCAACAGTTAGCTGATATGTGTGCGAAAACACTACTTCTAGTAGAAATGTATAAATATATTTTCCTAGAAAAAAGCATTTATCAAAGAAATACTGGTGCCTTATGGTTTGTAAAACTCAAGTCTCATCTAAATACTTTGCTTAATGAAGAGTTCACCAAGATCTCCGATGGAGGCAACTTTTAGAGAGCGCTATCTATGATACTGTGACCAAGCAAACTTGCTTAAGTAAACAGGTTAGAAAGAGACTTGGTTAGTATTGATCACTACTGTAAATAAGTACTTTGAAAATAACAACTGACCTTTTATTTGTGGCATTTAATCTTGTATTTTAATGCTTGAAAACATCATCTGAATAAGACTAAGGTGTAGATATACTTTTGGATATGGACACATAGTTCATATCCAACAAGTTTAGATATCAAATTAGTGGAACTTTTCTGCATGACTGATTCCAACAGTTTTCTCCTTCAGTACAAACCTAATTGAAAACTATCCTGATAAGGAACATCATACAGTGCTATTCAGTGAGCACACAGTATGCATTTGGTGCAAAGGAAACAGAGGTTGGCTAAACCTGGACAAGTTCATGTCCCCATTTTTGTCTTTAAGGTAGAAATATGCTCTTTTCATCCGATTTTCTGTCATAAATACCATTTTAAGAACTTAAGTACAATTTGAAGATTATAAACTGCTAAATAATGTTTTCATTCACTGTCTCATTTTTCTAACTAATAAGATGTCAGAAAATAATGAATTGTAATTTTTATTATACTTTATTGCAGGAAAAAGGAACTATAAAGAAATCTCATCACTAATGTCACCCACAGATATCGCAGGACAGCTGGCTTCTGCTAAAATGTGGTCTTACACAACTTTTCTCTTTTATCTGTCCCTCTTCCATCTGTGTAACATCAATACTGTACATCCTGGGAAGGTGAAGAAATAAGGCAGGCAGCTTTATAAAAAATTGAAAAATTATACTGTATTTAGTGTGTTGGGCCTTTAGGAGAATATTGTCCAATGACATTTTTATTCTGCAAAAGAAAACAAAACTTATAGAGAAAATGACTTTTGTTAGACTTTCCAGTGACTTAACAATAGCTTACAAATAAGAAAAGTTATTTAATAACGTGTGTGTGTGTGTGTGTGTGTGTGTGTGTGTGTGTGTGTGTGGTGTGTAAAAGCACATTTAGCTCCTGGAAGCAAAGTTGTATGTTGGTTTAAGGGTCTATCCATTCATTCATTCATGCATGGGTCTCATTATTTTCTACAAGAAAAAGTCAGAAACATCACCCGACGCCCCAAAAAAACCTACAAAGGTAGAATCCAATCGAAGTTTCACAACATCAGACAAAATAATTATTATTCTCACGAGAATAAAGCCATAGCAGGCCAGACCAGATCGCAGGAATAAATGTGCAGACTCAAGAGTCTATGGGATTTTATGAGAAATGGCCCGAGGTATCAGTTATGATGAATATACAGCAAGATGAGTTTCAGAATGTAAAAGGGGATAAATCATCAAGGTTCTCAGATGCTTTGCCAAGAAATATTTTTTTTCTTAGCAGCCATAAAGAACATTTGAAAAAATTTCTAGTAGGATTTTGTGGAAGAAAATATGTGTCCAATGATCAACTCTTCACTTTATAGAGATTTAGTTACTGGAACAACGTTGTAGGCAGAAGTTTAGAGAACTAGCCTAAAGATGACAGTAAATACAAAAAGTGTTAGTAACCATTGGGTCTAAACCTCAACCTCGGGGTACTGATGTTAACTCGAGCAAAGCTGAGCATCTGGCATTCAGTCTCCAATACTGTAAATCGACGTGTTTCTACTCTGAGAAGAAGCTGTAAGAACACATACATCTGGTGCTTGTGGCTATGTATATTTCTGATGAACTAGACATATTGTATCCTCAGAGGTGTGACACCCCCTACATTCCTAACAGCAGCTGCAGTGAAAGTCTACAAGAGTTGAGGCGGTGTCCTTGCAGTCTAACTCCCCACCTAGGAAACCCTATCTGCCCAGATAATTACATTCGGGCTTCACAGAGAAGAGAAATGAGTTTTTGAGGCATGTATCTTTAGGCTGAAATCGATGTAGTAGATTTGTAACTCTGCAGAAGCAGCAGTAATTATCATGATTCTCCCGGAAGAATTTCAGCAGCAATTCATAAAATTTTAGAGAAATAGTCTTTTGGTGGTGGAGGTGAGGAAGTGTTGAAAAATGAACATTTTTCATTTCATTGACATCCCTGGGTATAATCCAGAGTTGCTAGAATTTCTGAAATACAATGTAGTAACTGAGTTCAGTTTTGGCTTAACTTTTAATTTAGACTATAGAGGTTTACTTTAAGATTTTTTTAACTTTTTAATTATGAGAACTCAGAGTAACATGTGTTCAGAAAACAGTTTAAAAACCTAGTAATCTCAAAACAATGCAGTGGCATAATCTGGATTCTGTAATAATACTTATCCACACAATTGCATATAATATAGACTGGCAGGAGCTTTCTGCATCAGCATCTGGATTGCCTGATCTTTAATTAGAACACCAATGTAATGGTTATTTCTTTGGCATTGCTATGTTAGTGCTAAGTGCACATACAGCATATGAAGACATTTAGGAAAAGATGCCAACTTAGTGATACAAAATGCAGAGTGGGACATAAATGTGATCTTCCAGATGTTCTGTGCTTATTGATCGCTTCCTATAAAATAAATCCTCAGTTATTGAGAATTGTGACTTAAGTTTCTAAATGCAACTTGTTTCCCATGCATCGGGAAAACAATACCTATTAATATTGTGGTTTTCTACTCCCTTTAATATTTTCACCCAAATATAATTTATTAAATCATATTTATGTTGACACATACACAGTATAAAATCGAGGTTTTATGATGAATATCCAGTGCAAGGAAGACTACATGCAACACAGGGACAACACGTGCATCTACATGCAGATATTCTGCTCCACATTTCTCTTAAGAGAGGGGACTATTGTTCTAAGAATTATTTTTTAATTGACTTGATTTATAATAAAAGGGTTGTGTAATCTAAATTTAAGTAGTAAATTACTTCACATTATATATTTTTCAGTTTTATAAAATAATATTAAATATATTTATCATTCTAATATGTTCTTATATTAAGTGCAATACTTTATTGCATGAATATCCAACAAAACACACACATACAAATTTATATATATATATATATATATATATATATATATATATATATATATATATATATGCTGAGAGAGAGATAGAATAATCAAAATCTATTGTTTCTACTATATAAATGATAAAAATGTTAATTGAGTTTTGCTAATAATTTTCAATCTCATCCTTCAAAAATTATAATTTCTAAGCTCTGAGTGTACTCCACTATAGATACAAATGTTGATAATTTCCCATTAAATTGTCAGAGGGCTTTTATCTATTTCTTTCTTTCCTAATAGCTTTCCCCTTCTCTTTGGACTCATCTGATGCTCCCTGCATAGTGTAGCCTCCATGAGAATGATCTATTCAGTCACAGGCCAAAATGTCTTTATTTTTGTACCAATAAGGGTCTTGTCAATAACATGTTTATATATATATTTCCCTTTCTGGTGTTTCATTCATTGACTATAGGCTCAGAAGGCTAAAGTCAATTGAAATTTTTAATACATTATTTTATTTATCATTGAACATTCTAACACATATCAGAAATGTCAGCATTTGCTTTCATAGAACATTGCACTGCTACTACAAATGACTTCCTCCAAAAAAGAAAAAAACACTCAAGTATTTGTATTAACCAAGAATTTGTATTCGGTAATGCATTTGTATTTCTTAATACATGAAATTTCCTTTTATTTTGAAAGTATATATTATCTTGCCTCCAGATCTGTAGAAACATATTCCTCCTGCTTCCAAAATTGCATCTCTCCAAAATACATTTCCTGTCTTTGGGAGACATACTATTGTGCACAGAGACAAATCTCTTTCTTCACTCATTCTTTTTTTCATTGTATCCTGTACATCAACATTTGACCAACCAAGTAGAAAACAAGGCAAAGGGACACACATCCCAGATTCTGTCATGTCCTTAACTTTTCTTCCTGAATTTGTAACATTCTTCAGAAAAAAAATGTCAAGCTCCCCCAGTCTTCACTGAGCATTATAAATGTTTCATTATATGATTATAATTGGAAATATAAGAGATATCCACCCTCCAAATATTTACTCCTATTCAACTTCCATTCCATTGACATGTTTTGCTTTTAAGTTCACCAGTGACCAACACATTGCCAATTTCAAGAAACACCTTTTAATTCTCATTTTCCTTTTGATGTAAGCAGATTTCAGCACAGTCGGTTGTGTTTCTCTTCTCATGGTCTTCTCCTTATGTTCTATTATATTATTATGATTTTGTAGTTTTATTATCATATCTTTCTGTCTATTCTTCAGCTTTTCTTGCCAACTTCTTTGTCTCCTCCCAACTTCTAGTATTGATATTCTTTATGGATCAAACTACAAGTAGACTTTTTGAAAGTTAGTGTCTTATTAAGTCATCTCAGACAGGTCTCTTTTTCAGGCACTGTCTATATATTTTCCCTTTAGTCTCAGATTTAATTTTCCAGTGTTTTTTAGTATGGCATTTCTACTTAGGAGCAATGGATTACAGATTTAAAACTCCCTAACTCTTTCAGCTGGTCCTTAAGGCTTCTGTCCTTCTCCCTCCCTCAATGTCAAATCAGGTTCACCATTTCCCCTTATATCCCCTCTTATCTGCCCCCATATACTTTTCTCCCCAGCACCCTCCCAGGCCCCTCCCTCCCCCCACTTGTGATTTCTTTCTTTTCCTCTTCTCCTTCCTAAGTGGGACTAAGGAGTCCTCACTTGGGCACTTCAGCTTGTTAACCTTTTTAAATTCTGTGGACTGTATCTAAGGTATTCTGTACTTTATTTTTTTGAATGATATCCACTTATCAGTGAGTACATACCATGCATACGCTTTTGCGTCTGAATTACCTCACTCGGGATGATACTTTCTAGTTCCATCCATTTCCCTGCAAAACTCAGGATGTCCTTGTTCTTAATAGCTGAGTAGTATTCCATTGTGTAAATGAACCACATTCTTCTGTCATAGGACATCTAGGTTTTTTCCAGCTTCTCGTTATCACTAATCAGACAACCTCAGGAGATAGGAGGCTGGGGGTACCCTCCAGAATGTACCAGAGACCTGGGAGGTAAGAGACTCACAGGACTAAAAGGGAGGGACCTTAGATGAAATGCCTGACAGCAGGGAGAAAAAAACTTATAGAGCCCATCTCCAGCAGGAAGACAGGGCATCAAATGAGGGAGAGGAGGGCCATCCCAAAGTCATAACTCAGACCCATACTTGTTCCTGTCTGAAAGAATTACAGGGATGGAAATGGAGAGGAGCCTGAGGGATAGAAGATCTAGTGACAGGCTCAAAGTGAAATCCAGCACAAGGGGAGGTCCCAAGGCCTGACACTATTACTGAGGCTATGGAGCACTCACAAAAGAAGGACCTAGCATGACAGCACTCTGGAAAACCCAACAAGCATCTGAAAGAGTCAGATGCAGATATTTGCCCCCAACCAATGGACAGAAACAGCTGATCCCTTCTGTTGAATTAGGGAAGACTGAATGAAGCTGAGGGTAACCCTGTAGGACCAGCAGTCTCAATTAATCTGGACCCCCTAGAATCTCTCAAACACTGGACCACCAAACAGGCAGAAAACATCAGATGATATGAGGCTCCTAGCACATATACAATAGAGGACTGCCAGGTCTGTGTTCATTCAGAGATGATGCACCTAACCCTCAAGAAACTGGAGGTCCGAGGGAGTTTAGAGGTCAGTTGGGGTAGGGGGCTAGATACATCCATGTGGAGAAAAGTGGAGAGGAGGAGGTATGGGATGTGGAACAGTCTGAGTGTGGACAAGGGTTGGTGGGGTATGGAATGAAATATGGAGTGTATAAAAATAACTAATTTAAAAAAACTCCTGAACTTCTTTATCACAAATATATGTTGGTGTACAAATGCTCAGTGTGCAAATCCTTTGGGCATCGTGGATTTTTCTGGGAATGGGGGATGCTATGAGTGTACAAATCTGATGTTATTTTTCTTCTCATTTTTTCATAATATTCACCTAGAATTTTAATGGATTTTATAGCAGATGGGTCAATTAATCAAGATGCTTTGCAGCATTGTTTATTTTTCCCTGAGTGGAGGAAAAGCTATTCGAGTAGTAGGGAACAAAGTTCTCCCCAACTAAACTAGGCAGAGTAAAAGCTGGCATGGCAGAGAAGACGACAGGGAGGAAGAGGAAATGGAGGCAGAAAAGAAAGATACAGAGGAGTGAGGTAGGGAAAAGACAGGAGAGTGTGATAAAGAGAGAGGGGTCACTGCAAGGGGGATACAGAAAAGGAAACAAGATGACTGAGAGAGAAGGAGAGGTGGAGAGGGGAAATATATATGAAGTAAGTGAGTCTCATGAGGTTTGGAAATGGAATTTAGCTTAGCAGTGGAAAGACAGAGATACCAAAAGGAACAGAAATTGACAACAAGTTGTTGTTCTCCTAAACCTGGTGTTTTGCTCCAGCTTTGCCCATTGGTCTAAGGACATAACTTACACAATTCTTCCTACATGTGTGTCTCCTGGATCCATTCCATCCTGCCACTATGTCTGTGGTTCTTGGTAGGGCTGTGGATCTGGCTGTAGACTCGTGAGCTAGTTGTGAGCACTGCCTATTCTCTGTATTGGATCTCTGGTTTAGTTTACAATTAATAGTGGCCGATAGTCTTGTATGGTTCTTAGACCCCTCCCTGATATTTCTGGTACCCAATATTATCGTTTAATGGTGATGGAGAAGTAAGAAAAATACTTGTGACTTCTATGCAGTGCAAAGATATAAGAAAACAAAATCGTTTCCAGGCAGGCAAGGTGACCAGGCAGATACATCAGAACAGACACATAGTCAATCTGAGAAGTACAGCTCGCTGAAGACAGAGATGGAGATTGAGAGTGACTGTGGGCTTAACTTGCTTCCCTCTTTATTGGCATCCATATATAAAGCACATCGACTCTGAAATTCAAACTGTGGCAGAGGATGTCTGACTCAATTGCTCTCTTTTAGTTATTGCATGTGACTTAGAAAAACAAGAATCAACACTCAAAAAGGCTCAAGGAGAGAGACCTTAGGAACGGAGCGACAGAAGCTTACTAGGATGGTGAAACCCATGCAAACTTACTTTCACTGCTGTTAATTTAAGCCAAATTTTTGGGACACTATATAGATTCAAAACAGAGAAAACTATGGTCTTTCATTCATTTAGTTCATAGTCTTTCTATTAGTAATATTACAGTAGTAAAATATTCTGAGATATTTAGTTTGAGTTCAACAAATGTGGATTGCATGTCTGCTGTCATAGGTACTTACAGTCAGTGCTGGAAGTGCCTCTGGAGGTCAAGAACAGTCATCCTAATCCTCAAAGAGTGTCCAAGCCATAAGGTGGCACTTAAGGTAGAATTCCTATAGATATTTAAGTTAACAAGGGCAAAAACTCAATTCCAGTAAGATGAAATGTGAGATTGAAAATGCTTGCCACAGCCTGGAGAATCTTGTTGTGGACCTCCATGTTCGAATCTCTAGGAAAGGAACTGGTCCATTTGGCAAAGCCTTCTATTGGAGAGAAATTCTGGTGTTTGATAATCAACCTTGCCACTTGTGTTCTATCATGTTAATCAATTCTTATGTTAATGTTATTATGGTAAATATAATTTCTATGGGGCAACTGTTATGATTAACAAGAGTTCCTATCAATGGAATGTGCACAAGATTTTGACACCACACTTTGGGTACCGACAGTCATTACAAATTGTTGAGCCCATCAGACAACACACTGATACTAAGACTCCTCTCTCTTTCTCATGAATTTAATCATGTCATATATAATATTACACAATTACAATATTAGAGAATTAAATATATTCTCCTGGTTTGACTAAGTCAATTGCATAATTTTATTTCTCTCTGTGTGGGTATAGATTCTTAATGTCATAGATTATAGTCATTATGATCCTTCAAAATTTGATACTTGGTTGTTTTGTTTGGGATTTTTGTCGTACTCCTAACCCTGGGAGTGGGCATGTCTCTGACTCCTCTGCACACTCTTGGGATACATTTCCTTCTATGGGATTGCCTCATCTAGCCCTGATATAAAGGTTTTTACCTAGTCTTGTTGCATACTGTTGTGCTTTATTCAATTGAAATCCCTGGGAGGCCTGCACTTTTCTGAAGGGAAATGCAGGCATAGTGGATCTGAGATAGAGGGAAGGTGAGGGGGACTTTGTGGAGTGGAGGGAGGGAGGGAGTGAGTGAAGGCTTAATTCTGGATGTATTGTATGAGAGAAGAATAGATTCTGAGAAGAAGAAGAAATAGCAACATTGTCACGTCAATTGCATAACACAATATTTGTTTCATTCTTCTTGTGATGGAGTTCTCAACAACAACAAATAAATACAACTAGTAACAGCGAAGTGCCACCAAAGTACACTAACAGTACTATGGGGAAGATAGCTGGGTAAAGAAGCCTGGGCCTGGTCACAGCTCTCCAGACCAGAGCAGATACATCTTCCTCTCAGAAGTGAATGAGTGATGAATGAGGCATGAGAGGTATTGGAGCATGTGCCTGCTGGGCAGTCATTAGAAATATGAGTACCAAAGCATAGGAACAGAGGAAGAGGGGCATTTGCTGTTCTCCAGATGTCCTGCAGTGATAGAAAGACTCAACCAAGAGTGTCTTCATATTCACTTTTTTAGCCCATCCCCCAATCCAGTGTTTGGTTACAGAACATGCTGTACACATACTTATTAATTTATTACTTTGGACAGGCTGATTTAAATAAAATAGATCGAGTCTTCCTGTTTTAGTTACTGAAAGTCCCACATTTCTAGCTGAATTTATTGACCTGGACACTAAAGAAAGTCAGAAACAAAGACAAAATTATCATTTATTCACTACCTAGAGAATTGCACTATATTATGCCAGAAAGAATTGTGTGTAATTCATAGATATTTCTCATGTTCATACCTACAAGCCTTGGAAGCCTTTTTTTCCCCTCTAAATTCAAGAATCCAAAATTCAGAGAAGGTAATTAACTAACCTAAAGTAATACAAATTGGAAAATCATTCTTTTGCTTCAATAACTGGAGAAGTATGTTGTAAATGTGAGTTGGTGTGACATGAAAAGCTAGACTTAATTTTTTATTTTAGTTTCAGAAATAATCAAATGATCCCTCACATGAGCAGTGAGTACGCACATAGAAAATAAAAGGTAGATGTTCAGCTCTTATGCTTTTTTTTTTTATGTAAAAGGGGTTTTTGCCTGGATGTATGTTTGTGTACCATATGCATGCTGTACCTTGCAGAGGGCAAACAAAGATGTCAGATTTCCTGGGATTAGATTTACAGATGGTTGTAAACCTCCATGTACATACTGGGAATCAAATCTGGGTCCTCAGAAAGAACAGCAAGGACTATAAACTGCTAAGCCAAAGCCCCTGTCATTCTTTGTAGATCACGCAAATAAATTTTTAGAGAAGTTTCAACCCTGTGTGAATAGTTGTATGCATGGTTTTGCCTATGCCACAGAGTTAGTTTGACTGTATGTATATACGTGTGACATGCCGAGCATGTGTCTGTATGTTAATCAGATATTATCCTTTGGACTCATTTCATTAGCCATAATCAAACATTGGCGAAGCATTAGAACTCACACCTGCTGCAACAAAACTTTGGACCAGTAGAGGGAGCCTCCATCTCATGATTGAAGATGGTTTTGAAGTGAACATTGAAAATCTGAGAAGTACATAGAAAAATAACTGCTCGTGTATGAATTTCTCTGCTTATTTGCAAGGCAGGATGCATGGAATTAGTTGGTTGTCACTTAAACTACAGGTATTACAATCCTGTAGAGTATTAGATATCACCTCTGATCCACTGCATTACAATCCCATGGAGTATTAGATATTACCTCTGATTCACTCTATTACAATCCTGTGGGGCATTAGATACTGCATTTGATTCTCTGTTATTTTCAAAGACCAGGCGTGGCCATTGTTGTCCTGGATACTATTGGAGTGTTTTATTCCGGAGACAGTGCTGCTTCACCTTCTGGCCTCACTGAAATAATAACAATGGAACCCTCTTACCATCACTCAGGACCCTCCTTCCCTTTGCTTATTCCATCAGACTTCTGAAGATGGGGGAAAGAGATCAGGTTAGGGGCTGAAAGAAACTAGCAGGCATGCATACTTATACAGTTACAGCTTCATTCTGCAAAAATTTGACATATCAAATAAATGTCTGAAGGTCATATAGAAGCAATTTTTAATATTTACATGAGTAACATCAAACTAGTTCTCTGTTAAGTAAAAATAGGGATATGTGCACACTATTCTAGACAGCATATTCTTAGTTTCTCTTTTTCTATAGCTTTGTTTTTATTGGTTCTCCATTCAAATGATGTATTTATTAAATCTTAAAGAATTTCATGGAATGTTTCTCTATCACATTGACTCCCAATTCCATCAAGATCAGTCCTCATGTCTTTACCCAACCAACATCCAGTCATCTTTTTACCCCAATAGAGAATAGTTTGTGTTCCCCAAATATTCTTGGGTACGGATGATATGCTCGAGTATGGACAACTTGCCATGCCTAACATTTTAAGAAAAACTGATCCTCTCTATCCCACAGCTGTCAAGTAACTGTATTTTCTCAATTGAGAGTAGGACCTTACGCTCAGCTCTTCCCTTTATTGTGGAAGCTTGTCTGCACTGTGTTTATGTAGGCCTTTTACCTGGTCCTTGCAGTCTTTCTTTTCTTCTTTCAAGATGGTGCCTGAGCCTTGGTAGCAGCATGTGATAGTGATGTCCCTTATTATGCTGATTGTTTCTCTGGAATCTATCACTATCTACTATAAAATAGACTGTTTATATGCTTGTTTGTTTTCCAAGGAGAGAAATAAAGGGTGTGGATTCAATGGGAGGTGGGCTATAGAAAGGATTTAGGAGAAGTAGGTGGAGGGAAAAACATAATTAGAATATATTGAATAAGTAAAAAAGGTTCTTTTCAATAAAAGAAAAATGAAAAAGTGAATCTACATGGATGACGGTGAGGAGATACAATAACCTATGTACCCATAGTGATGTCCTTAGGAGTGAGTTTAATATGATGCCTATTTAACATACTAAAAATAATATGTTCTCCCCTGGGCCTATAGCCCATTTAGGCACAGATTCTTGGCCCTGACAATGGTGTCAGTTATGACTTCTATCTTTTGGAGCAAGCTTTAAGTCCAGTGAGAAAATATTTAGTTACTCCCATAATCTTGCATAATCTATTTCTGCATTATAATCTCCCATTTTCCTCTCCTTGTTTTATATTTTTCTCTTCATTCTTTACCCTCCATTTTCTTCCCTCCCATTTCCATTTCTTTCTGATCTAAGTCATCTATTATTTCTTGTCTTCTTTTACTCACTGCTTCATATTCTCCCAGAGCATCCTCTATCTTCACACACTAAGAAACCTCTTTAACTTTCTTGTAAAAGTTGATGAGTGTATCAGTGCAGTTCCTGAGCTCCATAGTATGAAGCAATTCAGGCATGACATGATGAAACCTCATACTTTAACTCCTTCTAAAGCAAGTGACCTGTGAGAATAAGAAATCCAGAGCCTTCTAAAGACTATCAGGTTCCTCAGAAAACTGGGCATGACACTTCCAGAGGACGGTGCTATACCACTCCTGGGCATATACCCAGAGGATTCCCCAGCATGCAATAAGGACACATGCTCTATTATATTCATAGCAGTCTTTTTTTTATTCGATATATTTTTTATTTACATTTCAAATGATTTCCCCTTTTCTGGCCCCCCACTCTCCGAAAGTCACATAAACCCCTTTCCTCCCCCTGTTCTCCCACCCACCCCTTCCCAAGTCCCTGTTTTGGTTTTGCCTTATACTGCTACACTAAGTCATTCCAGAACCAGAGGCCACTCCTCTGTTCTTCTTGTACCTCATTTGATGTGTGGATTATGTTTTGGGTATTCCAGTTTTCCAGGCTAATATCCACTTATTAGAGAGTGCATACCATGATTGATCTTTTGAGACTGGATTACCTCACTTAGTATGATGTCCTCCAACTCCATCCATTTGTCGAAGAATTTCATGAATTCATTGTTTTTAATGGCTGAATAGTACTCCATTGTACTAAATATATACCACATTTTTTGCAACCATTCTTCTGTTGAGGGATACCTGGGTTCTTTCCAGCTTCTGGCTATTATAAATAGGGCTACTATGAACATAGTGGAGCATATATCCTTATTATATGCTAGGGAATCCTCTGGGTATATGCCCAGGAGTGGTATAGCAGGATCTTTCAGAAGTGATGTGCCTAGTTTTCTGAGGACCCGCCAGACTGATTTCCAGAATGGTTGTACCAATTTGCAACCCCACCAGCAATGGAGGAGTGTTCCTCTTTCTCCACATTCTCACCAACACCTGCTGTCTCCTGAGTTTTTAATCTTAGCCATTCTGACTAGTGTAACGTGAAATCTCAGGGTTGTTTTGATTTGCATTTCCCTGATGACTAATGAAGTTGAGCATTTTTTAAGATGTTTCTCCGCCATCCGAAGTTCTTCAGGCGAGAATTCTTTGTTTAACTCTGTACCCTATTTTTAATTGGGTTATTTGGTTTTCTGCGGTCTAACTTCTTGAGTTCTTTGTATATATTGGATATTAGCCCTCTATCAGATGTAGGATTGGTGAAGATCTTTTCCCAATTTATTGGTTGCCGATTTGTCCTTTTGATGGTGTCCTTTGCTTTACAGAAACTTTGTAATTTTATGAGGTCCCATTTGTCAATTCTTTTTTTTTTTTTTTTTCTGTTTTGTTTTGTTTCCTTTTTTTTTTTTGTCTTTTTTTTTATTTGATATAATTTATTTACATTTCAAATGATTTCCCCTTTTCTAGCCCCCCCCCACTCCCCGAAAGTCCCGTAAGCCCCCTTCTCTTCCCCTGTCCTCCCTCCCACCCCTTCCCAGTTCCCCGTTCTGGTTTTGCCAAATACTGTTTCACTGAGTCTTTCCAGAACCAGGGACCACTCCTGCTTTCTTCTTGTATCTCATTTGATGTGTGGATTATGTTTTGGGTATTCCAGTTTTCTAGGTTAATAACCACTTATTAGTGAGTGCATACCATGATTCACCTTTTGAGTCTGGGTTACCTCACTTAGTATGATGTTCTCTAGCTCCATCCATTTGCCTAAGAATTTCATGAATTCATTGTTTCTAATGGCTGAATAGTACTCCATTGTGTAGATATACCACATTTTTTGTATCCACTCTTCTGTTGAGGGATACCTGGGTTCTTTCCAGCATCTGGCAATTATAAATAGGGCTGCTATGAACATAGTAGAGCATGTATCCTTATTACATGGTGGGGAATCCTCTGGGTATATGCCCAGGAGTGGTATAGCAGGATCTTCTGGAAGTGAGGTGCCCAGTTTTCGGAGGAACCGCCAGACTGCTTTCCAGAGTGGTTGTACCAATTTGCAACCCCACCAGCAGTGGAGGAGTGTTCCTCTTTCTCCGCACCCTCTCCAACACCTGCTGTCTCCTGAATTTTTAATCTTAGCCATTCTGACTGGTGTAAGATGAAATCTTAGGGTTGTTTTGATTTGCATTTCCCTAATGACTAATGAAGTGGAGCATTTTTTAAGATGCTTCTCCGCCATCCGAAGTTCTTCAGGTGAGAATTCTTTGTTTAACTCTGTACCCCATTTTTTAATAGGGTTGTTCGGTTTTCTGGAGTCTAACTTCTTGAGTTCTTTATATATATTGGATATTAGCCCTCTATCTGATGTAGGATTGGTGAAGATCTTTTCCCAATTTGTTGGTTGCCGATCTGTCCTCTTGATGGTGTCCTTTGCCTTACAGAAACTCTGTAACCTTATGAGGTCCCATTTGTCAATTCTTGCTCTTAGAGCATACGCTATTGGTGTTCTGTTCAGAAACTTTCTCCCTGTACCGATGTCCTCAAGGGTCTTCCCCAGTTTCTTTTCTATTAGCTTCAGAGTGTCTGGCTTTATGTGGAGGTCCTTGATCCATTTGGATTTGAGCTTAGTACAAGGAGACAAGGATGGATCAATTCGCATTCTTCTGCATGCTGACCTCCAGTTGAACCAGCACCATTTGTTGAAAAGGCTATCTTTTTTCCATTGGATGTTTTCAGCCTCTTTGTCGAGGATCAAGTGGCCATAGGTGTGTGGGTTCATTTCTGGATCTTCAATTTCAGACCAATTTCCCTTATGAACATCGATGCAAAAATACTCAACAAAATTCTTGCCAACCGAATCCAAGAACACATCAAAACGATCATCCACCATGATCAAGTAGGCTTTATCCCGGGAATGCAGGGTTGGTTCAATATACGGAAATCCATCAATACAATCCACTACATAAACAAACTCAAAGAACAAAACCACATGGTCATTTCATTGGATGCTGAAAAAGCATTTGACAAAATTCAGCATCCTTTCATGCTTAAAGTCTTGGAGAGAACAGGAATTCAAGGCCCATACCTAAACATAGTAAAAGCAATATACAGCAAACCGGTAGCCAGCATCAAACTAAACGGAGAGAAACTTGAAGCAATCCCACTGAAATCAGGGACCAGACAAGGCTGCCCCCTTTCTCCTTATCTTTTCAATATTGTACTTGAGGTACTAGCTCGGGCAATTCGACAACATAAGGAGGTCAAAGGGATACAAATTGGAAAGGAGGAAGTCAAACTATCATTATTTGCAGACGACATGATCGTCTACCTAAGTGACCCAGAGAGCTCCTACAGCTGATAAACAACTTCAGCAAAGTGGCAGGTTACAAAATCAACTCAAGCAAATCAGTGGCCTTCCTATACTCAAAGGATAAGCAGGCTGAGAAAGAAATTAGGGAAATGACCCCCTTCACAATAGCCACAAACAGTATAAAGTATCTTGGGGTGACTCTTACCAAACATGCGAAAGATCTGTATGGCAAGAACTTCAAGACTCTGAAGAAGGAAATGGAAGAAGACCTCAAAAAATGGGAAAACCTCCCATGCTCATGGATCGGTAGAATCAATATAGTTAAAATGGCCATTTTGCCTAAAGCACTATACAGATTCAATGCAATACCCATCAAAATCCCAACTCAATTCTTCACAGAGTTAGAAAGAGCAATTATCAAATTCATCTGGAACAACAAAAAACCCAGGATAGCTAAAACTATTATCAGCAACAAAAGAAAATCTGGGGGAATCAGTATCCCTGACCTCAAGCAATACTACAGAGCAATAGTGTTAAAAACTCCATTTGTCAATTCTTGATCTTAGAGCATACGCTATTGGTGTTCTGTTCAGGAACTTTCCCCCTGTACCGATGTCCTCAAGGGTCATCCCCAGTTTCTTTTCTATTAGCTTCAGAGTTTCTGGCTTTATGTGTAGGTCCTTGATCCATCTGGAGTTGAACTTAGAACAAGGAGACAAGGATGTATCAATTCGCATTCTTCTGTATGCTGACCTCCAATTGAACCAGCACTATTTGTTGAAAAGGCTATCTTTTTCCATTGGATGTTTTCAACCCCTTTATCAAGGATCAAGTGGCCATAGGTGTGCGGGTTCATTTCTGGATCTTCAATCCTGTTACATTGATCTGCCTGCCTGTTACTGTACCAATACCATGCAGTTTTTTAACACTATTGCTCAGTAGTATTGCTTGAGGTCAGGGATACTGATTCCCCCAGAATTCCTTTTGTTGTTGAGAATAGTTTTAGCTATCCTGGGTTTTGTTCATAGCCGTCTTATTTGTAACAGCCAGAAGCTGGAAAGAACCCAGATGTCTTTCAATGGAGGAATGGATACAGAAAATGTGGTATATTAACCCAATGGAATACTACTCAGCAATTAAAAACAATGAATTCATGAAATTCTTAGGCAGATGGTTGGAACTGGAAAATATCATCCTAAGTGAGTAACCCAGTCACAAAAGAATACACATGGAATGCAGTCACTGATAAGTGGATATTAGCCCAGAAGCTCTGAATACCCAAGACATTTCACATATCAAATGATTCCCAAGAAGAAGGAAGGAGAGGTCCCCGGTCCTGGAAAGGCTTGATCCAGCATTGTAGGAGAGTACTGGGACAGAGAACTAGGCGGGGGTTGATTGCAGAATGGTCAGAGGGAAGAGGGCTTAAGAAACTTATGGAGAGGGGGGAACTGGGAAAGGGAAAATCATTTGGAATGTAAACAAAGAATATAGAAAATAAAATAAAATAAAATAAAATAAAATAAAATAAAATAAAATAAAATAAAATAAAATAAAATAAAATAAAATAAAATAAAATAAAATAAAATAAAAAACAAGAAATCCAGAGCCCTTGGCTCAGGTCAAATACAAGGATGGCTGGTGGAGTTCTTGTTTCTGATGTTACAAAACAGAAAACAGACATGTTGATATGCCATGTGCTGATGAATGAAGGCATGAAGGAACATTAAAACCACTACAACGACAAGATAATTAAGGTATTGTGATATTCACAAGAAGAAAATGCTAATGGAAAGCATAAAGCTAATATAAGATTGGTAACTCTGACTCGCTGTGTTAGAGGCATTTATCTTTTACTATATACCCTAAACCTCAATTTCTTTACCTTTTTATGGGAATAAGATGTTTGACCCCATGAGAATTTCCATGGGAGTAAAATGATCAGTGCATACAGAGAAGTATTAACACCCATAAGTGTGACTTGAAGTGATACGACTGTGTACTTCTTGTAGTAAGAACATTAGCTCTGAAATCAGTTCTGACTCATGCCAGGGCACTTCCAGATACCTGACCTCCAACAGTGTGCAACTGATAATGAAAAGTTTTCACATCCCAGATATGCATCCCACCTGGGTATGGTATTTGGAGGGTGCTTTCTCTCCTCTTTTTTAATAGCCATCAAGACCTTCTAGGATTCAATATTTTTAACTCTCTAAATTCATCTAGACGCTCATCCCAATCCTGATTTTGATAGGAGCACTTCAAAACCTCATTTTTATCCTAACTACAGATTAGGTCTCTATCCCTTGGTTGAATTTTTGTCAGTGCACAAACTTTAAGCGAACTAGCATTCACAAAATAATATTAACAAGTGTAATACATAAATATTAACAATAATAGTCAATCTTTTTGGTTTTGAGTTTTCACATAATCTGGGAGAAGATGCATAAGTTGTCATGGTTATCTTTCTTGTCTTAGTACCAACAAGCCAGCCCTAGTTATCTGGAAGGAATGCTGCAGAACTCTCACTGCAAAGACTGCAACAGATCTCCTCTATCTGGGAATAGACCCCATTCTTTATCAATATTTTTTGTCATTTCATTCCACTGAAATGATGGAAGCCATTTTGTATGACTGTTTTATAGAACATCCTCCTTGATTGCCTTTTAATTCTGAATCCAATACCTGGCATTTCTTCTCTGTGATTTTTAGATGTACATTCCTAAAGATATTTGAAAAAATTTCTCCTTGGCCCCCATTCTAATACCTCAAATCACTTTCCCCAAATGTCCTGAAATCCTTGGCTCCAGTTTTGGCATCTGATAAGCTCCCATTTAGATGTTCACTGTTTTATAAACATGTTTATTTTTCCACGTGTTGATTGCAGAATGGCTTAGGAAGCAGTAACTGAATTACCATATTCTTTAAAAGTGTGTTATTTTCCCAATGCCACTACAGCAAGTTCAGGAGCTTAAAGCAAAGCAAATTTATTGCCTCAAAGTTCAGTATGTAAGCAATGCTGCACAGTATACTTGTATTATCTTTAGAAGCATACCAGAATATAATAAAAGCACTGCTAAGCTGTTGCTCGCCATGAGCCCCAAGATCTCCAACTATGAAAGAGCTGTGGTTTGTTGTTGTTCTTGATGTTCTTTATTGTTATTATTATTATTATTACATTTTTTGGTTCTCTTGTCTGCCTCTTTGCTTTGTTCAACTTATCCATTTCTTTAACTTCTGTTTGTTTGTTTGTTTGTTTTAGAATCCATAAGATAGTACTCTGCCTTCCAAATAATGCAGGATTTCATTACTATTTAAGATCAATTTGTTACTAATGCTAATTAAATTCCTTAAATTCTTATTGTCATTTAGACTAATGTAGCCACAATCTTGGAGATTACAGTATGGCATATCACTAAGGACCACAATCCTTTCCTACCAGAAATCATCACTTTCTGTCTCATAGAAAGTTAGAGTTGAGAAAAATATTAGGGACCACTTGGTCTAATCTCTTTCCATCCCAGGTATAGAAACCCAAAGTCCTCTTAAATAGTCTTATCAAAGTAATATATATTGATGACATATGGCTCCTTTTTTTGGTACATTCATTGATACCAACAAATATTGTCTCTTAAAAGCCTTGCCATTTTCCCATTTTTCTGGGATTCTATTCAATCCAGAGTACCATTGTCTATATTACCAACTATCCACCTTTGTATTGAGGCTTCACTGAATGAAATTACTAAGAAAAATATTAATAAAAGACTTTCTACTTAATAGTGCTTAAATACTGCGTTTAAACAAAATTTGAGGGGAAAAAAGACAGAACTTAATGAAGTGACTATACAGAAATAACAATACAGCACAAAAAGAGTAGTTAGCATGTGCATATATACACACATTCTCACAAGGCATGGGGCACAAAATGGGTTGAGCCAGCACAAATTGAGCTAGCGATATCTGCAAGAATACACATGGCAAGCCACTGAAATAATAATGGTTGGAGAGAGACAAGGTGATTTCATGAAGAAGGAAGGCAAAGGTGTGGCAGCTGACAAGTCAACAGCACTAAGAAAACTGTAGCTTGTTGCTGGAACCAAATGACTTGTTTGAAGAAAAAGACCAATGCCAGATGCTGCTGGTCAGGTGGGAGACTCTTCATCCACAAGGGTCTGCAACTAAGACCATGAGAAAATATTTGAATTGGTTTAGAGAAATGTATATTAAGCAACATGAAATCTTGGCTTCCCATCTGTTAATCAGATGTTGGAATACAGAGAGAGACCAACAAGGAGGGTGTGGTAAAAGTCCAGATAAGAACTCTGACAGCTATCAGGGATATAATGGCGAAAGAATAAATCATGGAAGTATAAGGCAAGGTCTGGAAGCATTTGCTGACTATTCAAAGCAAGTATACATAGAAGAAGATCACAGAAGACAGCAGGACTCTCCATGTAGAAGCTCTGGAGGTGGAAGCACCACTACCTCTCTGACTTGAACAACTGATGTTTTTCTTTTATAAAGAGGACAGTGGTTTCACTCATGTCAACTTAAAAGCCAATGAGGATCGTCAGTTAAACTTACAGCATTTTCTTTCATTCTTTTCTTTTCTCACAGTACAGATGTTATTTTATTTATTTATTTATTTATTTATTTATTTATTTATTTATTTATTTATTTATTTTTATTTTACTTGAAAGTCTAGTAGGCTGAAAGGGCACCAGTGCCTTTGGTCCATAAACAAGCAAACTACAGCCAAAAGGAAACTAAATCAAACTTGAAGCATATTACCTAGAAACTACTAACCACCAACTAGAGATTTTTCCAACAAAATACATCCAATTCCACGCCAAAAAGGAATAGATTTCCTTTGGCACACTTATACAAGTACTGCCCCTTATTTATGTCTGTGGACCCGATTTCTCTGCTAGTGTAGTTCTGAGACACTAGTCAAAAATGGTCCCCACATGTGAGTCTCTAAATGCTCACTAAATAGACTTGTTACATTTCCAATGTATTTTGTTCTTTGTTTTTTATGAAGCAGGGTTTCACCAAGTATACTGCACCAGAGTCAAGGAAGAACTGATCATGGGCATCCTCTGAGTACTGAGATTATAAATCTGAGCCACCATGACTGGCTTATCCAGAAGATGACACACTTATGAAGAAAAATAATGAAGTCATGTTTTTATAATATGCACCATTGTTTTAAAAATATATTAAATGAACTATTTAGAATTTTAAGGAATAAGATTGAATCTTCTTTCTGTGTGTGTGTGTCTGTGCATTTGTGTGTGTGTATGTGTGTTTATGTGTGTGGATGTGTTTCCCCATGTTTGATGGAGCTAGAGGACAGCTTTGTGTAACTTTTTATATGCCCTTCAATTTGATTTTGAGACTCTCTCTGTCCTCTGTTGTTCCCTGATTGGCTAAACTTTTGGGCCAGTTAGCTTAAGGGAGCATTCCCTGTCTTTGTCCCATAACAACTGGGGTTCTGGGTATGTACCACAAACTGAAGAGAAGATGGGACATGAAGGGTATCTGAACTCAGGACAAGATCCTTGAACAGTTGAATCAAGTCCCCATCCCCATGATTATCAGGCATATTTTCCAAAACATTTAACTGATCACTGAGCTAACATTTATAATAGTATCCTTATACTATATATCAAAGACACGTTCTTTACACTTTATGGTATAACCAAGTGTCAAATTTATCATGCTGCCCAAATGACAGTCCTAGAAGTGCAATCCCTTGAGAGACAAAAAGAGTTACTCTATTTCACTGATTCTGGCTGCACCTGAATTCTGGTTTGTTTATGTAATTTAAATCTGACTTTAACAAACGTATGATACTCACAGTTAGAAGTACATAAAGTGTTAAGGTGTCAGGAATTCATGATTAATGAGAATATATTCAAATTAAATCTCATCATT
Source organism: Apodemus sylvaticus (assembly GCF_947179515.1). Taxonomy (NCBI): domain Eukaryota; kingdom Metazoa; phylum Chordata; class Mammalia; order Rodentia; family Muridae; genus Apodemus; species Apodemus sylvaticus. Next base: position 58,949,900 of record NC_067486.1, on the reverse strand, counting down.
GGACCTGAGAGGTACACTTAAATGTGGGATAGCAGTAAGTCATCAAACATTTGAAGCAATGCAAAATGAGACTTATATTTATTCTTTTTGATTCTAAATGTAAAAATAATTTGTGTTGTAAAATTTAGAAACTAAATTTCTTTTGATTTCCTTTCTTTTTAAAAAGTCTAACAAGCAACTTAATGGTAGAAAATGTTCAGGGCCCAGTCCACCCACAAGACCTAATATGGAGGAAGAACACCATCTCATTCATGATCTAGAGTTAAATCTGGTACCAATTATTCAGGTCTATTCTCAGGTTTGAAGTTTTATCATTTTTAAACTCAATGGTGATTGAAACAAGATCATATCTTACTTTTCTTAAAATTGCAGTGCCTAAGTCTGCCTCAATTGGTGCTATAAATACTCAGAATGTAATATATGCATTAATCAATGCTAAAATAGATTAAACCAACATGAATGAATGCTATCTCTTGAATTTTCCTCATTGCTTATAATTAATAAATGTACTCTAAAAGTTGTGTGAGTCTGTGTGTGTGTGTGTGTGTATGTGTGAGTCTCTGTCTGTGTGTATGTGTGAGAAACAAGAGAACAAAACCTGCCAAAATCTAAGTGCTAGAAGTGATTTCTTATTCAGAGTGAGTAAAATCCTCCACTGTGTCAATTCAATGGCATCTGAAAATGTTTTATGGGTCAGGTTTCATCACCTGTTAGCAGTGGGACTGAAAAGATGAGATGCTTTTGACAGATGGTCCTCAGAGCCTGTCTTTAGAAGAGCACCATTGGCTCCCTCCTTCTTAACTCTTCCCTTTGTGCAGTATTCTGATGACCATCCCTCAGCTGGCTCTGTGTCAGTTGGCAGCATCTGCTTTCTTCTATAAACCTTTACCCTCCTTCCCACCTGGATTACAAATTACACACAGGGCCTTTTATTTTTGCCAAGTTTCCAGTTTGTGCACTTTATGCAGATCACTGTATCATTTGTACTCAGTGTTTGTATCATCAGCTTTAGGTCTGATAGAATGCTTCCTGGTCAGCTACTATTACTTACTACCTTTCTTAACATTCAATCCAACTTAAGCCCTTTGTCTAGAATCTAGACTTCAAATGATCTTTCTACAACAATGTTGATGGTACGATGATGGTACAATTGTCCTGTTTTCCTGCTGTGGTACTTTATGTTATCTGGCAGCATCCCAAGATTTTAGCATAAGATATGTCAATCTGTGACCTCTCTTCTGCTTTCTGCTCCTGTCTCACCAATATCAAGAACACACTCTAGGATCTCCAGGACTCAGTAGCAGCCACCCTCTGTGTTTTTATCCAAGGTTGTGTTAAAGCTGTCCCTTTCCCTGGAACTCATGTAGATAGTATGGAGGGTGATTGCTTTGGTAAAAAGAATTTGAACTAATAGAAACATACACAACCAGAGTAAACTTTTACCAATAAACTATACAAAGAATGATTATATTTTTACACTTGAATGACCCTCACCTTCCAAGTGGACCAGAGCCCCGTCAACACTTCAGTTATGTTACTAGCTCATACCCACAGTACATTCTACACCTCAAAATTATGTATATTTCTACAGAAGCATTTTCACTGGGTTTCTAGCATAATTGCAACCAACATTCTCTGTTTCATATTCTTTGATAGTTACCTACTGTCAATAGTACAATATGTTGTTGCTTTCTATTTTTCCCTATTACCTAGCAGTCTTTTCCCAGACTGTTGCTTGCTTAATTGCAGAGTATATTCTTCAGACACCTTACCAGCTGGTTCTCTCATCAAGGCCATGGCATTTATGTCTCTACTATACATTGCAGTTCTAAACCTTTATTCTCAAATAAAATCAAGTAGTTTGGCCTGTTATTATGTCACTATATCCTCATTCACTTATACTTATTAATCATCTACAATGAAATATGTCATACCTCATCTCCAATATTTGTAACTTCCCCTCTGAGACTTCTCTGTCCTCATTTTCTACTTTTATGTTAGTACGGATTGGATGCCATCCTGCTAACATTTCACCATAACAGGTATATTTAAATTACATACTCATATATGTAGTTTATCAGATAATAATCAGATAGATAATCAGAATGTTTCCCAAGATGTTCATGTTCTACACTGGCACTTAGAACTTTAATGCTCAGCGAGTAGTTTGGTACTTGTTCCATGCTAATCATAATAGTTTCTTATATTGGCTTGAAATAAATATACAGATTATATTGGTTTGAATAGGAACAGATCCCATAGACCACATAGTGTTTGAATGCTTGGCCCATAGGGTGTGGCACCATTAGGAGTTATAGACTCGTGGAATAGGTATGGCCTTGTTGGAGGAAGTGTGTCACTGTGGGGGTGGTCTTTAAGGTCTCCAAGGCTCAAACTATACCCAGTGTGGTACAAAATCTCCATCTGCTTCCCGTGGATCATGATTTAAAACTCTCAGTTCATTATTCAGCAGTATGTCTGCCTGGGTGCTGCCATGCTTGCAAAAATGATAATAATGAACTAAATCCCTGAAACTGTAAGCCACCCCACTTAAATATTTTTCTTTTATAACAGATGTAGTTCCTCATCACTCTATCACGAAATTTCATCATCCCATTGGACCAGCGAAGAAAGCATCTTACTAAGCATTATTTTATTCAATATAGAGGAGTAATAGGGGTGATATAATTGGTCAGGTCAAGTGTAGTTGGAGATAAAAGAGAAGGGGGTTAGAGGAAGTTTATTTTTCTATATCACACAATGCTAAAATGTCATGTAAAATCGTCAAATGAAAATGTCATTTATTTTTATATAAAACATTTAATATCATTCTGGATAACTAAATGATTCATTTGGTTAGTATTCTAACAGTCTTTTCAATAAGATAAGATCAGAGTCTAAAGTCCAATTCCTATTCTTCACTACAGACAGTAGACTTGAGTCCTGAGTTTTTCAGATACTCATTGTGCAAGTTAGATGGTTTCTATGTTCACTTCAGTAGTTTGAAATCTGTGGCATTTCTATTCAATCTTCACATAAAGGAGACTGCAAAATTTTAACTATCTATTGTGTTACTGTCAATAAAAAAGTTATATTTGTACAGCCTATATGTGTCTTGAGCATTCTTTGTGTTTACATTTAAGTTATTTATATTCTTCCTCATTTGAGGCAGTGAATTTCTTACACTTAATATTTTCTGTTATTGTATGTGTTATACTAGTAAGTGCCACAATGCTCCAGAAGAAATCAGAGGGATTCATTCAAGAATTCTGCCCCAAGGATCAAACTCAAGTCATAAATTTTGGTAGTAATGCTTTTCTACACTGACTTGCCAACTGATCTGTGCATTCCTGCATCTTTGTCTATCTGTCCAGAGTTATCCTTAGAGATCACACGAAAGACTCTAGATACCTTATCATTCTCACAGCAGGTGTAGATTATTTGACTTGTTGCCTGTAGTACTGATCACCTATAATGCTACTACCCTCTTTGGTATATAAGACACACTCCTTGTGCCAGAATAGAGAGACCCCCTCTTTTCATTCTTGATTTGCATTAACTAGTAGAATTGAAGGTTTGGCTTTAAAGGATATAAGTCCTAACCCCCGAGCCTACAGGGGGAAAATAGAATTGCTCTTTTCTGCATGACTTGAGATAAAGCCCCCTCAACTAGTCTATTGCTTTCTCTTTTGTGTTGATCTGAAATTATTGTCAGAGTGCTAGAAATTCATGTTAATAAGCTAATAGCATGTTCTCAGGGTTGACTCCTCTCTGTCTCTCTCTCTCTTTCTCTCTCTCTCTCTCTCTCTCTCTCTCTCTCTCTCTCTCTCACACACACACACACACATTCTCTCTCTCTTTCTCCCACTTTCCCTCCCTCCCTCCCTCCCTCCCTCCCTCCCTCCCTCCCTCCCTCCATCCCTCCCTCCCTCCATCCCTCCCTCTCCTTCCCTAGTGTGGTTAGTTTTGAAAATAACTTATCAAATCATTTTTATTCAGCTTTGGAGGAAGAAATAGAAAATGTAGGGGAGAAAGCCTTTTTGCAGTTTTAATTGCTTTGCAGTGTGTGTGTGTGTGTGTGTGTGTGTGTGTGTGTGTGTGTCTGGCTGGCTGGCTGGCTGGCTGGCTGGCTAGGCTTATCAAAGCCCACACAGCTGAAGCCCTGTGTGTGCAGCTTGGCCCAGCTTCTTCAGAGCAGCTAGGCTCCACTGATGGATCAGATACAGTCTCAGCTATCTGATGGCTTCAGTGCTTAGGAGGTTAATTCAAGTGATAAATTAAAAAAAAAACTTGGAAGAGGGGCTTAGAAATAAGGACTGTTTGGTGGATTTTTAAATGTATTTTATTACTGGATATTTTCATATATAATCATTTTTTGTCCTAATTCACAGCCGACAGAGTGATGATACACAGGGTGTGGGGGAAACAAATCAGTCTAGTTCACAACTCAGTAGCATGGGTTAGTTCAAACTTCTGGAGTTTGGCACCAAGCATTTTCTTCTAAACATATTTAAATACAACATAATTTAGTGAAAAATATTCTGGAGATAATTCAATCCTGCATGTACACTAAAGCATGCATAAATCCCCTTCAGGAACAAAAAGTGAAATACATATCCAATGTGACTACGTTGGTATTCTTTGTTAAGTCCAGAAAGATAGGTCCTAGAACTTGACTGAGAAAAGCAAATTCATAGTAAATATCTGGAAGAGGATCTAGTGTTAAAAAAAAATCTTTGGCAGCCCAGATAGTACAATGGTCAGCAGGCTAATAAGTATGTCTGCTCCCAGGCTTCTTGGTAGGTAATAGGTATGACATTTTTTTCTCCACATCCTTGCCAACACCTGCTGTCTCCTGAGATTTTAACCTTAGACATTCTGACTGCTGTGAGGTGAAATCTCAGGGTTGTTTTGATTTGCCTTTCCCTAATGACTAATGATGTTGAGCATTTCTTAATATGCTTCTCAGCCATCCAAATTTCTTCAGGTGAAAATTCTTTGTTTAGATCTGTATCCCATTTTTTAATAGGGTTATTTGGTTCCCTGGAGTCTAACTTCTTGAGTTCTTTGTATATATTAAATATTAGCCCTCTATCAGATGTAAGGTTAGTGAAAATCTTTTCCCAATTTGTTGGTTGCCGTTTTGTCCTTTTGACAGTGTCCTTTGCCTTACAGAAACTTTGTAATTTTATGAGGTCCCATTTGTCTATTCTTGATCTTAGAGCATAAGCTATTGGTGTTCTGTTCAGGAAATTTTCCCCTGTGCCCATGTCCTCAAGGGTTTTCCCCAGTTTCTTTTTTTTTTCCTGACTTTTTTTTATTTGATATATTTTTTATTTACATTTCAAATGATTTCCCCTTTTCTGGCCCCCCACTCTCCCAAAGTCACATAAGCCACCTTCCCTCCCCCTATTCTCCCACCCACCCCTTCCCACTTCCCTGTTTTGGTTTTGCCTTATACTGCTACACTGAGTCTTTCCAGAACCAGAGGCCACTCCTCTGTTCTTCTTGTACCTCATTTGATGTGTGGATTATATTTTTGATATTCAAGTTTTCCAGGCTAATATCCACTTATTAGAGAGTGCATACCATGACTGATCTTTTGAGACTGGGTTACCTCACTTAGTATGATGTTCTCCATCTCCATCCATTTGCCTAAGAATTTCATGAATTCATTGTTTCTAATGGCTGAAAAGTACTCCATTGTGTATATATACCAAGTTTTTTGCAACCATTCTTCTGTTGAGGGATACCTGGGTTCTTTCCAGCTTCTGGCTATTATAAATAGGGCAGCTATGAACATAGTGGAGCATATATCCTTATTACATGCTGGGGAATCCTCTGGGTATATGCCCAGGTGTGGTATAGCAGGATCTTTCAGAAGTGACATGCCCAGTTTTCTGAGGAACCGCGAGACTGATTTCCAGAGTGGTTGTACCAATTTGCAACCCCACCAGCAGTGGAGGAGTGTTCCTCTTTCTCCACATCATCACCAACACCTACTGTCTCCTGAATTTTTAATCTTAGCCATTCTGACTGGTGTAAGGTGAAATCTCAGGGTTGTTTTGATTTGCATTTCCCTAATGACTAACGAAGTTGAGCATTTTTTAAGATGCTTCTCTGCCATCTGAAGTTCTTCAGGTGAAAAATCTTTGTTTAACTCTATACTCCATTTTTTAATAGGGTTATTTGGTTTTCTGGAGTCTAACTTCTTGAGTTCTTTATATATCTTGGATATTAGCCCTCTATCTGATGTAGGGTTGGTGAAGATCTTTTCCGAATTTGTTGGTTGCTGATTTGCTTTTTTGATGGTGTCCTTTGCCTTACAAAAACTTTGTAATATTATGAGGTGCCATTTGTCAATTCTTGATCTTAGAGCATAAGCTATTGGTGTTTTGTTCAGGAACTTTCTTTTTCCATTGGATGTTTTCAGCCCCTTTGACGAGGATCAAGTGGCCAGAGGTTTGTGGGTTCATTTCTGAATCTTCAATCCTGTTCCATTGATCTGCCTGCCTGTCACTGTAACAATACCATGCAGTTTTTAACACTATTGCTCTGTAGTATTGCTTGAGGTCAGGGATACTGATCCCCCCAGAATTTCTTTTGTTGTTGAGAATAGTTTTAGCTATCCTGGATTTTTGGTTATTCCAGATGAATTTGAGAATTGCTCTTTCTAACTCTATGAAGAATTGAGTTGAGATTTTGATGGGTATTGCACTGAATCTGTAGATTACTTTTGGCAAAAATGGCCATTTAACTATACTAGCCGATCCATGAGCATGGGAGGTTTTTCCATTTTTTGAAGTCTTCTTCCATTTCCTTCTTAAGTGTCTTGAAGTTCTTGTCATACAGATCTTTCACATGTTTGGTAAGAGTCACCCCAAGGTACTTTATACTGTTTGTGGCTATTGTGAAGGGGGTCATTTCCCTAATTTCTTTCTCAGCCTGCTTATCCTTTGAGTATAGGAAGGCTACTGATTTGCTTGAATTGATTTTATAACCAGCCACTTTGCTGAAGTTGTATATCAGCTGTAGGAGTTCTCTAGTGGAGTTTTTTTGGGTCACTTAGGTAGACTATCATATCACCTGCAAATAATGATAGTTTGATTTCTTCCTTTCCAATTTGTATCCTTTGACCTCCTTATGTTGTCTAATTGCCTGAGCTACTACCTCAAGTACAATATTGAAAAGATAAGGAGAAAGGGGGCAGCCCTGTCTAGTCTGTGATTTTAGTGGGATTGCTTCAAGTTTCTCTCCATTTAGTTTGATGCTGGCTACCGGTTTGCTGTATATTGCTTTTACTATGTTTAGGTATGGGCCTTGAATTCCTATTCTTTCCAAAACTTTAAGCATGAAAGGATGCTGGATTTTGTCAAATGCTTTTCAGCATCCAATGAAATGACCATGTGGTTTTTTTCTTTGAGTTTGTTTATGTAGTGGATTACATTGATGGATTTCTGTATATTGAACCAACCCTGCATCCCTGGAATAAAGCCTACTTGATCATGGTAAATAAACATTTTTATGTGTTCTTGGATTCAGTTGGCAAGAATTTTATTGAGTATTTTTGCATCGATGTTCATAAGGGAAATGAAGTTCTGTTTCTTTGTTGGGTCTTTGTGTGGTTTTGGTATCAGCATAATTGTGGCTTGATAGAAGGAATTGGGTAGTGTTACTTCTGTTTCTATTTTGTGGAATAGTTTGAAGAGTATTGGTGTTAGGTCTTCTTTGAAGGTCTGATAGAATTCTGCACTGAAGCCATCTGGTCATGTGCTTTTTTTGGTTGTAAGGCTTTCTATGACCACTTCTATTTCTTTAGGGATTATGGGACTGTTTAGATGATCTATTTGGTCCTGATTTAATTTTTGTGTTTGGTATCTGTCTAGGAAATTGTCCATTTCCCCCAGATTCTCCAGTTGTGTTGAGTATAGGCTTTTGTAGTAGGATCTGATGATTTTTTGAATTTCCTCAGTTTCTGTTGTTATATCCCCCTTTTCATTTCTAATTTTGTTAATTTGGATACTTTCTTTCTGCCCTTTGTTCTGTCTGGCTAAGGGTTTATCTATCTTGTTGATTTTCTAAAAAACACAACTCCTGGATTCATTGATTCTTTGTATGGTTCTCTTTGTTTCCACTTGACTGATTTCAGCCCTGAGTTCGATGATTTCCTGTCTTCTACTACTCCTGGGAGAATTGGCTTCTTTTAGTTCCAGGGCTTTCAGGTGTGTCATTAACCTGCTAGTGTGTGCACTCTCCATTTTCTTTTTGGAGGCACTCAGGGCTATGAGTTTTCCTCTTAGCACTGCTTTCATTGTGTCCCAAAGATTTGGGTATGTTGTACCTTCATTTTCATTAAATTCTAAAAAGTCTCTGATTTCTTTCTTTATTTCTTCTTTGGCCAAGGTGTCATTGAGGAGAGTATTGTTCAGCCTCCATGTGTATGTGGGCTTTTTGTTGTTTTTGCTGCCATTGAAGACCACTCTTACTCCATAGTGATCTGATAGAGAGGCAAGGGATTATTTCGATCTTTTTATATTTGTTGAGGTCTGTCTTGTGACCAATTATATGGTCGATTTTGGAGAAGGTACCATGAAGTGCTAAGAAAAAGGTGTATTCTTTTGTTTTAGGGTGAAATGTTCTACAAATATCAGTCAAGTCCAATTGGTCCAAAGCTTCAATTAGTTTTATTGTGTCCCTGTTTAGTTTCTGTTTTCCTGATCGGTCCATTGAGGAGAGTGGAGTGTTGAAGTCACCCACAATTATTGTGTTAGGTGCAATGTGTGCTTTGAGCTTTAGTAAAGTTTCTTTTACGAATGAGGGTGCCCTTGCATTTGGCACATAGATGTTCAGAACGTTCTTCTTGGTGGATTTTTCCTTTGACCAGCAAGAAGTGTCCTTCTGTATCTCTTTTGATGACTTTAGGTTGAAAGTCAATTTTATCTGATATTAGAATGGCTACTCCAGCTCATTTCCTGAGACCATTGGCTTGTAAAATTGTCTTCCAGCCTTTTACTCTAAGGAAGATTTTGTCTTTGATACTGAGGTGTGTTTCCTGTATGCAGCAAAATGTAGGGTCCTGTTTCCTTATCCAGTTTGTTAGTCTATGTCTTTTTATTGGGGAGTTGAGTCCATTGACGTTCAGAGATATTAAGGAATAGTGATTATTACTTCCTGTCATTTTCGATGTTATTTTTATATTTGAGTGGTTATCTTCTTTTGGGTTTAATGAAAGAAGGTAACTATCTTGCTTTTTCCAGGGTGTCGTTTCCCTCCTTGTATTGGAATTTTCCTCCTATTATTCTTTGTAGAGCTGGTTTTGTAGAAAGAATTTGTATAAATTTGGTTTTTGTCATGGAATGTCTTGGTTTCTCCATCTATAGTGATTGAGAGTTTTGCTGGGTATAGTAGTCTTGGCTGACATTTGTGTTCTCTTAGAGTCTGCATGAGATCTGCCCAGGATCTTCTAGCTTTCATGGTCTCTGTTGAGAAGTCTGATGTGATTATGATAGGTCTTCCGTTATATGTTACGTGGCCTTTTTCTCTTACTGCCTTTAATATTCTTTCTTTGGTTAGTACATTTGGGGTTTTGATTATTATGTGACGATAGGTATTTCTGCTCAGGTCCAGTCTGTTTGGAGTTCTGTAGGCTTCTTGTATATTCATGGGCATCTCTCTCTTTAAATTGGGTAGGTTTTCTTCCATAATTTTGTTGAAGATATTTGCTGGCCCTTTCAGCTGTAAATCTTCACTCTCATCTATACCTATTATCCTTAGGTTTGGTCTTCTCATTGTGTGCTGGATTTCCTGGATGTTCTGAGATACAAACTTTGTGCATTTTCTTTGACTGTTGAGTCAATGGTTTCTATGGTATCTTTGGTATCTGAGATTTTTCTTCCATCTCTTGTATTCTGTTGTTGATATTTGCATCTATGGCCCCTGATTTCTTCTCAAGGTTTTCTATCTCCAAAGTTGTCTCCCTTTGTGATTTCTTAGTTGTTTCTACTTCTGATTTTAGATCCTGGATGGTTTTGCTTAGCTCCTTCACTTGCTTGTTTGGGTTTTCCTGTAATTCTTTAAGAGATTTTTTGTGTTTCCTCTTTCATGACTTCCCGCTATTTGACTCACTTTCTCTTGCATTTCTTTAAATTTTTTTTGTGTGTGTGTTTCTTCTTTATTGGCTTCTATCTCGTGAGCCTTATTCTCCTGAATTTCTTTAAGTGATTTTTGTGTTTCCATTATACAGGTTTCTACCTTATTCATGTTCCCCTGTATTTCTTTAAGAGATTCATTTATGTCCTTTTTGTGTTCTTCTAGCAGCATCATGAACAGTGATTTTAAATCTAAATCTTGTTTTTCTGGTGTGTTTGTGAAACCAGGACTTGCTGATGTTGGAGAGTTTGGTTCAGACACTGCCATATTGCCTAGATTTCTGTTAGTAGCGTTCCTGTGTTTGTCCTTTGCCATCTTGTTATTTCTGTTGTTAGTTCATCTTGTCTCTGGCTGGTATTTTTGCCTCCTGTGAGGCTGTAGGGCTATTTCTGCAACACTGGATGGCTGGGTTTCCCCTGTTACAGATTGCTGATGTGCTGTCCTCCTCTTGGGTGCCCTTGGAGCCCTAGTGTGCCTTGCCCCAGGTTGTCTGTGTGAACCAGGCGGTGCCTATTTGCTCCTTCAGTGTCTATGCTGCAGGACCTTTTCCAAGTGCTGGTCACTCTGCTGGGCAGCTGATCTCCCAACCTGGTTTGTGCATACAAAGCTAGCCTAGCTGCTGAGGCCCTGAGTCTAGGAAAAAGCCTGGCAGGCTAAGGCCTGAGCAAAGTTCCCCTCAAGCTATGACTGTTAATTGGTTCTGTCAGGTGGCCAGGATGGCAGAGTGTGCTGCGCTCCCTGAAAGTGCTGGGAGAGTCTGCTAGGCTAACAACCTCCTGGCCGGGTTGTCACACAGATGGTCCACTGAGCAGCCCAGGGCCTGGGGTCAGTCCAAGGCCTGTCAGGCTTAGCCCCCCACTTTGTTAGCCTCGGGCTATGACTCTTAGTTGACTTTGCCTGCTAGAACTCTCTGGCTTCCAGTAGTCAAAATGGCGGCATGTGTGAGCCCACCAAACAACCTCCTGGCCAGGTTTGCACACCGATACACCGATGCTCCCCCCCCCCCCCCCCGAACAGCAGGCCAACGCCCGTCGGGCTTAGACACCTGCGATGTTGGCCTTGGGTTATATTTTCGTACCTCAGTCTGTCTGATTTCTCTGGTGCCCGAGATCCAATATGGTGGAGAGACTCTCGTAACTGACTGGTGGGAGGCAGAGTTCTGTTGTAGCTTCTGTGTGGTAAAAGGCACTATAAATATGCCAACACTTGCAGCCTGGCTGGCCAGTGAAGGTCAGTGGTAGCAGGCACAAGACCTGCCTGGACCCTGTCCCCTTGGTTCCACTGCTGATAACCCTTCCGCTGGACCAGCTGCTGCCACCACTGCCCCCCTTCCCCCCCCAGTTTCTTTTCTATTAGTTTCAGTGTGTCTGGTTTTACCTGGAGGTCCTTAATCCACCCACTTGGAGTTGAGTTTAGTACAAGGAGATAAGAATGGATCAATTTGCATTCTTCTGCATGCTGACCTCCAGTTGAGCCAGAACAATTTGTTGAAAAGGCTATCTTTTTTCCACTGGATGTTTTCAGCTCCTTTGTTAAAGATCAAGTGATCATAGGTGTGTGGATTCATTTCTGGGTCTTCAATTCTATTCCATTGGTCCACTTGCCTGTCACTGTGCCAATAGTATGCAGTTTTTAACACTATTGCTCTGCAGTATTGCTTGAGGTCTGGAATACTGATTCCCCCAGAAGTTCTTTTACTGTTGAGAATAGTTTTAGCTATCCTGGGTTTCTTTTTATTCTAGATAAATTTGAGAATTGCTTTTTCTAACTCTGTGAAGAACTGAGTTGGGATTTTGAGGGGGATTGCATTGAATCTGTAGATTGCTTTTGGCAAGATGGCCATTAACAAGCCTGAGTTTAACATCCCATGTCTGTCTAGTGCTTATCTGTTGAGCTCAAATGCCTCCTATACTGTCTCATCTTCTTTGCAACATAACTGTTTTTAATAACTCTGTCCTCCCTCCTTCCATATCCTCTTTCTCTGTGTGGCCCCCTGAATAATTAGGGTTACTTGCCTGAACTTTGGTAGCAGATAATTTACTAGAAACTAATTAGTGGCTAGGCCAGGGATTCAAATGACATCCCCTCCAGCATCCACCATTAATTGTTAATAATCCTTCAGGGAGTGGCGTAGAATCATGGGCCTCTCCACCATGTACATTGAAGGCTTTTGTGGATAGCCTCAGCTGCAGGAAGTTCATGAGTGCAATAGTCAGCTTGTGTCCCACACATATATTTTTCTGCACATCCTTTCCTTCTCTGCATCTCCTACCTGTCTTCCTCAATGTTCCATGAGTATTGAAAGGGATGAGATACCTCACTGCTGAGGGCTGAGTATCCCACCATCACTTATCCTAGGCACTGTGGCCAGTTATTGTCTTTTATATTGTCAGAAGCTCTGCTGATGAGCGCTGAAACAGCACTAATCCATGCACATATCTGTGAGTATTTCTAAGGAATTATGACAATATGATCATTTGGTAAAACTAAAATAGCCACTATGGCCTCCTCCAGCACACAATTATCATGAATGATTTTTAAAACTGTCAATGTTTTCATAAATCGAGCCTTAATCTTTTCTTTTGTCTTTCTCAAACTTGTTATGTTAGGATAGTTGGTGGGAGGCTGGAATGGGGCATAATATCCCTGTAGGCATTTAAACTTGCAGAAAAGAAGGCCAATTAAATACTCCTGTTAAGGCATGGTTAAGTTATTTTAAAGTGAAACAATCCAGATGGTCATAATCAATACGAAAGTAAAAGAAGAGAATAGACAGGTTCACTATGAGATAAATAGGTCAATGGTCAGATGACACTATGAAAACAAATTTGGATTTTAAGTGGCTCAGGAACAATGTATAGAGTTACCATCCCATCCATGGAAAGACTTTTTAAAAAAAGAATCATTGTAAAGGCTAGCTGGTAAAAATAGGCATAGTAATCAAAACCGTCTTTGCTTGTGTGTATGTATGTGTGTGTGTGTGTGTGTGTGTCTGTGTGCCTGTGTGATTTTATTATTATGAGAAGGAACAAACTTTAGGGCAAAGAAGATCCAAGTGTGACTGTGCAAACAAAGAGTAACATCAGACATTTGTTTATGAATCACCCTGTCTCTGACATTCACATGGTGCCTACATTCCTTTACAGTGGTTCAGGTGATAACTTGAGCCAAGAAACCTGAATCATGTCCTGGTTCTACCAAGAAAAATCCATGAGGATTGAGGCATAGAGTTTCACCTCTTGTACCTCCAAATTCTGATCTGTTAAGTCAAAATAATTTGGGAAAGTGCAGCAATATGTGGCCATGTGAAACAGATGCTTCAATAATAGAAATTAGTTGCAGTGCCACTTGGCACCTGAACACGTTAAGTTCTTTGTGCGATGAGCTGCGCACACTCTTTGTGAACCATATGCTTTTTAAGTGAGGCTAATTCTTCCTTAGTCTAGTGCAGGTATCATCCTCACTCCTGCAGAGGGATGCTGTCACTAATTCACCCTCATCTGTGATCCTAATGCTACCACACATGATGGCAAGAAAGACCATAACTGACAGTATCTATCATTTGTGGACTAACTTGTATAAGGCATTACCTTGCAAGGCAGGCAGGAGCTACAGGATAAAATAAAATGGCTAAGAGTTGTAGTCAGCTTTTTTTTTCCCTCTGCGAGCAAGAGCAATTTGCATAACCTTGATGCTCCCATTTCTCCAAATTATAAATTTGTAATGAAAATACAGAAGCATATGATGGATATTAGAAACTTTGTCACAATTATACTAAGTAACTAATGCTGAAAAAAATCTGGTAATGATTGCTTATACTGCAGATGTTGTAATGTTATAGGAAGCCTTTGTAGGTAATGGTTTTGATGAGATAATATTAAAATAATGTGCTTAAAATATATTTGGAATATGGTAATTTATAGGGGGTATGTCTGTCAATCCTCTTAATAAATGTATCACATTTAAAAATTAAGAACCTCCTAACTACTATGTCGATTAAATTGTTTAATTGAAGGCAGAATGTGGGCTTATTGCTTGTCACTTATATCTGATGAAGAACCTGTGTTTTCTAGTTAATTTAATTTAAAATATATCATATCACTTTAAATATATTAGGAGAAGAATGAGCCTCTCTCCCTGGAAAGCAACAATGTAGCAATCCTTTATTAAATGCAGAAAATGATGTTAATGCAACATGATGGCCAGGATTTCACAACAAAAGTAGCACAAAATTCAGAGTTCTGTTTCCCAAACCAAGTGTGACTCTTGTCTCCTTGAGCATGGCTACCATTTCCCATTACCAAATACACACTCAGCTCTTGATTATTACATATTCACACTGGGCCCAAATTACAGCCAACAAGGGCGCCGGAATTTCAAAATTGTTGACATTTGTATACTAGAGAATTTACGTTTCCATGGTTCCTTTCTTTTCTCCTTGGAGTGTATATTTGCTTCTAGAACTCTGTTTTGAAACACTGCAAATGTTCCTGCTTTCAGCCTAATCTTTCTGTTTATGATGAAATAGATGTCTCAGAATGGTTATAGTGATTATTTCCTTCTGAGCATGTGGATGTGTATTTATAAAACTCGTTTCAATACTGGAATAATTGAAGAATTATATCAAGTGCTATGGTCCTTTAGTTTGCTGTCTCCTAATTGGCCCAGATGCTTGAGTGTCAAGACTGAGTTTAGCTATTTTTTAATGATAGCAAATTTCCTATCGTTAATATTCCAGTTCATGTAATTCCATCTAGAGGCCAAGGCAGAAGGTGTGTGTGTGTGTGTGTGTGTATAAGAGAAAGAGAGAGAAAACAAGTGAACAAGAAAGAGAGGAAGATTCAGTAGCTCAGAGGAAGAATACTTGTCTACTTTGCATGAAGTCCAATGCTCAGGTACTACCAAAACCAAAGAAAATAACATTAGTCTATGCTCTGCTGCAATTTACATATTTCCTTAAACAAGACAGATAAAAGTAAATTTTTTTTTATTAAATAATATTTTAGTATTAAATATCAGGCAAATGTACCAAGATATATGAACCTGTACTGAGTGGGTAAGAGAAATAAACAACCTGCTAAGTTATTAGGCACTAATGAACTAAATGCTGATATAACTTCATTTTAAGAAGCACTTAACAGGGGACGGAGAGATGGCTCAGCGGTTAAGAGCACTGACTGCTCTTCTGAAGGTCCTGAGTTCAATGCCTAGCAACTATATGGTGGCTCACAACCATCTGTAATGAGATCTGATGCCCTCTTTTGGGGTATCTGTGTACTTACATATAATAAATAAATAAATCTTGAAAAGAATAAATAAAGCCTGGTGGTGGTTGCACATGCCTGTAATCCCAGCACTTTGGAGGCAGATGCAGGTGAATTTCTGAGTTTGAGGCCAGCCTGGTCTACAGAGTGAGTTCCAGGACAGCCAGGGCTACACAGAGAAGAAGAAGAAGCACTTAACAGTCATGAGACACATAATTATATAAAATACTGTAAAGTTTAAAATTTTAAATAGCAAAAACCATAGATTTCTGTATACCTATAATATGTACATGTTTGAATGTGTATTTTGACTTGGAAAATAGGTTTTTAAAAATGTCTATAAAATGTTGAAAATAATTTGCTCTTAATAAAATTTCTAACTATATTAATTTTACTTCTTCCACATTTTCTGCTGTTTCTTTTCTTCCTACTGCTACATTCATGAACATAAAAACATAGTATACCTTCAAACTAATCATATGTTAACATATGTACATAAAAATATGTGGCATGGCCTCATTCAGTTTCTTTGCTGGAATTGGAGCACATTAGAACTATTTCAGACTGGTGAGGTGAAGGGAAAGCTTTCATGACTGAACACTCTAGTTTTCTCTTCTCACCACCTTGTAGCAGCTATGTGGACTTAAGTAGGAGATTCTTCCCAAAAGAAACAGTTAGGGTTTCCTTGGTCATATATTAAAGTATTTTCACAATAAGCTACATTTCTACAAGAGCTGTAAGAGAGAGAAACTCCAAAGAGCCTCAGTGTTGATGAATAACATGAATAAAAGAAGACATGGTAGCCAGTGCTTCTCTCAACAAGGCTGCAAAACTTTGGCTCAGAGGCAAGCTGCAAGAAAAATTGCACATGACCATGATATCATGAAGAACTCACTGAATTTTAAGGATATGTTTTTGGACTGATTAGCTAGAAGAGTGCTGTTAAAAGTCTGACTTCAGAATACAATTCAGTCAGAATTTATTGGATGTGTATTAATGTAAATGATATGCAAATAGAATACAATATAAATGGAGAAAAATGACATGTATGCATGCAAAGAGAAACAAACCTGTTAGATGAGAGAGGGTAAGCTACCTCTCTATATGCAGCCTGATGATTAATGTTGAAGAATTTTCTGAGTAATTGATGAGTGCTATTGAGGATACTGCAAAATATAAAGCCCCCATGGATAGAAAAAAGACATGAAATTGAGACTAAGGTAAAAATGCATAACAAATTAGGTCCCAAAAAGTTCTAGATGCTAAGTCATGGCATAATTTTTTTCATTAGCAATCGTAGTTTGAAACCAATGACTCCACTGACATTTTGAGGAGAAAGACCGACCTAGCAAGATTTGGAAATGTAACAATATGTAATAGGATCAGCCAGGAATTAAGATGACATAGTCTTCATTTGGACAAAGATACCTACCTCAATGCCATCAAGTTAAGTTATACTCAGGAAGGGAGTAAAGAAAAGGCACCAGCAAAAGAATTTGTGACACAAGTCTAAGATCTTTTGTTGAATGCCTGAATAACTTCTTAGTATTCACCACAGAGGTTACAGAATGGAATGAAGGGTCACAAAGACACTAGAGAACAAAATCCTTAGCTCGGTCTCCCATATCTAACATAGAGATAGCTTGGTATGGTTCAAACTCAGCTGAAAATTCCAATTTCAAACCAGGGAGAGAAATCTGGACTATGAAATAAGTTTCTAATTTATATTAAAACGTCAGTCAAAATTAGAAGAAAAGATGCTTTTATTCAGCAAATATCTAGTGGACGCTGAGTAACATCATAGTCTCCTAGATGCTAAAGACTTAGAAGTGAACAGAATGCGAAATACTGCTTGCCAATCAGAATTTCAAGGTATCGCAGTATATGGAAATTTATGGCACGGTGTCCAAGAACATCACTTGCTGATGGGATACTGGGTATAAGATGCAATGTTTGCAACTTTTAAAATAGAAGTTAAAGGGGGCCTCTTAAGTGGCCAGAGCTTAATCAAAGGTGAAGGGGGTTATTATTGCAGTCAGGGATATAATGGGTTAGGTTGGCAGTATGACTTTTTTTTAATGATCCTGTAAGCTTTCACATCTGTTTTGTTAAAAAAAAAAAGTGGGGGTTAGTTTCAGAAAATTTAAAGTAACTATATGTTTGGCCATTTTTATTTTGAATTTGTATGACATTTTTATAGTTTTAGTGCAAAATATAGATCAATAGCTACAGAAATGGATTTAGCTGGAAATAAGTATATTGACCTCACAATGACAAATCCCTGAATTTGAGGTGTTTTAGAACATCATTCCAGAATGTGGTTGCTAATGATATGTGTAAATGGGTGATCCTATGTTTGTGTACTTCAAATAACTGAATAATTGCTTTTGTATCTTCTGTTATGCTGAGTTTTGAATCCTGGTTTCAACCATTTTAGACTACCCTCATACCATTGAGTTATAATCTAAGCTCTGAATAATGTCTCGAGGTTCATAATAGCTATTTCAAAAGAAATGTACAGTAACTCTTTGCTGCACCATGCTTAACTCCACATAATACAAGCTGAGGCAGAGAGATCTTTAAAGTGTTAGCTACAGAGTTCAAAATCATTCTTCTCCATTTCTTATTTAGCTCAGTGTGGCTTATCCAGACATTCACTGATTTTTATATATTTATATTTACTAGAAATCTCAATCACGGTTCAATATTTTCTTCCAGTAACAAAGAAAAAGGAACAAATATTTAGTTTCCTACAACTGCTTCTTATATTGCTAGTATGAAGTGTCTATGTCCTTTTTCATTTAAAGTTATTGACAGTTTGAGACATTTACCCAATGGATTTTAGTAGGTTTTCATTTTCTCTCCTCCTCCCCTCTGTCATACAGAAACCATTCTTTCCAATAAATCCTCACTCTACTCTCACCACTCCTTTTTGTGGATGATCTAGTGAGTTTAGTTAGAATGCCTTTACCATGCTTGACTGGAAGATTACTAGCCAAGAGTGACTTATGTGTGCCTATACCACTAAGAAGAAATGTTTCTCTCCCTAAATTATTGCTTCTTCTTTTTTTTTTTAATTTATTAGAACTTTATAAATGATCAGTGTCTATCTACATTTTTTTTATTATTCGATATAATTTATTTACATTTCAAATGATTTCCCCTTTTCTAGCCCCCCCACTCCCCGAAAGTCCCGCAAGCCCCCTTCTCTTCCCCTGTCCTCCCACCCACCCCTTCCCACTTCCCCATTCTGGTTTTGCTGAATACTGTTTCACTGAGTCTTTCCAGAACCAGGGGCCACTCCTCCTTTCTTCTTGTACCTCATTTGATGTGTGGATTATGTTTTGGGTATTCCAGTTTTCTAGGTTAATATCCACTTATTAGTGAGTGCATACCATGATTCACCTTTTGAGTCTGCTTCTTACCAAATGTTACCAGGGAACAGTAAAGCCTCAGGGATCTCACTTCAATCTATGATGAACTGTTGTCAGTCCCAGTATTTTGTAGGTCTTTCACAAATGGCCATAGTACCTACCATACCCATTTCATGTCCAGCAGATGTATCTTCTACATTAGTGTTCTTTCTTCCTTTTTCCTTCCTTCTTTCTTCTTCTTCTTCTTCTTCTTCTTCTCCTTCTTCTTCTTCTTCTTCTTCTTCTTCTTCTTCTTCTTCTTCTTCTTCTTCTTCTTCTTCTTCTTCTTCTTCTTCTTCTTCTCCTTCTCCTTCTCCTTCTCCTTCTCCTTCTCCTTCTCCTTCTCCTTCTCCTTCTCCTTCTCCTTCTCCTTCTCCTTCTCCTTCTCCTTCTCCTTCTCCTTCCTTCTCCTTCTCCTTCTCCTTCTCCTTCTCCTTCTCCTTCTCCTTCTCCTTCTCCTTCTCCTTCTCCTTCTCCTTCTCCTCCTCCTCCTCCTCCTCCTCCTCCTCCTCCTCCTCCTCCTCCTCCTCTTCCTCCTCCTCCTCTTCCTCCTCCTCCTCCTCATCTTCCTCCTCCTCCTCCTCCTTTTCCTACTCCTCCTCCTTCATCCTCCTCCTCCTCTTCGTCCTTCTCTTCCTCCTCCTCTTTTCTCCCTCTCTCTCTTTCTCTCTCTCTCTCTTTCTCTGTCTCTCATGAATCCAACTAAGTAAAATGCTATTGTTTTTAGAAGTTCAGATATGTCTTCGTATCATAACCATATAAACATATTCTCAGTGTGAGAGAAAAGTGTCCAGATATGTGTGTCTTTCTTCCTGTACCCTCATTATAGGTTACTTAGTCTCATTAACTCCATTTCTTTCTTTCTAGTATTTAGAGTATTATATCCCTTGTGGGTCAAGCTTTTGTCATAGTATTCAATGTAAGCAATGCATGACATATGGGTATATATCCTTCATCTTTAAATCTCAAAGAGATTAATTTCTTGGTATTTGTTTATCCTCAAGACAATACCAAATATTTCCAAAGTGCTGCCTGACAACTGTGGTACCTGAAGCCACATTTTTGTCATTTATAATGCTACCTTTACAAAGAATAAGCAAAATCTCAAATTTCCCATTTGGCATCATATTTAATAACTTTATATTTTTATTTCTATTTATTTCCATGAACTGACTCTCGGGATGTGCATCTTAAATATAATTGGTCATTATTTTAAAACAAAGCAACTTTAGTCATCTTAAACTGATATAACAATTAATGTAAACTCAAGTCTGTTCTTCCTATCTTTTTCTGAATCTGTCAACATAGAATTCTAATTTTTAATGTCTATTTTAGTGAAATTGACAATTGGACACAATTACATAACAGTTTTATAGGTTTAACTAAATACATCATTATGTTTATAAGGTATATGAAAAAAATTGTCATTTTTCAATTTTAGCATGTTTTGCTTTCTACCTTAGTATATAAATGGGAGTTCATCTGTTCTTCCTTCTTTTAACATATGCATGGTATCTTGCTACCAATCTATGTTAGATATGCACTCCTGGGATCCACAGATCAAGTCTATTGTGGGCTATGATTTAAGTTATAGCACCCATAATTCTTGAACTGCATTGTTAGTCACACCAGTGCAGCTCTTCAATGGTGTGGAAAAATCAAATGTTAACTGTGTTTGCTTTTGAATATTATTACCACAAATCTTCCCATAGTCTTGGCCTTTGGAAATGTGATAGAGTGAATCATCTGACAAGGTAACAGTTGCTTTCTCCTTTACTCAAGATATCTTGAGTTTAGACAAGAGGGTACCAATGATAGTTGCTGCCCTGCAAGCTTAGTATAAAGTACACCATAAATGCAGAGCAAATATGTCACAAAGATGCTGTAATTACACAACAAATACCTCTTTGCTAAGCAATGAATTATAGAACCCAATATCCTGTAATTACAAACCATTTATGTATCTGTTTAAATTACTGTGGATGCCACTTAGTGTAATCACTTTGATGATTAATCAAACATTCTGTGTGGTATAGAATGCTTCAGAGTTCACAGGTGTGCCTGTTTCTCAAACGATTACCCTAAAGTAACAAATGGCAAACTTGCTGGCATTTTCTTTCCCCTGTAGTCTACACTAATATACAGCCTTCCGTGATGCTATGTTTTTCTTGAACTATCATCCTTTGTAATTCCATTGGAAATTCCACAATTATTTTAATGGTTAAAAAGTAGCAGTTTCAATAACTATGATTTACTGAGTCCTAGCATGCGCATACTCCCGGGGGGTAAAAGAGAAATAAACTCATCTTGCCAAGGGTTTGTTTGGAGTGAGACTTCAGTGACACATTGAGCTTCTGTCTTTCAGAATAAGACCTTTAAGAGCATCATCCCAGAGCAGTCAGGGAATTGGGCCAAATGCCTCCAAAGGTGTTCCTGGGGTAGGGTGTAAATCACCCTGGGCCTGTGAATGACAAGGATTAGTCCAAGACTACTGGGCTGAGCTCTTGCTTTTTTTCCCCCCTTGGCTGCCAAAGACTTCAGTTTAATCTTCCTGGCAACAGTAAATATGGGTCAAATCGGATTATTCTAAACCAATATGAGAATAATTTGAGAACAATAGCTGGCTAGGGAGAGAATGTCATGCAACTGAATTACAATAAATTATACAGTGTCTTGCCTTGGTAGAAATAATTTAATAATAAGACATGAAAGCACAATAATTACTGACTGTAGCCGGCACCCCTCCATGCCTCAGATGGAAACCACCTCAGGCAGTATATTATCCAATCCCCTATGTTTGTGCATGCTACAAATAGGTGGATCCGCAGGAACTCATATTCAGAATTCTGAATATTTTCTAAGATGTTACTGCAAGGTGAGCCCTATTCTAAGTATTTTACAGAGACTAGCTTCTGGTCATTATCTTGTGTGCTACCTCATTTCTCACTCCATCTTATAGAAGAAGATGAAGGAAGGGAGCACAGAACTTGGAAGTAACTGCCTCATAGTTACGAAGTCAGGAAGCTGGCTTCTCAAGCCAGATGGCTCTACCCAACATGACAGAAACCTCCTATTACATTCTAAGGAATTGCTGCTCTTGATTGCCTGCTATATTTCCACTGCATTAATTCTCTGAAGCCATTGTTTCTGCTAAATATTTTGCACAATCTTCATTTGTAAAAATTGAGCAAGAGAGGCAGTGAGCTTCCAGATTTGATAGCACAGTAGCTCCCTTCTATGAGCTCCTTTAAGTCTTACATCATGGCGGAGCAGGGCTGGAATAGCTGCCAGTGTATTGTCATGGAATTTTCATATCCAGGTGAATTACAGGGAGTTTGGCTTTCTACATTGGGCTCTGCCAATGTCCTGAATTTTCATTTGACATTTTATCTTTCTCTTTTGCATCTTTTAAAAAAAAAATAAGACAAAGTAAAAAGCATTAACCTTAAGCAATTTAAAAACTAAAGAATTGAACTCTAGCCATTAGGAATTTTCATCTGCCACAATCTTAAACTTGAAAAGTAGAAAATTACTTTGAAAAGCTTGAAAATACATTTTGTATAGAAATAATGCAGAAATCCTAGAAAAGCAAAATAACTAATGGAGAAAATAAAGCCAGATTGTGAGAAGGTAGAGACTAGAAATAAATGTGGGGTCCTTGTGGCTTTTGGGTTTTTTTAAAATTCCATCTGTACTAGGAAAATAAAAACATTGTTCTTCAAATTGAACTTGCTCTTACAATTTTGCTCTTAGCAAATGTTCTAACATATCATTTTCAATTTCAGGAGCATAATTTTATCCAGTGAGTCACAGTGGACTGGTTTTATCAGAGCTGCAGTCCTGATCAATGCCCAGAAAAAGTGAGAGAGAGAGAGAGAGAGAGAGAGAGAGAGAGAGAGAGAGAGAGAGACAGACAGACAGACAGACAGACAGACAGAGACAGGCATACAAACAGAAACAAAGAGGAAAACAGAGACAGAGACACTGAGAAGTATAAAACCAATTAGTCTATCAGAAAGATGTGACAGGAAGAATTTGAAACCTGGATAATGAAATATTATTTCATTTTGTTGATTTTGTTGAGGCACCACTGAGAAAAAAACAGTTGCCCAAAGCTGATCAATTTCAGATGTTTTAAACAGGGAAAGATACTGAAGGAGCTTGCTTCAAACCAGGCCAGGAAGGAAAAGGAGAATTCATCTACCGCACACAGAGGGGGTGTGGAAAGACGAAGTGCTTTGTATACATTAGATTAAAACTTTATGTTCTTGATTCTTCAAAGAATAGGAGAAATTTTTATGTGACCAATTAAAGAGCTTGTCTAATCACATGGATAAGTACAAGTACACTTCTCCTTCTAGTCCTTCAGCTAAAGCAATGTAGTGATTTAAGATGCTTTAGATGAGGGATAGTGAACTAGGCTCTCTATGAGATGCTCTAGACCACAGCTTTGTATTTGTGGTTTGAATTTGTGGGTTTGTACCCTTCATAATCAAATGAGCCATTACCAGGAGTAGCAGATCAGATATCCTGCATAGCTGCTGTTTATGATTCATAGCAGTAACAAAATTACAATTAATAAGTAGTAAGAAAAATAATTTTATGGTCAGGGATAACCACAACATGAAATGAAGAATTAAGGGGTTACAACACTAGTGGTTGGGAACTCTCCTCTAGACAATGAGAAAAGAAGAGAGTAGTACAATTCAAGAGGTTCTAAGCACAGCTAAGTAAAGTATTAGACTAGTACACGTACATTATACTAGAGGTAGTTCATGCATTGTGTGAGAACACATTTCAGCTAGAGGTATTGATGTTTTAACAAGGCTTAAATTGTTAAGCATATATTTGACCACTGAAGTCCAGTCCTCCAAGGTAAGAATGATATCATGAAAAACATAAACTGAAAGTTGTGATATACTTTGTAAACTATGATTTCATGTATATCATTCAACCAATAACCAATGCCAATATCTGGTTGTCTTTAAAACAAGCTGGTTCGTAACTTCAAGGACTCTGAGAGAAAAATACACTTATTGCTCTTGTCATCTCTGGGATTCTTTTAACCATTTGAAATGTGGCTTCAAATCCAGTGAGTATATGACAAAAGTCTTCATTATTTATTAAAATTTCATTCTGCTTCACCTCTGATTAAGTTACAATTTTTGTTTAATATAAAAGTCATATGCAATCCATTCATCTGAATCCTGATCAATATTTTGATATTTTCCTTGGATCTGCCTGTTATATCATGTTAATAAGTGATACAGTGGGAGAGAAGAGAGAAAAAAGGGATGTAGACATTCTATTATTAAAAAACCAAACATATTAAAATAGGTGCAGTCAAAATGAAAACTATTCATGAAGTATTAGTAATTGCCAACTTATTGCTAACTTAGGTTCATCAATATTCCTATCTTATAACTCTTTCAACAATTTAAAAATAAATCTCAAGCACTGAATCATTTTATTGAAAATATTATTTCATGTTCCTAAAAAATAGGACTGTCTTAAAATATAACCATGGTACCGTATCATTCCAAAACTGAAAATAATAATTCAAAATCAGATACTCAATCATTATTCACATTCCCAGAATTCTTATATAGACAGATAAGTATGGATATAAGTATCAATTAACATCATTCAAAATCTAAATCATTCCAACATTAATTACAACTGACTCAATACCTTTTCATTGTCTTTTTATTGGTGGCAGACATCAAGAAACACTAAGCCCACTGACCAAATACACATTACAACCTGCCTCTATAAATGTAGTTGCCCTGTCTTTGCCTTTATGGTAGGAAATGATAGAGCTTCAGGAGTAACACACACTTCTCCACCTCAGCTTCTTGCCAGCGTTGTCAGGTGCAATAGTGATAATATTTACCACGTAATTTTCAATTTGAAGTTTTTCAAGCATTATTGTAGTTAGCATGTATTCATTTATTTAATCTCCTCACACACTTCATTAGCTCCATTTCCTAGATATGATAACCAAAATCAAAAGTAATTAATGGAAGTCCATGCAAAGCCAAATTTTTGCAGCAGTCCTCTATCCCTATATCTCTTTTGGTAGAAAATCTGCATTGGTATGAATTTTTCATCTTCAGAAAGCCAAAATCCAAGCATGGAGCAAGAACAAAGCATTGTGGGTAGACATTATTGGTAATGAAATATATTTAAAAATAATGATATAATCAGTACTCTATTCTGTAAAACATAAATTTGGAAGCAGAAGATCCGGGTTTATGCAGAATCCACTAATTTAGTTTCTGCTGAGCATGCATTGCTGCCATCACCTGTTCCATTGGCTTCATTTTGGTGCTCATAAACCTTTCTCCACTTTCTTGAAATCAGTCAGAATAACATGACCACATTCCAGTTTCCATTGGCCAGTCCTACATCTATAAGCTTTGTTCGAATCATCTTATACAAACATAGATATTCTCTAATCTCCTTAGCATCACAATTTGTAAAACCTCGGAATATCTACAGAAGATCAATCTTCTACATTCTTTGCTGCTTCTTCCTAATTACTCTCCCATTGAGTAAACTGATTTCCATGTTCTTAAAGACATTTATATTATTTTTTCCTCTTGACTAGACAGTTGTGAGACCACTCTGAGCCCATAAGCATGCACACCAGCATAGTCAGAATTATTCTTTTATAATCAACCCAAGAAAGAAAGGGCAAGGATTGTCTTGCGAGTTCACGGATACTTTGAATTCTTAGTGGCACTTTTCTAAGACAAGACAACTTATCATGCCGGTGTTTCTGTGAGTTCCTCTAGGAGAGATTTCTGACCATACTTCCAGCTTTACACAAGGGTGGCTGACAATGAGGACCAGAGTACCAGATATCAAATGGCAACTTCTGCACAAAGAAAGGTCTATAGTCCTTGCTGTTTAACTAACAGATTAAGAATTAAACCTTGCGAGTCATGCTTCTTATGAGTCAAGGTTGGTCAGTGAGAAGTTAAATGTCAAGATTTTCATCAGAAGCATTTTGAGAAAATTTGTTTTACCACAACCTGCAGAAAAATCACATCTTTCACTTCCTTTGCTTCTCGTGGAAATAGTATTTTTCTTGTTTCATGAAAGTGGTGTTTAGCTTATCATAGGAAAAAACTATTTTTCACATTTAGTTTGTGAAGTAACAGAGGGGAAGGATGAATCAAAGGATGCAAAATGAGCAGGAGCCAGTGCCAGAAAGATGTAGGAACAAGGAAGTTCTGAGCATAGAAATAAGTAGTCTATGTGATTGTGTGAATAATTTTTTCAGTGTACTTATATTTCTAAATAAAAGCATAGATCACAAATTAAGTACTGAGTGCTACTGCATTATGGAGAGCTAATGTAGCCTACATCATTCTTTTTGCCTATATCTACATATTGATATGTGCTGATTCTATTTATGATTCAATTTAATATTATAGAGAAAATTAGTTTAAACAGACCATTTCATGCTTCATTTAATATAAATCACATATTAACCAGGGCCCTGCTACCACTGGATTTATATTCAGATGAAATGGATATGTTTTTTTCTTTAGTATTGTATATTACATATATTTTTTAACAATACTTAGAATTTATCTATTACACATGAACCTGGGTTATGTATGACCATACTCATACATGTGTTTAATGTGCTTTAACATTATTTCCATTTTCTTACCTCACCTTGCCACTTTTAGTGTATATGATTATACACACACACACACACATACACATACACACACACACACACACACACACATATATATATATATATATATATATATATAATGACACAGAAAAGAAAAAAGATGCAATATTTGTCTAAGTCAGACTTAATATAACAATCCCCATCTGCATCTATTTTACTTTTCCATATTCATAATCATGATTTCTTTGAGTGCCTCTCTTTTAGTAGACAGCTAGGGTGATACTATAATGTATCCATTATAGGTAATGCTACAACATATATTAAGAGAGAAGTATCTTCGTGCTATGTTAACTTAGAGTCTTTTGGGTAAATACCCAAGAATGGTACAGCTAGGTCATATGGTCATTGTAATTTCAGATCTTCCAAAAACCCCCATGCTAATTTCTATAATACTTAGACTTCCTTACTTTACAACCCACAGTATGTATGCTTTCTACTATTGTAACCTTGTTGCCAGGTTATGTTGTAGATCATTGTTTTCCTAGTGATTGCTATTCTGACTGCAATGAGAAGAAATATCATTGTATTTTCCATTTGTATTTCTCTGATGGATAGTAATATTCACAAGTTTTTCTGGTTATTAGCCATTTGTGTTTTCTCCTTTCCCAAATCTGATATCCTATTTACCTCCTTACCAACCTTGAGTTTTCTCTTAGAAATGTTTGGATTCATCAGCATCAACTAGGTTGCTTCATTTCTTTGGTTTTGTAGTTTGTTTGTTTTTTAATTCTTTACATTGTCTATATATATACCCATTGACAAATGAATAGCTAGCAATGTACTTTTTTCCCAATGTGTAGGCTGTCTTATTACTTCATTTACTTTAGTATATGAAAGTTTTTCCCTTCAGAACACCCTTTGCAAATACCTTGTTGTTTTAATTTTTGTACTTCTTATATTTGTTTCATTTTAGGGATATGAGTATTTTGCCTGCAGATATGTTTTTGTACCACATTAATGCTTGGTACTTGAGAAGTTCAGAAGAGGGCATCAGATTCTCTGTCCTTGAAGTTACAGATGGTAAACTTAAGAACAGAAAGCAAAGATCACTTCAATGAGAATTCAAAACAATGAGGGAAAACAACTTGAGAAGACAAAAGAAGATGAAAGACCTCCTATGCTCTGAGACCTCCTATGCTTCCAGAATAAAATTAATATTCTGAAATGCTTTTTTACCAAAATCCTCATACTGAAGCTAGGAATTAAACCTGGATCTTCTGAAAGAGCAACCAGTTTTCTTAGCCACGGAGCCATTCCTCCAGTATACTTTCCTCCAGGCCCTTGTCAATTTTTTCCCATTATCTTCTGAGCAAATGGAGTTCTTTTAAGAAAATGGTTCCTCTTGCCTATCTCCATCTCAAAATGCTTTTGTGTAAGCTTTCATATGCCTGCTTGAGAATGGCAGACCATCCCTTAAGGTCATTGATCTACTTGGAACTAATTTTTTTTTCTCCATGTAGATAACCCACATTTCCATCACCATTTGTTGACTTTCTTTGTCAAAAATCAGGTAGTTGTAGCTTTATTGGTTAGGATCTGGTTCTGTTTTTTTCTATTATGTTGATTTACATGTCTGTTTTCATTTGAGTAATATTCTGTGCTTGGTCACTCTGGTTCTGATCTGTAACTATAAATCAGGTACTATAGCATTTCAAGCATTATTGTTGCAGCTTCGGATTGTTTGGGCAACCCAGAATCTTTTTATGATTCATTTCTTGCTATTGAATATATACATATGTTTGTATATGCACACTTATTTTCATATTATTCCCATATAATAGATTTGTTTTTCCCCTTTATTTCTGTGTAGAGTATAAGAGTATGGTTAGACATTTTAAAAACCAGGATTTTCTATTGCCCATGTTTTTCTGAAGCTCAATATACAGCTACAAATACCCTTGAACCTCAAATCTTCCTGCATATACCATCTGAATGCAAGGAATAAAGTTTTACAACAGAGTGAATTTATGCAGTACTAGAGTAAAACCCAAGGTTTACTTCATGTATACCGTTAGCTGTTTCATTGGTATTTTCCAGTGGATTGCATTGAATCTGTACATCACTTTTTGTAATACAGGCATTTTCACAATATTAATGCTGTTGACCAAGAGCATAAGAGATTTTTCATCTTCTTGTGTCTTCTCAAATCATTTTCCTCAGTGTTTTGAATTTTCACTGAACTGATCTTTCTTTTGTGTTGATAATTTTGCCCCAAGGTATTACATTATTTCATTTTAATTTACTTGTAGGCCATTGTGAATGGGATTTTTTCCTGTGTTATAAAGAAAATTCTTAGCCATCATGTCTTCAAAACTTCAGTTTATTCTAAATATATGTATTTTCTTTTTATATTTTAGTTAGTTGTATTGTCTAATCTCCTAAATATTGATTTTTTTTGCATTATTTAAGTCCATAGAGAGCCTCATTTTTGTCTGCTTCTCTGTAGAGATTCCCAGCAACCTTTATTTTGATTTTGTATCTGAGTTTGTCTTTTCTTAAGGCCTACCTCCATACAGGAAAAAAAAAGTTAATTTAAAAAATAAAAAAAGGCAAAGTAAAATGCTTTGAACTTCAAAATATGTTCAGGTAATCCTATCCAACAATAGCAGACATGAGGATAACTATATTTCCTGACTTAAATCATTCCTCCAATAAGAGTTCGTGGTTTGAAGCCTCAACCCTACACAAAGAAATACTGTCAACTGAAGAGAGCAAGGGGAAGCAGAAGTGGTCCTCACCAGGGAAAAGCACACCACTTTGCTGCCCATTGCACAATCATCAGACCTGAAAACATACATACATGTAACATATATTGGGGTAATGCAAAAATAAATATGCATATACATGTATGTATTCAATAGCAAGAAATGAAAATGAGGTCATGAATTTGAAGGAGAGAAGAGGGGGGTGTGTAGTAGAGTTTACAGGGAAGAAAGGAGAGGGATAATGCAACTCAATTACAATACCAAAAATAAAGAACAGCAAAGAATAAGTGATTTATAATTTAATACTGAATTTTTGGGTTTTTAACTTTACTGTGACTCTTGACTGTTTGGTTGGTGGTGCTTTCAAGAACTGACTTGTGTAGTGGATGATGACATTTCAGTTATGTTTTTAAAAATATTCTTATTTTTTGTCATATAGATTTGAGATGATGTAATGAGATGATTTTCACAGTTACGACAAAAATGGCCGTATCTTTTGAGAAAACATTTATTTAACCATATATGGTATCTAGGCAGTATGTCTTATATTAGTGGTTTGAGTCACATGACTTCCATGAGGTGCTATATCAATAACCTGTGCAGATTTTTGGTCTATCAGGATGGGATACAGGCTCCAAAATCAGAGAATATAGGGAGTGTCATGAGATTTCTGTATGGTGCCTCTTGCATTGGCAAGCTGAGGGAAAATAAACAGATGCCTGTTGCCTTAACAACCAGTGTTCCCATGACCTTCACTGAATGCCTCTGCATTTTTTAGCAATATTGCTGAGTAGGAGGAAGGCATGGATTAAGGAAGCATATTCTTGGAGACTATTGTGCACAGCCTAAATAACCGTCATAATGCATAAATGTGAACAAAACACAAAGCTGACTAATTGTAAGATTTGAATTGAAAGAGAAATCTGGTGCCATCAACTGGGGCCTTTGACTCTAGGGTGGTTGAAAAGGTTTTATGTAGAAAGTGCTGATTGGCATGATTATGGGTCCAGAAACCAAGCTGCCAGCTGCAGCTAGAGATGTGAAATGCTTCTGTGATCTTACCTGGGCCCTGAGAGAAGGCTCCAAGTATATGCTGTGAATGGGTGAGTACCCTAACCCTCAGTCTTACTGAAAAGGAATAGGAACAATGATAAGAATAACAGTAGCAATTAATGCATATTAAGGGGGTCAAAGAAAGTGTAGTGAAACCCCACTCCCTGTGTTTACAATCTTGCTAGCAAAGCTTTCTGTGTATAATAACACTGAAGGCTGATGAGCAGGTATGGGTCCTGGTAAATAAATGGGCTGGTCTGAGTTGCAATGAGGCATTGTCTAACCATTCTCCCTTCTTTTAGCACCAGTGTTTCCACCACCTCTTGCTTGGCATCCCAGACTTGTTTCCAGACAAAATCAGATTACTCTGTGACAAGAAGTCACTAGACCCCTATCTCCTGCCATTTTCCCCACTGATGCAATGAACAAATGATAAATGTATTTTTTATATATTTTAAAATAAATTTTATTAGTTTAATAAAAAAGAAAGAAGAGAATAAACCCACAAAGTTTACACTTAAAAAGAAGAATAAATGATATGTCCTTTCCCTCAAGTTTTTTCCCCAAAGGCTTAGTCCTATTGAATTGAGGATGCATTTTTTTGTTCGATATATTCTTTATTTACATTTCAAATGATTTCCCATTTCCTGGATCCCCTCTCCCCAAAAGTCCCATAAGCCCTCTTCCCTCCCCCTGTTCAACCATCCATCCTTTCCAACTTCCCTGTCCTGGTATTCCCCTACACTGCTTCACTGAGCCTTTCCAGAACCAGGGGCCACTCCTTCCTTCTTCTTGGACATCATTTGATATGTGAATTGTGTATTGGGTATTCCAAGATAAATATCTTAAAAATCATGAAAAACATTTTACAAACATAACCCCAGAACATAGGTGTTCAGGTGTTATAAGAATTTACAATGTATACAAAATTGTCAGTTATTTTCTACCTTGAACAACTCCTACAAGAAAAGTTGTAACTAGCTGTTCCTATAAGTGGCTTAAGGGCTTAAAGATCTTGGTTAGTCACAGGATTATAAAAGTAAAGTCTTCTTATAACAAGAACTTCACTGGTTGGTTCCTTTTAGTAAACAATGACTTTGGAATCTATGAATGTCTATAAAGTGAGGGATTAACAACCTATTCAAGGCAGAGTCCTTTCTGCTTGCACATATTCAACCAATGACTATTTGGTTTAGGAAGAGAGTTACAAATTAGTTTAGAGACAAGTGAGCCTTACCTGCTCAGTGCTAAGATTACTAGAAGAAATAGATATGTGCCAGTCAACACTTAAATATGCAACGAGATCAGTAGCTTCACGCATCATGAATATGCAACAGTTGCTCAATACTATGATTTTAAGGTACTGTAGAAAACTTCTAGTCTATTGTTCTTTAGAGCAAAACATATATATGCAGTAATATCTGATAATCTTCTTTCATTTTAGTTGGCTTTTCCAAGGGAGATTTCTACTGGCACATGGCTGGCCAATTACAAAATGATTTCCCAAACATCTCTTGCAGAAAATTATGAACCAGTGAGAAAGTTCTGGCTTACATGAACAGGAACTTTGGGCTCAAGTCTGGAGCTGTTTCCTTCTCCACCCCCTTCTCTCTCTCATACATCCCATTCCATTTCAGTATTCCCTCACCACTACTCCCAGCCCTCCCTAACTCCCCTACCTCCTTTCTCCCCAAGATCTGCTCTTCTGTTTCTCATCAGAAAAGATCATGCCTGCCTGAGATATCAACTGAATGTGGCATAACAAGTTGCAGTAAGACTAAACTCAGCATCTGCAATCCCCGGAGTTTTTGATCTTAACCATTTTCACTGGTGTGAGATGGAATCTCAGGGTGGTTTTGATTTGCATTTCCCTGGTGATTAAGAATGTTAATCTTTGGGTGTTTCTCACCTATCCAGTATTCCTCAGTTGAGAATTCTTTGTTTAGCTCTGTACCCCATTTTTTTATGAGACAGGGTTTCTCTGTGTAGCCCTGGCTGTTCTGGAACTCACTCTGTAGACCAGGCTGGTCTCGAACTCAGAAATCCACTGGCTTCTATCTCCCAAGTACTGCAATTAAAGGCATGGGTCACCACTGCCCAGCATTATCCCATTTTTTAATATGGTTATCTGTTTGTCTGGAGTCTAACTTCTTGAGTTCTTTGAGTAATATGAATAATAATATTCATATTAGCCTTCTATCTGATGTAGGATTGGTAAAGATCTTTCCCAATCTGTTGGTTGCAATTTTGTACTATTGACAGTGCCCTTTGCCTTACAGTGTGCTTTGCAATTTTAAGAGGTCCCATTTGTCAGTTCTTGGTCTTGAGCATAAGTGATTAGTATTCTGTTCAGGAAATTTTCCCCTGTGCCCATGTGCTCCAGGCTCTTCCCAACTTTCTCTTTTATTAGATTCAGTGTATCTGATTTTATGGTCCTTGATTCACTTGGACTTGAGCTTTGTACAGGGAGAATTTGCATTCTTCTACATGCTGACTGCCAGTTGAACCAGAACCATTTGTTGAAAATGCTGTCTTTTTTCCCTGGATGGTTTCAGCTCCTTTGTCGAAAATCAAGTGACCATAGATGTGGGAGTTTGTTTCTGGAAATTCAGTTTTATTACATTGATCTATAATTGTTCCAATACCATGCAGTTTTTATCACTATTGCTTAGTATGGGTTTAGGTCATAGCAGTCTTATTTATAATAGCCAGAAGCTGGAAAGAAAGTGGGTGTCGGTCAACAGAGGAACGAATACAGAAAATATGGTTCATTTACACAATGGAGTACTACTCAGCTATTAAAAACAATGAATTCGTGAAATTCTTCAACAAATAGGTGGAACTAGAAAATATCAACCTGAGTGAGGTAACCCAATCACAAAAGAACACACAAGGTATGTACTCACTGAAAAGTGCATATTAGCCCACAAGTTTGGAATACCCAAGCTACAACTCAAAGACCACATGAAGCTCAAGAAGGAAGACCAAAGTGTGGATACTTTGATCCTATTGAAAAGTGGATCAAAATATCCAAGGCTCACAGCCATCCAATAGAATGAGCATAAAGTCCCCATAGAGACAGGACCCAAGGTGCTTAAGAGGTTTACAGCCCCATAGGAGGAACAATAATATGTACCAACCAGTATCTCCAGAGCTCCCAGGGACTAAACCACCAACAAAAGAGCACACATGGAGGGACCCATGGCTCCAGCTACATATGTAGCAGAGGATGGCTTTTTTAGACATTAGTGAGAGGGGAGGCCATTGGTCCTGTGAATGCTCGATGTCCCAATGTCTCCGTGTAGAGGAATCTCAGGCCAGGAAAGTGGGAGGGGAAAGTTGGTAAGCAGGGGAAAGGAGGATAGGGTAGGGGTTTTTTCAGAGAGGTAACAAGGAAAGGGGATAACATTTGAAATGTAAACAAAGTAAAAATTTAATAAAAACAATTAAAAAAGAGAAAAATGTGGAAAGGTAAGAAGACTTGCTTCAACCAAACATCCAAACAGTCATACTCAAATATCCTCTCAGGACTTTTATGTAGAAAGACAATATTCTGTTTTATGTCAGTGTAGCTCTTTTGCATGTTAGTTATATTAGTTTGCCTGCCCATGATGATTATAATATTCTCCAAAATTGTTGGTATCAGTTTTAAGTTGAAAGGAAATTGTTATTGCAGGAATAATAATGGACTTTGGCACTTTTCCTAGTAAAATTTGGCTAGAGTGTCTTCATATTCCTAATTGACGTTTCCAGCACAGGTATAAATAACTGCTCCATAATATGCTCCAAATCTGTATGGTTTATTTATATAATGTTAAAAGAAATGAAACAAAATTAATGTATGAAATTACAAAAGAGAAGTTTAGAGCATACGCTATTGGTGTTCTGTTCAGAAACTTTCTCCCTGTACCGATGTCCTCAAGGGTCTTCCCCAGTTTCTTTTCTATTAGCTTCAGAGTGTCTGGCTTTATGTGGAGGTCCTTGATCCATTTGGATTTGAGCTTAGTACAAGAAGACAAGGATCGATCAATTCCCATTCTTCTGCATGTTGACCTCCAGTTGAACCAGCACCATTTGTTGAAAAGGCTATCTTTTTTCCATTGGATGTTTTCAGCCTCTTTGTCGAGGATCAAGTGGCCATAGGTGTGTGGGTTCATTTCTGGATCTTCAATCCTGTTCCATAGATCCTCCTGCCTGTCACTGTACCAATACCATGCAGTTTTTAACACTATTGCTCTGTAGTATTGCTTGAGGTCAGGGATACTGATACCCCCAGATTTTCTTTTGTTGCTGAGAATAGTTTTAGCTATCCTGGGTTTTTTGTTGTTCCAGATGAATTTGATAATTGCTCTTTCTAACTCTGTGAAGAATTGAATTGGGATTTTGATAGGTATTGCATTGAATCTGTATAGTGCTTTAGGCAAAATGGCCATTTTAACTATATTGATTCTACCGATCCATGAGCATGGGAGGTTTTCCCATTTTTTGAGGTCTTCTTCCATTTCCTTCTTCAGAGTCTTGAAGTTCTTGTCATACAGATCTTTCACATGTTTGGTAAGAGTCACCCCAAGATACTTTATACTGTTTGAGGCTATTGTGAAGGGGGTCATTTCCCTAATTTCTTTCTCAGCCTGCTTATCCTTTGAGTATAGGAAGGCCACTGATTTGCTTGAGTTGATTTTATAACCTGCCACTTTGCTGAAGTTGTTTATCAGCTGTAGGAGCTCTCTAGTGGAGTTTTTTGGGTCACTTAGGTAGACTATCATGTCGTCTGCAAATAATGATAGTTTGACTTCCTCCTTTCCAATTTGTATCCCTTTGACCTCCTTATGTTGTCGAATTGCCCAAGCTAGTACCTCAAGTACAATATTGAAAAGATAAGGAGAAAGGGGGCAGCCTTGTCTGGTCCCTGATTTCAGTGGGATTGCTTCAAGTTTCTCTCCATTTAGTTTGATGCTGGCTACCGGTTTAGAAAAATCTATATAGAGCTCCATCTTCTGATATTCTTAATATGGGGAAAGGGCTAAGAAATAGGAGGACAGGAAAATGATATAGACACCTGACTATGAACCTCATGTGGTTTGTCTATTTGAGAGACAGAGTTTTAATTAAGTCATGACATCCAGTAAGGAATTGTGAAAAATGGATGACAGTGCCTTTACTTTTTATAAGCATATGTTGTCTCTTTTATCTCATTTCAGAGAGTATTGACCTTATGTGACTTTAGAATCGTTCCATCTATAAAACCCACACAATGCTGTTCAAAAATAAGTTCTAAAATACTTAATTAAAAAATAAAAGTATATTTCATATATTCCACATCATCTGTACTCAGGAATGCTTAACTGTGTTTTTATACCAATTATTTAAAGGCAAACAATTTAGGACTAGAAAAAAGTATGTTCTGAAACATTTATTCTCATTATTAAATTAGCTTGAAAGATACTCTGGATTATTGTTAATGAATAAAGTATGACACATATATATATATATGTGTGTGTGTGTGTGTGTGTGTGTGTGTATGTGTGTGTTTGTGTGTGTGATTTTTTCCATGAGTCTATAAACTATTTTCAGAAACCAGAAGATAGACCATGTTAAATGAAAGAAAGGAGAAAAGGGGGAAAAAAGTAAGAAAAGCTTAGACTACAACCCAAAAATTCATTAAGTTTGCATTGTTTAAAATTGTTTGTAATATTAAACAAGATATTAGAGTGACATTATGATTTTCTTTGATCACATTAGAGTTTCAGGCAAAAGAAATTCGAAAGGTCTCTACTCAAACAACACAGTAACTCTATAGTTTTGTTTGTAAACTCTATGTAAATCTTTGCTTTTTGAATTGTGTGTTTAACATCTTTGGCTGTGGATGCTCAAGTCCCTGGTCATGTGTTCCTCTCCACATGAATCATTTCTCCTCTGCTGATCTAAATCCTCTCACCTGATCACCTATGGTATCACTATCAAGTTTTTAAGGCTTTGTAGATTTTTGACTATATGACCAATGATACTTTATCTCTCACATACTACAACTCTTGTCTACTCTTTATTTTCATTGAAAATGACTTATTTTAGGAAAATGTGAGAAAGCCCAGAAAGAAGTAGGATACAGTCATTTTGAACAGATTTTTCCTGGTCACTATGCTTTGATCTAGACTGATGTTCTTATTTCCGAAAGAAGCAAACCAAAATAAATCCTATTACTGAGGATCCCTTCACTTCTTTTCTACAGCAGTATTGCAAACCCTATCATCATTCATTGGACTTCATGTGCCAAAGCCAACCCAGAACTTTGGCTTTCCTAGTTTGGCAGGATAGTGTTCTTTCTCTGAGGCATATAATGATGAGAGGATAGGAGAATGAGATAAAGCTAAAGTCTGAAATATAAAGAGATCCAGGAAGAAAAATAGATTGAAGAAAATTAATCTACTTTTAATGTATGTCGATCTACATAGATGAGAGCCCATGTCACAAATTAGGGCCACGAATTAAAGTGAAATCAAGCATGCTGGTTGTGTGATTTTCTTAGTCCTCGCAATCCTTGCAGATTCTATAGCCTAAATACCATGTCCTATGTAATAGTAGTTTTGTGATTTTTTGGGTTTGGGGGAATTTTGGGGTTTTTGTTTTATCAGAACAAAAATAAGTCATACATCAAGGTAGTTTTCAAACATACCATGCAAACATTAGATAGATGAGTGATCAAAAAAACAGGGAAAAATCAGCTAAGGATATTAGATGTGATTCAATATCACCCTTAGCTTTTGTGTTGGTAAAAGTCAATACATCCCAAATGCATTCTGTGATAGTCATAAGGTTGCTAAGTCAAATATAGAGAACAGGATGGAATGACTATCGAAGGGGCTAGTGACAGTTGATATGATGGTTAATTTGTTACTTTGGCAGAATGACCTAGGCAGGAAGCCTCTGGGAATGCCTATAGGGATTATCTGCATTACTTTATTGAAGGAGGAATATCTTAACTATGGGAAGTGCTACCCTGGACCAAATAAAGAAAGGGAAAGCTAGCTGTGCATAAGCATTTTTACCATTTCCCTCCTGACTGTAGATCCAGTGTGACAGTTGTTCCAAACCCTTGTCATGTGATTTCTTTGCTATTAAGAACTATACTCTCAAAACTGTAGGCCAAAATAAGCACATTTTACCATTTTGGGATTTTTTTTGTTTTTGTCTTTTGTTTTTTGTTTTTGTTTTTGTTTGATTTACAGGCATTTAATAGCACCAATGAGAAAAATAACGATTCAAAATAAAACCCATAATAATTTGGCTATGAATTTGTCACATATTAAATCTCCATAATCACAAACTAAGCTAATAGTATCTTCAACCTAGATATGACTGTTTTTATTAATCAGTTGGCATTTCATATTAAGAATACTGAAGGTGATTGATAATCATACCAAGTAAGTGAACTGGAGGTGATTATGGAAGCTGAACTCCCTCACAAATTTTGCATTAAAATTACCATTGTACTGGCATAAACTAATCCTAAGAAATATTTGTCTAGTGTGAGTATTTACAGATCCAGTAAAGTAATTTTAGTGGGATCTTAAATTGGGATCCATGTAGTATTCCCAATCCATCTGTTAATTGCACTGATTACATCCTCTGGCTGATTACACAGAAAATTGCTATCCAGGCCTCAGGTCAGGCAATGAGAAAGTTGTTGGTTGAGTTGTGAGAGGGGATAAATCGGTGTAAATTCAAGTAACAAGCAACTGAAAATAAAGGCTGAAATGTTTGGGGAGTGCTGATTGCTTACTACGCTAGGCATCTTGCCTTGCGCAGAGTCTAGCTCTGTGGGCACACTGGAAGATTAAACTGCTGAGTTACTGTGAGACAATATTTTCTCTTCAGTTACAAGCTCCGAAAGTTTGATTTGATGTGATTTCTAGTTTGGTAAGGACTGGACTAGAAGTCTATCCAGAAGGGTCATTTTGCAGTAATAGCTGGTTTTGAATCTTTTTTTTTAACCTCCCAGAATGTGAGTCCTTGAGTTCTGTACTGTGACCTTCATTTCCAGGAGAAACATCAAGATCCAACGAAGCAGAAGAGTGTGGTCCTTGAGACCTGGGGCTTGAGAGGGAGTCTCATATAGCCAAGGGTTTATCTGAGTCCAGTCTTGTGTCCAGAATACAATTTTATCTAGCTAGAAGGAAAAGGAAGGAGACCGTAGTCAGAGGATGGGGTACTTTTAATTCTGGTGCATTTTCCCAGACACATGAGGCTCAGTGTAGCCCCATAAATGGAAGAGTGGGGGAAAAGACTGAGCATTTAAGCAAATCTATATTTAGCTGATGAAAGACATGCACAGCCTCATTTAAAGTAGCATTTATATTTGCTTTGGGCTATGTTCTATTCAGTATTTTTAGCAGTGACTCAGATCACAAAGTAGAGGTCTCATATACCAAAATTTGGGGGGGGGGCATCTGTCTGTCAATGGTAGCTAATATTCGGAATAGCAAATTAGGGCTTCAAGATTGTGAGGTTGCATAGGCACAAAATATTAAGTTGAATCCAATGAGAAGAAAGCTCAAAGCCTTAACTTGAAGCAGTCATTGTGCAAGGTGAGTTGGGAAAAAATGCAAATTGTATTCATGGAAAACCAGACTGATTATAGTTATACTTATTTTGGTAACAGAGTAATGATAGAAAAGTAGCCTTCATTTTGGGGAGAGCAAAATTCTAATATATGCACATTAGTTATTAGATTGCATCTGGATTCATATGTTCAGAGTTAGTGAATAAGCTATTTTACAAGATCCAATGAAAAGCAATTGATAATCATTTATCAATTGACAAAAACAACTGTAACCTTTAAAGTTACAGTTAAGATGGAAAGGGATTCATGGGTTACAAGCAACTACTCTCATTCTGATATTTTTTTTTGCAAATTTTGGGAAATTTCACCTTGTTATCCATAAGTCGGTACTTCTTTCACAAGTCACGCTTAAATACAGGGTCAAAGTGAAGGAAATATATTCAACATTAGAGGGAGTGGAAAGATGGGTGAGTTAAGAAAACCCATTACTCTTGAAGATGGCCGAGATATAGTTCCCAATACCCACACTATCAGTTATTACTCCCTAATATCACACCCAATAAACTGGTCCTCTTCTGATCTCTTGATAGCACCAGGCAGCCATGCAGTGCACAAAATACATGTAAGCAAAATACTCATATGAATAAAATAAAATAAATACCCACAACATCCCCAAAACAACAACCTTAAAGTTGTTAAAGAGTGAATGATGCTTTGTGCATTAGGAAGTATACATGTCCTGGAGGACAGTGGTCTAGGATGTCCCAGATACATGTCCTGAAAGACAGTGGACTAGGATGTCCCAGAAACATGTCCTGGAGGACAGTGGTCTAGGATATCCCAGAGCACCTTGATGTTCAGCATGGCTGGAACTCATGATGCCCAGGTCTTTCTAGCCTGTGTCACCACAGGGAGGATGGAATTGGAAAGTTGAAGCTTGAGGGCAAAACCCTTGTTTCTCAGCATCAGCTGTCCAGGCACACAGTTGTACATATGCACCACTAGTCTCTGCGATTAGCTCATCCTTGTCTGATGGACAGGTGCTGCTACTAGAGAAGCTGGCCCCACTTGCCTTGCTTGGACACTTTGAAGCAGAGGGATTAATCCCCTCTGGAGATATTTGCTTGCTTTTGCTGTCAGAGCAGACTTACTTTTCCTTTTGTATCTCTTAGCTTGTGGTTTTTGAAGTTTAGCTTCACAGAGAAAGAGGCTTCTTGTTTCCTTGGTGATTCTCTGAATCTGAGCAGTCCCTCCTCCAACTCTGCAGACAGTCTGCATGCTCTCTGCATCCTCTTTGCATTCTGCCCTCTACAAAGGACAAAAGACCACTTTGAGGCCCCAAACTTAAATATTTATTGGAAATGATATTTGTTTGATTTTAAAACAGACTAGAGCTCCCTTCATTTCTTACCTTCCTTCCTTTGTATTTATATAAATACATATTGAAAAGCAATAGTGTTGTTATTTATTTTTATATTAACTTCAGTTTGTACAGTCATTAATACTTACATGTACAACCTTTACCATTTGAGGGTTATGACAAATTGATGATTCTTGCCGTCTATAACTTTATAGGGCTCTTATCAAAAAAGAATTATTCTAAAGGCCTACACTTTACTGTACTTTGAAATACACTTCTAAAACTCATACTCAAGTTGAGTAAAAGAAAATGTTATATAATATCACTGTAAATAAAATTATAAATATATCTGACTTTTTATCATCTAAATATATTCTACAATTATCATGGGAAATGGGGAATCTCAATCAAATGTAAATTTTTCCTGCAATGTGTTTGTATGTTCAAAAATACAGCACAAAGCAAGGACTGGGAGAAAATTTTTGTAACTTAACTTCTGGCAAAAGACCATATATTACAAAATATAGGGAGTACGCTTAAAATTCAATTTTTAAAATTATTTTTTAGATTAATTATTTTATTTATTTATACTCTAAATATTACCCTCCTTGTCTACCTTCCCAGAGTTCTTCACTCCATCCCCTATTCCCTTTACCTCTGAGAGGGTGCTCCTCCCCTGTAGTGGCTTTGTTCTTATGATAATTATGTTACCCAAAAACCTATTTACAGTGTTCAGAACATAGGATCAAAGGTGCCTGCCTCCAATTGGATCTGATTGGGAAATAAAGTTACCAATAGCCAATGGTTGGGCAGAGAGACAGAGGCAGGCCTTTTATGATTACCTGGCAAGAGAATCAAGTGGGAGAGAAGAGAGTCTACCAGGAGAATGAAAAAAGACAGACCACACCATGAAGAAGCAGGAGATTGAGACAGTTGAAACGTAGGTGCAAAGGTAAAGCTTTCCCATGGCAGGGCTGCCCAGAAGGAAACAGAGCAGCAAAGAAAAAATATAGATTTAGAAAGAATTAACTTGAGAATACTGGAGGGTGTGTGGGCTAGACTCAGGACTGTTTGGAAGTACCCAGACATTAAGCTAGTTAAGGCATATTGAAATATAAAGGTTGATTGTGTATGTCTATCATTCAGGAATCTAGACATCTTGGGTAAGGGCAGAGTCATACACATGTACCCTGGAGAGCATAGAATTGACTTTACATAATTACAGCAGAAAGACATTGTGTAACAATATAGCTTCTTTGGAAGACAGCTGGCATTTTCTTATAAATTCACATACATATTTTACCACATTACCATGATTCTCAGAGCATTCATATGATGCTTATGCCTCTTGTGTTGACTCAAAAGAATGGAAAGTTTACATTCACTCAAAACCTGTACAAAATGATTTGATGGTAGTTATATTCATTATTTCCAGTACTTAGTACCCAGTAAATTGTCCTTCAATTGGTGCATGTATAAAAAGACTTTGAGATACATTAGATAATGTTTTGTCAGGGTCAAAATTAAATCAACTATGAAACCATGAAAAGTGCTGAGAATCTTAAATGCACATGGCAAAGTAAAAATACTAATTAGAAAACAGTTTTCTACACAGAAGATAACCAATATTCTAAATCTTCACTGAATTTTGGCTGAAATTTCCAATGAGGGAAAAATACTGTCCATACCTGGTTCATTTCCCATGTAGTCATTAACTGGATACATAGTGTTGGGTAAATGGGCAGAGAGATTTAGAGGCCCCAAAGCTGGCAAGAACAAATGATTTCTCTAAGCATATAAAAGCTCCATATCTTCACACTTTGATTTAGTTTGTATAATGAATATTCTTGTAAATGACAGAGTATCTTATCAAGTGAATTGGGACACCTTGCATCAGAGAGGAATCTGAGGGCAGCTGTTCATATAGGTTAAAGAATGAGGATGTGATGCAACCTATCACAAAAAAAGGAAAGTGCTAATCAAAGAAGAGGAGGAAGATTTACTTCAACTCTGGACCACATCTAGAATTTTTTTCCAGAGAGTATTTCATTATCTAAACTGCCCCAGAAAGAAAATGGACAGAAAGCAAGCACGGCATTGCTTAAATCAGAACTTCTGCATGTACTTTACTGCTGTGGCCTATGAAGTCTAACAGTCCATAAAGTTCTGGAGTATAGATGATTATAAGAATACAAGGTTACAAATCCAAATGAGGGGTGTTTATTTGAAGCTTCTCTGCTTCCCTCAGCTCTTTAGAGTTGTCTTGTGTCAAACCTATTTCAAATGGAGCAAGAATGACACAAGGTCATCTTAATAATCTGATGATAGGATACATTTGGTGAGCTGAAAAGGAATGGCTCACACATGACACATCTACATGCACACAGAATAATGTATTCCTTCGCATACCAGTTCTCAATGTAGGCCAAGCCCATCTCATAATCGCATAGTTCCAAGTCTTCCTTTTGAACACCATAGTTGCAAGTCTTCTGTTTCCCAGCAGAATCTGAACTGATGAGCAGACTTCTCTTTACACCCCTTTCTTCAAACCCAGGCTCTGGCAATGCTTACTTCTCACATCCTTCTCAAAAGCCCCTGTCTTCACTGCGGGTTTACATTCTTCAGACACTGATAGACAGTTATCATATGCCACCAAAAGGGCTGCATTGCCAAGCTATTCAGATTTGGCCCTTTACATCATTTTTTTTTATATATATAAGTCATTGCCTCCATCTCTTTAATCATTTTTTTTCTGGCTGTTCTCTGAAATTCATCCAATTTGTTGATATCTTCCTCGTGGGGGGGGTGCCAAGAACAGAGTGTACAGTGTGATTAAAGAGCTGTGTCCATCACTTCTCAGCCAGATGGGATGGTTGCTACTTCAGAAGATACTTGCGATGTATATTGGGGGCAGTCATAGAGGGAAAAGAAATGGTAAATCTCAA
Source organism: Apodemus sylvaticus (assembly GCF_947179515.1). Taxonomy (NCBI): domain Eukaryota; kingdom Metazoa; phylum Chordata; class Mammalia; order Rodentia; family Muridae; genus Apodemus; species Apodemus sylvaticus. The sequence continues at coordinate 58,906,737 of NC_067486.1, read as the reverse complement.
GAAAAGAATTCTACAATTAATTGTCCCCAGGGAAAATAAAGTAAGCATTTAATTAAAAGATGGATTTCTAGCTTTCTTGTTAGCAAGCAGATGCTACTTGTGCAAGAAAGGCAGAAAATGGCATTACTTAATAAGATAAGGAAACATTAGCACAAAGTTGTAGATTGGAACCTTATTCACAGGTGGGAAAAGCAATTGTAACTATGAGAAAAATTATCCTGAGAAATGATTTCAGTTATTCAGTCAGTATGAAAACAGAAGGAAATTTTGAATGAAATCATTTAAAACACTTAGCCCATTTTGAGTACCCTGATATCGCACATACTACTCAAGCAAATGTACCCTGCTGAAAAAAGATGCTGTGTGAATTTATATTTATGGAAGGGTTCCCCTAAAGGTTTTTAGGTTGTAGTTTAAGATTTAGGTTTCTGTGTACTTGTACGAGGAATGAGAGATCAAAGTCTGCCTATTTGTTATGTAGTATGCCCGTGGTGACTACTGAGAAGCCAGCATTTTCTAGTGTAGTAGAGTGAGACTGAATATAGATATTTCACCCAGATGCTTTACTGAAGCTGAGTTTCATTGCAGCCCTAATTTATCTTTAGCATTTTGCTTTATGCTTATGTTTAAAGTTTTACTGTACTCATTGAACTGTGCTCGATCATTAATAACAGCAGCTATCTTTAATGAGATGTATGTCACCCTCCAGCAGGTGGTACAGACTAAGAGTCTGAGCATTGAGTTATGAGTGAGAAAGAAAATATTTCTTACATGGGATTGCATTGTGGAATGAGACGAATCTAAGTATTTTAAAAATGAAATAACACTTGAAATGAGAGAAGAAGGAAACAAACAAACATGCTAGGATTTCCTGAATAACAATCATATCCCTTAGTCCCTGAAAGGAGACATAATAATTCAATGTATTGCTATTATGGAATCCAGTAAAAGCTCAGTCAATAAACCGCTGACATTTTTAGTTCAGATCGCCCATCTGTTACTCTGTGCTGTAATAAGAAGAAAAGGAGATAGTCACTACCATGCCTATATTTTCTAGTGTTAAGGCTGCCAAAGACAATAAGTACAAGGTCTTTATTTCATAAAACTGTGAGAATGTGCCATGTCTGTTGCCTATCCTTCCCATACTTACCTCGGTGGTAAATCTTGAATATATGCTTAGTCATAGAGCTATTTTTAATTATGCATTCATATCTTCTCTTTGTTACTTATCATCAAACATACATTCTCAAGATAAAAATGTAGAGGCAAGATTTATAGGTACACTCAGTAATGCTATATAATTGAATTCTTGAACTGAAGGTTCATTGCTCACCAGCATGTGAGAGTAGAGCAATGTTTAAATCTCAAAATGGAAGAAGTGTGCCCTTCTCACTCCCAGAAAGATGGAAATCTCTGAGACAAGGGCCTATGAAACCTGAATGGATGACAGTAGAGAAAAGACTAGAAGCTTCTTTCTCAGGTATCCACTGTGGATTTAAGGCCATCACATAGCTTTGTATCCACTTCACTGCATGGCTCCTTTCTGAACTATGCTTAGTAAAGGCACATCCCTAAGAGCAGGTCATTTTTACTAATATCTTTCAAAAGAAAGAAGAAGAAAATGATTTATACATAAAATGGATTGCTTACTTTAGAATTTCCTTTCATGTTAAATATCAGATTTTGCGATGTTCAAATTTTAGTAGAAAAAATAGTAAACAGAATGCTATTTTAGCTTGAGCTGGGATGTTGTATTAAGGTTACATGCTAGAATGTGATTGTTCTTTTACAATATGGTGACAATGAAGTGGTTTGGTCTACTGTCATTCACAAGTGTTCATTTTGATTCCCTTCTACATAGTATCTTCCCTTCTTGTTATTTTTTTGGCTCTGCACACTTACTGGCATGATGTCACTAGACTTTGGTGCCCAATATGTATCAATAAAGCTGAGAACTTTTAAATGGACCTCCCAGGAAGTCTTCAAGATAGATCTTCCTTCAATTCAACCTTGGGGAAACCATATGGCTAGAGGTCAAGAAATGGCTCAGAGGTTAAGACCATGTACTAGTCTTTCAGAGGAATCAAGTCTGGTTCATATCACCCACATGGTGGCTTTTAAGCTTTATCAGCTCCAGTGCCAGGGGATCTGGCATCCTCTTCAGGTCTCTGGCTACCAGCATGCATGTGCACCTGAACACAGACACAGACATATGCATAAATAAAAATAACTTGAAAAGAAAAGAAGTATGATTGTCTAGAATATCATTTAGAAAACTATTTTTAGCTTAAAATTATAAAACGCTTACTATTTAATTGAGATTTCCTTTCCTTGGCCATAATTTTTGGATACAGATTGATTTTTTTTAATCATTGTTTCCATATTCTTTTATCTCTACATAGAGGGAGGCTTTCTACTCTAAAGCAATGTCAAACTCATTCATATTTCAGGTCACATCATATGTACATAAGTTAGATATATGATTTTCCAACTACTAGCAAAATAACTTGCCAAGTCTTTCAAGTAATTCTAAGTTTTATTTCCTTGGCAAAAAAGATTGTATTATGGTGCTTTTGTTGTTATTGTTATTGTTGCTGTTGCTGTTGTTGTTGTTGTCTATATATCACAGCACCTTTTTTTAATCCCCAGGATATCATAGTTAATTTGAAAATATATATCTACTGCTTTGTTTTCTTCTGCTTTAGTGTCTAGTAGTTAATTACTATATCACATGCATAGAAACATGTCCAAGGAGATATACATTCTGATTGCTCAAGAAAGAAACATTAATTGTCAGAGGCAGGCATTCCTAAACTGATGATCTCAAGCAAGTAAGCCCCTAGCCAAATTCAGCCCACAAACATATTTTATTTGGCCCATAAAGTTTTTGTTTTTGAGAAATTGAGACAACATGAAACAGCACATTTCCTGTGAAAATTCAAATTGGACTATTTTCAAAAGTGTGGTACATATTCTTCTAGATATAATGTACTTCACTGCACAATGTGACTAGAGTTAATAGAAGAGACCTCATTTATAGTGAGGCCAAGATTTTACTAGGACAAAGTGTCCACCTCTCCCTGTTGTTCTCTCAACATGGGGATGAGACTGTAGTTGGTCATCAACTCATTGTCCTCCTTAATTTTTGCTCACATAGTTTTCTTTTCTGCCCTCCTTTGTAGAACCTGATGTAAATTCATAATAAAGCACAGGAAAGTGCTCTGTGAATAAATGCTCTCACTTATTCTAGAAGCCACCACTAGTAATAAATACAGTTCATGTTATTATTTACCCTGTTCTTACCACAAGTCTTTGGAGATCATAATCTATAAATTCTAAAGTAAAACTTTGAAAAGATATCTGATCAAAATGCCCATTATGAACAAAGGGCAAAGATGGAGGAAGATATATTTCTGATAGATGGTCAACACCAATATCAACCTTCATTTTCCATGTCCCACAATAAGAACAAAGCATACCCCATTCTTAACATCCGTTATACTTGAACTAAACAAATAAGCAACTAACCACAAAGAAGATATGAAAGCATAATGGAATTATTGAAGAAAATACAGGGAAAATTGTTGTATTTATCAATTCTGAAAGTGTTAGCTAACTGTGCTTGGAGGGGAAAGAAGAGGCTATGAAAGATGGTGTAGTTCCTCCCAACCTTTAACTTCCCATTCATCATAAGCACGAGAAGAAACCAAGGACCACTAGTGCTGAATGGCTGAAGAATCATATACTGCTAGACAACTGTGAGGCTAGAATCCCAGACTGTCAGCCAAGAGATGCTCTAGTCCTATTGCCTTGAAATCAACTCAGAGCTTGGAATTAGATTTGGTCTTTTATGTTCTCTCTCTGCAATATATGCTCATATTATTTTGTAATAAATCCTAAGGTGGTCAATGCACTGTGTATAATCATGTCATGGACTAAGGATAATCTAATTAACATTATTTTCATTTCTATAGAATGCTTCACCTCCTCACCTCTAGAGCATAAGAATTTATGAATTGTATTTAATTCCTCATTGTTTTCTCCAAGCCAACAGAGTAGAGAAAATAGATTCCCAGTGGTAAATGTAGACACCGCTAACTTATATTTAGTCTCTGCCTGATAGTTAATTTGAGTACCATGACCAAAAAGTTTAATCTTTCTGAACCTCAGCTTTCCTAGCAGAACAATAAAGTTAATGCTATGCAACTAGGGAACTATTCATTTGTCCTTTATTTAAAAAATCCAATGAAACTCCTATTATGTGCTATTCATGGTTCTTGGTAGCAATTGAGAAAACCATGTCTACTTTATCAAAGGAAAGATAGCTGTATAAATTGAGTAAATAAATAAATCTCTCTGGTAGTTCCTAACACAGAATTCCCCCCTCTCTCTCTTTTATATTTCATTTTCAATTTTAATTCTTTTCCAAACTGAGCCTTAAATTCAGGTGACGATACTTATAAGAAGATTGTGGGTAAATTGTTTGGCACACAAGCATGAGGCCTTGAGTATGTGTCTCCAGTATCTGAAAACAAAATCTGACCTGTTTTGGTAGCCAGGTTATAATCAAAGCTCTGGTGAAGGCAGAGAGTGGGGATATCTATGGCAAGCTTGCTTGGAGTAGCCAAATTGATGAACTACAATTTGAAAAGAGACCCGTCCCTCAGCAAATAGAGAACAAAGAACACATCCACCTTTCTTTACACACATGCACATACCTGTGAATGCACACTTACCCTCATATGCACACACTCATACATAAACATGCATACTCCACATGCAAAGAACACTCAAGAAAACACTTGTACCAATTTTCAGCATAAGATACCAGATAAATATGAATAGTTGAAAGCAGAGATATGTGATATTTTAAAAATAATTATTGCATAGAGGAAATATTATTTTCCATATTACCCAACCAGAATACTCAAGCTTTGTTTTTTAAAGGGGTCAACCCTTTGTCACATGCTGCTTTTCTTGTACAAACACTGCACATTCTCTGTAAAACAAAATATCCAACTTGTATTGTTATATGGACTGGAGATTTCTTTTTTTTTTTTTTTTTTTGACTCTTGGAACAGAATCCAAACATTTTTCCTTGTCTTTGCTTTCTCACTTAAATAAGAGTCACACTTACTTAAGCTTCTGCTTCCTGGCAGTGAAGCTTTCACTGGGCAATTAATTAAGAAAAGTTTTTGCATCTTCTTTTGATCATCAGCTCTGATGGGAAGAAGAAAGTTTAAGCAGGATTTCGGCTGCTATGAAAGAACCTTGAAGGCATTCATGATTGGCAAGAGAATCATTTCTTTTTCTTTCTCCCAAAAAAGAAAGATCTGTTGGTAGTTAGAGGATGTGATGTAATGAGAATCAAGTTTTCTGGGTTCCTTAAACCTGTGGTTTGCTTTATTTCTTACAACATAAAAACCAATAATAGAAAATAAATAATGGAAAAGTAGCAAAAAGAGCCTAAGAACAGTTTTGGGCTCTGCATATTTTGCAGTAGACTATGTATATATTTATATTTGCCCTTATATCTTCAGATCTGCCTACTTCTCCCATGCTTTCTAACTGGATTATAACTGGCATTTCCTAAAAGCTGAAAGAGTTCCAGAAATGCTTTGTTTGAATGCAAAGTATTTTTTTTGGTATCATATGGCACTATTTGGTCTGGTGACACATCCTTAAGATAGCATCATGGTGTTATGAAGAGGATACAGGGGCAAGTCATTATATATATATATATATATATATATTCAAGTGTGCTACTCACAGGGCCCTCAGTTGGCCAAATCCCTCTTGTCTTTCATGGCTTTGTTTTCTTCACGTATGAAATGAATTGATGTTGAAATATATGCTAAGTAACATCTTTGTAGTTGAAAATCCCGGAATTCTCAAGGTAGGTTTGTGTGTGTGTGTGTGTGTGTGTGTCTTTGGTTTTGTTGAATTTACTTTTGTAATACTGGAAGTCTGACTGATTACAAGGGAAAGGCTCCACTCTGCCTTGCCCTACTGGCATGCTGCTCACTTCCTGTCAACTGTTCCCTCTTTCTTTCCTTCTCCTTCCTCTGTGACATCAACAGGTTACTAACCGCAATAGACCATTTCTCAGTAACATTGTGTTTTATTTCATATTCTTAGAACACTCAATAGATCGAAGATTAGAGAAGTTAAATTTTATGGGTAGGAAGAGGAACTAGTTTCAGAGACTTCAAGCTTTCAGAGACACTTGACCCCTAATGATGACTAAGAATTAAGACTATTTAATTAACAATAAGCCACATAGATGCCTGACACTTAGAAGGAGTCTAATAAATTATATTTTATCATGCTTAGTTCACAATTCACCCTTCTACTCAGATGTCTGTAAAAGATGGTCTCTTTCCAAATCCCTTTGAGGTTTTGAGCTCTCTAATGTATTTGATGTCCACATGAGTCTTTTTATAATTCTGTGGATCTTGGCTTTTCCTTAGTTTATTCTTCATTTTGCTATTTTTCCTCATTTCTTCCTTTGGCTTTGTCCCTTTTACATCCACAGAATTGGCATCCTTTAATTCCCTCATTATCCAGCCCACCTTGCTTGTGGCCATGGGAAAACTACATTCTCTGGCTAGAGAGTAAGCTTAGCAGTGTGCAGAGCACCCTACCTGAGGCAAGGCAAGAGGAGGATTTAATGCATTTTCTAAATCTGTCTCCCCAGGCCCTTGTGTTTTCTGTCATATCAAAGGAGTAAGTCTGGAAATATTTCTTTTCATCATGCTCTTTCTCCTGCCTTGGCTTGTTTTGTGTTGCTCTGTGTCAGCTTGTGGAAGGCTGAGAATCAGCCTTGTGGTGATGAGAAAGTCTGATCACAAGGGTGAGCGGTGAGATTAGATGAGAACCACAGCCTTCCTGTAAGCAACTGGTGCTCTTCCCTTTGGATCATTTACTTGTTTCTCACTCAGAGATATAGACCTTTGCCTGTAGTTTAACTGCCCTTCTCTTTCTTTGTGGTAATTAGACCTCACTGGCCATGTTTTCTCTTACACCCTTCTTTCCTGTGTAGCCAACCTGCTTTGTTCTTCTCCGAGGAACTATATGAATCTTGCTACTTTCATAAAAGGATGCTACTTATCTGTACAATAAAACAAACAAAAATGTTTCTTAAAGGATAACATTTGCTTTTCATGGTCACAGTTTATACAGTTCTGGCACCAACCTGTAAAGTCAACATTTTTGGCCATTCCCATTTCATAGTTAGAAACATCAAGGCCAGCACAATATGGAACTATGTAATATTCTTATTCTAAGTGATGTATACTCTCTGCTCAGCCACATTCCCTCCTTTTCATCCTGTGATTATCTTTGTCCTCACTAGAAGATGTCATTTCTTATAACTGAATCTGTAATTTAGTTTTTCATTATATTCTTACTATCCATAATTATTTTAATCTTACTTAAAAATTATTTCATATATATTAGTTTATTCAGTCCAACATAATTTTGGATGTGGACATGAAAAGACTTACACTTGTCTGATTCTCCCTGAGTTTCCTAATGCTCTTGTCATGTACATGTTAGCTAGAATCTTTTGATGTACTTAGTAAAAAAACAAAACTTCAACAAAATAAGTTTAAAAAAAACATACCAACTATTTCCATTAATATTTCCATGTCTGAAAATGCCAACAGATTTATTGATGTAAATCCTAGTTTTATTCATGTTGATGATAGAATTTTGAGTCCATACATGCCATCGCCACATTTCCTATATATGGTCTATAAGTCTACAGCTATGATTACTGTTAAGAGTCCATTTTGAGATGTTAGTATCAGCCTTATTGAAAACAATACCATGACTTCTAAGCCCTGTAGAATGCATCCCACCATCTCAAGTTTTCAGATGTGACTGAGCTGTGTCATCCATCTCATTATTTATGCAAGAGAAAATTAAATTTTTGAAACTGAAGTCCAATGCTCATCTCTTACAACACTGGCAGCTCACTGCTGTCATCTCACGCCACTCTGCCTTCTGTGCAATATGATAGATTTTAATAATCGCTTTATTCTGGTTTTAATCTTCTGAGTTTCTCCAGAAAGAAAAAGCCCTTGCTTGTGTGTGCTTGTCCTAGTAGGAAGAGTACCCCTAAAGGGGGGACGCAGGTGTTAAAGAGTGGCTTCCCTCCCTCATCTTTTGTCCTACCCCTCATCTTTCTCCTGTTTCTAGCTGGCAACAGAGGCTGGCTTTTATGCAAACGATTTACAGGAAATGTTTCTTCCTTGACTAAAGAAATATTTAGACAGCAGCAGAGACAGACTTGAATTCCACCCACACCAGACCTTCTGGTCTGATTCGGTTTTTTCACATGGAGACAACTGAAGCATGAAGAGTGTTTTAAAAAGTTTTTCAGTTATTTTTAATAATCATAGTACTCTCTTACTCTCTTCTTTGGTGACTAGCAGTTTAGGATCTCTCTCTGTTTCTGTCTCTGTCTGTCTCTGTCTCTGTCTGTCTCTGTCTCTGTCTCTGTCTCTGTCTCTCTCTCTCTCTCTCTCTCTCTCTCTCTGTGTGTGTGTGTGTGTGTGTGTGTGTGTATGTGTCTGATTGTCTCTCTCTCCCCCCCTCTCTCTCAAATGTCCATAATTTTCTCCTGGTTGGTTTTTTTCTAGAGGCTTTTCCTACATTACTATACAAACTGTCTTTGAATATAAACTGTGACACAAAGATGAAATATATTCCCCCACAGTCTGGGGAGGAACTGATGTTAAAGAAACTGATTTTCTCAAGTCAGAGAGATCACACTTTGCTCAAAACCAGATCCCTGTGTTACAACACTGATGTAACACAGATCCTAAAACTAGAACAAAGGAAAAGACACTCGACAGAAGCAAACCTGGGTCCCATAAGAGAACACGAAGAAGCTGGAGCACATGTACCCTGTAAGGTCCAGATTGGTACACAGAACTTTCTTAAACACAAAGAAGTGCTACATCAGTTTTTCCTAGTAGTCCTTGGAACTCTTATTTTCTGGGATGCAAAGTGCCCCCTGAGAGCTTGTTAGGGATGCAGACTCTTCAGCCCCATGTGGACCTACTGAATCACAATCTGCTCTTGACAAGTTCCCAAGTGACTACCTGGCACTTTCAAAGGCAATGGTGCTGTCTCTTCCTTTATGACTGTCTCTGCCTTTTTCTATACCTGCCCCCTTTGTCTTGCCTGCCCTTTTATTTTAGCATGTCTTTACAAAAATTTTGATCTGATTTCTCAACCACTGGGTGAAACCCTCCTGTTTGTAATGAATTGCCTAACTCCATAGAGGTGATTTATATTTAGCTAACAAAACACAATCCTGGTGTCAGGCTGACTATCTCTTGGGGTAAGGGGTGGATTTTGTATGTGAACAGGCTATGAGTCCTGCAGAGTTCTCTGTGGTTAATGCACAATTTTATTTTTGCAAGTCAGAAATTAAACCAACGTTTCTTTATTCCCTCAGTGTTAAGAGTAATGCATGTTAAGAGTAACAGCTCTCCTCTCTTTCCTTTCCCCCACCCTCTCTTCCTCTCCCTGCCCATCCCTTCCTTCTCTGTTCAAAATATTAAAAGTTTTTCTATACTGTCAGCACAAGAAATAATTTCCTTTCTGAGTTCTTCATATGCAAGCATTAATGAAGCAATTACCAACCCTGGATACCAGATTAAACCCTGGAAATGGTGTTTGCTGAAAAGATCACCATTTTCTTTCCAGTTACCACGGGTTAATAATGCATTGCAGCATTGTGACCTATTGTTCTTGCTTTATGCTGAGAAAGGTCCATGAACTCATCCAGAAAAATATCCACCATCTGTTCTCAAGTGCCATGACACTTGTTTGTTGTCTATGTTACCATGTAACTAAGACTCAAATCTGCTTGGCCCCCAAGGATTTCACTGTGAGGGCAAGGTCTGTCTATTCATCAGAAGCAGTATACAGAGACAAGGATTTGTTCACTGAAGGTCTTATACTCATTTGACCTTAAACTAGGAGAAATATTCATAGGCTTATTCTTCTGAGTGGCCACGGACAGAATCATGGATTTTAACTGGTGATTTAGAGGAATATATGATGAAAGTCAAAACAAAAATGTATCGTGTCTGAGTAGATTCAACTCAGGCGCTAAGAGATTTTGTTCATTTTGCAAAGGCTACCACCATGTCTAAATTAATTCGGTACTCTTAATATTTAGTCATGAATTCTATTATAGTATACCAATTGATCAATTTTGTAGAAACTTTAATCAGTTTTATTTATGTTGGTTTTACAATGCTAGGGATCAAAGTTTCATAGGCTAGGCAGGTATTATATTACTGAGCTATAACCCCAAGCCTATTTTGATGTTAACAGAATAAGATAAAACAAAACAAAACAACAACAATGACAACAACAAAACTCTTCATCTCTGTACAGAGAAACTCCAGAAACATAGTAGGTAATCAAAAATATTTGTTCTGTTTCTTAGATTATCAACAAAGATATAGAAATTCTGCCCTGCTTAGCTTTTGTGCCTAAAATCAAAGAAATATAACACAGGGGGACTTGTTTCTTTTCTCTATTATTGAAGATAATACATCATGCTTGAAGAAAAAAATTCCCAACATCAATGATTCTTTAATCCATTTCTAAGAGATATGCCTTTGCCTAGAGCTATGTTGATTGACCCTCAGGGTAATTTTATACCCCAAGCACTACTTTGAATTGAAATCCAAATACACATCATTCTTGCTGAACACAATATTCTTTTCATCTCAACAAGAATTTATCATATGCCCAAGATGATTATAGTTAAGAGAAATGCTAAAATTATAGAAAATGTAGTCCCTACCTTCAGGAAATAGACTCAACAACTATGAAAACTGAGAAATATAAACGTGCTCAAAATACTTGTGTTCACCAAGCCTGATCTCTTCTTATATTTTCTCTTCTACGATGTAGCATTCTAGCCACCCATGCCTCAGCTCAGATTCACTCTTACTCTTCTGTTTCTTCTTCCTATTATAGCCAATCAACAGTCAACTTCAGGTGTCTCTCTCCTATGTTTCATTCTTTACCTTTTTTTTCATTACTCTTGAGAGTTTCCCACATACATATCATAAAATATAGCACATGCCCATCACTCCATCCTTTAGTTGCTCTAATGTACTCCTATAATATGAACCCCAAATAATATCATGATTTCCCCCAATGACCCACAAAGTCCAGTTATGCTGCCTGTATGTGCATGGGTAGAGCGTCACCTACTGAATATTGGAATCCTATCAGTTGCTAAATCATTGAATATGAATGATTTTCTGTTATCTAAAAATTGTCAACACCCAATAGCTTCTCAATAAAGAAGGACCAAGATATTCCCTAACTATTCTATATCATAAATTTGAGTAGCTTGGTCTTGGGGAGAGCTATGTGTCCAGGATGTCAAAGTTATACTGTACCCAGAATATAGCATCTCACACCCTCATCTCATATATAACTATTTTTCTGCCCCCTCTTCTGCAAAGTTTTCTAAGCAATGGTGAGGGCAGCAAGATGTAGACAGGGTTATATAGGAGCCCTGTTTAGAACTGAGCATTGAGTTAATTTGACATCACTTCTATAAGAGCAAATTTCATGTTTGACCAGTAATCATGCTCAAAAGCCCCATTGTTGGGGAAGTGATAGGTGTTAAGTTAGAACCAGCTAGTACTAGTTGGCTAAATGGTCGTGTTATAAAATTGCCTGCTAAAGATGTGTGCTTATTATACACATATACCTGGGGACCTCTCATTCTTAGTCAAGGAAGCTTCTTCTTGCAGTGGGCTGCAGTTAGTGGAGAGATGCAAAATAAGTCAAAGAGCTGACAATAAAGTCCTTTGTGCTCCTGTGCTTCTTTCCAACAGGCCTCTTTTAAAAGCTCAGATACTGCAATATCATTCTGGCTTTTTATTTGTGTCTCTGATTCCAAATTTGAACCAGCCAGCTTTTAAAAACAGTTAATTTTCTCATGGACTCACAATAGAAAAATCAAACGTTATCTTCTAGAACTAGATCTCTGATTTTGATTCTGTCTGGAAATATGATTGTGTTCTACAACCATACCTGTACACATCAAGATCTTTCAGTTTGGATGGTTTTGTTTGGGTTTTTTGTTTGTTTGTTTTTATTTTTTCTTTGTCATTCTCTCTTGCTGGTTTCTTGAATATAAGGAAAACACCCTTCAGTATCCACTTAAATAAGTGTCTGACATTCATCTTCCTGAATCTGATTGCCCCCCTTCCTTGGATATCAATATAGAAACCTGGCTTTTGTCTATTCATATGATTTGGTATTTTATCTACCCACATTGTATTGTCATCTTGTTGAAGTCATGATCTAAGCAGGAATGTTCTCCAGCTTTACACAGCAGGAATAGAACATACCAGATGGTAACTACAAGGCAAATGAGGAAATGAATGAAATAAAGGAATCTAAAGACAATGAATGATCAAAGAATGATTCCCCCTATAAAGCAATATCTAAGATGAAGTGAGGCACAGCCAGTATGCTAATTTTCCATGGTCTTATAACAAATTGGTATAAACTTTGTACCTTCAAATAATATAAAAAATTAAAATATCACATTCCAGGCAAAGCATCTTAAAGTAGTCCATAAAATTATGCTCCTTCCGAAGGTTTTCCTGTAAATCTATTTCTTTGCTTTATCACTTTCTAGTTGGAAAGCGACCTCTACATTACTTGTCATAATGCCTCTTCCACCTCTGCACCTATCCTCTTCCATCTTTTTGGAACATTGTGATAAGTTGATCACACTAATGTAACTTAGGATATGCTATTACAACTGAATTTATTTGCATCTTTACTTATTGGAAAGTTTCTGTTGACATGTATAGGAGCATTTTTACAGGTCTCAGGTTGCTGTGTGAATATCTCTGAAACACTGTTTTCTCCTCCCTTAGAATCAAGTTCTTTCTGACACCCTGTCCAAGCCCCCTACATTAAAAGGAAGATTGAAAGTTAGCTAGCAGAGAGCTTTTGGCTTCCTGCATGAACATGTAATCTTTCCTGGTGCATCACTAGGTCCCGGCATCTTGCCATGTTTCTCGGCTTTACATTGCTCTTGTGTTTTATTAAAACAAAACAAGCAAAATGCACTTTATTCTGGAGAAAAAAGCATATCTTGTGTTCATGTGCTATCAGATCCTAGGAAGGCACAGTACTTTGATTCAGCAACTTTATGCCTAAGCCCACTCTGGTTGGAAGCAGCTCTGTTCCATGATAAGAGATTGAGAGATGCTAAGATCTCCTCAATGGAAAGGCACCTTCTGACATTAGTCCCAGCACTTAAGAAAGAATGTGAGTCTCCTTGGCTAAGTCACGATTTTATAATGTTGTTCACATTGATATCCCTTTGAAATGCTTCAGGATCCCTGTCAGATTGATTCTAAGCACCCTCCTGACCTGAAATTCAATTTTCCCATTGATATTGCCTCATTTTCAGATTTTTCATCTCCCTTCTAAGGTCACATGCCATTTGCCATCATCTTAAATACAGTGCTGTTTGTACGTGAAATCTCCCCCAAGGCTAAAGCAGGCCTTTATGAATGATAGATACTCGTGAATCAAGCCAACCATTACTGAATATTTTTCTGTTTCTGTTTTCTTGAGAGCTAATATCCTACTGTATACCTATTCACCAACAGTTCTTGGTATCCATATTGGGACTTTTCTCCAAGGGTGTGTTTAAAGTGTATATGTATGGAGAAGTGGGTATGGGTGGAGGTGCCTCTCCCACTGCATAGCTGCACTTCGAATGCAGCAGTATTTTGAAATATCAGCAGTGTTCCTCTTGTCCTGAAGGGAATATTGTTAGGAATCCTGAAACTTCTCCATGAGACCCAATCCTATCTCCTTTCATCTCTGTAAAAGGAATTCTCCTTCTCTCATAAGTATTTGCTATGCAAATGACTCCAAAAGAAAAGATAAAATGTTATAACTCATAATTTTTTAAGTTATGCATATGCCTCCTATTCTATTTCTCTTGGCACATGTGGATGGAGACAAACAAAAGTTCTAGCAGAAAGAGGAAAACATGATGTCACTTCTCCCATGTCCCCTGTTAGCAGACATTGGATATTTTCTTCAGTTCTTTTTGGTCATTCATTTGAGACATTAGCAAAAAACAAAATCTGTTAAGAGAAATTAGATACTCAGTTCATTATGGGACACAGGATAAGAGGAAGAAAGTAGCATGATTTAACTTTCTGGAAAACTCAAATTCTGAACTGTTGGCTGAATTTGATTTTTGTAGAATGGCTAAGAACCCAAGGGCATTATCCAGAGCTGACAGTTATAAATCAGGGAGTTCTCTGAATCTGGCTGAGCTTATTAAGGACAGCATTATCATTTATAAGAAAATTCTAAGAAGCTATTTTTAAGTACATGGAGTCCTCGAAAAATATGAAACACACACACACAGTGAGCGGCAAGATAGGCAGTGCTCTATCTCCTGAGAATGACAGGTTGTCTTGACCCAGGCTGGGTATGAAACTGTAGTTCAAGATACTACAGAGCCATGTTTCTGATCACTAAGTAATCCCCTTTGCCTCATCTTCTCTGCCTAGTCCATGTCAATTTTTTAAAGGTAGCTGAATTACATTTTTATGTTGCTCTATAAATAAAGCCATTGTGACATTTTAAATACATTTATAGGTCCTCTAAGTCATTGCTACTCTCCCTTAATTGAAAGGAGTTAGACAGTTTGAATCTGGAAAAGGATAAAACAGAGTTCAAATTCAACTCAGAAATACCCAAATATTAAAAAGAATCTGGGTACAAATCAAACCCAGGGGAGCGGTCAAAATCATCTACTTTCAGAAAGCATACATTATTTTATAAATAGACCCTCACAACAAATTATAATGAAACTGCTCGTACTTTGAAGAGAGTAGATAGACCCTGCATTTTACTCTTCTTTACCCAGTTGACTGTCTTCCTGTCATGAATTTGTTTTTCATTCAACAAATATAAATTTATGCTTGTTATGCTCATGAACATATTCTGAGATTTAAAAAAAAAAAACCCTAACAACAACAAAAATATCACAGCTCCCTCTCTAAAGAAGAGACATGCAGTAAGTGCTGTGAATCAATAAATAAAGGATAGTTACTTCATTAAGTAGCTCTTCATCCCATGATGAATGACAGAAGATCTCCTAGAAGAGAGGACTCTTGAACTGAGCTTTGAAAGCAGGAGCTGGTGGGTCGGGATGACAGCTCTGAAAAGGGAGAAAACTTAGCAATGGAGTGCTCATTTTACAGTACAGAATAGGCATGATGAAAGCTAGTTTTTAAGGGACAGTGCAAGACAACCAAGGAAAGTATACCATTCTACATTATGTGTTTAGTATCTATGTGCAAACCAATTTTAAATATGGGTGGCACTTGGTGTCATCTGAGCTTGGAACAATGATGCTGACATTAGAGAAAGTAGACTGACCTTGGGAAACTGTTGGAAAGGATTGGAATAAGTAACTGGGTTTTTTGTTTGTTTGTTTGTTTTAATTTTGTTTTGTTTTTGTTTTAATCCCAGAGGTAGGCAGCAATCCAAAGCTGGCTGTGTGAAAATGTTGGATGCCAGGGAGAGGAAGAAGTTGAGCTTAAGTTGGTTTTAGCTTCCTGTTTGGGCAACTGAGTGGATGAAATAACCTTAGCAAGAGAAGAAATACTAAAAAGTGGCACTTGCAAAGGAGATGAGAGGAGGAACTGGAGGCACAGTGGGAATGCACTTAAACATCACAGTGTTTTTGTTTGAACAAGCCCCTCTAAGGGGTTTCTTCTTTCTCTGCTCTACTGTTAATGCTTGGCTTCACCATGACAACCTGTTCCTTAAACATGTTTTGCTGCATTTACCTCTATCCTTGTTATGTGCATGATACCTACTGTTTATATCCTATCATCTCTTCCATGTTACAAGGCTACATTTTGTCATTAAAGATCATCTGTGTCTCTGCCAACTCCAGCAATCCTCTACAACTTGAGGGCAGACACTGCTAATTAACAATATCTGATCTTGTTTGTAAATAACTCTACTTGCTCCATTAATATTTTGCATGCTTTCACATTGATTTTTTTGGGGAGAGATCTTACATTAGGCTATTTAAACCTTAGCCAGGTGCTCATAACTAATTATGAATTTAACCTATGTATTTCCCCTAAATCTAGTGAGCTTTTCTGGGAGGTGTAGGGCACAGAAGCTTTTGATCAGCCTTTGGGATGTATTTCTGGGTTCTGATTACTTCCAAATATGCTGATACTGATGATTTTCTAACAACTATGCAAATATGCCTTGATTATTACACAAGGAAAACAACCTTAGAGCAGAACCGTTCAAAGATTGTAGTTTTCCATTTTTTATTTATAATTTTTTATTTTCAATATTCTTTGTTTACATGCAAAATGATTTTCCCTTTCCTGGTTCTCCCCTCCCCATAAGTTCCCTAAACCCTCTTCCCTCTGCCCATTCTCCTATTACCCCCTCCTACTTCTATGTCCTGGTGCTCCCCTACAATGCTGGAGCAAGTATTTTCAGGATGAGGAACCTCTCTTTCCTCCTTCTTGGGAGTCATTTGATATGTGAATTGTGTCTTAGATATTCAGAGTTTCTGAGCTAATATCCACTTATCAGTGACTGTATTCCATGTGTGTTCTTTTGTGATTGGGTTACCTAACTTAGGATGATATTTTCTAGATCCAACCATTTGCCTAAGAATTTGATCAATTCATTGTTTTAATAGCTGAGTAGTATTCCATTGTGCAAATATACCACATTTTCTGTATTCATTCCTCCATTGAGGGACATCTGGGTTCTTTCCAGCTTCTGGCTATTATAAATAGTGCTGCTATGAATATAGTTTTCCATTTTTTTTTATTTAAAAAAAGGAGTAATAGTGATAAAATCTAGAAAGCAAACCATCTAAAAACAAAGGAATTAGAGGACAAGTTGGAGCAGAGATATACAACATAAGGTGTTGTTAAAAAAATGTCACTTCACAATTCCAGAGAAGCACTCTATCATGAAGATCACATCATTCCAATAGTTTGATACTTGTGTGGGCAACATAAAGAGAACTCTATCTCAAAGGAGAAAACATATTCTTTCCCCAAATCAATAGCAGTTTGCACAGGAACCCTCATGGATTGTATGTAAATTGTGGAGTAGTGTCTAACTCTCTTTTCTATAATGTACTTTGTTGATTTTATTTATACAATATTTTAATAAGTTTCATCAGTTTATTTAAAATTGTTCTAGCTATAATTCATCACTTTCAGTATATGCTCCTTCCTTAGCTTATTCAACTTGATAGCACTTAATTTCATTAAAGCATTATTTATAACAGGGAATTTGTATTATGCTTTCTAAATCAACATGTGTGTGTGTGTGTGTATGTGTGTGTGTATGTGTGTGTGTGTGTGTGTGTGTGTGTGTGTGCGTATGTGTATAGGCCTTACCTACATGTCTATGTAAATATCATGGATTATAAAAGTTAGATGAATACTAAATAATACTGATACATGCAGTGTAAAACAAAATCATATCTACATCCCTAAAACGCCCATGAGCACACAGTGCCTGTCAGTGTGCAGTTAATACACACATTGCTGAAGCCGGTGGTTGATTGCCTTGGAGCTTTTCTGTATGTTACAACTTATTCTTAGAAATTGATGTTCAGCCTGGCCTTGAGCTTGTGATCCTCCTGCTTCTGCCTCCTTCAGCAAATCCTTCCGGCGTGTGCCATCACAACCCACTCTCAAAAGAACACTTATGGTATGCACTCACTGATAAATAGATATTAGCCTAGAAGCTTGGAATGCCCAAGACACAATGCACATATCAAATGATGCCCAAGAAGGAAGGAGAGGCCCCTGGTTCTGGAAAGGCTCAGTGCAGCAGTGTCGGGGAATTCCAGGACTGGGAAGTGGGAAGGGGTGGATTGGGGTACAGGGGTGGGGGGTAAAAGGGGCTTGTGGGACTTTCAGGGAGGGGGGATCCAGGAAAGGGAAATTCACTTGAAATGAAAATAAAGAATATATCAAATAAAAAAAAAAGAAATTGATGTTCACAAAATATTATACTCTTAAAGATGTAGCAAAAATATTGAGTAAAAAATATGATAAGAAATACTAGTACACTAACCAAGATTTTGAGAAATAGGTATATAGTTGAACTATAGTTTCTCCACCGGTACTTCTTAATACATACAGCGGCCACTTACATATGTGTGCACACAAACAGACACACACAAACATACACATACAACTGTTTAATGGTATGAATTTAAACTAACTCTTTATAATTCTTGGCTTTGAAAAGATTTTATAAATTATTTCTTTCTAGTTCAGGTTTTCTATTTAAGTTCTTTTTGAATTAAGCCAAAACAATGCACATTAAATGACAATAAATGAGAAGGAAAATCTGCTAAGTATTTCCTCCTGGTTTTCAAAGATTTTGATGCTCAGTCTCTTTGGTTGGGTAGTGCTTTCAAAGTTGTTTATCATAATCTGATAGTTTCAAGACTTTTGGAAGCAGCCCAGAAAACAATAAATTATGCAGCATCATTAATTGAGTGCATATGTAAGTAAAAATGTTGACTTATTAATTTGTTACATGTCATATTTTTATGGAGTGAGAGATAAAGAAAGGCTACAATCAGGATACAATTGCCATGCAGAATATGCTACCCAGCCCCTCTTCATCTCACTACTAGTCTCTGAATCTTAATACTTATGCATCCCACTGTACCATTAATTGAAAATTGTATGCACAGTAAAGGGAGAAGAGAGAAGAGAGTGGAAATTTAGGGATTCAAAGACTAGCTTAGATTTCTTAACAAACCTGAAAACTGTGAGACATACTTTCAATTTTAACATATTCATGTGTTCATTCACCTACACAGCAGACTTTTAAAAAAAAATGACAGAAGAACAAATATTCAAGGGATTTGATTTGGGAAATGGAAAGAGGAGCTTTTATTAGTGGAGGTGGTTAACAGATATAGAAGAAAGAGAGAAAGACTAACATAACAGTAAGGATGTCTAAAAAAGGCATAAGGAATCATACTATTAACTATCTACCTAAAAAGTATATAAAAGCCCTATAATACATATAAGTATGTGGATAGATAGATAGATAGATAGATAGATAGATAGATAGATAGATAGATAGATAGATCAATGAGTGGATAGATAGATAGGCAGGCAGACAGATACATATTTGAGTAAAATTTTGTCAACTAGACTAGGAGTGCTCAGTCCAAGACCAAAGACAATCTAACAATAATGGCAAATTAGGGATAAGAAGCCCCTTTTAAGTTGGTGGTCAGGTTTGTCCAAAAGACTACACAAACATTACAGAGAATTACGACTGCCCTTTGTTAATCCCCAAAGGGTGAATCCCTATTGCTTAAGACAGCATGAATTTCAGGCTCAGGACCTAATGGTCCCTTGAGCTGGAATTAACCTGAATGCCTCCTCACTGAGGAGGATTGGATTTCCTGTTAATAGAAGGCACAACTCAAGTTTCCAAGGATGGAAGCAAACAACAGTCTCGCCCCGTTGTGATACCTATGAACTACAACAGTGATTGGCATGGCACAATATCCTCAATAGCTTAGCAGTAAACAACAATTTTTAATTCAACTTAAAACCTGTTCTTCCAGAGGGAAAAAAGCATGCCTGATATTGGAAATCTAACCAATACCCAATGCTGATAAAGTATAAAGTCATGAAACTTGTAGGTGAGTCTATAACCACCATTTTACTAAACCAGCCAAATCCTAAACAACAGCCTACATCTTTGCTCATATTCCTACAGATACGTGTACTACTTACCGGACATTAAGAATACTTCTTTTTTAACAGAGAAAACCCATTACACAAAAGATCAACAAATGAAATTTCAAACTTGTGGAGTCTAGCTCCCATAGGTACAGCTCTAAATACGTGTCCATGCAGACTCAGAGGCATTGTGGAAGAGAGGGCCCTAAGACCCAAGAGTTAGAGGATCAATGAGTTTGCTATGGGATTATGACTTCTAATAATATAAGAAGTTATAACCCTAATGTCATTGCGACAATTTGATTCCCTAAACATGAGCTGAACAAGGGGGTAAAATAAGACATGCCAAAGAAGGTGGGAAAAAACTGACCCAAAGATCTAGAGGCATTTAATGAATGCTAAGAGTGGAAGAAATTATCTTCTCCAGAGAAGGGAACATCAATTTGTTGTCTAGTACCAAATATTCAGTCCTAAAAACTGTCAGAGCAGTTTATACATCTGTGTTTAAGAATATGTGTATACATATGTGTAGCTATTCATATACTTACACGTGCATTACAAAAATTATTTTAAAAGAGGCAACAAATTTAAAAGATAAGGAAAAACATATGGAGGTCATTAGAGAGAAAAGGGAGAGTGAAAATGATGCAATTATTATATTGAAAATTCAAAAACAAAAGAAATATTTTAAAAATACCACACAAAAATACAATAAAATAAAAGCATGATAAACTGTATAAAACGAATGTTATCATTCTTATTAATCTTTTGGATTTAACGAAACAAATAGCAGATAATTTATTAACATTTATTTGTACTATATTGCCATCCCTACTCTACTAATTAAGCTATTATAGGATATATTTTTTAACTAATTGATCAGAAAACTCTTCTTATGGTGGTATTTACTTATCACCCAAGAAGCTGAGGCAGGAGGATTGTGAGTTCAAGGCCAGTCTCAAAGAAAACAGGAAACAAAACAAAAATTAAAACCTACATGCTACACTATGAAGTTGCATGTTTTATGAATAAGTTATACAGATTAAGAGCTAACAGGAATATGTTGTTAGTAATCCCAATAAGATGCTTTCTAATTGTAGAGTGTGTTGTCTGCATTCTGTGGTAGACGTTCCTACTAATGGGCTTCATTTGACTTGTGCAATGGACAGTTTTAATTGCTTATTTCATGCAGGTATTGTGTCCCACCTGAGCGACAGAGAGTTGGTTCACTTCTGAAAAAGACTTGCACTATTCTCTTACCAGTTCCAGGCCCCATTCCAAGCATTTATGATGGAGATATGAGACATCAAAGTACCTACTAGTATTCTATGAAATGAAGGGTGATGATAGAGCATATGAATGAAATCAATGCAGGCAGGCTAAGACATATATTCAGATACTTTGGAGTAGTATAAAGGAAAACAAACATCAATCAGTGTAAATGGACCAGGAAGCAAGGATCCAGAGATGATTCTGATGAGATGGCCTTCATTTAGCTTGAAAACCTGAACTAAAGGAATAGAAGTAAAACAAGTCCTGATGGCCAAGTCTCATTGAAGTTACACAAAGAGATCATATAGTAATGATAATATCAAGCTAAGGTGATAGCTTTAAGACAGTCAAGAGTTCATGTGTATGTGTGTGTGTGTGTGCATATGTATGTATGTGATATGTCTGTGTGTCTTTGTGTGTGTTTATCTATTCATGTGCATACATAAACACATATGCTTAGGTCTTCTAAAGAAAGAACATACATAAAGATAACATGCATATGTTTGTGTATATTACATAATGTATGCTATGTAAATGTATCATACCCTGCCCAAATATATCCATATACAATACATGAATGTGAGAGAGATAAAGTAAGGAATAAAAAGAAGAGAGAGAGAGGAAGAAAAGAGAAGAAAGACTGAAAGGAAAGCTATTAAGAAGAAGAGAATTGGAGAAAGGAGAGAAAGAAGCAAAAACACAAAGAAGGAGAAAAGAGTGAAGGTTAGAGGAAGAGAGATATGAGCCATGCTTTCTAAAAGTATAATGAAAGGCTAGAACGCAGTTGTCCTTTAAAGGTATATTGGCAGTTTGTTTATGCAGGTAATAAGCTGGACACTGACACAGTGGCTGTCATTAGTGTCCACCCAGGAATGTCTGTTGTACAGGAAGCATCTTGGCTTGGCCTGGCTTTTCTGGAGAGACTAGCAAATTCCTGAATCATGCCTGCCACGTTTTCTATTTCTTCTCAAAAAGATAATTACCTTTTAGAGGGTGTTAGCAAAGGAAAATGTGGTTTCATTTTAGAGTCATGTTTGTATTACACAAGTTAGTTTTCTTTTCCCTGCTGGCCACAAAGTGTGGCCAGCCCTACTTTTACTGAAGGCATTAATAAAGCCATCAGACTGCCAGTAGAGAAACAATTGCCTTGAGAATAAGAAGTGTGAGCTTATATATAATTCAAACATTTACTGATTGTTTCCTACCTGCTCTACTTCTTAAGGAATTTAGCCTGGAATTGAATATATATGTGCACACACATGCACATAAACACATGTACTAATTTTTTAGAGATGTTCCCTAGAAGTGATGAGTGTCGCTTCAAAATGCTTTCTCTTTCCATTAGATTAGATTACTGAGCCAGAGAGTGTAGATTTTTGTCCCTTGCAGACCAAGACACTGATGAGCCTTCTGAATTAAAATTTATGTCTCTGCTTGTTACTGGTGTATCACCTGGCTCCTTTGAATTATTGCAGATACCAAATGAATTTTATAGTCGATCGGGGGCTGTCCATGCTTGTTAAGGTGATATTTCCATCGCTGGCATAGCATGTAATCTCATCTCCTTGGTGAATAATCACAGTGCTGAATCTGCCATTAGCTATCTCATACTTCCTAAGATTGTCTCAAGTCGTGTATTCTCGGCTCTGAATCACAATCAGAATATGGTCCAGTCTTCGGAGACCAGTTGATGCTCTCCAGTGTGTCACATCTTCCCACAGCTGCAGCCTCTGCTTTGTGGTATCTAGTCTCTAAATGGACTCCTTCTTTTACTGAAGGAATGCCCCCTATTTCTCTCCTTCTCTTACTAGTTGCTAATTATCTTCAACTTCTCTTTCTTCCTGTTTAAAGTCATATAGGATCACTGGAGAGGAGAGTCTACTTATATCATCTTGATTCATTCTTTCAATTCTGTATTTCTACTCATATCCATATAAGAAGAGTGTTCAAGGCCATGCAAGTACTAGGACAGAAAGTCTAAGATACAGCTTGAGATTTTAGGCTTCCATGGGTCACGCTTGGTTATAGCTGCTATTGCCTCTTAGTAAAGCCAAGAATGTTGCCACATTCTTTTCAATCTTACACTGACTTTCCCAGTATAAAAATAAAATCTTTTTATGAAGAAAAAAAATCACTTGAACAATAATCTCTTCAGTGTCTTACCATCAATTTCCATAAAAACAATACAGAATGACAAAGACATTAAACAGACATTGCAAAAACTGGATTTTTAGTATACTTCTAACATAATTGGTTAGTAGGTTTAGGTAAATGTATGTGTAGCATTTTAGGGATGTGGAAAGAGCAGAATATCTTCTCATAAGTGCATTCTTCTGGGACCCATGGGCAATTTGATTGACCTTGAGGCGAATATATATCTGTAAGTGTCTTCAAGTCAAATCCCAGGGGCTTCTTATAGTTCTGTGTTTCCTGAGCAACCCACTCAAAAGACTTGAGCTAAAGGTATTCTCCCTAAAGTACAGTAAGGTAATTTCTTTCTTTTTATAATCCAAGCAATCTGTTTAATGCAAAACCTCTTTCTAACTCCCTAGGATTCTCTTGCTGTGGAATCCGAATGAGAAAGGATTTAAAATAGTTTCTCTCTGATGTCAAAACAGCATATTTGAACTAATGAAGGGAAGGTGTCACTTGTGAGATCCTAGAGGCCATAACAACTGCCTTCTGTTCCCAAGAAGCCTCTCACTTTTATGTTTTCAATAAAACTGACCCCCTTGCTAGAGGGAGATCAGGAGTCAAAAATAACTGGAGTAGATTCCCTGCAGCAGTTTTAGACGGTATGATATCCTCGGGCTCCCCTAGTCCTACGAAGTTTCTATATTTCCAGGACACTACAAAAGCAGTAAGTTTTGAGATAAATAGTATATTAGTAACTTTCCTATAGTTCTGATAAACTATACCATGAACAAAACAATTTAAGGATGGAAATCCTTATTTTTTATTGGATATTTTCTTTATTTACATTTCAAATGTTATCCCCTTTCCTAGTTTCCCCTCAGGAAACCTCGTATCCCATCTCCCCTCCCCCTGCTCACTGTCCCACCCACTCCTTCCCTGTCCTGCCATTCCCCTACATTGAGGCATTGAGCCTCCTCAGGACCAGGGGCCTCTTCTTTCATTGATGTCCAACAAGGTTATCCTCTGCTACATATGTGCCTGGAGCCCTGGGTCCCTCCATGTGTACTCTTTGGTTTGTGGTTTAGTCCCTGGGAGCTCTGGGGGTATCGGCTGGTTCTTATTGTTCCTCCTATGGGCCTGCAAAACCTTTCAGCTCCTTGGATCCTTTATTTTTGCTTAAATTTCCCAGGATCTAGAGTCTATAATAGGCAACAGGTTTAAACTAACAACAGCTTGTCAGAAGGAGGAGGAAACTCTCTGAATACATCTGGGCTGTATTCAAGAAGCTCAAATATCAAAAGCAATGATTTGTCAACGCCCTCTCCCAATTATTTGTCACATGGCTCTACCTCTTAAAGGTTTCTAAACAGCATCACCAACTAAGAACCAAGTGCTAAAGTGCGTGGTGTTTGGAGGGGACATTTTCATCGATCTTGTGACTATTTTGAAAGCCATTTAATTGCTTGAGTCAGGTTGCCTTGATGATTTGAGGGGGTGGAAATCAAACATTTATTTTCTAATTATTATGAGACAGTTAAGGCTAAGCTAGAAGAGGTAGTAAGAACCTCCATGCAGGCCATAATTAATGTGAATTTCAACTAAAATCTCCACAAGGAAGGGTGAAGTCAAGTTTCTCTTAAAAATGTTCATTTAAGAAATTCTTTTGCAATTTGTTTTTACAAAGAACTGATGTATAGCTTGATCTAGTTCACATGCTTAATCTTTGTGTCCAGCAGATAGAAAGAATGAAGGGGGGGAAGAAGAAAGGAAAACTGAAGTTTATTAATATATCTCCTTAGTATGTTTGCTTTGGTTGAGTCCTGGAAAGTGTGTGTGTGTGTGTGTGTGTGTGTGTGTGTGTGTGTGTGTGTGTGACACACACATGTGCATATATGTATGTGCCTCTGTCTGTGTCTATGCAGGCACATATAATAATTGACTTGGTTCATGGTCATACTAAATTGGCATTTCTTCCAAAGTTGTCTGGAAGATGATTGTATAATGGATTTCCCAGTAATTGGTGTCACTGCTCATCTATTATTTTCATCTATTCATATTTTTTTCTGTAAGCACACTGAAGACTGACTCACTGAAAGGATATTTTGTCTACTCAGCATGCATTGATTTTTAGGGTAGTACATAGAGCTAAGTAAATTTCTATATAACTTTTAGGTCTTAATTTGTGATGCCAATAAAAATTAACTCTTAGTTTCTGTAAATTCTCACCTATACTCCATCTAAGCTGTGTTTTAACGTCCTCCTCAGTGCTGACTGCCACTGGGGGTTCAGCCTTGCTGAGGCCTAGTTGAGGATAAAGGAAGAATTTTCATAACTACTCACCATGTCTGGGCTCTAAGAAACTTACTTTTTTTCATAATTTGAAAAGAAATTTAAAATGAAAGACATTTGAACCATTCAGTTTGAGGATGTTATAGAAGTGTGATCCTTCATCATTTGCCTCAAGATACAAAGTAAATTAGACCTGGGGTAGAGGGAAGCAAAGATAGAGAAGTGTTGACAGGTATGCCATTTAGGCTCCGTATGTTAAATTGGCATGACTATTTGACTGTCGATTAAAATACTGTAATCATTTAGAACAGTGAGCACTGGTATTTTTAACAATGTTTTGAGAATGTTATCCATGAGTACATGTACATCATTTCAACAGATTCTTCTCCCCGGTTTAATTTCTTCCTTGTAAACCCCACCCTGACTCTCCAATTTATGGCCTTAACTGTAACTATTACATACACATACATAGAGATATACATACACACACGCGCGCGCACACACACACACAGAGAGAGAGAGAGAGAGTCATACATACACATAAAAAGAGAGATATGCACACACACATACACACGCACATACATACAACCATATACACACAATTAAACCATTAAGTGTTACTAGTAATATTTACACAAATTTACTAGGCCATATGGATTGCCTGATCATCAGCGAGTTTAACCTGGAGAAAACTGATTCTCCCTTTCTAAGTGGCCATTGATTGTCTGTTACCATTTGTCTAAAGGGGGGACCTTATAACATTCTCCCCATACACATTCGCATATCATCTGGTGTTTTCATTATGTATTTTTTAGGCAACAGTGTCCTTGTTATTTCTTGGATGCAACTGTGTTATCCTGTTTAAAAGACACTATTTCACAGCAGGTATCCCCATTCTACTGGGTCTTAAAATCTTCCCACTCCATCTTCTGCCGTGTATCTAAACTTTATGTATAGTATGTTACTTATAGATTTATAAATTGGCCTTAAGCATCCCACAGTCAATCTGTATATTTGGCCAGTGTTAGATCTACATCATAGCTACCTTTGCTACAAAGGAAGCTTGTTGAGGGGAAGTGGGGGCTACACTTATCTCTGGGCACAGGATAAAAAAAGAAACAATTAAAAAATATAGTGATTTGGAAAAATGGCAGCAATAATTCTCCTCTAGGGCCGATGGCTTCTTCATCTACTGGCAGGTACCAAAAATGACATTCCCAGTTATGAAGTCCCACTTTAATGACAGCTATTATTTAACGCAGTGGTTTGAAATAGAATACTCCTATAGTGTCACATGAATTTATGGTTGTCTGGTAGAGTATTTAGGAAGGATTAGGGGGTGAGGCCTTGTTTAGAATAGCTGTTCCATTAGTGGTGGGCTTTTTATCTTTCAAAAGTTCACACCAAGGCCAGTCTCTGTGTCTACATTATTTGAATCTTCCATTTGTGTTGTAAGCTCTCAGCTAAGGCTCTGTGTATGCCTGTCTACAGCCATGCTTTCCACCATAATAACCCGTGGACTCACCATCTGGGGGATTAGCAAACCCCCAAGAAAAGGCTTTCTTTTATAAGTTGCCATGGTCATGGTGTCTTCTCATAGCAATAGAACAGTAACTTAGATAGTTACATACAAAATAAAAGTGGTACTGTTGCATCATTAGAGACATCTTTGCAGAGATTTTTATTGTTGAAGTTCAAAGGCTTTATATCTAGGTAGGACTATTGATTGCTTTTTTTCCCTTTGGAAGCTTACATTGCACCTTCCAATGTATAAGTGCTAGTCTTTAGGGAAGAGTCTTCCAGGTCAGTTCCAACTTGATTAGTCCAAAAGTACACAGTGTCTTAATCAATATAGACTTACCTTCAAGTTCTGACATTCAACCAAGGGCAATATTATTTGCCCATATTGTTTGGAAAGTCTCTGGAAACTCCTTATATTTTATGATATATTTGGGGTTAATTTATCATGTGATTAAAATCAAGTACATGAGAATATTTAAGGGAAAAGCACAGGAAGCAGAGAATTCAGAAGACTTTAAGTAAGAACGACATAATACATGGTTAATCTCAGACCCAAACCCAAGCGAGAAGGCAGAGTACTATTGAAATTGCTGAAAGGACCCAAGAAGTTGAAAATTTTCCTTTCCATTGAGTCATGGGTAATTCACAGCCTACACTTTGATCTCCATTCCTTGTTCACACTTCTTGTCCTCCATAGTCACTGCTTTGAACTCATCCTGCCTCTAGATCATTCTAAAGGCAGTGGGAGGGGCAGTTCTTTGTTTCACATCTATGATATGTATTTCTGCAGAGGGCAATCGCCAGAACAGTGCACCTGCATTTCATTTGTTAATATTGGCCAAATCACATCGAATGTCTCTGATGAGTAACTAAGCAAAATGGCCTGGAAAACCAAACAAATGAGAAATTTTGGGGCTTTTTCCTCTACCTTGCCAGAGATGCCTTCCCTCCCAGGAATAAGGCAGAGAGAATAAATAAATAAATAAATAAATAAATAAATAAATAAATAGAAGATGAAGTTCTTTTGTCATTCTACTTATATAAAGACTGTAGAGTGAATAGACATGGCAGTTAGGTTTCTCTTTATATTTATTCATTTTTCAATTGTTTTTTATTTCCATTTTATGTTTATGGGTGTTTTGTATTCATGTGTGTCTGTGTAGCACATGAGTGCTGTGTAGTTCAGAAGAGGGCCTGTGATCTACTGGTTCTGCTGTTACAAACAATTGACAATTGCCTACCACCATGTTGGTTCTGGGAACTGAACCTGGATCCCCCAGAAAAGCAACAAATCTCCGTAATAGTTGAGCCATCTCTCCTTCCCCAGAGTATCTCCTTTTATACATATGTTTGTGACAGAGCTCACAAGTGTTATTACAATCTACCCAGTTTCATTTGATATCCACTCACATGCTTCATCACCTTCAAAGGGATGCTAAACCTATATTATATTTACATAAAAAGAAATATATTATTGTTTGTTTTGAAAGTTTTGCTTCTGAAAGTCAGATTGCTCCGACTTCCTGTATCATTCTTTCCAGCACTCCACTTTGCAAGCCTTTTACACAATAGTGGTTTGCACTGCTATTTTCCTCCATTGATGCTGTCCTTACTTTCTATTTTGCTTCTTCTCACCTTGTGTGCTCTAACCATTCTGATGCTCTGTGCATTCACAGGAGGAGAGCATGCTAGGTATTCCTACCTTTCCTTTCTATGGGAACTGATTACTTCTCATTTGATTTTCCCACTTCATTTTCATGTTTTTATGTCTTCCTACTCAGTGTCAAAAGAAAAAAAAAACCCAACCCAGAGAGCTTTTAACATGATAAAAAAAAAATCCTTTGAAATGATACATCTCTGTCACTTTGCTCTCACTTTTAAATTATAAACTAAAATAAAAATTGGCATATTGATAAAAGCTTCCAAGGCTGCTGCCTGCTGTTTCCTGGTGATTAGGTGTGAGAGGGTGGCCTTTCTCAGCTCAGATAAAAAATATGCAAATGATGATATTTAAATTGACAGTGTAGTGGAAGAGGGAGCTACATATTTATTCTCTTTTCCTCCTACTCTTTTTCTTTTTCTTGGATACCTGGGGAATATTTTATAACTGTGGTGGAGGAACTGAAGATAAAGGAAAATTCACACATACCTGGCCTGCACTAATCCTCCTTGGAAGGAAAACATTTTTGCCCTAGGTTCAAGCATTCTCAATTGCTTTTCTTTGTTCAGATGGTGCACTAAACTTTGTGGCTTTTCTCCACAGTCCAAGGATGGAGACTCACATATGTTTTTGATATTTGCCAAGACCCAACCTTGATATTAAGCTTATAAATATCTTTAATCCATCAAGGAGTAATCTTCCAATGAGTTAGCTTTCTATAGATAAATTGTGCAACTGAAATATGGTGTTAGATGGCTTTCAATGTCCTACACTAGAATGCAGAGTGGCACGGCTGGCTGGATTGGTTTGATTTTGAATTATGTATGACTGTTCCCAACAAGATCCAGATGTGCCCAGGGAGGAATCTAAAGAGTGGCCATCATTTTTATATGTGAGCTGGTGTCTAAGCACAGCTGAAGTTGTCAGGGCTGTTTTAGTGACTGTCAGTAACCACATTTGTGTGTGTTAAAACAGCAGAAAACAAAGGGAATAGGAAGCAGACATGCACAGAAACATGACCTGACATGCACAGAAACACCTTTACCATACTGTAAATATGAGTCATAACTTTACACTCTCACTACCCTCTACTGTCCTTGGATTTACAGCCAATTTAACGTGAAACCCAATAAATTGATGCATCCTGAAATTTAAGATGATTAGTGGATAATTGCTAGACAGACAGACAGACAGATGATCGATGATAAAATAAGAACTGGGGTTTTCTGACATAAATAAGATCTAAGAACTGTGACTTCATAAATGGTGTGAATGTTTTGAAACTATTAAATAAAGGAGTAAAGCAGTGAGTGCACTTGAGTATGGACCATGGCTGGATGTGGAATGCGAATTTTTCTGTGTGTATCTAGAACTGTGTTTTTCTTCCACCAAACACAGCTGAAGGAAGCACTGGAAAACTTGAACAGACATAATTCACATATCAAATGATCACCAAGAAGAAAGAAGGAGAGGGCCCTGGTCCTGGAAAGGCTTGATGCAGCAATGTAGGGGAGTACCAGGACAGAGAATTGGAAGGGGTTGATTGGGGAACAGGCAGAGGGAAGAGGGCTTATGGGACTTATGGGGAAGGGGGAAACGGGAAAGGGGAAATCATTTGGAATGTAAACAAAGAATATAGAAAATAAAAAAAACCCAATAATATCCATATTTGTTTAATGACAGGCAACTGGATGATTCAAATTCTAAGTTTCTATTTAAGCATAAATTTTTGGCTGAAGTGATACTGACTTCAATGCCAAGAAAACTTCAGCTCTAGAGGATCATCAACCAGATTCCAGGGGAACCACACATTACCCTGGAAGGATGAAGAAGCAGAGGAGCATAAGAAACTGTTCTTCTCTAGGAATGAGTCCAGATTGCCCTTCTGCACCTAAAGTGTTCCAAAACATAAGACTTCTAATTTAATATTTTTTAACTTACTCACTTTACTTTCAGCTCATTGCCCCTTCTGAGTCACTCACTTCCACAATCTTCTCCCATCTTTCCCCCTTCTCCTCTGAGAGGGTTGGGGCCCTGGATATTCTCCCCACCCTGGCACATCAAGTCTCTGCAAGGCTACAAGCTTCTTCTCCACTGAAGCCAGATCAAGCAGCCGGGCTAGTAGAACATAACCCATGTGTAGGCAGCAGTTTTTAGGATAGCCTCTGCTCCAGTTGTCTGGGACCCATAAGAAGGCCATGCTGTACATCTGCTACATATGAGTGGGGAGGTCTAGGTCCAGCCTGTGTATGCTTTTTGGTTGGTGGTTCAGACTCTGAGAGCCCTAAGGGTCCAGGTTAATTGAGTCTGTTGGTTTTCCGGTGGAGGTCCTATCCCCTTCACCAAAACCCAAAACTCTTAAACACCATGATGCATTACAAGCAGAAAAATCAGTTCTATATCTAACCCAATGTGATGGCTCACGTGCCAAAATACAGGTGAACTAAAGACAGCATATAAAATTACTTGGATTATAATGTAAATATGAAGCATAAGCAAATTTTGTGTTTAGATGTAGATCTATTTAATAAGATAGCTTATTGTCTGTAAATACTCACAAACACATATGCAAATAGACACAAATTTGAAAAATTAGTATTGAAAACAATCTGGTCCCAAGTATTTCACACAAGTGTTATTCCATTGTAGGATCTAGTTTTCTAAAGCTTATAGTATCTGTTTTAGATTAAATAATGAAAACTCTAGGGAAGACAGTAGAAAAGAGAATATAGAGTAGATTAAGGATGTGGTATACTGTTGCACATGGCTGTAAACCCATAACACTGCTACCTCTGATGGTACTTAAAGGGCCACATTGCCATATAAACTTCATGGCTTAATTATGTCACAAAGTCGGATGACACTGTCTTTTTGTGATCTCCTTGCTCTTGCTTTGTTCAGTCCTTCAACTGGAGAGACATAGCAATCTACCTCTGCAGTTTAAAAGAAAATATTTGAGTAGCATTGGTCACCCCTGTCTTTCATTTTAGCCCATGGGAGAGATAGAACAAGGAGGAGACAGGCTATATGGATAGCTGGCACCATGCCTATTGTGAAGACCATGGGAACCCCAGGAGCTTCCTCTAGAGACAACATGTCTCTTTATTCTTTTATCAAAGAGAATTCATCATGTTGAAAATCTAAACTCCTTTAGTAAGAGAGCGACCTGGTGGCTTTTTTTTTTCTTTCAGTGTCTCATCACACGTTATTGTTTGATCTGTGAGCCTTTTGAGAGGAAGTCAAACCAGGATGCCATTCCATCACAGCATCCTCCCTTTCCCTTTCAACCTACACCCCTCCCACTATCCTCACTGAGAGGAATGCGAATTGGACCATGTGATGTGACAGTATAATTTAGTAGGCTTTGTGTGTAAGAGAAAACAGAAGCAAGCACTGGGTTAGAAGTATAGGTTTGTGTCATAGGGCTTAGCTTCTCTGCAAGACACTGATATAAAGTTACAGAGAATAGGCTCTGATCAAGAATCCACTCAATTAAATTCTATTGGAAGTCCTAATGGCAGACAGTCAGCTGAGGGCTTTAATAATAACTGGCTCTTAGGGCTGCTAAGATGTTGCATTCCTTTAGAATGCATGTGAATTCAGCACACCCTCGCTATTTGTGGGAAAACATCTCTGAAACTAAACTTGCTAAGAGCTAGGGACCTCATTCCAACTATGTATGTGCTAAAGGGTAAGTGAAAGAAGGTTCTCCCTGTCCCCTCCTTGGCCATAATTAGTTCTCACTTAGCACAGCAAATAATGCTTATTCTGACAACTGCTACGCTGCAATTTAGTTCTGGCACAAGACACTTAGTGTTATTAACAGACTGTATATGTTGAAGGACATATTTGAGACCAGAACTGCCTTCATTTTAGATGCTAGGTGTCCATTAAGACCACTGCTCCTTCTAACTAACAACAAATACCAGGCGTCCTATGACTTTTCTCAAATTTGACAATTCCTTCAAATAAAATGGAGATGTTCAAAAGTGTTATGTTTATAATTGGAGTTAAATGATGAAGGATGTAAGTCAAGACTGCCAGGTGAAGAGACAGGTAGGGAATCAAGTGGCTTGGCTCTGTGTCCTTTCCTTGAGGAGTCATGGAACAGCACCTTCTGCACATACTGGAATGCTTGTCACTAATGAAGCTCCATCAAGTCTCTGAGTCTGGATTCCATAGTGTTGAATCATTATGTGAACTTGGTGAATTGGATTCAGCCTCCAGCCCTTTCCTGTGTGCAGAGCTCAGGCCAGCCCAAAGTCCCAACATTATTCTTTGTTAATCTGAATATTTATGGAGTTCCAACCAAGAATATCACTAATACACTCTCTTAAGACCAAAGCAAAAGGTTCACGAATATCAACATTTCTGCCACTTGGGTGGTTAACACATTTTATAAAGTCTATGCCAGGAACCCAGGGCAAAAACTAATGTTCTATTATTCTGTTGTTATCAGGGAATCAGAGCCTGCTCTTTTGCTCCTTAGTCTGTTTCATAAAAGAATTTAAGAATGGACCCAAAATAAAAGCTCAAGAAGAATTTTATTAGAGTTAAGAAAATAAATAAAACCTAGGGCAATCTTTGAAACTGGGTAGATAGTTAGGGAGTGCAAGTCAGAAAAGAGAAGTAGAAAGATCCCTATTGTGTGAGTTAAGCTGGCGTGAAAGTGACAGGCATGCTACTCATGAAGAACAGGTCACTACGCTTTAAGTGGGTGAGCTTTGGAGATGATTCAGCGAAGCCCAAAGTGTTAAGAAAAATCATCATCTGCAAGAGAAAGACAGAAGAAAAGAAAAAAGGTTATGAATTTATGAGCCAGGCTGACTCAATAAAACATCACAGTGTCCCTGGAACCAAAGCACTAAGAGATTGGAACCCTGGGGAAGATGAAGTGCACTATTTAGTTAAAGGAAAACATGGTTCCTATCTCTTTGGTATATATGATTTCAAGGTGGCTAAGGGCTTCCCTTAGTCAGGAGATTAACCAGCTCAGTTGAATTAACTCTTCCATGTTTTGGGTAATGTAGGGTGCTAGTTCTCCACCTAGTCTTTTTCTTAATTGCCTTCCAGACAGCCTGGATAAAAGCTCCATTAACTTAAGCAGGACTAGAAGAACCAAAAAAGATCCAGTGGTATATGAAGGGAAATAAGCCCTTCATTGTGCAGTCTGGTTGATGCTTTCTGCCAACTGGGAAGCAAGACCTCCAGCACAATTAGGATTTGTTCTGAAAACTCCAGACATAGCGATAATATTACTTTTATATTAGACCTTTGTGTTAAAGTAGCAATAATCAATGCTTAAGGTCTTAATGCAAATGACTATGGATACTGCCTCATTACTTTCCTGCACATAAAGGTAGTCTCCCTTCTAGCTTCCTTGAGAGCTAGGCATCCACCTTATGGATTTTAATTGGTTCCCCTTGGGGAGCCACCCTGCAGTCATTTGGGTTCCTTAGCAACCCTTTGAAGAGAGCAGCTTCAAAATCCACTCAAACCCTGTATTTCACTGCTGTAAGACAGTGAGGGAGGACCTTAATTCCTGATGCTAACAACCCATACACATGTTTGACATCCTTTCCCCAAAAGCATCTCTTTCCTTGTCTTTAGTCTGGTGCTTGATATCTATATTTTAAACATATATCAAAAATATTTTAATATGCTCCAACTTTCTTCATACTGAGTAGTGCAGAAGTTCATTTCTCTACTTAAGCTAAGCATCCAGTTATCTCTGAACCACAGTCAATACAGCAGAACTGTGTCCCTATCCCTCCTGCCTTTAATACTTCCATGTTGTATCTAAAGGAATTATAATGTTCTATAGCTACAGTAACATTATTGTTTGAAAGGAGAAATGGATAGGATCCTACTCCACTGTCTCTAGCTTACCAAGCCCGCAAAGCAGGTATGTTAGCACAGGCTGCATGGCTGCCTGCTGTGCCCCTGTACCTTTGTTTATCACTATACTTTCCTATAATGTGTCCCTTTTTCAGTAGGCTCTGTCTTGTGTAATTTTAGAGCTTAAATGTGAAGTAAAATACGAGGTAATTCAACACTGGTTTAAGTCATCAGAATAGCTGATAGAATTTTTCAAGAGTAACATTTTCATGGGAGTAGAGATTTTGAAATCCGTATTTATATTGCACGCATTTTGTTACAAAGGGTTTCTCCAACTTTTTATTGAGAAAAGTGTGTGTCTCTCTATCTGTATGGGAGTAGGGGTGGGCAAATATTTAAGTGGCAAAAATACAAGTGCATGTTACATGTTTGTGTGAGTGCATGTGTAGGCATGTGTTTGGAGGACAGAGGAAAATCTTAGGTGTCCTTCACCTTGAATTTGGAGATAGAATCTATTATTGGCCTGAAGTATGCTGATTGGGTTGGCTGGCTGGCCAGGAAACCCCAGATAACCAACTATCTTCACCTTCTCCTCACTTATAAGAATTTGCCCTCATGCCTGTTTTTTTTTTTTTTTTTGTGGTTGTTTTGTTTTTTTGTTTTTTTGTTTTTTTTGTTTTTTTTGTTTGTTTTGCATGGGTGCCAGAGATAAAACTCAGGTCTTCCCTGTTGCACAGCAAGCATTTTCTCAACTATACCATCTTTAAGTCTGGAAAGTTAACATTTCTGTTCATCTTCAGCAGCATTTGCCATTTCCGATTACATGCTTCTCATTTTCAAACCCATCACTCCTAGGTGCAAACCCCTCATGATGGGTTTGATGGATTTCATGAGGAACTATAGAAAGAGTCCAGCCTTGGAAGATGCGCTTTTCATAGCCATTTCTTTATTTTCATGCTTTGAGGGAAAAAGACCAATGGTTTCTTTTTTTTAAAAGATTTATTTATTATATGTAAGTACACTGTAGCTGTGTTCAGACACTCCAGAAGAGGGTATGAGATCTCATTATGGATGGTTGGGAGTCACCATGTGATTGCTAGAATGTGAACTCGGGACCTTTGGAAGAGCAGTCAGTGCTCCTAACCGCTGAGCCATCTCTCCAGCCCAGACCAATGGTTTATGTTGTTTGAGAATTCATCCTTCTCCAGGCAAAAGTGTAGTTGGAGATGGCACTCAGCTTACCCTAGCTAGACTTCACACTCTAGTTCCAAATAAATAAGAAAAAATAAGTCTTGTTCTGTCTGCTGTCATATCTTTAGGAGAGGCCTATGACGCTGTCAGCTTTCCCATACACATTTGGCCATCATCACACAGTGGTGGAATTATAAAGTCCTTCTGGTCTTTGCGCTTGCAGTTAATTGTGGCTTCTATTCAAGGCCTATTTTGGCTTGATTTCAATTGTTTCTACCAGCTTGGCCTGTCTCTGAAAGTAAGCTTTCTTGCGTCTCTTCATTGCCCATGTGTTTCTCCCTTTTTTTCTCTCTTCCATCAACCCAGATATTTAAAGAACAGTGAAAGAATTCTGCTACTCATCAGTCATTTATTTTTTTTCATAAATGTTACATCATGTGATCTATTATCAAAAAAATCATTTATGCTCTCCCATTGTACTACTCCATTAAGTCAAAAGAATGTACATTTAATCTGAAATTCAAGGTTCATCATAAAAGTCCTTTTTTTCAGGTATACATTATGTTATTCTCTTCATATGTTGAATCTACTTCAAAACAAACCTATAAAGCAGTGGTTCTTACCCTTCTGAATGCTATAACCCTTCAATGAAGTTGCTCATGTCCTGGAACCTACCTGTGACTCTAGCCATAAAATCACTTCATTGTTATTTCATAACTCTAATTTTGCCCCTTGTCATGAATCACAATGTAAATATGCAGGATATCTGATGCAAGACTCCTTGAAAGGAGTCATGAACATAGGTTGAGAAGTGTTGATATAAGGTATTTTCTGTGGTCTTTCAATGTCTTGATAATTGACTTTAACATTTCTACTTTCTAAAATAATGTTTCCTTAATTATAAAAATTGTCATCTTCCACAACTAGTTCAAACGCTGCATCTTCGAGAAAACCACTCATTCTGTCCATCTGACCTTCCTTTCTTTTTTGTGCATGCAATAGATTTCTGATGATAACATGTTAGGCAAAACATTACTTACTGCAACTTGAATCGTGAAGACAGTAGCAATATGAGCTTCTAGGCCTCAAAAATCATAAAGCTTGGGGGTAGATATAGAAGTATATCTAAGCATAAAGGTATTGTAATACATGAAGTACAAAATTCTACAGGGGCACATAGAAAGGAAGATGGCCTAATCACAACAATGAAAGCATCCAAGAAAAAAAGGCACACTAGAATAAGAATAAACTGCAATATGAGGAATCAGTTTAACTCAGTGCTAAGGCTCAAAGGTAAGAAAAAACCTACAGAATACTTCAGGAATACAAAAACTTTTTACATGATCTTATCATGGAAAAGGCCAAATAAATGCTAAAATCTGATGAAGTCAAGAACTTGTTTCAGTTGCTACTAAACTAAATGAAGGAAGTTCATCAAATAGAAATTCAGACTTACAGATCAAGAAAGGAACTGGGGACATACATCAAATGATATAATGCTTATCTAACATTCACAAGACTATAGAATCAAGTTCTAACACTTAAATCGGGAAGGGGTTCATGAAAAAGAGAGATTCCATTAAGTCTTTAGATTTGAGGATTTTCAATACTGGACTGTGATATCATGAAAAAGAATACTGAAGTGAGAAGGTAAAATCACCCTGAAGAGAACACTAGTATTTAAGGAATACCTAAATAGTCTAAAAATGAATGACCAGAGGAAAGAGAGAAAGAAACTAAAAGACTGGCAGTACATTAACAAGAAAGGTTCTTAAGTTGATTTGAGAACTCTGGAGAAAGTCTCTGAGACCAAGAATAAGATATGTCAATTTAAGAGAGCCAGCATGAAGCCCCTGTCATGAATTCCTTGGGCCCAGGTGTTGGTGGTGTACTGTAAGGCAGTGACACTATATTTGAACATTATTCCAAAGAGATAGATTCCCAGAAGGTTGTTTTAAGTTATGAAAATGATAAACTGTAATACAGGAAAGGATACAGTAAAAAGAAAGTTATAGAAAAGAAAATGTTTTATTGAGCAAATTTGTCGAAGTAAAGCAGACCCCCTAGAATAATTAGTACCAAACAAAGCCCAACTGCTTGTATTCACAGCAACATGATTGAGAGACTTAGGTATAAATACTCGAAAAACTACAGACTGGATTTTCTTATCTCTTGTTCCATGAGTGATTCTCTGTCCAAACTGTCATTATACTTCACATGTATCTTATTTTCGATTCTAAAACAATGTTAAAGAATCTAAAATTTAGAACCTCTCCTTCTGTCTTATCAAGTATTTGTTTTGTTTTTTCTCACTTAACCTGTAGTAGTGACATTTTTTTCCTCTGATAAAATGCTATGACTAAGACAATTTATAGGAAGAAGAATTTATTTTGGCTTGCAGCTCTAGAAGGATAAGGATTCATTGTGGGAAGGAGACATGGTGGGGCTTCTGCAGAGAGCTGAGAGCTCACACCTGAAAAGACAAGCAGGAAGCAGAGAGAGTGAACTGTAGTCCTGTGGGACTTTCAATCTCAAAGCCTGCCCCTAGTGGCCTAATTCCGGCAAGGTTGCCTCATCTAAAATTCTGAGACAATGCCACCACTGGAGACAAAGTGTACAAATACCAGAGACTATGGGGGACAGTTTTATTTCAAACCACAGCACAACTAGACAAGGTTAGTATGGTCCATTGAGAAATATGACAGAAAGCACAGGTGCATATTCTATATGTGTTTAAAGTCCTGAGACTGGAAAAGTGGCTTAGCTTAAACTTAAAGGTCTGAGTTTGATGTCCATATCTCACAGCGGAGGAGAGAAATAACTTCTGAAAGTTGTCCTCTACATCTTTCTACAGTCTATAGGACACCTACTGGTATACTGTAGCACAAGTATCCCTGCACACACACACACACACACACACACACACACACACACATACACACACACACACACACCACTAATGAATTAAATTTATTATAAGTGTAAGTAAATAGCATGAAATGTTATAGTGACTGCACTATAGAAGACACAAAAGGGAAAATCTAATAGTACCAGCACACAAAATTTTGCCATGCTATCATAAAATATTCTAAATATATTTCACATTTATATGGAATCTTTGAAACGTAGAATGTATTTACTACTGTGTACACCCAATATAGACCAGTCCTATTTCAAGTGCCTGCTAGCCACATGTGGTTGGAGACTACTATATTGGAGAGCAAAGGAAAGAACAGATATTATACTCTCCTTCACCGTTAATCCCTCTTGCTCATTCGACAGGTATTGATGTGAAATCTCACACAATGAAAGAATCTCCAAAGGTAGTCATAGGACAT
Organism: Apodemus sylvaticus; assembly: GCF_947179515.1. Taxonomy (NCBI): domain Eukaryota; kingdom Metazoa; phylum Chordata; class Mammalia; order Rodentia; family Muridae; genus Apodemus; species Apodemus sylvaticus. The sequence continues at coordinate 58,867,675 of NC_067486.1, read as the reverse complement.
TCAGTAATTTCTGAAAGTTCATAAAATTGATTCACCAAATTAAAATTAGCTATAGCTGCATTTTTTCGGCTTTGGGGATGGAAAAGGAGTAACCTTTCTCTTAATTAAGACCTTCGGGAAACTGAGCTCATTTTCAGAGATGAAACTGACACTCTGTTAACATAAGCTGCCCAAACAGGAGAAAGTTGCATCCTCACTGAGAGGTAGTCAGTTACCCTCACTCCTTTGCCTTTTCAGAAGAGCATATGACTCAGGGAGTATGAATTAATACAGAATCTATCTGATGGATGTAAGAGAACTTGATCTTCATTTCTGTAAACCCCACCATTGCTGTGATGTATTCATGGTATAGATTAATGGATAGGCGTTCAACCTTAATTATCAACTTAACTGGCTTGAACAATGCCTAGGAAATTAATAAAGTTCATGCCTCTGGGTGTGTCTGTAAGGGAGTTTTCAGAGAGGATTAACTAAAAATTACTGATCTACTTCATATCACAGACTGAATAAGGGGAATGCCAGCCTTGTGCATTTTCTCTTTTCTCACCACATGAGTTGAGTGGTTTCAGCCATTGGATTCATCACTATGATGTTCTTCTGTGCAAAGTGAGCATCAACAAAGCCAATGGCCTCCTACCTCTCAATCCACTTTGTCTCTGTCAGGTATTTTGTCATAGAAATATAGTGTTTGCTAAGCACACTGGAAGGCAAGAAGATTGTAGAGAAGTCACCGTTGGCATATAAACATCGGAAAATTCTCTGAAGAGGGTCATCCAGATAATAGTTTCTGCTTGGAGACATGTCTGTCCCTTGGAAATGTCAATATGCTACATATCAGCAAGTATGCAAAACAAAGACTAATAAAGGTGGGAGGGGCCTCAAAGACTGCCTTATTACTATTACTACAGTCTTCTGTCTTCAAATTCATATTTTACAACTGAGGTAGTAGCTATGGTATTTCATATCTCTCATATTAAAAGCAGAATTCAGACCTGGTACAAATCTTGTGCTAGGAGATATTTTCTTTAACATCAGATTTAATAAGATCAGGTTCAATAAGAGTTTTTCCCTGTAGAATAATTGGAGCACATGCGCTTTATATGTTTAATAAAAAGTCATTCTGCACAGACAGACATTCTTCCTCCAAATGGTTAAGCTTTATGCATTCTTGAGGCATCGGCTATGTCCCTTTAAATGGATTCTCCCATTTATTTTAAATTTCTTAAAATAAGAATATCCCTGCTATGTATGGTCGTCTTTGAAACCTCTGCCACTGTACTCCCAGCTGCGGCTACTGAAGAGCTCCCAACAGATTGCTCTGCTCTGTCTAATTCCTGAATCATTAAGATTCAGGCCTGGTGGTATATTAGAAACTAATTTCCACCAGCAGGAATAACAAAATGAGTCTGTAGCCCTATGCCAGGTGTCCCTTTTCTCCCAAGGACTGCATCAGCAGCAGGATGAGCTTCCTTTCTCTAATGACTCTCCCCTCCCCCATCCTTCTGCTCTTTTTTTTTTTTTTTTTTTTTTTTTTTTTCATGCTACTGATTTTCCTGACTTCTTGGGCTCATTTCATACAACTTTAACCCAAGCCTAGTTGTTGTGTAGGGCTCTGACCCTTCTTCTGATTTCTTTCTCTGGGACCCACAACTTTTTTGCCCCTTAAGGTAGGCTACTAGCTGCTGCCTGCTGAAACTTCAGAAGAATGTCATGACCATGCGACCCAGTCTTGTCATTCAGTTCTGGAGCCACAGTGATCCCTGCTATTCCTGGCTCTTTTTTTTTTTCCTCCTTTAAACCATGAATTTTAGATAGCATGTCCAAGCTATGGGGATTTCCTGTGCTCCTCCTGACAATTGGACTTAGACATTTTCCCTAGTGCTATCTCAGCTTCTCTTGTAATATTCCCAACAACATTGATGCCGGCATTTTCCAATTAGCTTCCTCCTTTGTAGCCTTCTTCCTGGCACAGTGTCCTCCAAAGTGTGATGACTACCAGATATGGGTATGTTTCAGAATCATGTTAAACAGCTTTGCTTTGTGCTATAATACTTGCATCTTTTTCAAAGGTCCCTGGGAGTAATTACACAAAGTTACTAGACTTTTATTATCATTGACTGCTGCCTTATGAAGCATAATTTAATACATATCTTATTTTAAAGATCCAGTTTGAAAGGCATTATTAGAACTTTGGATATATTAGGGAATGAGTGATGAGGTTTTAGTGCTGTTGATTTTTTTTTTTATTCAGAAAAGCATTGATGCTTGAGTTTCTCCAGTAAGAATGGTCATGTATAGAATAGTATAGCAGACTGTTTTTCTGAACTTATTTTTTCACTTCTCCAGTGCCAAGAAGAAATCCACTGTGCAAAGTCCAGAAAGATTTTTGAGATATAGAAATCTCTATTATCAAAACTATGTACACTAGAACATACCCAGACTTCATATATTAGCCTTCAGAGACACTGTCATATACTTAACTGCAGCAAAAAAAATGTGTTTATATAGCCATCTTGCAAATTGTCAGACAATATATCACTCGAAGGCTGTCATATAAAGTAAAACATTAAGAAGAATATTTATGGGCTGTTTTGTGCCATCCTAGCATAACAATTCTAATAAATCATCCAGCAGCATGCACCCCCCTTTCCCTCTCTGCTTTTAAAAACTTTTCAGCATTATAGATGGCTAGAACTCAGAAAGTCACAAGCCTGATTAAAAAAAAAATCTTGGCTTGGAGTGTGGTAGTCATTCTTGGAGAATGTTCCTGTATCCTGCCTGCAAGCACCAAACTGCACATTTTCCATGTTCAGACCATACACACACCTTGCAGGTAATTAGAAGTCATTTGTTATGGGGAGATGGCTACATAATTTTAAAAAGCATTCCAATTCCCAAATAGCCCTAGAAAACTGCAAATTAGAAAGCTATCAAGCAGTAACAGTCATCTTGACAGTGCATTGACACCAAGCAGTTAGAGACATCACACTAATGTTTAAGTTTTGGAAATACTCTTAATAAGTGAAGAGTTTATCTATAGCTTCTGAGAAAGTCTTCTGCCCTTTCTGGTCTTTCCTGAATCCATTAGTGGTTTCTATAGAGTTTTCATACTTAACATTGTGCATGGTAAGAAGGCAAAGACAAGTCCTAGTACATGGTACATTTAAGGAGGATGTAAAATACTGTAATATGATTTTAGATGCCATTTCTAAGAGACCACATATTGGACCATATTATTGATGAGCTCTTCAAAGGCATCGTTTTAATTTTAATTTGTACTTTGGCTACATTGTGCATTCACTGACAGGTATCAAGTCCACCCAAGGTGATAATGAATTCACAATTTAAAAGGAAAATGAAAGAAAATAGACTTGGGTTTTGGGTCATTAATATTCACTCCAGAGTGTTCACACTGGAGACCTCTGGCTAACATGACAGACAAGTATGCAGAACTCTGTAACTTCAGGAGCTGGGGCTCCATGCACTCACCTCCCCTCATTTATATTTTGTCTCTCTACCTTAGCTCTTGTAGGAGTAAGTGGTGAGAACCTCTAGGCTTTTGTTTCCTTCCTCATCTCCATTTACTTGTCCCTTTATACGTGTGTGGGAAAGATGTTCTTCTCCAGTGTGGAGATCTGACATCCTCTGCTCAGAGACTCTAGAATAATAAATAAAAAACAATGAAACCACTGAAAGAAATGCATTGTCCCCAAGATAAAAGGCTGTTAGATGTGACCCTCATGTCCAATTGTTCATCTTACTCTACTGCTTCAGGATGCCGTCCATACTTGACTGTGGCATTATTTATGTAATATTGTGAATTGCAAGCAGCATGATCATGAATGAAGGCATAGTCTGATTAACCTACAATTCACTATAATGCAAACAATTATACCCCCTAAATGAAAATCATATACATATTTTAATTGCCAAATGAAGGCTTGTTTTTTATTTAAAAGATATTCCTTGGACTTTTTATTTTTATTTTTCAAACTAAACCCTTTTCCCTCACATGTCATTAAAGTTTTACACTTAAAGGAACACATGTTAACTTATACCAAAATCTATCTTAAAAAAAATAATTATGGGACTAGAGGGGTAGCTCAGCAGGGAAAGAGCTTGTCCTGAAAACCTTACTAGATGAGCTCAATCTCTGAAACCAACATTAATGTGGAAGGATCAACCAGTTCTCAAAAGTTGTGCTCTTACCTTACATGCACACCATGGAACACGTGTGTGCACAAGCACATTCAAACTGACACAAACACAAACACACACACACGTATACTCACAGACACATATCTATCCTAATAACCTAATAATAAATAAAATATTAATAAACAATCTGGCATAAACTAATTTGAATATGTAAATATAAAACTTTAGATAATATAGATTTCATATACTTATCAATTCATGTGTTACTTACAAATAGACAGCAACAAAATATGAGCCAGGAAAAACACAGAATATAAGGGTTGCAATTTAGATTTTCTCATCTCAGGACTAAGTCTGTGATTTCACAAACACACTTTCCTGACTAAAATCAGAAATTAATAACATCACAATTGATGTATGATGTCATGGTTTCAATGAGAATGGACTCACATAGGCTATAGATTTGAATGCTTTGGTTCACAGTTGGCAGAACCACTTGAAGAGGATTATAAGATATGGATTTGTTGGAGGAGGGGTGTTACTGGTAAGTTGAGATTTAAAAAGACTGTAACATTATCAGTTAACTCCCTCCCCCTCCTATCCATGGATAAATATGTAATCTCAACTACTGCTCTAGTACTATGCCTGCCTACCTCCACATTATGGGACTCTAATCCCCTGAAACTGTAACCCCTAATAACCTCCTTCTTCTATAAGTAAGTCACCTGGTTCATTCTGTCTGGCCAAGATGAACAGAAATAGAAAACTAACAAGAGATAATAGGACCAATGCTACTGCACCTGAATTACTGGGAATCTCTATGATGAAACTCATAAAGAGACCACTCCAAATGTTTTATTTTGCTCCTGTCACTTTGCCACTTGTTTGGGAGATTTCTAAAGACAAATATAACATAGTCGCGTTTGGTACCTATACCTAGCATGGTGACTGGCATACAGTCAAACTGTTGAAGATAAAAATCATTGAATCAATGAAATAAAGTGTCTGGATTTTATCATCATATGGCCCTAATATCAGACACTAAGATGGGCTAAATATGATTCAGATAATCTTGAATATTGACCTCAATAAAAATATAGGAAAGGAAAAGAAATTAAGGAAAAAAATAAAGACAAGAGGAAGAGAAAGAACAAATGGAAGGAAAGAGAAAGGAAAAAGCTGTTTGACAGTAATTGTAGATTTTAAGGGTAAGTACTTTGCACGGAAGAGGCTGGCATATTCTCCAGACTTTATGCATGTGGTTTCTTTCCCTATTCCTCGCCCTGTACATTATCAAAATGTGCACTGAAGCTCAAGTTTTGGAGAAAATTACTAATCTATGTTTATGTAGAAAATATCTCTACAAATTTTTACTACCAATCTTTACTTCTGTGTAAAATATCAGGAGAGGTGAACATGGAGACTCATACCTATAACCATAGCACTGGATAATCTGAGGCAGCAAAACTCTTTGAAGTTTGAGCCCTTTGGCCTGCAGAGTGACACCATGTGAAAAGACATAGAGAGCCAGAGGAAGGGAAGAGACAGGCAAACAGAAAGACAGACAAACACACACACGCACACACACACACACACACACACACACACACACACACACACACACAGGAGGGAGGGGAGGGAGAGGGAAAGAGACAGAAACAGAAACAGAGAGAAACAGAGAATGAGATAGAGAGACAGAGAGGATTTTCTTGGGAGTATTTACGTAAATAATCAGGGAAGAAAGAAGCAATGTTGCCTATAATGTGCATGCCCTGGGCCATCCATTAGTCAATCTAGATTACTCTATTTGAGTACCCAGTTCGTGGCTTTATGAAAGGATTATTTCTAGCAGCCCTACTGGGAGATTTCCTCAGTCCTTTCTTCATTCTATTTTCTTTGAAAACTGCTGTGAACGATCCACTTATTCAATCCACTTTCTTTCCTTTGGTAACCAGATGAATTCACCTCTGCTAGGGTTTTTAGACAGATAACAATTGTATTGAATTAAATTTCTGTCACTTTCTGTATTAACAAAACAGCAAATTTAGTAGTGTATAAAGCAATAAGCATATCTTAAACTGATACAGGCTATGTATAGAAAAAAAGTAAAAGAATGTCTTTAAACCACCCTATTCACCCTTAGTAATATGAAGTGTATATTTTTTTCAGCATTTTGATTTTTAATATAAAAGAAAATAGGGTCATGTGAGAGTTTTACTCTTTTTATTCAGTTAATGTGTTATATTCCTACTTGTATGGCAATAAAGATAGGGCTAGATAATAAGTGAACACATGCATGTTTTCTTACTCTGAGTGCTAATAAAGTTTTTGTGAACTTCATAGCTTCTAACAGAAAAAGTTTATTTTTTCCATATTTTGGATCAAAGAAGTGGTGAACTCATGTTTCTGGTTCATCAGAGCGATCACATTGTAGAGTCTTCACATTATAGGAAAAGATTAGAGTTATGTGATCCTATTGAGTGTTGAGCTTCTAAAATGTGACTTTGATGGGTTAACTATTTAAGCCATAGTGCCCAAGATTATCAGTTTCTCTAACCATTTCCTTAAAATTTCCTTATTATTTACTATTGTGTTTACTGGCAGCTTTTCTAACAATGTGTAAAGTTTCTTTTCTATTTTTTGTTTGTTTGTTTCTTAATATAAGATCACAGAATATAGCATTGACTGACCTGGACCTTGCTATGTAGATAAATTAGGGTGACCTCTAACTCAGAGAGATTGTCCTGCCTCTGCCTCTATAATACTGGGATTAAAGTTGTGTGCCATCATGCCCTGTAGAGAAAGCTTCTACACTTGATCTTAGCCAAAAGGCTGAGAAGCAATAGGGAAAGCTTCTTAAAAATTAAATCTATCAATCCGATTATACTCTGGTGTATAATTTTATTGTATCTCTAGTTGTAATTATCTAGAGTAATAATGGCTTTTAGCAGATTGGCCTTTCAGAAATTGTGTCATATTTTCTTTGAAATTTGAGAAACATCACTGGACTGTGGGCAGACAGGTATATGTGCATATATGTGTGTATGTTTCTGAACTACTTCCTAAAGCTTTATATATTGAAATATTAGTAATGGCAGTGTGGAATGTGTTAAACATTTTAAAAGTTATGTACTGATTCAAAGACAATGCTAAGGTAGGAAGGCATGGCCTTAAATAGTAGATTGGGTATCTGGCCATTTTCATTCTGTTTTTACCTTGCCTATAAATTATAAGCATTTTTGCTATACTGTGCATTCTCTATCATGAGATTCCACCTTCAAGATAGACCCAAAAACAAAGACTCCATAGATCTATAAACTGGAACTTCTGACATCTAGATACTAGATAAAGTATTCTCCTTTAACTTTATTTTATCAAGTATGAAGAGCTGATCAAAATAAAAATGCCTGAAGGAGGTAGGTAGCTCACACCTTTAAGCCCAGCACTTGTGGCAGAGATGGGTGGATATCAATGAGTTAAGACCTAATAGACCCAAGGCTACACAGAGAAGCCCTCTCTCAAAAAGCCAAAATAAGTAAAAACATAGGATAGATAGATAGATAGATAGATAGATAGATAGATAGATAGATAATAGATAGACAAATGGATAGATGTGATAGGGAGATATAAATGACTGTGTTCATTACTTTTGTATTACCCTGATAATATGCCATAAGCAGAAACATATTTCAGAAGAAGGAGCTTATTTTAGCTAATAGTTCTAGATGAAGCCTATCTTGGCAGAGGAGAATGGCTGAGAGATAACATCTTCAACCATATTCATGGCACAGAATGAGTCAACTGGGAACAGGTTGAAGCTGTATAATCTCAAAGCCTTCCCCAAATGACATAGTTCCTCCATCAAGGCTCCAAAGAGTACCACTAACTAGGAACCAACATTCAAATGTCTGAGCTTTGGGGAAATAGTTCTCCTTCAACTATCATAGTGATTATTGCAATAAACAGACACTGTTTGATGTAAGGTGTTGGAAAAATGCTTTACCTTCATTTAGTGTTTGTAAGCATCCTGTGATGTAGGTAGAATATATATCATACCCAGTATTTAGAGAGAAGGCAAGGAAAACAAATGTTATATGCACCCCCTTGATGGTCCAACACATGTCATTTGCAGTTTTGTCTTCACAGAGCATCTTAACTTATTCTATGTTTCTATAAATGTATATCTAAGACTAGGTAGTTTATAAAGAAAGCAAATTAATTTCATACCGTTCTAGAGGCTGAGGAATGTACTATTGGAGGGATGGCACTTGGTGTGTGTCTTCTTCCCATGTTATCTCATAGAAAATGTGTTTAATACAGAGGGTAAAAGAGAGGGTAAGACAGGATAGAGGTATGGGATCAATATCTTTTGTAAAAAAACCTACTGTTGCAACAATGAGCACATCATTAAAATGATGACACTGAACCCTTCTACATACCCTCAAGAACTGACCATCTATCATTGAACATTATTATTAGGGGGGAGAATGCTTCTGTAACATGCTACCTCAGTGACACATTCAAATTATAGCATGGCAATATTTTATCATACATACAGTACAGATTTTTTTGTTTAAAAATCTATGGACTGTACTAAAAGACAATAATATTTACTAGTTGACCTCTTGTTATGTTAGTATGTCCAGAAATCTGTTCCACAACTTACTTATAAATGTTACATTTTCTTTTGAAAGTAATAGCAAGATCTTAATAGATAGCTCTAGTAAGACATTTTGAGAATGGATGATCATGAGTTATAAGTATCCCTGTGTTTATAGAAAGCACTATGTCCCCTATGGATTTTCTCATTAGCAATTCTGCCATTTCAACAATAATCATGAGAGTTGTGCTTTTTAAGATACTGATTGTGGCCTGAGAAACTAGCCTTCTGTAATATGCCTACTAATAATAGAGACAAGCTTTAAATATAGTTTTAACACTGTAATCTATACTCTAAAGTTATTGTCACATTGTTAAAAATACTTATCTTTCTTGAATCTTTTTTGATCTTACAAGATAGTTAACACCTAGATCATATTTAAATTGGCTTAGATTTTGTACAGTATAGAAAAAGAAAGAACTAAAAGTATTATAACTAGCTTTAGATAACATCTTTCTAGATATCACCTATCATTCAATGTCCTGGTGCTATACTAATATTGGAGAAAACACAATACATTTATATTTAACACAGAGGTCATGACACAACCAACAAAAAGCAACAAACCCCTTGAGCTCTTAGGTGAAGAAGACCTTCCATCCCTGTTCTGGTTCTTTTGGTCCTTGTACAATATATGCTACTGTTTCTTTTCTTTTGGGGGGGGGTTACTGAAAGAAAAAATGTAAAGTTCTAGATTATATTATGTTCTCCAAGGCTCTATAACATGAAAAAGTCTCTCTGTGTATCTTAAATCAGTTGCTAGGAGACGCTGGCTAAACAATCATGAATCAAAAAACCTGTGCCCTTATGTTCTCTGAAAGTGGAGGGGATAACATGTCCCTTTGCAGTAGAGAGTCTCTGAGAGAGGCTGGGCAATCCACTCACAGGCAAGATTTGGTAGTTCTTAGCCAAGCACAAGAGTACAGAATAAAATAAAAGATACTATTCTGAGATAATATTGAAACCTGGAGTTGGATGTTGGATCTAAAACAAGAGTTGATATCATAAGACAAAATGGTTTTATGTAATACCAGGTAAATCTAATAAATGGGATTAATGAGTATTTTGGTTCTTGACATTTTAGTAAGATGCTTTATAGTCCGTAAAATGATACAGATACTCTAGTACCACTTAGTAATTCAATACACCATTTTCCCCAACTCTCTCGCTCTTAAACCTAATAAAAGTTTGCCTTTGTAACCCTACCAAATAAATAAGCCAGATACACATTGAAGCTTACAATATATGCTCCTCCTTCCATGATACATAATTCTAGAGATAAGTAAAAAATTCACTCTCATCTTCTTTGTGTGATTGAAGAATCAATAAAAGAAATATATGCCTCATTTATTTCGTCTTCATTCTGTCTGTGGCTCATTTTCTTGAATTATATATGTGTTTCCTTGTCTACTGAATAAAAGTGGCATGTTAAGTACAGGGCGTCTGGAAGGAATAAAGGAAGAGAAGGGAAAGGAAGGAGGGACACAGGGAGGGAGGAAGAGAGGGAGGGTGGAAGAAAAGAAGGAAGGAAGGAAGGAAGGAGCCATCCTGTTAAGGGAAATTTCATTGTCTTACAAACAAATACATAGTTGAAATTATTGGCACTTATGTGAACAGAAGTTTGGGCATGGTAGATGTTTGTGAAAGTGTTGTGAATTTGAGATGGAAAAGGGTTTCTTAATTCAGCAATTTTGTGACATGTGGATGAGGTCACGACTTCAGAAAGGCAAAACAGGATATTGAAATTTCCATCTTGGAAGGATATTTTCTCTGTTCCCATTTTGCTACTTGTATAGATTTTTTTTTTCTCTACTGTCTACACTGGCATATCCATTTTAATGACGCCTGTCCCTCTGTTTTCCAATTTCCATACATTTTATTGGAGATTTTATTTATTTACATTTCAAATGTTATCTCCTTTTCCAGTTTCCCCTCCTCCTGCTTCTATGAGGGTGCTCCACCCCACCCATCCACTACTACTGCCCTACCCTAGTATTCCCCTACACTGGGGTGTCAAGCCTCCACAGGACCAAGGGCTCCCCTTCCCATTGATGGTAGATAAGGCAAACCTCTAATACATATACAGCTGGAGTCATGGGTCCCTCCATGTGTACTCTTTGGTTGGTGGTTTAGTCCCTGGGAGCTTGGGGAAGGGGGGTTCTGATTCTATATTTTTTTTAAGCATTCATTCTCTTGAACGAAAATTTTTCCAGCTCCATACCATAGAAAATTCCACAGCCATACACATAGTGATGACCAAAGTGATTTAATTTGTTGTGTTGCTGTTGTTATGTTGGTTTGACTTGGTTATCTAGATATATAAATGATAACTTTGTTACACACTCAGTTTCAGTTTATAAAAATTTGATTGGATGGCTTCTGGTGATCTCAGTACCCAAGCCTGTCTACCTTCAGCCTCTATCTCCCTGTATTTTTGCACTTTTCAGAACCAGAGAGCAGATTAGTATCATTAATCTCAAAAAGAAAAAAAAAGTGATTGTTACACTCTTGCCACCTCTCATTTAGTGATTAAATTCCTCCCTCTGTACAGGAGGATCCATTCATTATCAACTACTTGTTTTCTTAGAATTTCCTGTGCAACTTACTTATATGGCAATTCTAGATTGCTCTGAATTCTGGATGTTATCAATTCTACTCTGGCTTTCACAGGTTTATTACAGGCCATTTTCATGCCAAGGTTTCTGTGTCTACTTGAAAAAATTCTGTTTCCCAGTGTTGGTTATGGGTTCTGCATGTCATGCTCAGAGAGACCAGCTTTTTCTCTATATTTTCATCAGTCATGTGACAATCATTAGCACTGGGTTTCCACATTGTCACCCTAGGTACTCTTCCCAGAATAGTGGAATACAAGTCAAGAAACTGGGGGAAGCAGGGGTAGGGAGCATGGAATAGGGGGTTTCTGAGGGGTAATGCAGAAAGGGGATACCATTTGAACTGTAAATAAAGCAAATATAAATAATAAATAATAAAGCAAATAATAAAAATAATAAAGAAATAATTCTTTGTTTTCTATCCATATAACAAAAATTATTTTTGGCTTGGCCTCTGCCTTGATTCTTGGGTGATGAACACTGCCTTTCCTGTAGGCCGATCAGGGTCTTGATCCATGAATATAATCAATCTGACCTCCAGTCACCAAAGACACTCCACTGGGCATGCTTAATAATTCTGATGCATGTTTAACCCCAGATTTTTGCAGAACTATGATTAAATGCATGATCAGAATGGGAATATGCTTATTGCATAGCTGCAGGTAAATTCAGCATTCTTGGGTTGGTTTATTTTTTCTGCTTATCAACAAGAAATGCTAAACAGAAATTCCTCCCTATTCTAGTTAAGAACAAGCGGAAGGGGGATGAAATGTCATATTTCTATTGTCTCATCTTTTCTGTCTCTGTTTTCCTTTATTTCTGATTCTGTGTCAAATACCAGTCTGTGTATTGCCCTTGTGCCTTCCAAGCCCCAGCCGCCTTTGGAGCTTTGGTTTTAGAAACATGCACACATATATATGCAATTAAATGCAGGCTTTGACTTTTCGCCTGGGAAACTGGAAGGATAAGGTGAGTTAAGCTTTTAATTACAAGTACCCATTCTGGGAGGCAGGGAGCTTGAGCCTGCCGCTCAGCATAATCCCATCTTTCTGTGAAGAAAAGAGAAAGCCGACATGTATCTATCTCTGAAAATGTTGACTTAATATGCTTGACATTTCATATATGTGTATCTGCTAAAGCAAACTTTACAGGATAAACTTTAAAAACAGGATAAAACCCCCACAGTATTGTTGTGTTGAGGCAAAAGCTTTATGTCTTAGATTCTTTGATTCTGTTTATTCTTTGATTCTGTTTATATATGCCCTCTTTGTTGTATTTCAGGCTGATTCCTGATACATAAATGAACTAGCATTTTGCATGTCCTTAACTACACTCTTTCAGAATAATAGATCACTATACAAATAATAATTAATGCGGTATAATACCACTGAATTTTCTTAAATGCACCCAAACGAGGTTAAAAACTTTAAATTCCCAGTTACAAATGGAAAATTAGAATGTGGAAAGACTAAAGCTGCATTTGGACATTCAAATAGGGCTCGGGTTGAAAGAACTGGAAATGACAGCTGTCAGCCCAACCCTGAAGTCCTTGAATTCAGGTAACATTCTACAATTCTTGAATTATTATACATGTATAAAGACAAGATACCATTGTAAATTCAAGCACTGAAGATCTCCTTTCCTCCAAATAATATATAATGCCTAAAAATATCACTCTGGAATGGTGATATCTTTTCAGGTCAAATTTTAAGACATGTTTTCTTATAAAAGTCATTCTTTAAAATGGAAAATTACAGTCACAGAATAATTACTTCCACCAAATTTTTCAGAAATTTCTACCTACGCACCAAATTCTTTTTTAATGAATTAGACAAAGACTCTTATCTATCATATTAATGTGTATGAGAGTTTATATAACACATCTGTAAGTAAATTATATCATATACTTATATAGATATACATGAGAGTGAATATAATTCCCCCTTTTGGCTTTGAAGTGAGAAACAAGTTGGTAAGATTACCCATGTGCTTTGCCAATTTATATTAATATATTTCTATTATGCCCTTACTTATAGAAGTGTTTCTCTTTTTATAGTTTTGTTATAAGCAACAGAAATGACATATATGTAAATGTATCTATGTACATATGAGTATATATACATGTATATATACATATATACACACACACTCATATTTGAACCTCATTTTAGTATTATGATATTTTGTGTTCAAAAGCTATTGGGCTACAAGTATTTCTTTTTTTATTAACAATTTTCTTAAATGTTATCCCCTTTCTGTTTTCCCTTCCGAAAACACTTTATCCCAGCCTTCCCTTCCCCCTGCTCACCAACTCACCCACTCCCGCTACCCTGTCCTGGTATTCCCCTATACTGTGGCACCGAGCTTTCTGAGGGCAAAGGGCCTCTTCTCCCTTTGATGTCCAACAAGGCCATCCTCTGCTACATATACAGCTGGAGCCATCGGTCCCTCCATGTATATTCTTTTTGGTTTTTAGTTTAGTCCCTGGGAGCTCTGAGTGTACTGGTTGGTTCAGAATATTGTTCCTCCTATGGGGCTGACAGCTCCTTGGGTCCTTCTCTAAATCCTCCATTGGGGACCTTGTGCTCAGTCCAATGGTTGGCCGGAAGCACCCACCTCTGTATTTGTCGGTTATTGGTAGACCTATCAGAAGACAGCTAAATAAGGCTCTGAGCTACAGGTATTTCTAGCATCAACCTGAGGATAGGCATGTATAGATTATAGAGTGGGTCAAAAAAAAAAAAAAAAAAAACAACCCTGATCTTAAACTGGTGGTAAGAATTTTATCAGGATTTTCTCAGGCATGATGTAAGCATCTAACCCCCAGACATGTCAGAGTAGATCTGGAAGGTGAAAACCTGTTCTGTTGTGTGTGGGGAAATGAAAGACAGCTTTTGGCATAAATGAATTTGAATTGAGGTTGCAAAGAGACCTTGCCAATACAGCATGCAATTGTTGTCTCATTTCTTCCTGAGCTAAGCATGAACATTGGAACCTTTTGTCTGAATCCAAGGGATATGTTTTCCTAGCTGAATGTAAATTAAACAATGTTTGTGTACAGTGCCTTTGGAAGTCGGGAATGCAGGTGATGGAGATATTGGCTGATGAATGGGTGAAACACCAATAAAGTATTTCATTTAGCTGCCAGAACATTCTTCCTACTTGAAAATTGCTTGTAGCAATTTACTTCCTATTCACAAACCTGATTTATTACAATTTTTCCTAATTTTTATATCCTTCTAAGTATCCTTTCTGCATAATGTGATGAATTTAAGCCTAATATCTCTTTGCTAATAATAACTTCCCTTAAGATTCATTTTTGGTTAAGAGGAGATTTTGAATTTTATGATCTCAGACTTTATGTGCGAATGCCAGTCTCTAAATTGAACTGATTCATATTCTTCTTCTACATTAGGAAAATGCTAAAATGTGTGTCCTAGTTCTTCAATAAGGTTAATCACATGGTTATAGACACAAATATAACCAATCCTGTAGTCTCGTAGCTTTAGATTTCTTTGACTTTTGCCTGAGAATTGAACAAGTTGAACATAGATACATACATACACACACACACACACACACACACACACATATATATATATATATATATATATATATATAATGTGTTTGAATTATCTATGGCTTGTATCTGAATTTTTATTTTTGTACCTCTATATAGTAATCTCTACTCTATTTGTCGATTGATATAAAACATACACAGAAGACCCCTTATGAAATGTCATAATTACTGTCTGAGCTTCCTATTATCAACCTTGGTGAAAAAATATTGATGAAAAAACTTTAGAAATAAACAATTCATGCACTTTAAATTGCATGCCATTCTGATTTGCATGCTGAAATCTTCTGCATCTCCATTCTGTTGTGCTTAGCAAGTGAGATCTGCTTTTCCCTAACAAATCATGATGCATGTGTTGCCCCGTTGGTCTCTAGTAGCTGCCTCAACTATCAAGTCATGAGATTGGTATTAATGGTTCATAATCCCTCCTAAACAATATATACCCAAACAAGGCACAGAGGCATATGTTTTTAATCCCAGAATCAAGACTGAGAATCACAGACAGGTTGATCTCTGTGAGTTCAAGATAAGCCTGATTTACAGTGTGAGTTTCAATTCAACCAGTGTTGTACACTGGGTTTCTAGACTTGTCAATTTACCCCCACAAAAGACCCAGAGTATAAAGCTAGTGATGGTGGCAATTTGGATGTACCAATAAGGAAAAGTGGGATGCTTTCCTTAAGTTAAAAGGAAAAAGAAAATATTACATACATGGGTGTCTAAGACCCACACTTTAAAAAAAAAACAACTAAAACAAAAACAAAAGACTTCAATCCATGAACTTCTAAAGAAAAAAAGCATAATAGCTTTGTTGTTATACCTCAAAGTATTAGAGCCACAGACGCAAAACACAATAAGTGTTTAGTTAGGATGAAAGAAACACTGAGTTGTAGGTGGAAGACATGAACAGAAACCATGTTCTACTGACAGTGATATATTGTCCCAGAAAGCATATAGGCTTCAACAAATAAGCCCTTAAAAGAACTGAAGCCAAGCCACTTACTGCAGGATAAGGATGACGACAGACACCCTTGGACAGTTTTGGACTCTGAAATACAGAGATAATTGGAGAGGCTGTGCCTGCTATTTTCAAGAAATTGTTATGATTTTTTTCTGTCATAAATAAGGAAATTGATTAAAAGGAAAGGATAGTATATATAATAAATCTTCAGTTACTACATAATTGTTCTTTTGGAAAAACAATGCCTGGAAGTATTTACAAAAAATTAAAGTATGAATTAGTCAGCAAAACGCAAGCTATATTAGGCATGCACTGTGCTATTGAGCTACAATTTGAGGCGAAAGCATGGAAGGAAAGACTCAACCTATAGCCATGTGATAACGCAGCAATGTATGAAGACAGACATGCTGTACATAGAGAAGTTTACATACATTCTAAAGACAAGAACACTAATTATCTGCCTGTGTTTTTTGCCATAGGCAAAAATAAAAAAAAAATGTGTTTGAGCAGCAGCTATACTCTTTATGGAATTGTTTTCTCCAAGGACCTTATCCATGAATGACAAAGCACCTCAAAATCATGAGTATGTCTGCAGTGGGAATGGAAGTGTTGATGTTTTATTTTCACCTCCAATTTCTACAGTGTTTCTTTGCTTTGGTGGGCATTATCTATATGAGGACATATACATCAACCTGATATTTGATCACATATTTTTCAACAGTTAAGGAAGACCTTAACTAAGACAGAGTGTGGTACTGGAAATGATTCCCTATTGCTCAACTAAGACAGTAGCACTCAAGTATGCAGTAGATGAGATAAAGTCAGAATCCAGACATTCACACTTGTTGGAAAAATGGCTGAAGTGAGTTGTGAATAAGGCTTTCCGGGTATGGAATGACAGTGTAGAAAACTCGTGCACATGGGCGGACCCTCTGGTGGAGAAGGATGTCCTAATGTGTTCAACATGGAAATGAGGAAACACATTGAATGCTACAAAAAATCTATTAACAAACAAGTAATTGGAAATATTTGTGTGTCCTCTATGGAGGAGGGAAAGATAGAATGGGAAACAGCAATGGAATTACTAAAGTTTGTAGATGTGTCTCAAATTGCGTGTTTTAGGTCCTGATAGTGAAATACAATTTTTAAATACACCACAGTTTTTAACTCCTCGTGTAGTCTGTGAAGTGACTCCTATGGCATTACTTTGATATGTTAAAAGGAAAGAGGCAGCAAATCAACCACATTATCATTCCTGAAAGTCTTGAGAAAATAAGGCGTAGCTTCAGTTATTTAACCACCTAGATTATTCACATAATAAATGAAATAATTGACATTTTGGTGGTTCCATGATCAAATATCACCTGAAACAGGTCCACCCTCCCCCTGATGCATTATTAGTCACTTAGTCTAAGGCTGTGCTGTTCACTTTGCCTCATCTCAACACAGAAATTGTAGGCTGAGTCATCACATTCCAGTGAGATACTTTGGGAAACAGAGGAGTCACATTCATATTTTCATTGCAGCGTATTGTTATAATTATTTGATTTTATTTTTCATTATCATTATTAATATTTTATGTACCTGATTTATAAAGTAAGCCTTTTTATAGCTATATGTGTGTAGAAAGTTAGCATATATGAGGATGTTATCTTAGAAAGCATATTATGGACAAGAGAAGCCTACTATGAAAGTTCCTGGCCAATATAACTACTCTGCAAGATTTAGGTAGCAATGCTGCTGTCGCTATTGCTTCATTTATTGATTTGTTTTACTGGTTGTATGACATAATCACCTTCTGAACAATAGATGATTTAAGCAACATTAGAATCTGTATGATCACAAACACAAAGACTGGTTCATTGCACACCAAAAGATATCCTTACTGACTACCAACCAGAGTGGTGTGTTAAGCACATGCCCCTCCCTTCAAGGACTAGCATTTTCCTTCCACAAAGGGCTCCTTTGGATAGCTCCATTTCTGATGCTGTCTTCTGATGCTGAGAAGGACTTAAAGACAGTCTTAAAGGACATCATGGACTCTGTGAATGATCTATGAATAGGAGACATCTGTGGAATATAAATTTTGAGAAATAATTATCAGGATTCATAGAGAACGCTACAAATAGTATCATTGTATTTCTCTGGAACTATATTTTGGTTCACTAAGACACAAAGCAAACTCCAAAACGGGCACTTAAAGTTCTTGATAGACACAACAAAAGGCTAGTTTTGGATTTATCCAATGTTCTGATTGGTATGAAGAGAATGTAGAATTATGTGTGATTTGGAAATAAAGCTTTTTCTAGGACAAATTCTGAGTCATACACCTTAAAATAAAACTTACCTTGTATCACACCTTTGGCTAGACACTCCTCAGCATCTGGTTTCTGGCTCAACCCTTCCTTTTCTGACACTTCATCACTGAGGTGCATCTTTGCAATTTCCATTTGAGACAGCTTCTCCTAATGATGATATTACCATCTATCCTAGGAGTATGTGCATGTCCTTCTGACTCTCAGATTACATCTGGCACATTTGTCTACTCCACACATAGTTGGCCACTTATTCTTCCTTCTCCTTCCTTTTGTTCTTCCTCCCTCCTTTCCTCACTCCCTCTTTTCTTCCCTTCCTCCTTATCTTTTCTTCCTTCCTCTCTTTCATCCTTGTTCTCTTTGATTATTTATTTATTTATTTATTTATTTGCCTAGGCTAGCCTTCAGATTCTTTCTACAGTTTAGGTAAACCTTGAACTTGTGATAACGCTGCTACAGTGTTCTAAAGATCTAGGACCATAGGCATGTGTCACCATGCCTAGCTTGCATAACTACTCAGATCATACATCTGAGATAATCCCTGTCTTTAAGTTGCTTGTTGGACAACATTAGATAGAGATATTATCACTTTAAGTCTTCCCTTTATGGTTCATAGAATGGTGATAGCATGAACTAAGTTTAGAGGGTTTCTGTCAGGGATAAAAGCAATGACATTTATAGGACTGAATAGCTTATATGCTGAATAGTTCACAACTGACTAGATAAGATAAAAATATTTATTATATTTGAGAATAGATGATCTGGAAATCTCAGCTATGGCAAATATTTGTTTTCTTATCCTACTTTTCATTCTCCAGTCCTTCTAGATATTCCTCCTTCCTTCTCTTGGCTCTTTGGGATGACTGTAAAATAATGGATGACCTGATGAGACTAGAAGGAAATCAGGATGAAAAGAAAAGAAGCACTGATGAAGTTTTATCAAGATTCATTTTTAAAAAGATAGTGCCAGGAATTAATTGATTTTATGTTTCTTTATTCATGTATTGTGTGTGTTTGCATTGGCATGTGCATGCCTTAACACATGAGTAGAGGTCAGAAGCATATGATAGGTTCTTCCAGTCCCTTTGGATATTCTCTGACATTCAGTAGTCCCAGAGACACAGAGGTCTATCTACATCTAGTGAATAACTTAATAAAAATAACAAACATAATTTACCAAGAGTTGTTCTGATGCTTTAATCCCGACAATGCATCAGCATATGTACACACAAAAAATATATATACACACACACCACACTCACATAGACAGACATACACACACATTTTCACATGCAAAAAGAGACACAGAAACTCAAACACACACAAAAAATGTAATTGCGTGAACAAACAGACAAACACATAGACACTGACAGACACAGGGAAGCACACACATTCATACACAAACAGTTGAAGAGACACATATACACACATAGACACATGCACACACAGATACACACACATTCACAGACATCCAGTCACACAGTCACAAAGGAAAACATACACACACTAATACACACACACACATACACACACACACACAAACTAGCTAAAATATACAGAGAAGATCACAAGGCCTCACACCTGCACAAAGAACTACAAGTAAATAGGAATGCTGAGAGCAGGAGAAACGGTCCTCCCTGGGGAAGACCATATCAGCTGTTTTTCCAATACCAAATGGCTAGTCATGAAAGCTACATACAAGTAATCGTATAAGGATTAAATAGGTTACATTTGAGAATGTACATGCATATGCAAATACATATAGTCATATATGTAAGGGTTTAGGAGGAGAAAAAGGAAGAGGGAAATTATATAATATCAAAAATAAAAGAAGTAAAACAAAACAAAAAACAGCAGCAAAATGGCATAGCCTTCTATAAGTACTGGTAGAGCCAGTACAGCCGGGGGTAGATTTTGAGGATAGAATTAGCATGGCCCATTCCAGGACAGCCTTAGGGTAACCACTTAATCACCTATTGTTTAATGCAAGTCCCACTTGTCATCTTCCTTCAGTCAGCTTCAACCTCATGTGTACTTTAGAAATACTCACCTACTGATTTACCCCAGCTCTTCTGTAACTCAGTTCCAAGCACTTGCCTTGAATTTTCCTGTGGGTCCCAAAAAAGCAGCTCTTTTTTTTAAATTTTTTTTATTCGATATAATTTATTTACATTTCAAATTATTTCCCCTTTTCTAGCCCCCCACTCCCCGAAAGTCCCGTAAGCCCCCTTCTCTTCCCCTGTCCTCCCACCCACCCCTTCCCACTTCCCCGTTCTGGTTTTGCCCTATACTGCTTCACTGAGTCTTTCCAGAACCAGGGGCCACTCCTCCTTTCTTCTTGTACCTCATTTGATGTGTGGATTATGTTTTGGGTATTCCAGTTTTCTAGGTTAATATCCACTTAATAGTGAGTGCATACCATGATTCACCTTTTGAGTCTGGGTTACCTCACTTAGTATGATGTTCTCTAGCTCCATCCATTTGCCTAAGAATTTCATGAATTCATTGTTTCTAATGGCTGAATAGTACTCCATTGTGTAGATATACCACATTTTTTGCATCCACTCTTCTGTTGAGGGATACCTGGGTTCTTTCCAGCATCTGGCAATTATAAATAGGGCTGCTATGAACATAGTAGAGCATGTATCCTTATTACATGGTGGGGAATCCTCTGGGTATATGCCCAGGAGTGGTATAGCAGGATCTTCTGGAAGTGAGGTGCCCAGGTTTCGGAGGAACCGCCAGACTGATTTCCACAGTGGTTGTACCAATTTGCAACCCCACCAGCAGTGGAGGAGTGTTCCTCTTTCTCCACACCCTCTCCAACACCTGCTGTCTCCTGAATTTTTAATCTTAGCCATTCTGACTGGTGTAAGATGGAATCTCAGGGTTGTTTTGATTTGCATTTCGCTAATGACTAATGAAGTTGAGCATTTTTTAAGATGCTTCTCCACCATCCGAAGTTCTTCAGGTGAGAATTCTTTGTTTAACTCTGTACCCCATTTTTAATAGGGTTGTTTGGTTTTCTGGAGTATAACTTCTTGAGTTCTTTATATATATTGGATATTAGCCCTCTATCTGATGTAGGATTGGTGAAGATCTTTTCCCAATTTGTTGGTTGCCCATTTTTCCTCTTGATGGTGTCCTTTGCCTTACAGAAACTTTGTAATTTTATGAGGTCCCATTTGTCAATTCTTGCTCTTAGAGCATACACTATTGGTGTTCTGTTCAGAAACTTTCTCCCTGTACCGATGTCCTCAAGGGTCTTCCCCAGTTTCTTTTCTATTAGCTTCAGAGTGTCTGGCTTTATGTGGAGGTCCTTGATCCCTTTGGATTTGAGCTTAGTACAAGGAGACAAGGATGCTGGTCAAAGGAAAAATACAACAAGAAGAACTCTCAATCCTGAACATCTATGCTCCAAATGCAAGGGCACCCTCTTTCGTAAAAGAAACTTTATTAAAACTCAAAGCACACATTGCACCTAACACAATAATTGTGGGTAACTTCAACACTGCACTTTCCTCAATGGACCGATCAGGAAAACAGAAACTAAACAGGGACACAATGAAACTAATTGAAGCTTTGGACCAATTAGATTTAACAGATATATATACAACATTCGATCCTAAAACAAAAGAATATAACTTTTTCTCAGCACCTCATGGTACCTTCTCCAAAATCGACCATATAATTGGTCACAAGACAGACCTCAACAAATATAAG
This sequence comes from Apodemus sylvaticus, assembly GCF_947179515.1. NCBI lineage: Eukaryota > Metazoa > Chordata > Mammalia > Rodentia > Muridae > Apodemus > Apodemus sylvaticus. The sequence continues at coordinate 58,845,669 of NC_067486.1, read as the reverse complement.
AAGATAGAACTAATCCCATGCCTCCTTTCAGATCACTATGGAGTAAAAGTGGTCTTCAATAGCAACAAAAACAACAGAAAACCCACATACACGTGGAAACTGAACAATATTCTACTCAATGATACCTTGGTCAAGGAATAAATAAAGAAAGAAATTAAAGACTTTTTAGAACACAATGAAAATGAAAACACAACATACCCAAATCTATGGGACACCATGAAAGCAGTGCTAAGAGGAAAACTCATAGCCCTGAGTGCCTCCAAAAAGAAAATGGAGAGAGCATACATTACCAGCTTCATGACACACCTGAAAGCCCTGGAACAAAAAGAAGCTATTTCACCCAGGAGGAGTAGAAGGCAGGAAATCATCAAACTCAGGGCCGAAATCAATCAAGTAGAAACAAAGAGAACCATACAAAAAATCAACAAAACCAGGAGCTGGTTCTTTGAGAAAATCAACAAGATAGATAAACCCTTAGCCAGACTGACCAAAGGGCACAGAGAAAGTATTCAAATTAACAAACTTAGAAATGAAAAGGGAGATATAACAACGGAAACTGAGGAAATCCAAAAAATCATCAGATCCTACTACAAGAGACTGTACTCAACACAACTGGAGAATCTGGGGGAACTGGACAATTTCCTTCACAGATACCAAATACCAAAATTAAATCAGGACCAACTAGACCATCTAAACAGTCCCATAATGCCTAAAGAAATAGAAGGAGTCATAGAAAGTCTTCCAACCAAAAAAAAACACAGGACCAGATGGTTTCAGTGCAGAATTCTATCAGACCTTCAAAGAAGAGTTAACACCAATACTCTTCAAACTATTCCACAAAATAGAAACAGAAGGAACACTACCCAATTCCTTCTATGAAGCCACAATTACGCTGATACCAAAGCCACACAAAGATCCAACAAAGAAAGAGAACTTCAGACCAATTTCCCTTATGAACATCGATGCAAAAATACTCAATAAAATTCTTGCCAACCGAATCCAAGAACACATCAAAACGTTCATCCACCATGATCGAGTAGGCTTTATCCCGGGAATGCAGGGTTGGTTCAATATACGGAAATCCATCAATGCAATCCACTACATAAACAAACTCAAAGAACAAAACCACATGGTCATTTCATTGGATGCTGAAAAAGCATTTGACAAAATTCAGCATCCTTTCATGCTTAAAGTCTTGGAGAGAACAGGAATTCAAGGCCCATACCTAAACATAGTAAAAGCAATATACAGCAAACCGATAGCCAGCATCAAACTAAATGGAGAGAAACTTGAAGCAATCCCACTAAAATCAGGGACCAGACAAGGCTGCCCCCTTTCTCCTTATCTTTTCAATATTGTACTTGAGGTACTAGCTCAGGCAATTTGACAACATAAGGAGGTCAAAGGGATACAAATTGGGAAGGAAGATGTCAAACTATCATTATTTGCAGATGACATGATAGTCTACCTAAGTGACCCAAAAAACTCCACTAGAGAGCTCCTACAGCTGATAAACAACTTCAGCAAAGTGGCAGGTTATAAAACCAACTCAAGCAAATCAGTGGCCTTCCTATACTCAAAGGATAAGCCGGCTGAGAAAGAAATTAGGGAAATGACCCCCTTCACAATAGCCACAAACAGTATAAAGTACCTTGGGGTGACTCTTACCAAACATGTGAAAGATCTGTATGACAAGAACTTCAAGACTCTGAAGAAGGAAATGGAAGAAGACCTCAAAAAATGGGAAAACCTCCCATGCTCATGGATCGGTAGAATCAATATAGTTAAAATGGCCATTTTGCCAAAAGCAATATACAGATTCAATGCAATACCCATCAAAATCCCAACTCAATTCTTCACAGAGTTAGAAAGAGCAATTACCAAATTCATCTGGAACAACAAAAAACCCAGGATAGCTAAAACTATTCTCAGCAACAAAAGAAAATCTGGGGGAATCAGTATCCCTGACCTCAAGCAATACTACAGAGCAATAGTGTTAAAAACTGCATGGTATTGGTACAGTGACAGGCAGGAGGATCAATGGAACAGGATTGAAGATCCAGAAATGAACCGACACACCTATGGCCACTTGATCCTCGACAAAGAGGCTGAAAACATCCAATGGAAAAAAGATAGCCTTTTCAACAAATGGTGCTGGTTCAACTGGAGGTCAGCATGCAGAAGAATGCGAATTGATCCATCCTTGTCTCCTTGTACTAAAAAAGCAGCTCTTTATTGCTGCCAGGACAACAAGAGTCTAGATCATCCATTACATCCAAGTCCAGCTTGGTGAACCAGCGTGTTTCATGAGATTACTTACAGGGACATAGATGTATAGGTTTGACCTTAGTTTTGGGAGGTACCTCACTGAGTGCCCACGCTTCTGGGGCTGATGACTCGTGAAAGCCACCCTTTAGGAGTGTTTTCTTGTTCTAAGATTTGAAATTTTTAATACACACTGATAATATCGATATATTCTCTATATCTCATAGTGACGATCATTTATTAGATCTCATATGTGACACTGTGAGTGCCCACATGCACCTTCACCCTGGAATGAGACAATCTTCTTTGATTTAGCTCTAGTAGGGAAAAAGTTTCCAACTCTCATTCCCAAACTATGTGTTAGACATATGATATATATGATATCTTCGTAATCACTGAAAGAAAAACAAGTGAATGAATGAGTGAGAAGTTCATACCTGGGGATGGCATATAGATGATTGTGTAAAACTAGCATTATTAAGCTGGGCCGCATGCCTGTAATCCCAGCACTCTGGGAGGCAGAGGAAGGTGGATTTCTGAGTTTGAGGCCAGCCTGGTCTACAGAGTGAGTTCCAGGACAGACAGGGCCTTAGAGAGAAACCCTGTCTCAGAAAAACAAAACAAAACAAAAACAAAAACAAAAACAAATCCAAAAAATGAAAAAAAGAAAAAAATAGAAAACAACCACCTAGCATTATTTCCCATTTCTCTTACTGCCTTTTTTCTTAACCTATGGAGAGGGATTATTCTGGGATCCCCAAGCTGCATACTGCTAAAGAGGTCTATAAATAAAACCCCAAATTATAAACTTACATAATAAAACCTTATAAGATTTTGGGGATTCATTTTGTAATATTTTAGCAACTTGATTACATGGTTCTCAACTTTTCAAAGAACATCATGTCCCAATGTTAAAACGTGGACATCTCCACCAAAACAAAACTAATGTTTTGAAGGTGTATACTGTCTCTGAAGGGACTGAATTATGTACAGCAAGTACTCTACTGTGGGGTATTGGGGCAGGGAGACTCTTCTGGATGAAAATGGTTCAGTTGTGAAATATAATTAAATTTTCACTTATGATGGATATCAACTATAGCTTCACATTCAAATGAAATTAATATTAAATATAGCTTCACATTCAAATGAAGTGTGTCTCAGCACACTTCAAAAAATATTGTATTCCCCACACTTATAATTGACCTCTCCTTCCTTTAAGATATGTATAGATCCCAATGTGTCCTGTTTTAAAAAAAATGACTCCATTCTTTCTTTCTAGGCTCTACAAGAAAAACCTTTCTACAGAAGATTAACACAGTTATAATTGTGCCTGTAGGTGGAGTCTACATGTATTTATTATATCCTGAGGTTTCCTACCACAGGAGAACAGAGACATAAACTTTAATTGTTTTTCATCTAAAAATATAGGCTAAAGCCAGATATTTAGGCCAAACAGGCCAAGGTTTTGGTTGTGGAAGCAAGCTGGGCTGTGCAAACGCAAGCTTGGTTGATTTAAAAGGGAGGAAGGATGGACTTAGAGACCTGTCGAATAAAGATCAAGAAAACAATGGTTGAATCAGAAAAGGAAGTGATGAGCACCCAGTTTTTGGAGGGCAGCACATAAACACTTCAGTAAGGTGAATTACATCTGTACTGTACATATTAATAAGATAAATACGTTCTTGCCCGAAATTGATAGCTTGTTGAAAATGAGTAATATCTTCTTGGAGGCAGTAATTTCTACTGATTTACTATTAAGACAGCATTCCTGAGTAAGCATGATTTGTATTCTACATGACAGATAATCTTTCCTTTCTGTCTCAGAGAACGTATGTAGAACTCTCAAATGACAGAGTCAAATGGAGCGGGATTGACTTCTGAGATCTTTAGATCCACTGCTAGTATTTGACATTTCCTCAACCGGCAGAGACTGTCCTGCTTTGTTTTTTGTTTGCTTTTTTTCCTGTTCAGATGATTTAATATGTCCTACAAGACTATGAAACAAGTTATTTCAATTATTACTATAAAACAGTTTGCTCTATTACAAAACATCTTCTTTAGCCTATATCTGAAATGACAGGTATTTCCTGATTATCAAATGCACATGTATGCACTAGTTATAGGAATACCTCAATTTTTCTATATTCTTTGCTTACATTCCAAATGATTTTTCCTTTTCCTGTTTCCCCTCTCCCAAAAAGTCCCATAAGCCCTCTTCCCTCTGCCCATTCTCTTCTCTACCCCCTCCTACTTCTCTGTCCTAGTACTCCCCTACAATGCTGGATCAAGCCTTTCTAGGACCAGGGAACTCTCCTTCCTTTGTCTTGGGAGTCATTTGATATGTGAATTGTGACCTCGTGTTTTTAACCAGCTTGATGTTGGCGAGTCCTGAAGACTATTCATTCTGTATTCTGTAATAATGGCCTAAATAAAGGAGAAAGGTGATCTATGAAGCAATTCCTCTTTGCTGTTTGAGTTTTGCTGTAATGGTGGGGGTCAAATCCAGTATCTCATACTTGCTAAGCAATCACTCTAGCTCAGCTAAATTTATACGACCAGAAGGATTTTAGGTATTAATGTTAGAAATAAATTAATTAATTAAATGCACATATATAATATATATAATTTTTAAAAGTAGTATTGTTACTGGTTTTTCATGCTGTTGCAATCCTAACATGGATATGCTGAAAGCACTGAACAGACTTGAAAATTTCCAGGTAATTATACAGAGGTGGCTTGTGACCCAGGCTCTCCAGTCGTTTGTCCTTAAGGCTTCCCTTCACCCAGTTCAGTAAACTGCAGTCCTTGGTGCTTCCAGCACACACTAAACTGTATCACATGACTACGGGACATCTCTGCACTTCACCTCCCCGTGACCTCAGTATCATTTTATTGACTTTATATTAAACATGACATCTCCTTGTACTCACTTTCAGCTTTTCTTGCTAGTTCCCCCAGATCGCTCTTCTTTTCCCAGTGACACCTACCCTTAAGACTTAGAAGCCTATGAAGTCAACATTCACATTCCACATCTCCCCATTCCCTTCTCTTAGACTGGCAGTTCTACTTTCTTTTATTTACAATGGCAGTTGTAGACTGTAGCAGATATCCAGTGCTTCCTACATCCCTAAGTCAACCCCTTCTCAAAGCTTCGTAAGCCAGGAGGCACTTGTCAGTTCAGTGATTCTGACAAAGCAAAAGATCCTCACCAGAACACTTAACTAGTACTTGTCTCTTACTGAGTGAATAAGTATGATTCCTGTATAAAGAATTTAATAGAACTGTGCCCGAGGACAAAGGCTCATACAGAATGTGATTTTCTTAGAAGACTTATGTCACATTGGAAAATGTCCCAAACCTGTCCTTATTTTTTAATGTTTGTGTTATTTTTAATCATGTATATATGCATATGTTTATATAAGGATACATTCACTTGACTTCAGGTGCCCACAAAGACCAGAAGAGGGCGTCAGATCTGCAGGTAGAGTTACAGACATTTATAACCTGTCTTTAATGGATTCTGGGAATCATATTCAGCTTCTCCACAAGATCAGGATGTTGATCTATTGAGCCATCTTTCCAGGACCACAGCATGTCTTCTTGACATTTTTAACATCAGCCATTTTTCCAGAAACACAGAATGTCTTCTTGACATGTTTACCATGATTAGACTAACTAGATTTTTTTTCCTATCAAACTTTACAATGCAAATTATATGGTGTGATGGAATTCAGAATTAATCTATATCTCTAGACAAAATAGATTAATTATAAACTCATCAACAGCAATTCGAGAAAAAAAATATTGTATTTTCAAGACTCTCCATAGCCAAATCCTAAGTAGCCAGAGGTTCATCTTTATGCTCATCAAGTGAGACAGCTGACTTCGAGCTGACAGGGTCTGCTGTGCAGAGTATTATTACTCTTCTTTTAAAAACATATGTCTCCCCTCTCTATGTGCTTTAAACTTACTTGTATATTTGTATGTATGTTATCACAATTATTTCTGTTTAGTACCTAAGAGCATTTAATGAGTCATCACTGCTCTTGAATATTAAAGATAGAAGTGGGAGTCAACACATTTGGTTCAATGGCCTGGGAAAGCTGGTGAAGAATGAGTCCTACCTGCTGAAGTCCTATTGGGCAGAATAATTTACAGTAATGATGCTTCCTTAAGCAGTCATAGCTTTCAGTCTTAACCCAACATTTCTCTGATAGTAGAGTGAAAATGTACCACAGCATCACCTTTTTGCACATCACATTGCAGCACACATATTCCTACAAGGTAAATGTTCCTCGACTTTGAATTGCTTGACATAGTATTCCCGTGATGACATCTGCCTCCTAAAGTATCTACGAGGTTTCTGAATCTACCAATTAAAGTTTCTGGGCTAGCTCTTTTTTTCCTGTGGATGAGTAACTTAGAAGGGTCAGAAAGAATTACATTGCTAAAATATTTTTACAGGTCTAGAAAATATTTTAGAAACGTTCTTCACCCCTTTTCTCAAGGACTGCTTTTGTGTCCATCTATGATTAGCATGTAATACTGCTTCCATGTGTATCAAGTCCTTGAGAGCCTTCTCATGTTCTATCTTTGTCCAGCTCTCCATTTTGCTCTGAATGAATTTCATATAGGTAAAAAGAGAGCACTGCTTAAATAGTTATAAAGTAAATAGAATAATCTCTTGTCTTATGGTTATAACTGAATTTAGATTATTAAAATAATGCTCACTTATTTATAGCATAGTCCTACCTCTACTTCCAGTATGGAGCCAAAAGAATTTATTTCGCTAATGTGATCATTATTATGGTATCATTTTACCAACAGAAGGAAATCCTGAATTAGAACACAAAATATCTCCTTTTAGGAGCCCCTATTTTACTATTTCTCCACTTATTTAGACAAAGTCAAGAGTCTTAATAATACTGTCAGATACACAGAAACAGTGAAGCAATGTGCTTTGCCAACTAGAATAACTGGACAAACTATATGGCTTAGTTTACTTAAACATATTTGTGACCACGACATGAGTTACATATTTTTGTAGACTTCACTATCATATTATTAACTTTCTACATTATTATTTGTATAATAATATAAAAAATAAAATAATTGTATTTACATGATGCTCATTCAATAAGTGTTTATCAAGAATTTGCTATATCCATAACTTGGGTTGGACTGTTACAACAATAATTTTGGACTAAGTAGCTTGTAATCAATACCAACCATATCATAAGATTTTAGAGGTAAAAAAAATCCTCTAAAGTCAAGGTTTTAGGAAACCTGGTGGGTGGCTGAGTTCCACCTTGCTTTAGAGGTAAGGGTTCTCTGAGTTGTCCAGATGTGGCAGAAGCAGGGGGAAGTTCTGTGTGTCTTTTTCTAAGGATTCCCGAGGGCTCTCTCTTTTGGTAAACTGGCTTCCATGGCATTGCCCTGTTTGAACATTTAGGCATAGTGATTTCAACACAAGGATATTAGAAGGGCATAAATATCCTATCAAATTACATTATTGATATAGTCATTGCAAAATAAGAATTATAAATTTAAAAGTCCTGCCCTAAAAACACTCACTGTATTTGGAGGTAATATTTGTTTTTTAAAGAGAGAGAGATAAATTTTCAAGTTAAATATGATATCCCTGGAGATGAACAAAGCAATTCAGAGGGATGTAGGGCTCCATTGTGACATGGTAGGGGTCTAAGCCTGAGTGAAAGTGTGTGCATTCCTTTTTAAGGGTATATGTGTTCATATGGGTGCGTATTCCTAAGGGTAGAAGTCTATGCATTCACTTATGTGTCCACATATGCAGAGATAAAGGGCAACTTCAGTTCCTTGGGCATTTTCAGGTGTGTTTGTTTGTTGTTTGTTTTGAGACAAGCTGTGTGATGTTAACTATGATTCACTAAGCTGGCTGGATAGTGAGCCTCAAGGATCCACCCATCCCTACCTCCAGCGTTAGGATTAAAAAGAGTGCCACCATGCCCACTTTCTTTTAATGAGTTCTAAGGGATGAATCCAGTACTTGTGCTTGTAAGGCAAGCTTGTTCCCAACTGAGATATCTCCCTAATCCCACAGGGTTATTTTTTTAATAGGGTCAGGTGGAAAGATTTCATTATAATACATCTTTAGGGCAGAACGTAATGTGTGTGTGTGTGTGTGTGTGTGTGTGTGTGTGTGTGTGTGTGTGTAATTATGGCGGGCACATATTTATGATGGTATAGGTAGGGAAAGGCTTTCTGGGAAAGAGAGTAAAAAGATAAAATTCATAAAGGATGTCCCAGGCCTATGCCTGGTATGCGAAAGGAAGGCATTGTGGCTGGAACAGAAAGAAAGAGAGAGCTTGTATGCGGTGGGGTCTCTAAGTAACACATCAAAACAACGCAATGAAGCAAGGAAAAGAAAGTCGAATGCTGTTTAAAGTCATCTGCACATGTTAACTTCATAATGGAACTTATATGACCTACTTCACTCTGTTTTCCAGCATAACTTATAAAAACTTAATAATACAACATACTAGTATTAAGTAAGCAACTCTTGAGTGCCTTGACAATTAAATATTTATATACATCCATAGAACAACCAGGCACAAGCACACATGTGCTCTTTTGTCACACCATGGGATTTCTCAAGCACTTTTTCTTTTGATTTCACCATTTTTCCAGTTTGTAAACTGGACACTATGTAAACTGCACTATGTGCTACTTTCTGTGCCTGTATGAGTCAGACATGTGTCTCTCAATATATGTTAATGAGGGTCATCTTTCTTCTATAAATTATTGGTCAATTTTTATAGTTGTATTGCATTTTATTGTTTTAATTCGTTCATCTAGTCATTGTCTTGTTGGGTTTTAGGTTATTTCCAATTATGGATGGTGTAAAAAGTTTTAAGAGAACCATACAAAAAATCAACAAAACTAGGAGCTGGTTCTTTGAGAAAATCAACAAGATAGATAAACCCTTAGCCAGACTGACCAAAGGGCACAGAGAAAGTATCCAAATTAACAAACTTAGAAATGAAAAGGGAGACATAACAACGGAAACTGAGGAAATCCAAAAAATCATCAGATCCTACTACAAGAGCCTGTACTCAACACAACTGGAGAATCTGGAGGAAATGGACAATTTCCTTGACAGATACCAAATACCAAAATTAAATCAGGACCAACTAGACCATCTAAACAGTCCCATAAAGCCTAAAGAAATAGAAGGAGTCATAGAAAGTCTTCCAACCAAAAAAAGCACAGGACCAGATGGTTTCAGTGCAGAATTCTACCAGACCTTCAAAGAAGAGTTAACACCAATACTCTTCAAACTATTCCACAAAATAGAAACAGAAGGAACACTACCCAATTCCTTCTATGAAGCCACAATTACGCTGATACCAAAGCCACACAAAGATCCAACAAAGAAAGAGAACTTCAGACCAATTTCCCTTATGAACATCGATGCAAAAATACTCAACAAAATTCTTGCCAACCGAATCCAAGAACACATCAAAACGATCATCCACCATGATCAAGTAGGCTTTATCCCGGGAATGCAGGGTTGGTTCAATATACGGAAATCCATCAATACAATCCACTACATAAACAAACTCAAAGAACAAAACCACATGGTCATTTCATTGGATGCTGAAAAAGCATTTGACAAAATTCAGCATCCTTTCATGCTTAAAGTCTTGGAGAGAACAGGAATTCAAGGCCCATACCTAAACATAGTAAAAGCAATATACAGCAAACCGGTAGCCAGCATCAAACTAAACGGAGAGAAACTTGAAGCAATCCCACTGAAATCAGGGACCAGACAAGGCTGCCCCCTTTCTCCTTATCTTTTCAATATTGTACTTGAGGTACTAGCTCGGGCAATTCGACAACATAAGGAGGTCAAAGGGATACAAATTGGAAAGGAGGAAGTCAAACTATCATTATTTGCAGACGACATGATCGTCTACCTAAGTGACCCAAAGAACTCCACTAGAGAGCTCCTACAGCTGATAAACAACTTCAGCAAAGTGGCAGGTTACAAAATCAACTCAAGCAAATCAGTGGCCTTCCTATACTCAAAGGATAAGCAGGCTGAGAAAGAAATTAGGGAAATGACCCCCTTCACAATAGCCACAAACAGTATAAAGTATCTTGGGGTGACTCTTACCAAACATGCGAAAGATCTGTATGGCAAGAACTTCAAGACTCTGAAGAAGGAAATGGAAGAAGACCTCAAAAAATGGGAAAACCTCCCATGCTCATGGATCGGTAGAATCAATATAGTTAAAATGGCCATTTTGCCTAAAGCACTATACAGATTCAATGCAATACCCATCAAAATCCCAACTCAATTCTTCACAGAGTTAGAAAGAGCAATTATCAAATTCATCTGGAACAACAAAAAACCCAGGATAGCTAAAACTATTATCAGCAACAAAAGAAAATCTGGGGGAATCAGTATCCCTGACCTCAAGCAATACTACAGAGCAATAGTGTTAAAAACTGCATGGTATTGGTACAGTGACAGGCAGGAGGATCAATGGAACAGGATTGAAGATCCAGAAATGAACCGACACACCTATGGCCACTTGATCCTCGACAAAGAGGCTGAAAACATCCAATGGAAAAAAGATAGCCTTTTCAACAAATGGTGCTGGTTCAACTGGAGGTCAGCATGCAGAAGAATGCGAATTGATCCATCCTTGTCTCCTTGTACTAAGCTCAAATCCAAATGGATCAAGGACCTCCACATAAAGCCAGACACTCTGAAGCTAATAGAAAAGAAACTGGGGAAGACCCTTGAGGACATCGGTACAGGGAGAAAGTTTCTGAACAGAACACCAATAGCGTATGCTCTAAGAGCAAGAATTGACAAATGGGACCTCATAAGGTTACAGAGTTTCTGTAATGCAAAGGACACCGTCAAGAGGACAGATCGGCAACCAACAAATTGGGAAAAGATCTTCACCAATCCTACATCAGATAGAGGGCTAATATCCAATATATATAAAGAACTCAAGAAGTTAGACTCCAGAAAACCGAACAACCCTATTAAAAAATGGGGTACAGAGTTAAACAAAGAATTCTCACCTGAAGAACTTCGGATGGCGGAGAAGCATCTTAAAAAATGCTCCACTTCATTAGTCATTAGGGAAATGCAAATCAAAACAACCCTAAGATTTCATCTTACACCAGTCAGAATGGCTAAGATTAAAAATTCAGGAGACAGCAGGTGTTGGAGAGGGTGCGGAGAAAGAGGAACACTCCTCCACTGCTGGTGGGGTTGCAAATTGGTACAACCACTCTGGAAAGCAGTCTGGCGGTTCCTCCGAAAACTGGGCACCTCACTTCCAGAAGATCCTGCTATACCACTCCTGGGCATATACCCAGAGGATTCCCCACCATGTAATAAGGATACATGCTCTACTATGTTCATAGCAGCCCTATTTATAATTGCCAGATGCTGGAAAGAACCCAGGTATCCCTCAACAGAAGAGTGGATACAAAAAATGTGGTATATCTACACAATGGAGTACTATTCAGCCATTAGAAACAATGAATTCATGAAATTCTTAGGCAAATGGATGGAGCTAGAGAACATCATACTAAGTGAGGTAACCCAGACTCAAAAGGTGAATCATGGTATGCACTCACTAATAAGTGGTTATTAACCTAGAAAACTGGAATACCCAAAACATAATCCACACATCAAATGAGATACAAGAAGAAAGCAGGAGTGGTCCCTGGTTCTGGAAAGACTCAGTGAAACAGTATTTGGCAAAACCAGAACGGGGAACTGGGAAGGGGTGGGAGGGAGGACAGGGGAAGAGAAGGGGGCTTACGGGACTTTCGGGGAGTGGGGGGGGCTAGAAAAGGGGAAATCATTTGAAATGTAAATAAATTATATCAAATAAAAAAAAAGACAAAAAAAATTTATTTTAATGTAAAATATACATTGTTTCTCTCCTCATTCTTTGTCAAGCTAGTGACCTATTTTAAGAAAATATTTAGTATATGTGCATATAAATAAATACACAAATACATAAATGCAGCATGGTGAATCTATTCAGACTTCTTGTATGTATGTTTTCAGGTCTGACCATTTGGTGGCTAACCTTTGTAAATACTAATTTGTATTCTCTCTCTCTCTCTCTCTCTCTCTCTCTCTCTCTCTCTCTCTCTCTCTTTCTTCTTCTTCTTCTTCTTCTTCTTCTTCTTCTTCTTCTTCTTCTTCTTCTTCTTCTTCTTCTTCTTCTTCTTCTTCTTCTTCTTCTTCTTCAATGTTAACATAAATATTGGTGTTGTGATTGTTTAAGCAACCATATTTTTGTCTTTTCATGTGTATACCTTGTCTCACATTTCTAAAGACATCATCATTCAGCTGACTTCCTGGTCCCATGACTCATACAATCTTTCCACTCTCCCCTGAGTGGTAGGTGTAGATGTAGGGGTTCTGTTGTAGGGCAGCTGGGGCTAAGCATTCCACAATCCATGTTCCCTGTGTTTTGATCACTTGTGGCTTTCTGTGGTAGTCTCTATCTTCTGCAATGCTTAGCTTGTTTGGCAAAGATACATTTGTACATGGGTATAGGGATAAGTACTTAGAATTTAGCTAAGTGTGCTTTTACTGGTATATGTTCACTAAGTATACATTATACTGGTATGGTAATGAGATACTGGAAGGTCGTCCTCTATGACTGATGACCTCACTAGCCATGGGAGTTGGCTATTTTTATCCTGCCAGGAATAATGTCCCTGCTGTTATGTGAGCTCCCCTACACAGCAACCTGAAAGGAGGTTTCTCAGTCCTGGTCCTGGGTGTTTTATTAGATAGGCTGTGGTTCTTTGGGAGAGCACTATCACTCTGAGTAACAAACATTATTTAAAACATATACCTATGTACACATACACATGGATATGCTTTGTATGTATGTTTAGTCACATATGGAATAATATGATACTTTATGATAGTTGAAACATACATAGTGTTGCTTACCCCTTCCCCTTGCTCTCCTGTACTGATCTCCTTGCCCTCTTCCTGTTAAACCCAAACCGAGCAAGCGTCAGATTTTCCCGTTTCTACCTTGACAACATTTCTATCCTACCATCAGGACTCTCTCGTACTCCCTCATATCCCACCATGCTTCCTCTGTCCGTACTGGTTTCTGCATTTGCTCCAAGATATGAATTTTCAGTACATTTTTTGTACGATGTTGAACAGTTTGAGTACAATTTTGATTCCTATGTTTTAACAATGTTAGTCATACAATCTCTGTATGTGTATAGTACAAATCCTTTGGTAATGCAGAGCTTATTCAATTTCTTCTCTTTACTTGTTGATAAGAAACTGTAAAGAGATTTAATTTGACAGCATTTTAATAGATTTTACCATCTATTAAATAAAGATTAAGACACATTTCATACTAATGATATGAGTTTGATCATATACTTTCACATAAAATAAAAGAAAAAAAACTTTTTCTTTTTACTTTTTTAACCAGTCATGTCTGGCTCTCTCCCAGGTGTCTAAGTCATTCCAAATACCTACCCACCCCTAGGCAATTGTCAGGCCTGAGTTCCCTCTCATAGCATGCATGGGTCTTAAGTTAGACCAGTAAATGTTTGGCTACTGCCATAAGTTCTGCATCCCCATTACCCCAGCACTCCTTACAGGCAGAATTAATTGTAGGTTAAAAATTTTTTGGCTAGGTTGGTGTCCTAGTTCCTCTACTGAAAGCCTGGCCTTGTTATACAAAATGGCCTGTTCAGGTTCCTTGTCCTCCATTACTAGGAGTTTTCACTAGGTTCACCCTCATAGACTACTGGGATTTTTCATTGCACTGTGTTTTTACCTTGTCATCTAAATGCCTTGCAACTCCAGCTTTCTCTCCCTTGACTCTCTGCTTCCATCTCCCCTGACCTGTTCCCTCCTGTTCCCAGCCCCACCTACCCTCAGTCCACCAACAAAATCTATTCTATTTCGCCTTCCCAGGAATATACATATGTCCCATTGTAGCAGTACTCAGTGCAATCAAATTGATTCCAACAGAGGCAATGACATTCATTACTACATGCCCCAGTCTTCTGGGTTCCCGAATGAAATACACACACACACACACACACACACACACACACACACACACAACACAAACACAGCCTTTATATTTTGATTTGCCTAAAACAGCTCAGTAGCTAAGTCACTCCCTAACCTCCATGTTGCTAATCCCCCTCCCTCCAAGATTCCTTATTTATTAGTTACTAACTTCTATATTTTATCTTTGCTGTCCCATGCTCGCTCAGGCAGCCTTCTTGGGGCCGCTCTCCCCCAGTTCCTGCATGGCGGGTATGCTCTCTGTCCTGCACCTTCTCAGTCGTAGCATCTGTCTTTCTTCTTCCAGCAAGGCAGAACTCCTTTTTCTCTTTTCTCTCTGTCCCTAGCCCTGGACTCCTGAAAGTCCCACCTCTGCCCTGCCCAGCCACTGGCCGTCAGCATCTTTATTTACCAGTCAGAACCAAATGGGTGTAGGGTCACTGAGTGTTAAGTGTCAACACTCATGTGAGAAGTTTTAGGGACACAACTAACACAACACATGCAACATTAGACAGAACTCACTACACCCCACCCTTGAGCTCTTCTTGTTACTTACCCTTTCTGGGTCTATGGATTGATTTTAGCATGACTATCCTTTATATTACAGCTAATATCCTCTTATAAATGAAAGCATGCAATGTTTATCTCTCTGGGGTACCTCACTCAGAATGGTATCTTCTAGTTCCTTCCATTTACTTGCAATTTTCAAGACATGACGTTTTTTAACAGCTGAGTAATACTCCATTGTTTACATGTACTACATATTCTTTATCCATTCTTCAATTGAAGGACATCTAGGTTGTTTCAGCTAATGGTTAGCCCAAATAAAGCTTCTATGAACACAATTAAGCAAGTGTCCTTGTGGTAGGATTATTCATCATTTAGGAATATGTCCTAGAGTGGTATAGCTGGGTCTTGAGGTAGATCAATTTTCAATTTTCTGAGAAACCACTATATTGATTTTCCAAGGAGGTATACATGTTTTCACTTCCACCAACAACCCAGGAGTATTCCCTCTTACTCCACATCCTCGTTGTATTTCCCTGGTGGTTAAGGATGTTAAACATTTCTATAAGTGTTTCTCAGACATTTAAAATTCCCCTGTTGAGAATTCTCAGTTTAGATCTGTGACCCATTTTTAATTAGACTATCTAGCTTGTTGGCGTCTAATTTCTTGAGTTCTTAGCCATCTATCAGATGGTGAGTTGGCAAAAGTCTTTTGCCATTCTATAGGCTGATGGTTTGCCCTATTGATGGTGTAGCTGCCTTACAGAAGCTTTTCAGTTTTAGGAAATCCCGTTTATTAATATCTATCTTAGTGCCTATGTTACTCATATTCTGCTTGGGAAGTAGTGCCTGTGCCAAAGCCTAGTCCCTACTTTCTGTCCTATTAGGTTCAGTGTATCTGGTTTTATGGTGAGATCTTTGATGCACTTGGACATCAATTTGCATTCTGGTACATGCAGTCTTCTTATTCAATTGTATACTTTCAGCTTTTTAGTAAAATATAAAAAATCAGGATTCATAAATGTGTGAACTTATAGCTGGACCTTCAATTAAGTTGATCCACTTGTCTGTTTTTTTGTCAATACCATGTGTTTTTTTTTGTTTGTTTTGTTTTTTGTTTTTTTTTTTTTTTACTATTGCTCTGTAGTAGATCTTGAAAATGGGGAGAGTGATATATGTCCAGGAGTTCTTTTATTGTGCAGGATCTCTTTCTCTATCTTGTTTTTGTTTGTTTGTTTGTTTTTTCATAAGGAGTGAAATATTGTTTATTCAAGGTCTATAAAGAATTATGTAAGAATTTTGATGGGGATTGTGTTGAATCTGTTGATTGTTTTTGGCAAAATTAACATTTTTCCTATAATAATTCTACCAGTCCAAAAGAATGTGAGATATTTCCATCTTCTCCTATTTTCTTCAATGAATTAAAGTTACTCTCATACATATCTTTCAGCCCAAAAATATTTTTGTGGCTGTTATTTGTTGTTTGCTAAATTTCTTTCTCAGTCCATTTGTCATTTCTTTATAATGTATATAATAAGCATCTATTAAGATGATCAAAATTTAGTGCTTTTCAGACTTGATCAGCATTAATTTTATAATCATCAAATATGAGAATTCTTTACACAAATACTCAAAATAAAATGACAGAACCAAATATTTTATGATTCTTTATACTAACTCAAATAACAAACTTTAAAATCAAATGTTCTAATACATCATAATTTTGCATCTTTGATATTCAGATACTTATAAATATTAAAGACGGTATAAAATATTAAAACTTGTTTTCTATACTTCAACCTCCATTTTCTATAAGAGCACAGAACTCTATGTGCCACAATTCTTATCATAAAAAATTCTGGTTTCTGAGATGAGACATATTTTCAGATACTCCCTGGTGGGACCACACAACGTTGCCTGCTGTCCATTCATAACTAAGGCTACAAGTGAAGTCATGTCATACTACACAAGACAGCACTGCCAGAAACACTCTGGAGTTGTAGAATTAGAGTTGAATTAATATAGTTTCAATTCTACCTTCTCTTAAGTACTTATCTCTTGCCATCTCTTTCTCTTTCCTTTCCTTTCTATCTTTATTCTGTTTCTGTGAATAAACACCATGAACATGACAAACTCATATAAAACAAAGCACTTAATTAGGAACCTGCCTTCAGTGTCAGAGGCTAGCCCGTAATTATCATGGTGGTGAGAATAGGAGAAGATGGAAATATCTCACATTCATTGAAGAAAATAGGAGAAGATGGAAATATCTCACATTCTTTTGGACTGGTAGAATTATTATAGGAAAAATGTTAATTTTGCCAAAAACAATCAACAGATTCAACACAATACAGTTTCTCCAGACACTGTACTGAAGCAGTAGCTTAGAATTATACATACTGATCCACAGGAAGCAGGAGAGACTTGCTGGTCTGACATGAGCTTCTGAAACCTCCAAGCATACCCGCGGTGATTCTCTTCCAAACCTTTCAACAAATTCCAGCCTCTGGTGACTAAGCATCCAGATGTATGAGCTTCTGTGGCTATTCATGTTCAACAAGCACTTTCTCCTTTCCTTTCTTTCTTGACTTGTTAAA
The DNA here is from genome assembly GCF_947179515.1 of Apodemus sylvaticus. NCBI lineage: Eukaryota > Metazoa > Chordata > Mammalia > Rodentia > Muridae > Apodemus > Apodemus sylvaticus. The sequence continues at coordinate 58,828,221 of NC_067486.1, read as the reverse complement.
ATAGTGTCTTATTGTAAGAAAGTATACTTACCTTATACAAAACTCATTTGACCATTCGTACTCTTTCTAGGTAAATATTTTGCTATGTTTAATATATTTCTATAAGTTGGCAAAATTATTTTCTACTTTCTATTGAGTTCTTATAATAACCTTTCATTAGCATTGGAAAATTTTTTGGTGAATGTGTGTGTGTGTGTGTGTGTGTGTGTGTGTTGGGTATGTGTAAGTCATTATTATTCTGTGTGCACATGGATTTTCAGATGCATATGCTTGTATACGGATGAGCATATAGATACCCAATACCACAAAGATTTTTTCACCAGGACTTTCATTTACCTTTTCTTTTGAGAGAGCATCTCTCATTGACCTGGATCTTACTGAGTGTACTAGGCTGTTCGGCCCTCAAGTCCAAAGAATCTGCCTATGTTCACTTTCCCAGAATTAGAATTGTAGCAAGCTTGGCTCTTTATGTGGGGCTGGATACCTAAACATAGATACTTCAGTTTATTTGTTGAACACTTCACTGACTGAGCTATTCCTCGGCTCCCAAGTTTCTGATGTTGACACAATTTTATATTAGTTCAACATTGTGAATTTGGTTCTTCATAGATATGTAGAGGTGAAAAACATGTTGTCTTTCCTATTGCATTGATTTAGTATTTGTGACCCCATACACATTAGCTGTCAGAAAGATTAGAGGTTGCAGTACTGACAACATAGAACAGCAGGGATTGCAAGAGAAGAAAGGAGACATAATGGCTATTGAAATGATTCAAACGATAGTCCCAGGAAAGAGTTCAGGAAAATCTTATTATGAGCACTTGAAGGGGAGTCACGAAGAAGGATGATGATCAAGAATTGCTGACAGCTCAAGGTTTTCTACCTGCACTGAACAGAAGAGGGTTCTTTTTGGTAACATTTTGAAAACTTCAAATAAAATCGAGGAGGAAAATATGAAATTTGTACCAAATAAGTCCACACAACAATATATAATATACATAACAGTTCATACCATATCAATCTTTTATATGTAACATGAAATTATCTATACATTTAGAGACAAATAAAAAATGTAGAGAACTAATATACATAAGTTGAAGTTCAAAAATTTTATGTCTCATATTTTAGTTTGGTTTTTGTTTACAAATTTAACATCCAAATTTTCTTTTCTTATATTTTTATTTTCTATATTCTTTGTTTACAATCCAAAAGCTTTCCCCTTTACCAGTCCCCCCCCCCCATGTGTCCCATAAGTCCTCTTCTCTCCATCCATTCTCCTATCTTTGCCCCTCCCTTTTCTCTGTCCTGGTACTCCCTACAATGCTGGATCAAGCCTTTCCAGGATTAGGGCCCTCTTCTTCCTTCTTCATGGGAATCATTTGATATGCTAATTGTATCTTCAGTATTCAGAGTTTCAGGGCTAATTAATATCCACTTATCAATAATTGCATTCCATGTGTATTCTTTTATGATAGTGTTACCTCACTTAGGATGATATTTTCCAGTTCCATTATTTGCCTAAAAAAATTCGTGAATTCATTGTTTTTAATTGCTGAATAGTACTCCATTGTGTATATATACCACATTTTCTGTATCCAAATTTGCATTTAAAATATTTTTCTTTTCTTTTTTATTATTAAAAGACAACCTCACTTTTAAACATATCTTTTTTAAATGTATTTTATGTGTATGCATGCTTTGTCTACATGTATGCTAGACAGCAGAAGAGGGCATGAAATTCCCTTATAGACAGTGTGAGTTGCCATTTGAATGCTGAGAGTTAACTTCAAGACCTCTGGAAGAGCAGCCAATGCTCCTAGTCTCATATTTTCCTTCTTAAAGTTCAAATTCCTTATTTTCTAGATTCATATTTTGTGAAATTAAAGTTTAAAGGTAGATAGAAATAATATAATAGATTATATTAATAATATGCAAATGTTTTCCCTTAACAGTAATATATACGGTGTGCTTTATTTTTATAAAAGAAAAATATCTATCCTCAAAGAATCCCAGAGTCTTTTTTGATTGGAATATAACTCCTCTTTAATTGAAGGAGCAGAATTTGTACTGGGGCATCAGCTCTATAGTAGGAAAGGAACTACAAGATCCTCAGTGAGGCCTGCTCCTTCCAAAGCTCATTACCATTCCAAATTAAGTTGTTTTGCCATTCTCAGCTTTCCTTTGAATCCTTTTCGAAGCTATAATCTGTAGACAACTGTTCACCCACGTACCTGTGGTTAGAGCATTGTGAGGCAGTTTTCCCTTTATTCTATATTAAATGCAAAAATTACTTTAATGCAGCAATGAAGTAAAAAATGCTATAGGCACTCAGAAAAATAAGAGCTGGGAATTTCTAAGTTAATGATCCTGCAGGAGGAAAATCTTTGCTTCATTGTGTATTCTGTACATATCAGGATGTGCATTTGACATAAAGCTGAATGATAAATAAGAGAAACCTCTTTTGTCCTACTACATATTATAAAAGAACAGAAAAATAAGTCCATGGTAAGTTGGATTCTTATTCTTTCTCCAGCTTTCTTTGTATATCTCTCTGCAAAGGAAGTTCTGGAGGAGAGGAAAGAGGGGGTTGTATCCGCAGACTTACCTCATAGTTGAGTATGTGTGTATCCCATGAGAGAAACTATGGACATTTCTTTGCATTTTAAAAGTTTAATTATAAACGGATTTATCCTTTAATGAAAAATAGTGTTACTGCTTCATCTATAGAGTACTAATAAATTCTGATGAGATCCAAACTCTGAGTAGTTACATTAGATATTTTGCTTCTTTGGATACAACAAACAAGAAAGATATTAATAAAACAGTATAAGATTAAGTGCCTGATGCTTGGTATATATGTATAATGAGAAGTGATTTCACTGTATTTTATGATAAATTTGTAACAATTCCACCAGTTACTGATATCAACATTATATACCATAAGATGCCAGCCAAAGACATAAAAGTATAGTGGGAGAACTATCAATTTGTCAAAGGTACAAAGGACAGGCAACTAGACCTTAGACACCAATTAACTTTTCCTACATATCAAACCACATGGAAATTGGTGGTTTTCACCAGCTCCTTAATTTCCATCATTGTTTGTGGCCAGCTGAGTCACTAGTTGGCTGGTACAGGCTGCTTTTGTAGCATCTCACACATGATTGCTCAGGTGATAGTTTTCTGCACCTGAAAATCAGGATGGTATCTAATTAGTAGCCCTCGATGCTTTTCCATTCTCAGCTAGAACAATGTTGCATAATTCCAACTTGGGCTGACAAGCACAGAGCTCTTCAAACACTAAGGGTGGCAGGGGCTAGAAAGATGAAATGGTCATTAAAGGGCTTGCTGCAAGCATGAAGACCTGAGGTTGATCCCCAGAACACATGTAAAAACGGCAAGTTCAGTGATACATTTGTAATACCAGCAGGAGAGAGAGAGAAACATTTAGATCCCTGGAACTTGCTAGTTACCCACTCATGAGGTCCAAGCCGGTAAGAGACCTTGTCTCAAAGACAAGGTGGATGTCTGCTGAAAAGCAACATCCACCGATGTCCTATGGCTTTTGCATTCACTGGGGCACACATGAGTAAGCATGCACAGTGCACATACATACAAGAAAAAGACTCCAGTAAAAATAAGTATGTTCGGTCCTATTGTAAAACTCCTGTACAAGTTCCTGGCTTTGGCATGCCTGATATTAACCCATGAGCAGGGGGAAACATGGATGACACATTTCAACTAGAGGAAATAGAGATTTGCTTTGCAAAGCAGTGTAGACATAAGGGTAGACAAGATTTTGGTCATTTTACATGTATAGCACAGTGGACCAATGTTCAGGTTGAATGGAATAAAGTGAATGATGAAAGGAAAGGGAGCGGGTTGTTGGGTGCCCTTGAGTGAGTCACTGAGGAGTTCTCCTAGGGGAAAGAAGCAAGGGCTGCATCACCATGCCATGTGTATTATGAATCTAAAGACTGAGTTGCAGAACACTGGGAAAAGAAGGAATCCTAGGGAATCATTTCACATTTTAGAAAGCAGCTGCCCCTGTCTGGCACCCAGCATCTGCTCACCAATGCTTCCTGTGCTTTTTATCTTACTATGAATCCAGAACATGGTACAAATGTGAAGAATAATGCCAAGCATGAAAGCAACTTACAATTAGTCAGAAGCAAGTGTTTGATTACAGATGGATTTGGGGTTCAGCAGTAATAAATAAGAGGAAATAAAATAGACTGAAAAGTTCAGTCTTTTATAAGAGGAGAGCAGTTAGTTATATATCAAAAGACAAAGAGAGTGAAAGAAGAAACTGCTCTTGGCTAAGGTAATGTTTGAGCATATCATATGAAATCTGCATAAAATGCAGCATATCCCATTAATTATGTTTAGGGTGGCACTGGAAGTATATAGGATTGGAAATGTGTGTGTGTGTGTGTGTGTGTGTGTGTGTGTGTGATATTCTCATCTATATATAAATATATATTATATAATTTATATTAGACATATATCAGGTATTCTCAAATATAATCTACATACGAATGATTAGCAATACAAATGATTAATTTTCTGAGAGATAAGTAAAGAACAGACATGTCAGCCTTGAAGATCATTGGAGAAACCAAAGGTAAAGTTCACCACAAAAGATAAACACAGAGCATTCTGGTGGGTGATCCTGGCATCAGGAGACCGCAAGGAGACAGATCCATATCATGTTAGACGGAACGGGCAAGTTCCAAGTGCTTTCTCAGGTTTTATTTAAATCAAGAGCATTTGAAATGAAAAATTAAATTGCAATGCTTTACAGGAAGGAAACAAATGAGGCAGGCATAAGGTCGTCAGCCATGCTGAGCTGCAGCCTGGAAAGACGCTTGAATAACAGTAACAACTGCAACAGGAAGGATTGACTTTGAAAAATTCCTGTTGCCACACCACCTGAGTCAAGAGGAAGAGTCATCCATGGAGCACTCTGTAGCTCGGCTCGGAGTCATCCATGGAGCACTCTGTAGCTCGGCTCTCTGGTGGCTTTCACCTCAGCCTCCCTTGCAGCAAACCAATCAAACATTTGAAAACAAAGATGAAAACAACATCCCTTGACTCAAGCAACTATAGATAGAGTAAACATTTCTTTCCTTCACCACGGACACTTTTTGTGTCATTTCATATGGCTTGTTATATTTCCAACTGATAGATATGTGCCCATTGTTTACTCAAGTGACCATTTGTTGGGATGAAACACAGCAGATTGCCAAGACTCACTGTATCTTTGTGATTACTGTGAATGGGGTCCCTAGAGCTACATAGCACACAATGTGTCAGATTCTCCGTGGCAGCAGAAAGGAATCGTGTCTGAATTATTTACTCCAGAATACATGAGGAGTGAATGGATTACAAAGGCTAAACCATGAGCAAAGCTCAAAGTAGTTATCTTATAGAAAGATGGAGCAGAGGCAATCAGGAACTAGATTTGTCTGATTTTTTTTAAAAACAATATTAGTCAAACAGATCCTCATAAAAGGGGCATAGGTTAAAATATGAAAGATGAGAATTTGGACAAATCAAATAGATGGTTTCCAAATGTCAGAAAAGATAGTTGGAATACTGTCACGCAATATGTAGAACCACAAAGACAGTAAGAGGTTCAGGAGAAATTAGAGAGTGAAGAGTAGACATTATGAGAGGCCTCCTGCCAGAATAATTACTTTATTTTCTATCTTAAAAATTATACATACATTTAAAAGAGTACATATTCATCTGATTTAGTTAGCCACAGGAAAACATCCTGAGATACACTCTCCAGATTTATTTTACAATTTATTTCTGCATCATTACTGACACTTTGTGAATAGAGCACTGTTCATATGAATCTGGAGTTTTCATTCTTCTGAGAAATTGAGTATGCACATTATGTAAAAGTCACATTATTAAAAGATGTTTTACAGTGACCATTGGTAAGCATTTTGTCTGATTGTGTTCTTAATCTTCTACAGGAAATTAAATGGTGTAGGTTAAGACTGTCATAATTGTGTTTGGCTTGTTTAATTGCAGAAGCTGAATTGTCACTGAATTGATGCTAACAAATCAATGGTTAATCAGTTTAAACAGCAATCATTACTAAATGTACTTATGGGGAGTTAATTACTGTATAGTAGTGCCATGTCAAGTGTGAAAAAGCATTAAAATATACTAGGATGTGTCAACAGGCAATGTCAGGAAGTGCAGTGGACTGTGAACCCATTAAACTTGTGCATTTTAAAGCACTTTACTTGAACAAGGCATCAGATCTCAGCGATAACCTGCAAAATTTGCAAATTACTAATTTTGCACTTCCCAGCAAGTCACGGCGTATTCCTGGCCTGTTTGACTGCATCCAATTCGACTTGTCTGGACTGTAGCTGTTGTTTAGTAGATTCAAAATCTCTTCTCTGAAATTCTCATGTTCTTGGTAGGTGGAAAGAACGGCATTGTCTTTTTAAACAACTCTAGAAATGTCATATTGCCTTGGTGTATTTTATACTTTATGATCAATCTTTGTTTTTCCAAAATAGAACCTAGTTCTCACCTCAGAGAGGAGGGATCATTTACTCTATCTACATAGGAGTTACCCAAATATATAGATTCAGGTTGCCCCATTCTTAAGTGTTCTCTTGCTAATCACAAGGATATTAAGTAGCACAAAGAAGTGGTCAAGGAATAGACTTACCATTAGGAATCTAAATATAGATTCAGATAATTTGACTTTGGCTATATAGCTTCTCTCCACAATCACAAAGAACTAATCTGTCAATCTTGCACATAGGTGATGCTTTTTTCTTTTTCTGGGAACTCCGGTTCACAGTTTATTGAACCAATGTCTTGGAAACCAGAGGCATCACACCAGAAACAGCGAAAGGCAAATTGCAATGCACCGTTCCAAAACTCTAGCTTTCTCCACGGTCAGGAACAGCCTGGGCTGATTTAGAAGCTGAAGCACGATCTCTGGCAAGCACGAGGGGGAGAAGGACGCCTCTTTAGAACTTGGAGCAATGAAAGGAGAAAGATTTACTGCAAAATTCTAAAACCCTTTCAGAAACAGAGACCACAAAGATGCTGATGGCAGCAAGCAAACATCTGTTGACAGGGATCTCCACATCACTCAGTAATTTGCTTGCCCTGTGTGTGTGTTGAAGTCAACACTATCCATTCCCCTCTCTGTATATCAGATGTAGCACATACCTGCCATACCGGTAAATACACACTCAGATGCAAACACCCTCTTTCCTCTTACTAATAAAGACAACAAAACAAAGATTGTTGTTCCCTCCTCCCTACTATTCCTCTCCCCAAACAGTTCTGTTGAATTTTAACTGCAAACTCCATTCCAAAATCTACCTCATCAGTGACTAGGGAAATTTCTTCTGCTATTAAATGTAACCCATTTTCTCATATTTTGAATCACAGGTTAAGGGGGAGAAGAGAACAATCTGTTTCTCATAGGCATTTTTCTTTTCTTTCTGACAGTCTCCAGATCTTATTGACAAGAACACTTGGGGCCTGAGGGCTTTTCTTTCGCATCTGTTCCTTCCACAGATCTGAAATCTCTATATATTTTAAACTTAATTGAAATCATGCTTGAGAATGGGAGGGGACTTGTAGAGAAGGTATTGGCCTTGTTTGCTTTTCTACTGATGGAATAAACACGATGGCAGAAAAAGCAATGTGGAGAGGAAGGGTTTATTTAAAATCTTACTGGTTGCAAATTACTGGTACAAGTGAAACCAAGCCAAGAACTCAAGACAAGAGCTTAAAGTAAAGACCATGGAGAAATATCGCCTAATGGCTTTCTCCAAGGCTTACCTTGAAGCCAGGTTTACATTTCTTATACACATCATCCCCACCTGAGATAACAACACACACTCTTGGGCTGTGTTCCTTCCTACATCAACTAGAAACCAAGAAAATGTCCTCCACAGACAAGCCCACAGGCCATCCTGACTTAGTTGAGGCTCTTCTTTCCAGGTTGACAATGAGAATTAGCCATCACATGTCAGAAGAATTCATTTGGTGGTGGGGCATGGAGGGACAGGGAATTAACTAGGAAGCAGTAGAAGCTACAATCCGTCAGTGACCTAGAGAGGGAAAATGAAATAAAACACAAAGACTGGTGAACTTTGCCTGAAAGTTGTAAGATAGAAACTCATAGATAGAGATTTTTCTGGTCCAAAGACTAGACTGTGGGTACTTTTGACCCACAAGTAGTCCCTAAAAGCAAAGAACAGCCTCTTGGTGTGTTGGTTGTTGTCCATTTTCATCTAGGAGCAATGTTTGTCCTTCCTAGTTAGGGGTCAGTAGGATCATGGGAAGACACATGATGTGATTGAAGATGGTTATTGAGAGCCTCTTTAAAAATGAAACTTTATACCATTTCCCCTTTATAGTCAGGTCTTTGAGGAAAGATGCATACTATGTCCACATGGTCATTTGGTTACAACCTATGAAGATAGCTTATCATACATTTTCTGATTGACTGTAGCCTTGGTCAAGATTTAAGCTTACAGTAACACCCACAGAAGCCATGCCATGTCAGTCAATTCTTCTAACAGGGGAATGAAGGAGTGTAAAGAGAGTAAAGTCATGCCAGGCTATCAGGGGGCCTGGGCTTGAGTCTCAGGGTTACTAGCTAACACAAATGTGATAATTTTTCACACCTTTACAATTGTCTTCATTGCTTATATCTACTGAAACCTGCTTGAATTTTATTGTTGAAATACGAGATCTGACATGGGAAGGAACAAAGAAAACCCTTCTTTCAAGTTCAAAGTATGCTCTAGAAATGGCAAGGTAATTATGTGTAATAATTTTTCCAATATTTGAAACACAGAAGTACTGAGCCAGCTGCATATTGAAAGCCATTGATGAACATGCTCTGAATTTATCCATATTCACTCCAGTAAATCCAAAATGGATTGCTTGCCTGTTCCCTACACTCTCCCTGAAGATTTAGATGCTGTGGTTTGCCCATTTCATAAGAGAAGTCTCATCTAAAGCAAAAGAGGCAGACTTTTAATTTTCAGTCTTGTTGGAATCCATCTCTGCTGAAAGGAGCTACTACTGCCTCTCAGACCCAAAGTAGAGCGTGAAATCCATACAGGCTCATTAAAATCCTAGACTTCTCCAGGCCATCTGTAATCATGACAGGCAGCAATCAATGTGATTGCGGTGTGCCGCCCTCGCTGTCATACGACACAACACACGCATGCTCTAGCATGGCTTTGGAGATGTTGGAAGCGTTTTGGGATTGTTTTGAACTCTAGCATTTCAGAACAGACCTTGCTTTCAATTACACAATGTAATTGAAAAGGGCCACACTCAAGGCACCGGAGGAGAAACTAGTGATGTCATCTTCCCCCCTTTGTGGGCATATTGGGTTTTAGCAGCCCAACACTCTAGGTCTCCAATGCAATACACAAAGATACAGTTCTAACTCTCAGGATGATACATCAGTAACTGTTTTGGAACACCTCTGAGGATCACAATTATTCTGAATCAAGAAAGGAGTCAATCAGGCCTGAGGTAAGGGGTTTGCATTTAAAGTCACCATTTAGTGAGAAGGTACAGGGTTTCTTCGCTTGTCAAACTGCTGAAAACAGTTACTGTCAAATTCATCACCTCCCTCCCCACCCCTTCTCCTTTATTATATCTACACTAAAGTTCAACAAAACATCCCCCTGCCTGTAAAAGCACCGGGAAGCACAGGGTTACCTATTGATTGTCTAAATTTCAAGCCAACAAGTTATTTTTCAAGCCTGGATCTTGAAGACGCCCCTAAATCTTTCCTCGTTTAGGATTAAAACTCAGAAGATGCTGCTCCCTTGGAGAAAAGAAAACTTGTCTACAGCTGTATTTGGTGCCAGAGGACTTAATGACAGATTGCAGGCGCCACAACCTCTTTAATTGAGTTTCAGCTTGTTACACACATGGGAGTAAGTTGTCACTAGGGAATTATAAACGGACACGTCGCCCTTCATGGCTCTGGAGGCCACTGAAGTGGAGGATGAGAAGACATTATTCATGGCGATTGTCCATGCCTTCTTCCAAGGGCTCACAGGACCAGAGTCCTTGAAAGGGAGACTTAAAGTCCTCTTCTGGGTCTTGCCTGTCAAGAAGCGCTCATTTTCTCAACATTGCCCCCTAGTGGCTGCAGTAAGAATGTATTTCTTTCCTGTAACTAGCATTCTGACTGGATTGTTGATTGATTTTTTTTTCAAGATCATGTTGGTCAAATCTCTTATTTATTATTATCATATGTAAGTTTAAAACCTTTTATTTTTTACATGTAAAAAAATAAATAAAATGGAATTTTTTGTATTAACCAGTTTAAGCATATAGTCCAATTTTGTTAGGCACACTCCTATTACTAAAGATCTCTAGAAACATTTCATTTAAAAAAAAAAAAGTAACTGTGACCTGCTAAGAAATAGTTCTGTTTTTCTTTCCTCTGGAAAATGGTAGATACCACCACGACATCTATTTCTAGGAATAGAAATCAAAAAATTTGATTTTTTTCTCACCCAAAAATAATTGTACTATTTTGTCTGTTGTATATATAAATTGTTGAAAAGCAACTACAAAGAACTAAGTACTAATTTTACAAAGTTTGAGTTATTGTAAGACAATTATAAGACATTCTGGCCTACATAATGAGTTCTAGGACAGAAGGACTACCAGCTACATGGGAAAGCATGTCAAACACACGTGCACACACACACACACACACACAAAACACACGTACACATGTCCTAAGAAATAAGTTCATAAAATTTTTCCATGTAGTAGATAAAAATGGTACTTGATTGGTGATTATGAAATATTAGAACATATAATACAGAAAGATACACACATAGACATATCACATTGACAGTTTTGGGTTTTTCTCACATGTTTTCTATCATATTTCTCATATCAGCACAGATTTTTTTGCATTTTCATGTACTTTACTTTCTGGAAACTAAGATCTTATTTTAAACCTTTATAATCCTAGGTGGCTTCAGTTTTCTCTACTTCATGCATTCATTTAAAGTAACCTAAGCCAGGTGGATTGCTCATTCTTGTTCAATTTCAGTTTTAGACAGTCATTGTGTGAAGATTTTCCGGACTACCTTATCAACTCTGCATTCTCTACTGAGCCTAATACCATCTGGCAATTTTTGTCACAACTTAAAACTTAGAACTTACCAAAGTCTACTTGGTTATATTTGTATGCCACCCCCCTGATTGTGTGATAATTTCTGTATGCTTTCTAGATCCCATTTTGTTATTAAATGACATTGTTTGACAGTTTTCAACACCCACATTGACTACCTGAATTCAAAAATCTCTCCCAAAACAATCATCTATAATTTAGTTGAATATTCCCCTTGTACCTAGAATTTCTACTTAGGTTTTTCTAATTGAAGAATTGATGGTTTGGGAACACAGTCGATGCTATTAGCATCGGAGCTCATTTCTAAAATAAGGAAAATGAAACCTGAAATTAGGAAGCGACTTGCCCAAGTCCAATGTCATTAGACATATATTCTACGTTTCTCGTGATTCAATTACCTGTTCCCATTTGAGTCCACAGAGGTGGGTGGTCCTTCAGAGCTTGATGAGGCTTGGGAGGCTCTGCATCCCCTTTTGGTTAACTGCTATTGGAAAATAACAATCCTTTCAATTACCCTGTCAAATCTACATAAAATTACTCCCCTAAGTGCCTTCCTCCTATCTTCCTAAAGCTTCATGATGAGATACCTTAAATTTATTATTGCCCATAAATCCTCCTTAATATAATGTGACCCATGGGAAGCCGCTTCTTCTCTGACTACTTTGGAGGGGGATACATAATAGCTTCATTTTAGGAGGGATAGATACTTGATCCTTATTGTCTGTGCCACGTCCTTCCTTTGAAACATGCTGATTCCCCTGTACTCATCCATGCATTCATTCCACAAGTGATCACAGATCTATTAACACATGTCAGCCACTTTACTTTATAACAGTGGTGAGTGGGACAGACTATAGCCTCTGCCTTTACGTCTCTGCTTTCAGAACTACCCAAGCCAACTATTATCTGTCTCTGACACCTGTATTGTTTTTGGAGGTCTACCAATGGATACTTTGACTTTAAAATAACTATAAGGGTAGAGATAGTTTGTTAGGATATTTTTTTTTATTTGGTCTGTATGTGGCGATGGTATCTCACACCAGAAAACAGATGTCGTGGAAATCCACTGAGATATCAAAATGAAAAGCAGCTCTTTGCCATTCCTGAGACTGTAAATAACTCTACTGTTCTACTCTTAGTCTCACTATTGTGGGTTTTAAGGATCAAGTGGTGTACTGGGTATATGCAGGGACTCACTGCCCTAAAATCTGCTCATTTGGGAATAAATTCTGTGTTCTGAAATTGATGAGTTAATGGTATAAGGATAAAAGTTTGGATGATCAAGCTGTCTGTTGTACATCTACTGTTCCTAAAATATTGTCAAAAACCAGGACAAATGTTCACTAAATTCTACAGAAAGAAGTAAAACGAATGACTGAATAGCTAGTCATTTGACTTCTTAACTCACATTCTTAAGGTATGTTACTAACGTGAATGAGGTTAGCAATTAGAATTAATTTGAGTGAAATTTGTAATGATAGGCTTGTTAAGAAAAAAAATAGTTTAGAAGACTGTAAAATTCAATAACAGTTTTTCATTTTACTCCTAACTTCACAAATTCCATTTCATTAATCCTAAAACCTCTGATTTGTTGTCTACCTGCTGGTGCCTTCGTGGAGACATCTCAGTAAGTCTTGCTTTTTTTTTTAAATCTTTTTTTATTATTTTTTATTGGATATATTCTTTATTTACATTTCAAATGATATCCCCTTTCCTGGATCCCTTCTCCCAGAAAGTCCCATAAGCCCTCTTCCCTCCCCCTGTTCCCCAATCCACCCCTTCCCACTTCCCTGACCCAGTATTTCCCTACACTGCTGCACTGAGCCTTTCCAGGACCTCGGGGTCTCTCCTCCCTTCTTCTTGGGCTTTATTTGATATGTGAATTGTGCCTTGGGTATTCCAAGCTTCCAGGCTAATATCCATTTATCAGTGAGTGCATACCATAAGTGTTCTTTTGTGATTGGATTACCTCACATAGGATGATGTTCTCCAGTTCCATCCATTTGTCTAAGAATATCATGAATTCATTGATTTTAATGGCTGAATAGTACTCCATTGTGTATAGATACCACATTTTCTGTATCCATTCTTCCGTTGAGGGACATCTGGGTTCTTTCCTGCTTCTGGCTCTTATAAATAGGGCTGTGATGAACATAGTGGAGCATGTGTCCTTATTACATGCTGGGGAATCCTTTGTGTATATGGCAAGGAGTGGTATAGCAGGGTCCTTAGGTAGTATCATGCCCAGTTTTCTGAGGAACTGCCAGACTAATTTCCAGAGTGGTTGTTACAGATTGCAACCCCATCAGCAGTGGAGGAGTGTTCTTGTTTCTCCACATCCTCGCTAGCACCTGTTTTCTCCTGACTTTTTGATCTTAGCCATTCTGACTGGTGTGAGGTGAAATCTCAGTGTTGTTTTGATTTGCATTTCCCTAATGACTAATGATAATGTTGAACATCTTTTTAGGTGCTTCTCATTCATTCGATATTCTTCAGGTGAAAATTATTTGTTTAGCTCTGTACCCAATTTTTAATGGGGTTATTTGGCTCTCTGGAGTCTACCTTCTTGAGTTCTTGGTATATCTTGGATGTAAGCCCTCTGTCAGATGTAAGGTTTGTTGTTTGCTGTTTTGTTCTTTTGACAATGTCCTTTGCCTTACAGAAACTCAATAATTTTATGAGGTCCCATTTGTCAATTATTGTTCTTAGAGCATAAGCTATTGGTGTTTTGTTCAGGAAATTTTCTTGGATCAGGTTCGAGAAGATGAAGATGAAGGCTGTACTCATAAGGGACAGTTTTCTTGTCCATTACCAACTTTCATTTGTGCTGTCTGCCTCTGCATGTGTGATGGATTAGTGGAAAAGTTGTGAGAAAGTACATAGAAAATTTTACATTAATTTTTTTTATTTAGTAATTACTTCACTGCAGCAAGCAAAACTGGATCTGAGCGGATGTTGACATCTAATTTTCAGGTTTTGAATTGCTTGGAGAAAAAGCAGATCTCTCTGTTCTCATCTGCTAACTTATCACTGCAAAGTAATTATGCAGAACAGAGTGTGGTCTGAGGTCATGTTTAACACAGCCAGGCCCTAACTAGTCAGCGAGTAGACCCTTGTTTTAAGGACCGGGATAATTAGAGACCTATAATCTTGGAAGAGTAAAGGTTACATCATTTAGCAGACACACTAAGCAGGGAGCTGCCTGCTGGAAAGGCACGGGCTTTACAGCTCTGCTTCATTTATTAAACTAGAATCAGAATTAGGGACTAAAGTTTCTTTAATTGACCTCTTTTTCCTCTTGTCAGGGTGTATTTCCATCTTCATGAGTGAGATGCTTTATGGTTGCTTGTTGTTTTTATTGGCAAATGCATATATTCCAACTTGATGTTTTCTTGGATTTCTGATGAATCAAGAAATTGAGAAAATGTGAATCTAAATAGAAAGTGACATTTCATTTGAGATTTTTGTGCTGTAAGGGGCTTTTAAATGACTACATTTTAATTATTTCCATGCACTAAAGAGATGTAAATTTTACACTCTGAAGAGACAGACACTACCATGCTGTCCTTTGTCAGAAGACTTGATATAAAAGCATGGTAGTTCAGTCTCACCATCCCTTCAGTTTGGGGATTCCTATGAGTAACAATAAGTTTGACAACTTAAGAGAATGATTCATAGAATGAGAAACTCCTATTTTTGTTGCTCCGTTATTATAGAAAGCTTATATAACAGTACTCAAGGGAAAAGACTCAGTACAAGATTGAAAGTGGGAAAAAAATGCTGGTTGTTTTGTCTTTGCACACATTTCCTTTCCACTGTGGATATAGTAATATTTATGGACTACTAAAAGTCATAGAAGTTGATGTGAGGTTTTGTTCCTATATTATGGTTACTGGAGGTTCATTTCAATATTTGATTAATTCAGTTACTGCCTATATGATTTAACTTTATCTCCAGATTTCTACTACCTCATCCTACCTTTGTCAAAAGTCCCAAAAATCATATCTCAAACATAGCCAGGCCCTATTCTGAGAAGACAGGACAATGGATCTGTGTGCTGAGGTGAGGCCACATAACTTGTTACAAGGAGAAGAATAGCTCACATGGCCAGTTTGGTTTAAGAAACTGAAGCAAAGCAGGAAGAAGGAGCACATTGCAGGTATCTCCTTTCTCACAAGGGATTCTACTCTTCCTCAAATAACTGCTGGACTCCGAAACCTACTGTGTGGCAATTGTTACAGAAAATCCCACTGCAGTATATGTCAGTCACAAAGCAAAGGTTGGGCCATTATTAATTTTAGAATTTGCTATTTGGTTTGTTACTATGACCCAGTCTCCAAGTAAAAGCATAATCTAAAGAGTTGGGTTAGAAAAGAGAAAGGAACAAGGATTGGAGAGTTTCTACAACCCTTAAAGGACTTTCCTCTTAGACTGCTAGGGAGTCATCTGGGATTTCACAATTAGGCAGGTTAACATAAGGGGAAAGGCAAATGGAGTACACAATATAAGCATGTGAAGAGTAGGTTAATGAGCACTTTCTCGTCAATGTGGTCTTTGTCCATACAATGGAGACAATGAGCAATACCAGAACTCCTTGCATAGGCCATGGCTCAGGCAGAAAAGTGCTTGCTAGTCAATTCTTAAATCCCATTAAACACACACACACACACATACACACACACACACACACACACACACACACACACACACACACACACACAGTGGGGTGCTTGAAATTCTCGTCCTAAAATGT
Organism: Apodemus sylvaticus; assembly: GCF_947179515.1. Classification (NCBI taxonomy): domain Eukaryota; kingdom Metazoa; phylum Chordata; class Mammalia; order Rodentia; family Muridae; genus Apodemus; species Apodemus sylvaticus. Next base: position 58,812,289 of record NC_067486.1, on the reverse strand, counting down.
TGAGGATCTTAGATCCCTGTGTTAAACTCATGGTTGCAGGGAGAGACTTTACCTAAAGCTGAATTCATCTGCTCTTGAAAACTTCAAGTTGATGTTAAGGCACATACATATACATTCATATACAACACCCACACACACACTCTCACCAACACATAAGGGTGTTTAAGAGAATTCCTTGCCTATTAATGAGACATTTATAATCTTATTGACAAGTGTTTTACTATAAATGCATATATGTCCCATAGTAAATAAAGCATGTGTCTGGTTCTTTTTCTGAAAGAAATACATTAAATATAACACAAATAACCAAGAGAATTTTTATAACCAAATATAGTAGGCAGGGGGAAGTTGTGTTTTATAGATTCAAAATTAAAATTAATCTACCAGAATATGAAAAGGAAAGGTAATTGGCTACAAACAGAAGCAATTCCAACTGTTAGTTTTCTTCTTCTTCTATTCCTCCTCCTTCTTTTTCTAAGTAATGTTAATTATTAAAAAAACAGGTTTGTTTCATATATGGTATGAACATGCTATCTATCTATCTATCTATCTATCTATTTATCTATCTATCTATCTATCTATCTATCTATCTATCTAACTATCCTACACTTATTTTGGCTACTTTATTGAGTTCTTATACCTACTATCCTTCTCTACTCTAACCTGTCTAACTCCTCAACATTAGGCAGGCTAGGGAAGAGGGCCATAGTTCTCTCTAGCATTGAGTTTCTTGAAGCGAGTCCAATCTTTGTCATCATAATATCTAATTTCTTTGTCTTGTCTCTTTGCTCATGACCACTGAACCTACCTCAACAGCAGCAACCAGGAGCATCAGGGAAAGAAGCAGTGGCATGCCACAGGCCTTTTGGACTCTCGCATTTAGAGTTCCCAGAATTCCAAACATAAACTATATACAGCTGGCAGAATCTTGACCCTTACAGCGAATGAGACAAAACAGAGTTAGCTGCTATAAACACTTGGGAAACAGCCCCATTTTTTAGCACTAAAGATTAAAACAAAAACATATTCACATAACGTGACCAGGTCTTTAAAGAAACCAAAAATCTCACTACATGTGTATGTGTAGCTGCATGAATTTTTATGTGTATCATACACATAAAGGTGCCTGGCACTGGGGTTGTAGGCAGCTATGATCCTCCTTATATGGGTGTCTTGAAAACAAACCTAGGTCTTCTTCAAAAACAAAATAGTCTGTTAACTTCTGAGTCATCTCCCCAGACACATTTACCTGGCTTTTTAATGAATGACTCGTTATGATGAAAAACAAATACTAGTTCAAAGAATTTAAGAATCTATGACTGGCAAAAATAGATTTAATATTATTCACCAGGTTGTTCTCCATTGATTTTACTCATTTCAAATGTGATTGACACTTCTATAAAGGAAGGAAGGAATGCAAAAAAATGATGAAGTAAGTTTATGAAGGCATAGCAACAAAGGCCACTTGACAGGGTGTCCATTTAGACTCTCTGTGACACACCAAATGATTCTCTTTGTGTAGATTTCATAGGATAGTTGTTTCTAATAGTTTACTACTTTGTACATTTATTTTCCTTACTGCTGGGCTTATAGAATACAATCAGCATAAGTTTACTTTTATTTATCTAACAAAGAAATGAATTGTCTCAATAGCCATTGTAAGTTTCATAATCATCTTGGGGTACTATAAGAATCTCCCCCAACCAGGAAAGCTAAACAACAGATTTCTCACAAGCCTGGAAACTCAGACATGGAATCTCAATGATATTAGCAGTTTGGCTTTCTGATGGCTGCCTTTCTGCGATCCACACAGCTATGGTAATGCTGTGTCCTCACATCCTGCTTTAGAAATACAAAGAAAATAGAAGTGAGGGGAAATGAAGAAAGCAGAGAATAGAAGACAAAATGGAAAAGAAAGACAATATTAAAGAAGGAAAAAATGAGCGTGTGTTAAAATCAACCGTAGGGTCCAACGTAACAATGAACTCATTGGGGCCTTGTAAATTGATATGAGCAATTTCAGAATTATTAGAATAAATAGCGGTAAGTAAAACTGATGCTTATGTTACCATACTGATGAACAATATAGAAACAAATAGAAACTAAGCTATGCAATCTAACAAGTATGAAGGAAATAACAGATTTGAAAAATCACAACTTGCAGCCATCGTATGGTTTTATTGTTGTTGTTGTTGTTGTTGTTGTTTTTCAGAAAAACCAACAAGGATAGTAATTTTAAAGTTAGGTAAGAAACAGAATGTTTACATAATCCCAAATAGTGTTCTATGGGTTATTTATTAATTACATAGCAAGAAATAGTTTCACACAGGAAGGAAATTGGCCAACACTTTGATCAAATTAGTATCACCAAGGAGGGACAGATGTCCATGTTGCCCATAGATAGGACACCATAGGAAGAGCATGTCACTTACACCATTGTCCAGCCAGGGAATATTACCAAGTAAAGTTGAGAGGAGTCATCAGATGTGAACACTTACTACAGCGAGGAAATACAATCTTACTAGAACTTGTTTCGAACAAAGAACTTGATAATGCACAGCACGACCCTTGACAACATTGGAATTTAAGCAGTAGACTAACCAAACAGAATAATATCAATGTCAAATTTCACAAAGAAAAAATTTGTGTATGGATATTCAAAAGAAGATATATGTTTAACCTCCATAAGAATATATAGCAACATTAAATTACATAATTTAATAAGAAAGATAATGAAAAAAGCAAAGCACTACATGAGTAGAAACCGGAAAAGAGCCTACAGTTAGGAAAATCCTGATTTTTAACAATTTTTTGTATGTTTGAAATTATTTCCAAAGTAGACCTTTAAAAGAAGCAGATTGCTATGGTTTTTAACACTCTATGGAAAGAAACAAAGCAATAAATTTCCAAGGAATTTAATCCTAAATTATTTTTAAACAATATTAATTTGGATTTTTTTTTTATGTTCGAGTACTTTTCTTGCAATTACGTATGTATACCACCTGCATGTCTGTATTCTGTGGAGGTCACAGAGGCTGTCAGACCTCCTAGAAGTGGTGATAGAGATGGTTGTGGGCCACCCTACCTTGCAAGTACTGAGACCCAAACTTAGATCCTTTGCAAAAGCAACAGATGCTCTTAATCATGTAGCCATTTCTCCAGCCCAGAGACCCCCAAATTCCATGAGCTGACATGAGTCTCTCCATCCTCTGTCTATGTTTCCGTCTCTGTCCCCACCTCTCTCCTTGCCCTTCACTCTTTCCCTCCTTTTCTCTTTCTTCCTCCCTTCTTTGCCTCTCTCCTTTTCTTTCTTCCTCTTTCCCTCCATTCTTTCTTGGCTTCCACTGCTACAAAGACACCCAATTAAAAGAACACTTCAATACCATTTCTTTTCACATGGCGTTAGCCACCTTCTGTGGACCCTTTCTCTCAAAACCCCTCCTTCTTCCAGGCTGTCGGGGGTCTTCTGGCACCAACCATTTGTTTCCCTGCACTGCCACAGCACAGAGAAGGTCCCAGAAGAGCACAGGGGTAAAGTTGTGCCACCAGCTTGGACAGACTCCCAAGCCATTCCTTTTTCCAAAACCTCATTTTCCTTTCAGTTCCAAATCCAATTTTTCTTTTAAGGTAAGCCACCAGATGGCTCCCTGGGCCTCCGAGGGCCTGCGATGTAATGGGAATGCATTTTACATCTTGTACAGCTGATGCAGACTAACAATCCTAACCAGCCAAATCACATATTTCCTCAGAATTGTAATGCTGCCAGTAGTTAAGAGGAACTTTAGGGACCATGTTCCATTTACTGTCCCACATTCCTCAAGGGGTACGTAAGTGACATGTGCCAAACAGCATTTCTTTCCAAAGGAAAACAAAATGATGTATAGGTATATTATGTACATTATTAACAGACACATTTAACATATCTGACTATTATGAAGGGTATTTTTAGTATTATGAAACAAAATGATATTGAAATGAAGAAATAGGAAGCATGATTATCACAGATCCAACTTAGGTCCCAACTACAGCATCCTCTGGATTCTTCCTTCACACAGGTGGTTCTCAGGGCGGAATGTTGTGTGTAAACACACGATTCACACTTCAGTTCCCCCGTACAAGGTGCCAGTGTGTTCACTTTGAGAAAGAGGCTGTGGTTATGATCCATACAGCTTTTGTCTTTATGTTGTCTCCACATGCTGCATCACAAGAGCACTCACTGGGGGACTTTGAGACACTGCTGCATTGAATGTATTCCTTTCTAGCAGGACCTCATTAAGGTCTTTCATAATGAGTACATTTGTCAGGGACTGAAGAGCCAATGAGAGAGAAGACAAAAGAGGGGGGAGGTACCAACCACAACAATCAGCACATTTATCTTTAGCAAATTTCACATTTATTCACTGGAGCCTCCATTATAACTAATATCATTATTATTTCACATTTTTAATCATCATCCTCACCATCACTATCACTACCAGCACCAGCAGCACCACCACCAGCACCACTAGCACCAACACCACAACCACCACTATCATCATAATCATCATCATCATCATCATCATCATCATCATTTTCATCATCATCATCATCATCATCATCATCATCATCATTACAGGTATCAAATCGCATACCTGATTTTGGTTATGACTTACTTACTGTTGATGTTTCTCCATACCTTCTCTGGCTTCACATTCTTCTCTCGCTTTTCCTTCGCTGTGGTTCAGTTGCCACATTCATTTAATTCTTTGAATCCTTGAGTACTGTCAGATACTCTGTCACTGTGACCAGTGTTCTCTCCTTCTTCAAATTTAAGACTGATTCTTGACTTTGACCCTAAAGTCTAGTCTTCCTTGTTTAACCAATGTGTCAGGAAAATTTAACTTCAAAGCATTCGTTTCACTGTTTTTCAGCATAATTATCATAACAGGGATGTTACCTTCTAGTCTTTGCTGTTTTTTTTTTATTTTATCTACCTTTATGTACCAATGTGAATTTTTATTTCTCATTTTGTTGTGAAATTTTTACATAATTTTTTTAAAGGCCTGACTTTGGAAATGTCTGCTGATGCTGTTGAAAAGCTAATCACCCCTTAATGCACCATATGGTATCTGTGAATACTGATGCCTGAACTCTGGGGCTGTTGTAGGCAAATGTAATGGATAGATAGAATTTAGTACAATTTTCCACTCAGTTGTCCCTACACAATGTAATATTACATATGGCTAATCTCATACTGCAGTAATTCAGATAATTCACTGTTCTTTTGGTATCGAAGTTGAACTAGCTTGTTATTTCATTTAATAAATATTTATTGAGCAGAAAAATGATGAAACATTGTATTAGGTGATGCTGGGTATAGAGAATAGAGTTGTCAATGAAATCTATTCTGCAAAAGCGTGTGCCCCATACAAAGATAAATAGTAAACTGATGAACAGACTATGAGCTCTGGGTAGTGATGCATGCTATGAAGAATAGAGCAACAATAAAAATGGTGATGTGTAGGCGGGTCCATGTGGATTGCATCATGTTAGTATTTTCCTTGAGTATCAAGAGAGGTGCTTTGGAGCAAGAGTCTGAATTGAGACCTGGATTACAAAGGGCTGGACCTCAACGGGGTGAAAGTATAGGTTGAAAGATCCTGAAATCAGAGAGTGGTGGGGCACTTGAAGAACAGGAAGAAGACTGTGTACCAAGGGTAGGGAGGAGCAGCAGTGAGAGATGCTTCCTAGAAAGGTAGACAGGGCTATAGACATTGGATGAGGCAATCCAAGATATTGCCTCTGCCAGCTGGGATTACAACTTCACTTTGCATTTCCCACAAGCAAATATATTGCATTAGGAGTTTCTATAAAATTCTATAAAACCATTTGCTCATTGCAATTACAAAGATAGAAGCAGAATCTTATACCAGGTAGGCAGGCCACTGTCCTGCTATTGTGGTACATATCCAGAGCCCCAATATTAATCAGACAAAACACAAAGAAAAGTGAATTGATGAAGAGAATGATAGATCCAATGAGTCTTATAGAAATCTAAATGTCTGTTTGGCTCTTTAAAAGACCAATCTTTAAAATATCCTGAAGGTAAAAGTGTAAGATGCTACAAAGTTGCAGGTGCATTGTGGTTAGAGATGTCCCCTTGCAATTTCTAGTCCTAGATTGTCAATCTATCAGATGGTATCCAATAGCACATATGATTTTCACTCCCAGAAATGTGTGTTGCTTAGCCTCTCATAATACATAGAGACTAGGAAACAGATCTGTTCTCCACTGTTAAATCAGAACAGGATTCATTGGATGCTTCCTACAGTAAATGTTTTTATCTGAATAAAATTTCATTCATTATGCTTTTGGGAAAAAACAGTGATAATCATGATATATTGGTAAAACATTGTTTGTTTGATTGCTTGCTGCTTCCTTATTATGTAACTACATAGTGGCAACATAGATTCTGAATATCCTTGGGTCTCATTTGTCCTCTTCTGGATAACTGAGATAATAATAGTACGCATCTGAGAGGATTGCTGTTCAAATTATATTAAACAAGATAATATATGCAAAGCATTTAGCACATTGTCTGTTACCTAATGACCACTCCATGCAGTTATTCAAGTTAGCAACAATAATAGCCACTCACATTTACATAATGTTTCTACTTCACAAAACATCTCACACACATGATATTATTTGATGCTTGCAGTAATTTCACAGGGCTGCATTACATACAGAACTTCATGCAGCTCTAAGTAGTCAGAATTGATTTCAAAATGCTCTTGGGCCTACAGAGTAAGATTTATCAGAAGGAAGGTGACAAGGAGAGTTGGAATAGTAGCTAAAGTGCCATGAGAGCAGAGGAGATGGTGAAACTTTTATTTCAAATGCATACTGTACAAAGCAGCATTTGTATCTAGTGTTTGAAAGGGTCAATACCTTTTGTATATTAATTAAGTCATACATTGCTACATTCCCACTTGGATTTGTTTTCTTCTTGTGCGGGCACTTCTAGGAAGCAGCATGATCATTCTTCATCAGATATGTGGCCAGATGTATGTATCACATGGGAGTGGAAAGTGACTACTTCAGATGGCAGGGCATGTGGTTCAATATCAGTCAGCAGAAATGCAGAGTGTGCTTCTTTATAGGACATGTGGTATTCTTTATAAACCCTGAGAGCAGTTAAGCATCAAAGCAGGAGTTGGGTAATGCACTGAAACACCTCTTTTTTTTTTTTTATTTTTATTTTCTATATTCTTTGTTTACATTCCGAATGCTTTCCCCTTTCCTGGTTCCCCCCTCCCCATCAGTCTTAAAAGCCCTTTTCTCTTCACCTATTTCCTAATCACCCCCCCCCCACCCATTTCCTGTCCTGATACTCCCCTACAATGGTGGATCAACTCTTTTCAGGGCCAGGGCCCTCTCTTTCCCTCTTCTTGGCTATCATTTGATATGCTAACTGTGTCTTGAGAATTCAGGGCTAATTAATTCTGGGCTAATTAATATCAACTTATCAATGATTGCATTCCATGTGTATTCTTTTGTGATTGGGTTACCTCACTTAGGATGATATTTTCCAGTTCCAACCATTTGCCTAAGAATATCATGAATCCATTGTTTTTAATTGCTGAGTAGTATTCATTGTGTAAATATACCACATTTTCCGTATCCATTCCTCCATTGAGGGACATCTGGGTGGAACACCTCTTCTCATATACAACACTTTGTCTCCTAGAGAAGGAAGAGAGACAAGTGGACTGAGAATAGCATGAAACACATTGATAGGGTACTGCCTGCCACTGAACTCTTCTGCTATGTGTTGGAGCTGTGCAGTTTCCTTATCATCCTCATACTTGCAGGCACTCTCCATTTTTAATTCAAGGAACATAACTCTACAAGGGGAGCTCCATCCTTGACAGCCTTCTTCTGCCTTCAGGTCAGTGCCAAACACACAGAGGTCACTGACTTACAAAGAGAACTGTAGCTCGCTTTGCCTCGGGCAACACATACAGCTAGACAGCTCTGTTTTTTCCCTAGCCCACATTAACCTTAGGCAAAGTGTGAAACAGTCAACGCGTGCAATGAATCTTTGCTTTCTACCTTTCTGCATTCTGTTTTCTTCTTTGAACTTCCTATTTCTTTTGACCTACATTATACAAGGCATTGGGGAAATGGTATTCCCAAAACGCAAATGGTTGTAAGATGATGACTTCTTTCTACAGAGGAAAAAGGTGACATGCAATGACCCAAATGGCTAATGGTGACATTTCTAGCTTGATAACATCAAAGGAGGTCTAGTTTGTGATGGAAGACTTTTGTCTCAATTATAAGCATCAGAAGAATATTAAACCTACTTTCAGATGATATGAGTATACAAGAAAAACTAGATGGATATAACTGACATGGTTTCTAATCATAAGTTTTGGAGGGGCCATTACGCTGACACTTATATTATCCCTTGCCTCTTGGGTAAAGTAAAACAATTTTGAATCCTAAATCATGCTTTAAACCCACTCTGGATAGAACAGAAGTACATATTTTATAACATCTGATTGATGGTCACAATAAATAATCTCTAATTTTTGCCCATGATTTTGGACACAAATGCTAGGAAATACTAATATGTTCTACCACTTGATTTATTTATTCTATTTATATAAACTGTCTTTGCAACCCGTTTCCCAAAATTCAATAATGTAGTTAGCTTCTCCAATAACAAATAATAGCCAAAACAAAAATAGTGTGAGGTGTGACAGATAGTGTGTAAGTATAGAGTGCATTTTCAGCTTAAGTTATGAATGAGATGAGGAGTTTATTGTGTTTTCAGTAGTGCTCCAATGAGCAGAGAGTTCACAGATACAGAAGGTCAGATCATTGTGAAGTTCACTCATAAAATAACCAAGATTCAAAGTGATAACCTTAAGCTCAACTTCTGGAAGCTTACCCAATCACTTAAACACACACACATACACAAACACACACACACACACACACACACACACACACACACTTACAGTCAAAGCCTGTTTTTTCCATCTTGCATGTAACTTCTGAGGCTTGTAGGTTTGGAGTAGGCAAAAAAGTTTATAGCTCTCATACTAAACTTTGCACATTATTTGTTTTGTTATTCTTAGAAGACTCCAGGTACAATATATTATAGGGAACAATTAGCTGGTGTTGGAAAATTTGAGCTTGAGTCTGGACTTGGCCATCTTTGGTGCAGTTCTTTGCAAGTATGACTTGTTCTATTTGATCTTTAGATTGTGCACTTGGAAAGTGGGGTTAATTATAGCTTGTAAGTGTTAAATAAACATGTAATAATATTTAAATAAAAATGTCACTCGGGTGTTTATGTAATTAGAGTGGGTCTCAGTTGAGTGGAATTCGGGGGCTATTTTGTGGCTCCCCTTCTGGTGGTGTCTTCCTTCCTCCTGGTGATTAGAGACCTGAGGGGTGCTTTGGATGACATTTGGGAGTGTTTCATCCATGTGTCACTTCAAACTGTTTCAGTTTGAAAAGAGAATACCCATTCTTGTAATGATCTATAAAGTGAGGGTTTATTTTTCTCATAAGTCTAGAAGGCTAGTTGTGCAATGCCCCAACTTTCATTTGATACCCTGCTACACATCCAATATATCCAGTCTTTGGGGGCTTTCTTATATGATTGAAACTGGTAGCCTCAACTCTCAAACCTCGAGACTATTTAAGAAGGAAAGGAGAACAGGAGAATGATAGCCACACATGTCCTCATTAGTCAGTAAATCAAAGGCATGCTCAACACACTTCAGCTGATATCCAGTTTCACTCCACTGGAGAGAAAGAAGGACCGTGGCCATCCTTAGGTACAAAAGTAGAGGCAAAAGGCTCATATTTCAGCTGAAGCATAATACTGTTTGACGCATGGCTCCTGAACAAGAAAGGACATAAAAGCAGACTCTGAATTTAACTCAAATTCTGGCTAAACTAAAACCTCAAAGCACCAATATTCTATTACAGCAAGACGCCAGTCACTAACATCCAGAGGGCATAAATCCGATCTGTGAAACATTTCTGTTTCTCCAGATATGCCAGTTCTTTAACAGGATAGCTGAATTTGTGGTTAGGCTGACTTTTCTCATTTACACTGAGGAACATTTAGCTTCTTGTAGGAGAAACCATCAGAATCACCTTTTCTCTCTTTTTTTTCTGTTTCGTTAATTACTCTAGACATCAGACACTAAAAGGAACTAGATCCGAAAGACATAGCCCTTTGAATACAGCTAAATTTACCAACAGTAACTAGTCATTGTATTCAGATTAATCATAAATGACTATGACTCTCATATTTGCAGCTAAACTTAGTTCCATGTGTAAATGTTATAAATCAGTATGCGCTTCTTATAAGTTATGGTAGTGGTTCTCAACATGTGATTCTCAGCCCCTTTGAAGGTCCACATATCAGATATTTATATTATGATTCATAACAGAAGCAAAATTAAAGTTACAAAGTAGGAACAAAATAATTTCATGGTTGGAGCACACCATAAGATGAGGAACGGCACTAAAGGGTCACAGCATTTAGGAAGGTTGAGATTCACAGGTTTAGAGAGAGAGAGATGATAGCTGGTATTCTTAAAGACTTCCTCATAAATTGATGATGAAAATAGAGTCATGATTTTCATTTCTTACTGCACTTTCTCATGATTTGAACAATTTCTGTCTATCTATTGAAGTATGCAATGGCATCTATGAGGTCAATATAAAGTGCAGGCAGAATAGTAATTCTGTCCTAGCTATATGATATAGAGCATGAATTTGAGGAAGAGCTGTTATAGGCGGGGTAGGGCATTCTGCGTTAAAGCAGTTTATTGGAAGACCTTTAGAACAGGAAAAACTATTTATATTATCAAAGGGCTAGAACATATTTCTTTAGTTCCCTTCCTCATAGGTCTTGTTTGACAGAGGAGAAAATTGTAAAAATTACACAAACAGCTTGAGCTTTAGAACAGCAAAGAAGTGGGACCATGACATGGACACTTTTTGAGTTCTTGATAAAGACAAAAAACCTGCACAGGCATGGCTGTCTCTAAATGGTTAGATGTCTATTTCTATGGAGATTGAATTATCTACTAGCAACTTACAGTTTATATAAGAAAGTTTTGTCAAAAGCTAAAGATGTTTAATGTTGAAAACAAATTCTGTATCTTCATTTTATTCAACCATGCTAAAGTAATGTCTGGTTGTCTGGGTATAGTGAACTGATGTAACTGGAATTATGCCTGGTACTGAATTTTGAAGAAATGCTGGTTAATATCCTTATAGACATCTGGCTGACAGTGTCAAGTGTAAAATCTCATAGAGAATATCATAGAGAAATGGGTCAACAAGTGCTTACAATATATACATGAAAGCTGAGTTCAAATCCTCAGAACACAAGTAAAAAGCCAGTGTGTCTGAAGACATACTCCTGGAACCCCAGGGTACCATGGGGAGCAGAGGCAGAAGGGTCATTAAAACTCACTGGCTGTCAACCTCCCTTCAAGTTCAGAGGGAAAACATTTTTCAAGGGAATCAACAGTATATATGTCTCTACACACACACACACCATACATAAGCAACTGAGAAGGGGGAGGGAGGGACAAAGGGAGGGAGGGAAGAAGGGAGGGACAAAGGGAGGGAAGGAGGAAGGGAGAAGGAGAAGGAAAGGGAGAGGGAGAGAAAATGCTATCAATACCTTGAGAAGCTACACCCAACTACAATTGATCCTAATGCATATTTTGGACTTTTAATGTCATTATATGTTATTTTAAATCTAGGTGCTCACTTAGAATTAGGAGTATACTTTCAAAAGCAAAATTTATTCCAAGCACCAGATTATCACCATATGATTTTTAGAGCACAGCTAAAATGGCATACAATGACTAGTTCACAGCCTAGGAAGTGATGCTGATGGCTCTGTAAATGATGTAATCCCTGTAAGTTATATCTGCAGCCATTTGTACTCCCATTAGCACTCTGCTCTAAGATAACTAATGGAACATGTTATAGTGACTCCGAGCCCAGGTCAGTGGCAACACTCGCCTGGAGTACACCCAGCAGGAGTAAACAAGTCTGTGTGTGTAGCAGGAAAAAGAAATTCATTGCACTAGAACAACTGAGAGCTGCCAGTCCTGCCGGAGAAAACATTTCAATGCACCCGGTTTAGTGTTTGTCATTTGTGTGCCATGCTGCAACTGTCTCCCACTCCAAGGCAAGATTGCTTTGATGTTACCCAGAGAACCTATCTGTTCTGTTGAAAGAGGGGCCTCCTTTTACACAAGTTTGCTCTGGTTGGAGACTCAAAATTGAAACCCACAGCATTGCCTCTCTGCTTTTAAGTAATTCGGTGTTAGCAGTATATAGGTGCTGTTAAACATTATGCATAAACAGCTCGTGATAAGTGGTAATCCTGAGATGTGACTATAAAGCCAAGCCTAAAGGGAACACCTTCATAGAAGCAAGGGGAGGGAGGATAGGATAGGGGTTTCCAGGAGGAGGGGAAACCTGGAAAGGGGATAACATTTTAAATGTAAATAAAGAAAGCATCCATTAAAAAAAGGAGAAGGACTCAGTGAAGCAGTATAGGGCAAAACCAGAACAGGGAAGTGGGAAGGGTTGGGTGGGAAAACAGGGGGGAGGAAGGGGGCTGATGGGACTTTCGGGGAGTGGGGGTCTAGAAAAGGGGAAATCATTTGAAATGTAAATAAAAAATATATCGAATAAAAAAAAGGGGAAAAAAAAGGAGAGGGAGAAACAGCAGAGCTGTCATCCTAGAATGGAAAGAGGCTAAAGGTGCTTATCTGTTATGTCTTTTAACCAAAAAGCCAAGGGCAAAGGGAAACAGGACCCTGAGGAATTTGAAAGTCAAACCCCTTTCCAGATCAGACTCCTTTGCAACTTGCCCCTTGAGAGATATTAATAGCTGCATTTTTTTTAATTTTTATTTTTTGTTTTTGGTTTGGCCTAATGAGCATGATATGCTCATCCGGGAGTCAGAGAGTTGCCCATATTGGCATTTTACCAGCACCACGGGGGGCGGGGGGGGGGGCGGAGCTGATCAGAGATCCCTTCTGTTTTGCCCTCAGAGTATGGTGTAGACTTAGTTAAGTGCACTCACTGTCAATATTTCCCCTCCATGCATAATGCACAGCACACTCTCTAACTCCTAACGGAGTAATCTGGAGTCAATACTTAGGAGAGTGAGGGAAGGGAAAATCTCACTTTATGCTTTTTAACCACTACTGTTTAACACTTAGATCAAAAGCTTTGCAGCCGTCACACAGTTGGCAAATTTCTCTTACATGGAAGTGACTAGAGGTGATTTATTTCTATTATGGCTTATTTCCCCAGGGGAAATGTCACTGGCCAGTGCATTAACAACTTCTTTTCTCTGTACTATTGTTGAGGCAATAGTGATGATGGAAGGGGGAGGTAGTAGCAGACAATGGCGTCCTAAATCACATAGTGTTATAAAGTGTGTCCATTCTACGTGGTAGAAACAGATAATATTTTTGCCTATTTATTTCGATCACAGTGCAGGTACATATATAGCCATGTGTGAAGCCAGCTGATAATTTGAATGGCACTATGAAAGTGCAAATAATACATTCATTTCTTTCATGTCTGACAGTCAAGTCTTGTCCCCTCATGGATCTGCTTGTTCCCTGGCTTGCTTGTGGCCCTGACTCCCTTTCCAGATATTTCAAACTGGATTCCATTAAAACCTTTTCTTTTCGAATCCCTAGGTAAAGCCAAGCAAAGGATTCCCTGTGCGCGTTCTGTTAGTGGTCCTGGCATGCTAGTCTATTTCTCTTTAGGTGGATTTTCTCATTTTAAGACAGATTGTCTGGGATATAGTTAATATGTCAATTAAAATGGTTTTGTATCTGATAACGTGATGTGGCCTTCAGGGAAAACTGTTTCAGTTAGTGTGTTCTTCTATAAACTTCCCATGGGAGAGTTATTTATGTGAGCCAAGCTGTTTCCAGCTCTGTTCGATGTTCCAATCACACTGAGTTCATCCAGCATGTAAGATCAAAATTCAGACTCCTGAAATTTCCGATCCGATTGTTCTACTGAGATGCTCTGCTGAATCTCAGTCTTCAGGTGCCTACTTTTTCGGGGAGTTAATTACAGATCCTACCTTATCATCTCTTACAGATGATTTAATATAGCTCTAAGCATTTCCCTCGAGGGCTCTCAGGGATGCTTGGCTCACAAGGGCATAGGCTCTCAACGAGGGGCATTATAACAACTTAAAGAAAGTGTGCTTCTTGTATGAGTAAATAAATTTCCATAACAGATAGAGATGCCATATCCATAATGGAAGAAAGGGGGTTGTTTTGCATCATTGAGATCAAATGACAGTTCCTTGCCATGGTTTATATAGGGCCTTGAATGAACAGAACCAGTGAGGAGCATATAACTACTGCTCTCACCAACATTATTAATGCATTGCTAGCTGATTATCTTTGCATTTTGTTTCTAGTTATTTTTATTATCCACAGAATGACCTACTGAATAAATGTGCAGAAATCGTTATTTTTAAGAATAGAGCATTTCAATGACCCTCCTGTTCCACACAACATGAAAGAAATTACATGCTGCACAGCATTCTAGGCAGTCACAAAGTGGGGTGGAGGGAATTATTGGAGCAGTGTTTCACTGACACAGTACTGAGCCTTTCCTGTAACTGAAAGTACAGGGGCAAAAAAAAAAAAAAATTCCCCCATCCTACAAATACTGAGTACTGAGGTCTACTGAACCATGTACTCTAAGCAGCCAGAAAAATCATGTCTCTCACTTCAAAGGTATTGGGAAACTTTCAAGTACGAATGTCAAAAAGCTAGGACCCTGAGTTGAAAGAGAAGGGCATTTAAATTTTTTTCAAAGAAGCATAGAGTTTTCTGCACTCGTCATGATTGCCTTATTTTTGAGGGGGGGGTGTAGCTTCCACTTAAGGGTCTCCAAAAGCTAGACAAAGTATATAAAGATGATTGTGGGACTCTAAAAACCCTTTCATTCCCTAGGCTCTGCCAGTCACTGCACCCCACGCCCATTCTCTCCCAGCTGTATAAATTGGCCCCAGGATATAGTGTTTGACACAGAAAGCTCCAGACCCAGAATATTTCTCTCAACTCAATTTTCCTTAGAATTGGTCTTGGCTATTAAGTTGAAGACAGAAAATATAACCTTAGTGAGGTGGACACCACTTACAAGGACATCTGCCACTCACAGGGACTGCATGTCTCCAGGCAAATCTCTCAACCATAAAGCGTTCAAAGGCCTGTGCCCACAGAAGAACACCAGGGCAGCAAATTCTGGAAACTGCTAGCAGGTGACTTCATGGAATTTACTATGGATTTCTTCATTTGAGCAAATTGGGAGCTGTTCCCTGGGGAGCACTTACATGATTTGAAGTTTCCACTGAATCACAAAAAAAAAAAAAAGTGGGTGATGTTGTGGGTCAGCGACTACACTGGTAAATCATTCATTTAAAGAGGATTACTACAAAAAGCCCTCTCTAAAACCTATAAAATATGAATAGTGTGAAATGGTTTGCACCTTTTGGAATTCTGGACAGAGATAAGTTTTCGCTAATGGATGTACTTTGGCCACTTTGGGGGTTATCTGCTGTGCCTTCCAGTTACATGCAGGATCTGTTGCCCTCTGTGGCTAGCGTTCTGAGTACTCATGGCTCCCAGGAACACGCCTGAAGGAGAAAATCATTAAAGCAAGTTGGTCATCCAATTTAAAAATGGTTAATAGTAACTTGGCATGATCTGACAGATGTCTTTTGTCTAGTCAGAGTTCTCCAGAAAACTGTGCTGTTCCACTGGCAGTATCAACATTTTAATACCTTATTATTTTGAGGTGTGCCTATGATATTTCATTACATGACTAGTTGCCCCACCCATCTATATATGTGGCTTTGGGAGAATATGTATCCTCACTATTAGAGTCTTGTATCTTTCTGTTTATCTACCCCCTCAGATGGACAGAACAGCAGATCTCATAAAGGGAATGAGGTATCCGTGAAAATACATTTCTCAAGCACTTGAGGATGTATCTAGTGCATGCCAAGCTCAGGTCTAGAGGTGTGACCTCCCACCTACAGGCACTTGTGGAAAGATAAAATTGATCAAAAGCGCAGGTACAAAAGTAGAATCGTGAGAGAGGGGGATGGCGGTGTTCAGTTCCTGTGTATAATGCCCCATGGGGGTTCCCCCATCTGGGCACTGATGCTGCTAGAAGATGTGCATTGACAAGCAGAGAGAACTTCATGGGCGAGTGAGGACAGTGCCTGTGTCAAGGCAGCAAAATTCCTGCAGACCATGAATCTGGCCGAAGTTGGATGAGGCAAAAGTCTGACTTGGTGTCTCTTTGCAGACAAGCTGACAATCTATTCCTTGCTCAGTTTCAGCAACTCTGCCGAGGAAGCCCGCTCTCAGTTTATTTCTTTACATAATTTCCTTTTCCAATGTTTTTCCTTTTATAGTATCATTGTGCACATTCATTATACCGGGTACTACTATGTCACAAAAGGGCATGTACATAATACATACTCTCCTAACAGAATATTGCTTCAAAGATTTCCAAGTTTTTATTTTAGAAAAATAAGAAGGGACAGTAAGTGAAGAAGAGGAAACTGTCATATCTAGGTTCTGAGGATTGAATATGTGGGCTGTGGCTTCCCTTTCAAATGGACTTTTAAATTGAACCTAACTTCCCTGCACCAACTGATAAAAATAGAGGTCAACTGTACCACCATTCCTCTCAGGATGTGTCTGATTATTTAAAGAGATCACAAAGATTTGACATTCATCACAAGAGGTGGCATATGGCAAGTTATCAATGAATAGACAACATAGTAATCAGGCAAGTGCAGAAGAAAAAAAAAACAGTTGAAAAGATGGATCAATTAATCAAGTGCATGGGGACCTGAATTCAATACTCAGCACCCTACAAAATGTCAGGGCATGATAGCTTCTACTCTCAGCCTTGATGTGACAGGGACAGACAGATCCCCAGGGCTCCCTGACAAGCCAGAATATTCTCCATGGCACCGTCAAGGCCAGTGAGAAACTCAGTCCTAGTCTCAAAATGAGACACAGAGCTCTCGAGAAATAACACCTATGCGTTGTCCTATAGACTCTACACACACTCACCAGCACAATGGGCATCCATGTGCACACACATGCCTCCCCCATAATACACATAAACACACAAATAAATAAGCCATGCTACCCTGAAAGATGCCAGTGTGGAATCAGACATCTTATCAATTCAAACACAAGAGAAAGAATTGGTCTCCAACAGGATAAATCCATAGCTAACATGAGGTACAAAGTTGAGATTGTGGCCCTTGTCCCATGTGGCTTTTCTTTCACTCACAACTCTTGTTGGCTCTTGTCATAATGTCAATACTAGATAGTGTTTTCTTTGGATTCTGCTTCCTACTGGCATCTTAGTGTTAGTGAGCGAGTGTCTGCTGAGATGCTACAAGCAGATGGAAAACCTAGAGGAATAATAAAACACCTGTCATCATGGGACCTTGTGTAAAGCTCTTTACTTCTTGCCTAAGGATCATCTCCTGAGATAATTGTGCACTTTGGATGGACACTTTAGAGTAATCCACTGAATGGACTCAGTAGAATCTATTTAACTGAATGCCAGATCCAGTTTGGTGTGTCTCCCATTCTACCCTTGACTCTTGCTTCTTCCTTCTGCTGCCTGCCTGAAGCATCATCCATTTCCTCTCATGTGCTTCGCACACATGCTCCATCTGCTTGTCTCTCACTTCCCGGGATATTGTTTTGCCTCTACACATTGCTGTGGAGCCTTCAGAAGAGATCCTCAGAGCTCGGCTTGTTGATGCTTAGTGGGCTTTGTAAAACAGACATCATTGTTTCTACCAAAGGACAAATTAGCTCCCTGCAGCCCTTTGCTACCCTATAGCCTGGGACCAAGCTGTTCCTGGTTAGTAAAGGACAACAGGAAATTAATTGCTGCCTTGGTAGGTGAGGTGGTAAACTCTATTTATGATGTTGCATATTCACGGTGTGTTTTTAACAATCATGATTTTCTAAGTTCTTCGCTGATTACCACCCTGTGTGTAATCCATTCTTATGGCAAGAAAGGTGCTGTCAAGGCAGCTCCAGGCAAAGGGGGATAATACAGTGCTTTTTGACACCTTTCATTGTGAGTTCTGGCTTCCTTAAGCAGTGGAGACAACCTGCATCATTATTTTTAAGGAGAAAGATGTCACTGTGTGGCTGAGTTTGTGTTCACTAATGTGCAGATTGGGAGGCCATCATTTTCCATTTCTTTCAGATTCAGGGCGAAGAGATGGATATTACAGAGTAGACCCTGCTTCATATCCAATGCCACAGGGCCCACAACATGCCGGCATTCTAGAAACGATACAATTTATAAACAGCATGATCACGCCCACCTGTGCTTTTGCCAGCCTGTTGTTAACATCAGCAGGAACTGTGAATGAGCATTAGACATATTTGTGAAATTACTAAGAGCAGGCAGCATATGCATATGTTTTTAAATCTTCGAAATACTTACGGAAAACTATGTCCCTATTGTTGCCATTATGGAAGTAAGTATGTGTACTTAAAATGCAATTTTATCCCATAATGTCCAATTATTTATTAACATGTGCTGGTTCTACCAACACAACATGCATCCTACCATGCTGCCAGCAATAAACAAAAAAACCTTTTTTCTGTACCCAATACACTGTGAATGTGCAACAAACATTAAGCCACCATAAAAATGGTGGTTAAAAGCTGAAAGAAAACTTCCTCCATCCCAGAGATCCCACTGATTCTCTCTCTTGGCCTTTTCCCTTCCCCATTCTTGATCCATACCTCTGTTGCCTCCCACCCCTGTCTCCTACCCAGCCCTTCCCTCCATCTCCTTCCAATGTCTACTTTATTTCCCCTTTTGAGTGAGTTCCAAGTATCCTCTCTTGGAACCTCCTTGTTACTTGGCATCATTGGGTCTGTGTATCATAGCGTGGTTATCCTGTACTCACGGCTAATATCCACTTATAAGTAATTATGCACCATATGTACCTTTCTCAGTCTGTGTTTTCTCACTCGGGATGATCGTTTCTAGTTCCACCCATTTACCTGCAAAACTCATGATGTCTTTGTTTTTAATAGCTGAGTCGTATTCCATTGTACAAATATACCATGTGTTCTTTATCTATTCTTTTGTTGAGGGATATCCAGGTTGTTTCTAGTTTCTGGATATTATAAATAAAGTTGCTACAAACACAATGGAGCAAATGTCCTTGTAGGATGGTGCAAATATCTTTTGGGTATATGCCTAGGAGTAGTATTGGGTCTTAAGGCAGAACTGCTCCCAGTTTTCTGAGAATGGTTAATTTTAAATGTCCAAAATCTTGTGGAAGTGGTTGATTTCCACCGTGGTCATGCGAGTTTGCACTCCCAGCAGCAATGAAGGAGTATTCCCCTTGCTCCACATCTTTGCCAGCAGATGCTGTCACTTGGGCTTTTGATCTTGGTCATATTCAAGGGTGAAAGAATCGCTGAATCATGTTGACTCTTGTGGCCCTCTCCATGAGAGAGAGCCAACCCTTGACACTAATACTTCGCTATGCTTGCAGAGAGGAGACTATCCTAACTGTCCTCTAAGAGAGGCTTCATCCAGCAGCTGACGGAGATAGATGCAGAGTACCACAGAGGAGCAATAGGTGGAACTGGCAAAGTAGGGTGTTTGAAGTAGCTTTATTTCTTCCCACATGAAATGCTACCCCATTTCCTTTTCTAATGACTATCTTTTCCTTTGCTCCTTTGGAATTTGTTTTATAACTTATTTCAATGGCAAAATTGTATTCATTTTATACTCTCTCCTCCTCCCCCTCCTCCTCTTCCTCCTTCTCCTCTTCTTCCTCCTCCTCCTCCTTATCTTTGCAAGGCTTAGATATTCTCTCTCTCTCTCTCTCTCTCTCTCTCTCTGTGTGTGTGTGTGTGTGTGTGTGTGTGTGTGTATCTGTCTGCCTGTCTGTCTGTCTGTCTGTCTGTCTGTCTTTTGGTCCTTAAGCCCTATTCTGATGTCTCAGCTATTCTGTCTTTTCTGTGAATGTCAGTCCCTTTTTAGTGATAAACCCACACTCAATCTTTCCCATGTGCAAATCTACCTTCATATAGTTTCAGAGAATCTTTTTCTTCCTATCGACTCCCAACTACCTATTTCCAAAAATCCAAGGGCTCATGTTTTATCTCCAAGTCCAGTATTAGAGACCTTCATTAACTGCCTGCATCATCTCTCTCAAGAGAATTGCCTTGACAGGTCTGATTCTTGCTAAGTCTTTTATCTAGCACCTTTTGCGCTACAGTCTTATTTCTTCCTTGGCATCAGAGCACTTGCCAGAATGTCTTCTTGACACCTAGCCATTGCACAGGCTTCATTTTCTCATGAGTGCTTCAAACCACTCTACTTTCTGAAGGTGTTCCTGAGTGTTGTTACATATCTGGCTAAGTATGCTACTGTGGCACCATTGTATCTTATATATCAACATTTCCAGAAGACAGCTTTCATTGGTAGTTCTCTTACTCGATATTTCTTCTCAAGCTATTTTCCCTATGTGTCTTTTTATTCCTGTTCAAATACAAATTAATGAGATTTTGTAATTTTCTACTCATTATATGTAATTATGTCTAATTCAACAGTATTGTACATAATATAGGTAGGAACATATGTAATACATTCATGTAAAATTTCTTCAGTATCCATGGCAATTAATTCTAGTGCCCCAGTAATTCAATTTTCTGCTATAAAATTTACATATGACTATGTACTATATGCTGTGGATAATTTTCAAATTACTCATGCCACATATAGTGTAAATGCTATAAAATAGTTGTGAAACTTTATTATTTCATTTTTTTCTCAAGAGTAAAGAACCTCTGAAAAGCTGAGTTAGAAGAATAATTATGAAATAATACTTCTCTGAAAACCCATAAAAGAATAAAGACTTTCTTTTGTTCAGTGAAGAATGCAATCACAACATCTGTGAGTGGCATGTAGTTGCCAGCCATGCTGTTCAAGTCTAGATCAGAAGTCTACTCCCATTAGCTACATGTTGGCCATGTTATGGTATTCAGGGCACAAACTTTAAATAAAGAAATTGTGTATACTCATTTCACAATGGTGTTCTGAAGATTAAATAGAGAGGATGGAGTATTGCCTATGTGTTTCAGAGCTGTTAGTTTTCTTCCAGAAGAACTTGGTTCAATTTCCAACACCTACATGTTAGCTAACAATTATAATTCCAATTTCAAAGGATCCAATGACTCTGCAAATACCAATCATGTGAGTAATATACACACATATGTACATACATATATACATACACATATGCATATATACATACAGGCAGGCAAAAACAATCATGCACATAAAGTAAAGATACATAAATCTATAAGAATTTTAAGAGAATTGATATGAAATATACAAAATATTTATCACAGAAACAAAAACCTATTGAGTACTCATGCTCATTGTTTCCAAAAATATATTTGTTATTTTCCTTGCTTGCCAGCCTGGTTGTCCCCTCAGCAGCTTTCGATTTGATTTTAGTCTTTGATGGGTAGAATTTGGTGTTTATTCTGTGAACGAGCTGCAATGTTGTGTCTGGTGTGTCATCTGTGCTTCATTGATTATTTTTCAATAAAATACTATTAGCCACTATCTATATGTAAGAAGATCCAAACATAAGTGAAATAAAAACTAATATTATAGCCAAGTACAATGTTAAGAACACATATAAAACATGCAGTAGGTGTAAATTGTGTCAAAATTGCCACTGCAGTGTTCTGAACTCTTAAGAAGAAGGTTTCCTAAAAGGGGACACTGTAAGTCTCAGAATGGTGGCTTTGTAGAATGGAGCTCTTTAAGAGTTATCCTTGGGGAATTACAGTTTGAACTTTTGCCTGAGTAGTTGGAACAGGCATGATGTATTCACCCACAGTCAAGAATACCTTCCTCCTACCAGTAAAGAATACCTGGTTACTTCTCCCAATCTACTGTTTCCAAACTCAGTCTGAGTACTATTTTCGCACCCTTTGTTCTTTCGCCACTAGCTCCTCCCTCCCCCAAATAAATCAGATCTAGAGCTGCTTCATATCATGCTCCTGTTCTTACCATTGATTTACTACCTCAGCTCTAATTTATTTGTTGACTTGGCTGTCTTCTTTTGACCTAGTTACTTTATGGGTAAATTTCTCTATCCCAAATCGTCGACCATATATCTCATATGCTTCAACTCTCCTGGAGTTTTTTCTTTTAAATTTTGATTCTTTTTGGTTTATCAATTTTCAAGTCATTTATAATAACTTGGCAGTGTTATTAAGTGGAAAATAAAAAAAAGGTACAGAGATTAGATATATAGAGCTGGTAAGAAAAAATCTTATAATAACTTAGAAAAATGAAAGCTTACAATAATCTGAGACATGTGCCATATATGAGAATTGTAGAGCTCATTTGTAATGTCTACTACTCATGAAAAGGACTGGAATGACCTACACTAGAAAAATCTTTCAAATGTTCTTGCTCATAGAAAGCCAAATGATTAAAAGCAGAAGTCACAGAGTCAGAGAAATAAAGGAAAGAGTTTATGAATGTTAGCAGACATGTGGAAACTTTTAACAGATAGGCATGGTTCCACATTCAATAAAGCCATTTATTTTCAGGCTTTAGATAGATAATTAATCTATCTCGCAACATATATCTTTATGTGGGAAAAACTCTACATCTGTGTTATGAGCTATGAAGCTTAGATACCCATATTGAAAAATATTGACATAACTGTAATATAGTGATCATTATTGCAGCAAGATAACTTCATGTTCATTAATGGAAGCAGTATGATAATATGTTGATTATATTAACAGTTTAATTCAGCAAATTTCCTGAAGACCAGATTTATAGAACTCATTAAAATATATAAAAAGAACCTCAACTGGTTTACCATATATTAGCATACATGTAAAATATTTTAATTTTTATTGAATATTAATTTATAATTATATACAGTTTAATTCTTTGAAGACAGCAGCCTCTTGATAACAGAAAAGTGATTTTATTATACTAAGCTAAGAGTAAAATAAAATAATAATAAATTATCTTTTCAATGAAATTTATAAGAACATATATTCATAAACAAAATTAACTAAACTATTTTGAATTTACATGGTGTTAGATAAGTGTCTAAGATTTTATCACATAGATATTTGAAATGAAATGATCACATTCAGACAAAGACACTTTACCCATTGCTGGTGAATATACATGATGAACATAGTCTTCTAGAACATGGGCATGCAACTGCTCTGTAAATTGGTACATGTTTGAAATTTATTTTAACACAGTTTAAAGAACATTCCTTTTAAAGTTGACAATACAACTGAAATACAAAAGTTAAGAAATCATACATTTATGATTTTTCTGCATGCCTCTTATACACTATGTGAGTCATAAAATCCAGATAACAAAACAAAACTGCACTTTCAAACTCAAAAGAATTTCAATATTGGTACAATAGATTTGACCTTTAGCTTTTAATAATGTATGTATGTGTGTATGTCTATGTCTATGTGTATCTGTCTGTATGTGTGTATGTCTGTGTACATGTGTATGTCTGTGTATATGTGCATGTATGGGTGTGTATGTGTGTATCTTAGTGTGTGTAGCTATGTGTGTTTGTGTATGTGCATGTGTGTATCTGTGAGTATTATGGCATCATAATTTCATTAAGAATTTTAGCATGAAAAAGCTCAAGAGCAATGCAAACTTTAACAAAAAATCTAACATCTTTATATCTGACATCTTTAAAAAACTAGCTTATTTATTTGAGTGGGTGTTTTGCCTTCATAGATGTCAGTGTCTCACATGCATGAGTGCTGTCCAAAAAGGAAAGAAAAGGTGTTGGTTACTTTGAAAGCAAACCTGGAGTTGCAGACATTGTGAGGCTCCGTCTGTGTTCTTGAATCAACAATGGATCCTCTGAAGAGCAGCCAGTGGTGCAAGCATTGATTCATTTCTCAAGCGTGAGACATGTGTCAGAGTTTGTTATTTTTAACCAAGAATTGGAGTTCCAAGCCTAGCATGGTGGAGGAGACAAGGTGGCCTTTCAGGATCTTCCTCCACTGAAAGGGACAGTAGAGCAGTTCACATTTACTATAACCATATTTGCTTGTTACATTAGATTGATAATTGTGGGTGGTTTCATATTGCCCTTCTGTAGCAATTTTTTCTCCATTTTTAGAAAGTCTCAATAAATTAAATCTAGCAATGTCATCATAATGTGCCACATAAGCCACTGTGGAGAGATGATTCGCTGAGCAAAGTCAGAATGAAATAGTCCAAGTCTCTGCTAACTAGGTATAAAGCACATATGAAAGCTAAAGGGATTTTCTACCCACAGAGAGAAAGACGAGATTGCCTTTGAAGGTTGAAATTCTTTTAAATGGAAACATGATTGTAGACACATTTCTTTTGACCCTCATCACTGACTTTTCTCTGCATACAAGCTCCAACCTTATCTTTATTGCATAGGTTTTCAACATAGGAGAAATAGCTGCACCTTCTCACAGTATTTCCCTGCTCTACCATACTCTGGTTTTTAAAGGAAATCAATTAATCATTACCTGGCACAGACGCTGAGGAGCATTTTGACTTGGCAGGAGACAAAAGGGAAACTACTAATAATACATGAAAGAAGAGGGGGGAAAAAAGAAACAATGTTTTAGTAAATGAACATCAATTTATATTTACCTTTTCCTCTATTCATTGAGAGAGAACTAGATCCAATTTTGTTCTTGGATAAAAATTATACCATATTAATGAATTAATAGTTATTAATTTTCATCTAATACAAAGTTTATGTAGACATAATCCAGAGCACTTACAGACCCTACAAAATGAAATAAACACCAATATTCTTCACCTGTCTTTTTGTACAAAGAATCAGTTAACATATGATACTCTACTAAGGTTCTTCAATGGAATTTGTATCTATTTTTCCTTTTCTGGCTTTGTTAAAATTGATACTATAGCAGAGTTCCACAGAGACAGGTTTTATTGCCTTTATGTAAAATATAAATTTTCCCCCAGCAACTTATTAAGGATAAGTTTTCAAGTTTATATGATATCTGAAGGAGGGTCTTCAATTCTCAGAAATGTTGCTTATAGTTTCCAGTTACCTCTGAGTAGAGATTAATCTTTCTTAGATGCTCCACACTAAGGCCTCTGTAAAGGCAGATTGTACTCCTGATAGACAGGTTTATGGAAGAACACATTGTTTTTGTGTCTAACTTAGCCAATTTGTACACACACATCCAGGAAAACAATATGAATTTGAATACTTTCATCCACTTATTTCATAATTATGACTATTAATTCAGACTCATTTTGAAAAATTATAGCTTTAATGAACCACAATATATAAATGGTCTCACAGTGTCCATTTACTTGGGCTCACATATTGACTTTAAAGTCTGTAAATATTTTAGTCATGAATTAAAATGGGAAAACAAATGGTTTTCTTAGGTGCTATGCCAAATTTTTACCAGAATTAAAGTATTTCTCATGGAACCTTCTGGAACCCCTGGGAGTCTAAGGCTTGAACTCCATCTCTCTATCCATTTTTATGAAGCAAATAAGCAGTACACCATGTGATTTAAATTTCCACAATTGGGCTAATACATAGTTTCAACAGCACCAGCACCAAGTTTGAAATTGGATATTTTGAAATAAGGTGTAAAGTTTTCACATTAGCTAAGTGATGTCTGGCAGAATAAAAGAGAAAGGAGGAGGAAGATGCAAAGGGAACAAATTTAGCAGGTTAACTTGACAGGCACATGGAGCAGATGCTCAGTTTGGATATATAATTCTGGGCTAGTTTCTAAAATTACAAAAGTATTTTCAAAATATAAAGGAATACAAATATTCTCCAAATACTCAAAAAAGTACATCAATTTAGAAATTGGACATCTTCGATGCATGCAGATTTTACAAGTTTTGTTAGTTTAAATTCAAATAACAAAAAGGAAAATAAATCTTGGTGTTTGTGGTTCTACTCAAACCAAAAATGATATTTGAATTAATGAACTCAATTCAAATTATTTAAATGAGCATGACTACTGTGTCAGGATAAAAAGTAATTAATTTTGCTGTAGGAGTCTGTAATGTATTCATTTAAATAAGTCTATATTTTATGGTAAAGGGAAACAAACTCTTATCCCAGGGTTCTCCTTTTCTTATCCCATGGTTCATCCTTTCCCAGGCAATGTAGCGAAATGAATTAACTACCCTCATCTTTAGTAATTGATTAAAACTGCAATCTCTTGTGTGGATTTCCAAGACATACAGACAGACAAACATACAGACAGACACACAGACAGATAGAGATAGATGAATGGGTGGGGTAGATGGAGAGAGAGAGAGAGAGAGAGAGAGAGAGAGAGAGAGAGAGAGAGAGAGAGAGAGAGCGATGATGGATGGAGGGCTAGTGGGGTCCCAAGTCTGCTCTGCCACATGGCTCCTGCCACACCTGGCAGCAGGACTTGGGAGTTTTGACTGCATTTATCCTATGCTGCCGCTAGGCAGGTGGAAAGCTTCGGGACACCACTTTGGGGGTGGGAAAAAGAAGTCTGAGGTTCCAGGGCCTAAAATGAGGCTGGCTGGCTGGGTCTCAGGTTCTTGGGCACCCAGGCACTGCTGGGAGCTGAAAAAGAAGTAGGGGCCTGCTGGCTGGATCTAGCCTGGGGCCGAGGGGGAGGAGGAGCTAAGGCTGGTCTGGAGGGGATAGAGTCCTTGCCCTGTAGGCGGGAGGCTGGCTTGGGCTAGGCTTCATGGCCTTGGATGGGAGCATAGAGAGACCTTATATGGGAGGTTAGACAGTGACAGTGTCTCCTTAAAGGAAGGTCTTCTCCATTGCTCCCCATGGCGGTTCATGAATAAAAAAGGCAGTGGTTTTAAGGCATTGACTGTTATGGTGGAAAGTAGATGAGTAAAACTGTATCCCACTTCATTTTTGGTTGGTTGCTTGGTTGGTTGGTTGGTTGGTTGGTTTGGCTTGGTTTGGTTTTGGGTTTTGTGGTTTTTTTTGAAACAGGGTTTCTCGATGTAGTCCTGGCTGTCCTGAAACTCACTCTGTAGACCAGGCTGGCCTTGAACTCAGAAAACTGCCTGCCTCTGCCTCCCAAGTGCTGGGATTAAAGACGTGTGCCACCACCACCCGGCTGTAACCCACTTCTAAGGGCAGGCCTGAGGTTAAATACCTGTTGCATGGAGGTGTGTCTGGGAAGGAAAGCTTATTGGCTAAGCCCTCCAGGCCTTTAGGTACCTCATTAAAATAGAGATCTTTCTTGAGCTTAAGTGACCTTTGGTCATGTCGTCTACCTGTGGAGGGGTTTGGGGTGTTGCCCTTACATGACTGATAGCCACAAATCTATGGAGGGCTATCAGGAGCCTAGTGTCTGGGAACCACGTAAAATACCTGCCATCCCTTCAGGATCACTGCAGTTTCTAACCTTAACCAGGAACCAAGTTGCCTTTCACAGTCCTCCAGATAGATAGACAGATAGATGATAAATATCAAAACCATTATCAATTTGCATGCTCAAGAATCTAAGAGAAATAGACTAAGGTGGGGTCTATTGAGGCAGGCAGCTTGAGGTCCTAGTAGAGAATTTCAGAAGACTAGAGTGTCTCTTGGTATAAGGCATCTAATTTAAAAAAAAGTCTAGCAAGAGCAGAAAGATTACACCATCTAATCAGGTATTGACAGTGTCCAGTAGTAAACATCTGAGGCAACTGAGACAGTCGTCTGGAGTTTCTAGGTGATTTTTCTCTACATACACAAGCTTCCCACAAATGAACTTGCTACTGCTCTCTGTCATGAGACAAACAATGGTGACATCCGTTGGAAGTGGATTTCCCTACTAGATACGTTCAGTGATGTCCATGCTTTAACGCGTGGCCTCTTCTGTGGCTCACTTCCCTTGCTGTTGCAGAGTTGGATAGCAGTTCTTCCACAGACAAGAGGTTCTGGAAAATCCTTTGGAAAAGACATTTGGGGGGTTTTAAATTTGATAGGCAAGCTCTTGTCTGGAGCCATCTTGTCAGTGAGCACCTAAGACACGGGACAATTTATCAATAAAGTGTATTATAGGAAAGCAAAGAAGAACGTTCCAAAAAAAGGGGGGGGGTGGGGAATTTCCTGAGACCTTAGGAAAAGATTTCAGATCTTTTCCTTAAGGTTTATTTTCATTTTTACAAATGGTTGGGTCCCAGCTCTCCCTACACAATAATTCTTCATCCCCATCACAGCTGGAGATGGACTTAAGTACAGCGTTTCTACACAGCTATGAAGCTAATTGTAAAAGAATTAGGACAAATGATCTGTGCCCTCTCTTGCTATTGTGGGATTTTTCTTTGTTTTAGAGAGCTAAATGTTTTCTAAAGATCTCTGAAATGATTTGAAACAGGTAGAGAAGTGATTACCACACTATTGTTGGGTAACATTGGGATCATTCTAAGAGCAACTGTCGAGAAAGGCCATGTGATTTATGCCGAAGGATCTTGAAGTCAAATTCGCCACATATCTTAAAAGGATGACAATTGATTTTATGTATGAGGAGTGATTGGTTGGTTGGTTGGTTGGCTGGCTGGCTGGCTGGCTGGCTGGTTGCATAAAAATTTCACCTGAATGTGCTTATACTATGACTTTCCTTCTAGGCTTCTCTGAGTTTTTACATTTCAGAAAAAATAAAAACAGGTATTTTTTTATACCACTAGCTCTTTACAGTCTTTTAGGTAGCTTTATATCTTTAGATACTTGTGAAAAGCTTCTCCTAGTGTATCCCATGTTAAACATCATCAAGTCCTTTCTTATTCATCACTGAGATTTGAGTTATGTGCCTCTCCTTGGCCCTCCACTGGATCTAATCTACTCACTAACTACTGTCTGTCCACCTTCCTTTTTGTTTCTCTCTAAAACAAGTGCTTTTAACAGTAACCTGAATTACTGCAGTTGCCCTAATAACTCTCAATTACCCTGCCTACTTATTTTTTAGAAGCCTTAAATTAACTCTCTTCCCCACAATTAAATGACATTTTCAAAATACTGTTATTGTGATAATTCGTCATCTCATAAATAATTTCAAAATATCCCTTCTTTTATAGATTTTTTTTACTTTGACATTTAAGATCTCAGATAATCTGAACTGGATTTCCTGGTGTTTTGTACTAATTATCCACAGAACTCCCTTGCTTGGATGGTCCTCTACAGACTATCTGTATTTGACAAATCTACACCTAATATTTGTACCCTTAATGTCAGAAAAATGCAGTGTTGGAGAATAAAATGGTTTCAGTTCTGCCTCTTAACTATTCCAGCCCATTGAAAATGATATAGAGTGCTGTTACCAACAGAGAAATGTTAGGAGCAAGAATGTCTATGTAGTACAGACAGTGCATTTAACTTTAAGAAATGCAAGAAACCTTGAGCTGTTTACTGCTTTCCTGAAGAGAAATAAGAAGAAAAAGGGTAGAAAGAAGAGGAAGAGGAGAAGGAAGAATAGGAGAAAGAGGAAAATGAAGACACAGCAGCAGCCACTAACCAATGAAAGTGGGTTAATTCTAGGAAGTGCCAACCAATGCCTTGAACTGTTTGTTGGCTGACTGCTTCTAGTTCCTGCCCCTGAATTCTCCCAGTTTCACCGATAACACTGAATGATTTTTCTGCAAGTGTCTCTTACAGATTCAGAAAAGATGAAATAAATGATATCCAAGGCTGTAGCTATTGTTTGATGATTATTCCCTCTGAATCCATTCCCAAACATTAATAAAACTGATATTTAAATGTAACCATCATGTGTCATATGTTGAAAATAATCTCTTCCCAGGGTCAGAGGCTTTCTTTGTGGAAACCAATTCTTCATATTTTTTTAATTAAAAGAATTGGGGGTGGGAGATATTTAAAAACATAAATTTTTTTATTAACTTTGGTAATTTCCAGCCTTGTTTAATAAATTAGACTGTAAACTAAAACACTTCCTGAGTATATGTTCCGTTATCTGTTTTAAAATGAGTATTTTAATAGCGCAGGCTAGATAAAACATATGGATTTCAGACTCACTAAATTTATATTAATATTTTATTGAAATATAGAAGATAAGTGTGTACGTGTGTTTGTGTGTGTATGTGTGTGTGTGTGTTTGTGTGTGTATGTGGGTGTGTGTTATCTAACTGAAAATTAGGGAAAAAATCTGTACCTATGAGCATTGGAACTAGAATGGCGCTAGTTATAAATGTAGTCTACAATAGAAACTTTAAAAGAACACAGATACCTTTTTACATCATAAACATTCAATCTCTCTTCAGTTTCTATGATTTTCTTTATCCCTGATGAACTTAATAAAATGTTGGTGTACTACAGCAAGTACAAATTCTACCCTGGAAAAGGCTGCTGATAAGTCACTAAGCTGCTTCCTCTCTGATTACATGTACATAGTCAGCTATGGTGATCTTCTACTGTGTGTTTCTGCCGTGCCCCTAGGTAGATTAATAACAGTCATATCATATGGCAGTGCAAAAAAAAGTACAAAATTCTCTTGGGCAAAATAAAATACATTTTTAATGCCCACATCCATAACACTTCTATCTTCTGTCTACTTCTCCACACCCTGTGGTTTGTTGACTGAATCTTTGATTAGAGCCCATGAACCAGAAAAGAAGAATGGGCTCTTGATAAAATGAAGAAAAATCAGTTGACAACAAGTTGTTTGCTTGGATGCCTAGAAATTTCTCAAAATATCTTCATATTAAAGGAATATTTAAGAGTATTCGTTTGGTGTGTCCCATGTGAATGATTAGAGAAGACTGGGTTTCTATAATCATGATAAGCTAACTTATTTTCTATTCTCTAGCCTGAGAGTAAGCTGTGGTCAATCCTGGCATCCTTTACTACAGAGAGCTCACCAAAAAGCCAGTTAACATGTTTGAAGTTAACGTGTGTCCTTTCTTGGCTGAACCTTCCATCTTCTCATTGTACTGCTGTACTTTGAAATGTTATATAATTATATAACATTTGTCACTGGAAAATGTAATAATTATATATGAAGTTAGATTTAATGCATTATATAACACATGCCTATACTGTGTAATCAACAAATCAGAACAGTTGGCATCTCTACCTCCTTTAGCATTTGCTATTTCATCTTATTGTGAGACTGCAAGCCCCTCTCTTTTAGTTCTTCATAAAACACATGCAATTTTTGCAAGCCCTCTACTATAAAACATTAGAATTTATTTCTCGTACATAGTTATATTCTTAGATTGTTGATTAGTATTCCTCTATCTGTCTCACCTTTTGCCCTTCCTACCCTCTAATAACCACTTTTTGATTCATATAAAATATACTTTTGTAGTTTTTCACACTTGCATGCGAATATATTTGTCTTTCTATGCCAGACTTATTTTACTAAAGCTAAAGTCCTCCAATTTCATCATTCTACTACAAGTGACAAAATATAATTATTTTATGAGGACTAACTGCTACTTCATTATGTATATGTACCACATTTTGAAAATCTATTTACCCATCAGCAAGAATCTCTAGTGAATTCATACTGTGTCTCTTGTCAATCGTTCTGTAATAAATGTGAGATGACAGATATCTTTGATATATTCCCTTCCTCTCCCTTTGATATATACAAAACTGGCATTTTTAAATACCAGCAGCACAATTTCTGAGAAAGAATTAAAGTAATCTGATTCATGATAGCTACAAGTAAAAGCAGTGGATAACTAACTGGGAAAATGAATGATCTATAGAATAATGTCTTTATTTCAGTGAGTAATGTAGAGATATTTTCAAAGACTTTAAAGAGATAACAAAAGCATGGAGAGTTCTGTCTTGTTTGTGCACTGAAATGTCTGATACTAAAATATTCATATTTCCCATAGAAAACTTTTAGATTAGATTTACTGCAATTTCATTAAAATGCCCACGGGTTCTTTTTGAGACAAAAAAAAAAAATTTCCCACAAGATCATGAAGCTACCAAGGACTCTGGATAGCCTTAGATCTATCAGTCCTGAGTAAAACCAACTATCATAGAGATGCCCTGAAACCTGACTTCAACACACACTATTAAACCATAGTGAGCAGAAAGTGTAGTGCTAGAATAAAAACAAACACAGACCCATGGAATGTAAAAGAGAGAACATTTGCAAATGAGCATGTCTACTCCCAACTGATTTCACCAAGACACTCTAAATGGGCATTTTTAAGAGACCATATATTAAATATATGCTTTAGGAAAAAGGATGTATCCATATTCAGGTGGAACTAGTGCACTCAGTCTCAACAGTGACAAAAATTATCTTTAAGTAAATTGCTATCAAAATGTAAGACTTAAATCATAAATATTTCTAACTTAAGGTGTGAATTGTTAATAATTGTTTATGATAGAAAATTGTTTTTATCTGCATTTTATTACCTTGAGGTCTTCCCAGCACACAACATCCTACAGGGTTAATTAATTTATCATTGCTTCCACCTTCCCCAACATTTTCCTTGAGCGCTTCTCTCCCCTCATATACCACCAAGTAGTATGCATGATACCATAGTTAGATATAAATGTGGACCTATGGAGTCCAGACACCTGCATGCTACAAAAAAATGACAATATACAGTTCAGCTGCACTTACAAAAGTACAAAACCTTACAAGAAAATCTCTCCCTCTAAGCACAGACCTGGATGACAGTATTTCTCTTGTTTTGAGGGTGAGGTGTGTCCTAGGTTGTAACTGATACTAGCAGCTTTGTCATATAAAGTAAATTAATCATGAATCTTAGGATACCTTTCCATATAGGTTAAAGTATATTTTATTGGATGTCCTAGCCTGAGGGATATACTTGAATACAATTAAACTTAGGAAATACTTTTATGGATCACACTTGATATTCACAATGTATCCCCCCGCCATGATATCATATTTAAATCACCCTCCCCAATATTTTCCTTGACCACTTCTCTCCCCTCATATACCAACAAAGTAGTATGCATGATACCATAGTTAGCTATAAATGTGGACCCATGGAGTCCAGACACCTGCATGCTATCATTCACTCAGTGTCTGATAGTGAACTCCATGGATAAACAAGCCAAGGCCAAAGAGACCCACAAGGACCCTACACACCCTATTGCTTTTCCTTCTGTGTTTTCCCGTCATGCAGAGATCAAATCCCTTTCTTACATTTAAACTGACTTACTGAAATTTAAGGAAACTAAGATGTCTTTAATCTCATAATTTCTTTGTTTTTCCTTCCCTGTCTGAGTGAAATGCTGTTGACAATCAGTGATTAAAATGTGATTGTATGTTGGGTGAACCTTACTATGTTTCCTTATCTGGGGAGACTCAGTTAGTGCCTGATGGAAACATGTTAGCTCACAATAGTTATTTGATTTCAGATATAAAGAAAGCTCCTGAAATTTGGAGGAAAAATGACAGTGAACTTGGGCTGCTGCAGTGCAGATGGGGGCAAATGGACTGGGAAAGAGGAGAGGATTCTGGGTAATCACAGTGTCTGCAGGTTAGACATGTGCATAGAGGGGAACAAGGGAAATAGATATGACCTACAAATCAATTATAACAGGTACATATCTTTATGACTTAGGTATGGCAATATGTATGGTTTTCTGGTTTATCAGTGTATGTAAGTTACTTGCTATTTCCCACCTTAAAGCAAGAATGTGAGCCAGTTTTCACATTGTTTACAGGGTGATACATGGGAATATCTCTGTTCTACAAATATTTTTAACTGAAACTTAGGTGCCAGATACCAGATGCAATGACTGTTCAATGAGGTACATTAATTCCAAGGAATAATCCAGTGTGGAAGGCAACAATTATCTCATTTCACAGAGAAACAATACAGACTGCAACATCACAACACTCCTAAATATTATTCAGATTCTGTATCCAGACTAGTAAATCATTAAATCTGCAACTTTCACCTCAGTCTATAAGGAAAAAAATGTCTGAGGAATAATTGAGATATAAATGTAAGAAAGGAGAGAGATAAGGGCAATTTTAGGTTTAAAACTGTGTAAGAATGAAGAGGGAGAGTCAGGGTGTGACAGTTATTTTTAGTTGTCAACTTGAGTACATCTAAAGCTAACTAAAACCTGAGCCACACCTGTGCGTGTGTGTGTGTGTGGGGGGGTTCTTTATCAAATCATTTGAAGTTGGAAGACTGACTTTTAATCTGTATCTTTTGAGGTGGGAAGATCCACCTTTAATCTGGGCCACACCTGCAGCTGGCAGCCTATATAAAGGACATGGAAGATGGAAGTTTTGTTTTTATTTGCTTGTTCTACTTGG
Source organism: Apodemus sylvaticus (assembly GCF_947179515.1). Taxonomy (NCBI): domain Eukaryota; kingdom Metazoa; phylum Chordata; class Mammalia; order Rodentia; family Muridae; genus Apodemus; species Apodemus sylvaticus. The sequence continues at coordinate 58,777,841 of NC_067486.1, read as the reverse complement.
CAAGACTATTCCCTCACTGCCCTTAAAGCCCATTCATTTTGGATTCTGATGTGTGGTGAAGATCAGCTGAGCCATCCAGCCTTGGGAAAAGAACAAATACTGGATTCTGGGAACGCCTCTTAGAAGACAGCCATTGTTGGACTAACTGGACAAGCCATTCTAATAAATTCTCTCTCTCTCTCTCTCTCTCTCTCTCTCTCTCTCTCTCTCTCTCTCTCTCTCTCCCACTCCCTCTCTCCCACTCCTCCCACTCCCTCTCCCTCTCCCTCTCCCTCTCTCTCCCTCTCTCCGTCTCCCTCTCTCCCTTTCCCTCTCTCCCTCTCCCTCTCCATCTCTCTCTCCCACTCCCTCTCCCTCTCTCCCTCTCTCCCTCTCCCTTTTTCCCTTTTCCTCTCTCCCTCTTCCTCTCTCCCTCTCCCTCTCCCTCTCTCCCTCTCTCCCTCTCCCTCTCTTCTTCTCCATCTTCCCCCCTCTCTCCCCCCCGTGTGTGTTTGTGTGTGTTTGTGTGTGTGTGTGTGTGTTCTGTCATAGGCATTACTTTCCTAGTGACCATTTTCATTAATGACTCCTCCTTGTATTAAACAAAGTATATGTGTTATAGATTTGACTTCTATTCAACCAACTTGAGAATAATACAGAAGTAGTTTTCATTCTTTTTATTAGATATTTTCTTTATTTTCATTTCAAATATTATCCCCTTTCCCGGTTTTCCTTCCCAAAACCCCCTATCCCATCCCCTCTCCCCCTACTACTATGAGGGTGTTCCTCCACTCACCCACCCACTCCCACCTCCCCGCTCTCGAATTCCCCTACACAGGAGCATAGTACCTTCACAGGACCAAGGGTCTCTCCTCCCATTGATGTCTGACGATGCCATACTTTGCTGCTTATCTGCCCAGAGCCACGGGTCTCTCCATGTGTGCTCTGGTTAGTGGTTTGATTCTTGGGAGCTCTGGGAGGTCTGGTTGGTTTATATTGTTGTTCTTCCTATGGGATTGCAAACCCCCTCAGCTCCTTCAGTCCTTTCTCTAACTCCTCCACTGGGGTCCCCGTGCTCAGTACAATGATTGGCTGACAGCATCCACCTCGCAGAAGTAGTTTTCTTAATATATGTTTCTAAATAAGAAATTAGCAAAATGGTTACTAATTTGATATAGAGTGAATAAGATCTCTATGTAGTGTAACAAGTATCTCTTGCCATTCTTCCTGGAGTTATTTCTTTTCAGGCAGCAAATATTATCACGAAGGGTTAAGCCATGTGTTGGTAATAACACATTAGTGTATATTACCTGATCAGATCCCTAGCAAAAAGCAACATGGCAGAAGGGGAGATGAGTGAGACTGTAGATAAGGAGGTTATGATTGCTGGCCACACTCAGCAAGTCAATGGAGCTGTACTAGGAGATTTGGTGTGAGTATTATTGTAGTCTCAGTATAGCAGAGTGCTGTACTCAAATCCCTAGTACTAGTGACATTGGACATATAGTTCAGGAAGAATACTTTCATGATGGTGGAACTTGAATAGATCCTTTTATCTGGATGAGATTATCTAGATTTCAACTTTGATTCCTTATGTACATAACAAAATGGGTCAAAAATCTTGGAACTTAGAGGTGATTTAGTTGCCTCTGGTAAGTGTCTGGTTTAATATTCAGGGTGTCTTTTCCTTCATTTGCATCTCCAAAATATGCCACAAGCTCCTATCCCTTGATTGAGCTACCCAAAACTCTCTTACTAAGATAAACTGAAAACCTTGCCTACAGTACCATGCACCGTGCAGGAACATGTTCGCATGCGTTGGGATTGTACTTCTGCTTCCTCTGCTCTGTGAGAGAGCCCTTCCCCTTTCATTATTCTGCTTCTTCTCAAGGATAATCAGCCAGAATCAGCAGCACATGACAAAGGCTGCAAGATTTAACAAGCAAAAAGTAAGAGTGCCTTGCTAACTTTGCATCTCAGATAAGTAATGATGCTCTTAGTTGTAAGTACATCTTACGATTTTTTTTAATTTTAAAAATATGTTTTCTTAAAATACAATTAAAACAGTTCTCCTTTCCATTTTGTTCCCTTTAACCTTCCCATGCCACTAATGTACTCTCCCAAATTCACGCCCACCTCTTATTTATTTGTTGTTATATTGCATACATAGGAATAAATTAATGTGGAAAGACAATGTGCTGAATCTGTTCAGTGGTTTTTGTATGTCTGTTTCTAGGGCTAACTGCTTGGTATTAGGTAACCAAGGGGCTCATCTCTGGGAAAGACTAACTCTGTTTCTTGCAACAGTAGTTAATTGTCTATAATACTTCATCTAGATGGAGATTTTCCCATCCTTAGCAGGATGTCAACTGATATAGGAATTGTTCAGGTGTATATGCAGTTGTATTATTGAGATTCCTTGGGACTAGCTCTCTGTCTGACTAGAAACAACAAATTCACAGCAAACTTTGTGGTTCTCTTGCTCAAGCCATCATTCTAACCCTCTCTGGTGGCATCTCTGAGCCTTACATGCAGGGATTGTGTTACAGATATCAACGTGGGCTTGGCGAGCCATGATTAACTGTTCTTTTCATTTTGTTAAGTTGTGGCTTTCTATGATGATTTACATCTGCAATACAAAACAACTCTGATGAAGGGTAAGATTCACACTTATCCCTGGGTAAAAGGATAAGTATTTAGAATGCAGTTAGGAATTATGCTGACTTAAACTAAATTTTTGTTATTCATCTTATATTACACCCTTTCATACAATACATTTTGATCATGTTCTTTTATTTCCTCCACTCCTGCTAATCATCTGCACCTCCTGACCTACACAGATCTATATACTTTCTCTTTTGTTCTCTCTCAAAAGCAAAAACCAGCAAAATATTAAAATCATATATAACAAAAAAAGCCAGTAAGACAAAAAAAAATACTAAAACAGAACAAAATAACATAAAAACTCCAAATATAATGGACTCTATTTTGTCCTGGATGACTATTCCTGGGCATATGTTCTGTCCTGGAGTATTACTGATATTCACAGTGACACTCATGTGTAAAAAATAAATTGATTTTACTTTTCCCAGTAGGTATCAATAGCAAATGTATTCTTTGTTCGAAGTGAGATTTTGTTTCAAGTGTGTCTATTTGTGTCTCCTTCTCTATGCTGAGATTTTTACCTAGTTTGAACTTTTACAGGTCTTCTTCATGATGGCAAAGTCTCTGTGAGTCCAGATGTGCATAATCTGGAAAACACTATTTCCTATAAGTCATTCACCAGCATGGATCTTGAGCTTAATATCTTTTCAAACCCTCGTCTATGTAGATTTCTGAACCTTGAGAAGAGGGTTTTGATGAAAACATCCAATTAAGGCTCAGTGCTCCAAAGTGCCTCTCTCTCTCTCTCTCTCTCTCTCTCTCTCTCTCTCTCTCTCTCTTTCTCTCTCTCTCCACATCATCCATGTGTGGATCTCTATATTAATTACCATCTCATGCAAGAAGATTCTATGATGAGGACAGATCGATGCACTAATTTATAGGTATAGCAGTATGTCACTGGTAGTCATTTTATTTAAATGCTCTGGTATTAAGATTTAACTTGGCCTCTGTGTTTTATCTGACAGAGAGGGAAGAGGACAGGCTTTTGTGTTTGAAAGAACAGAAATTTGAATCTTTGCTCTGCTACATGTACTTGTGTGTCTTTAGAGAATTTTCTTAGGACATCCCCTCCAGCCGAATTCTTCTTTTTTACAACAACAATACGCAAAATACCTAATATTGGGTTAGGGACAATATTAGGCAAGTCAATGTCTGAACTAGCTAGTAAATAGACTGCAAGCAGAAGCTAGTGTGTAACTACTTACTCCATTTGGGATGTCACTACAGTAAGGGTTTCCAGGAAAAGCTGCAAATGGTTATGGTCGATGGGAATTATTCCCCTAACTTCAGACAGATTTTCATACTCTAGATGCATGATCAGTATTTACATTTTATGTAAATTTTACTGTTTCTAAGTTATGAGAGGTTAGGGGATTGTTTTTCATAGAAATGTTTACATACTCTAACTGAAGACAATTAGTTGTTCTGAAAAATTCATTCTTTAAAAAGCCACTTGTTGTGTTCCGTGATTGATTCCCAAAGATGTGCAGTGACTATGCCGACTGCTACCTTCAGTCTGCATCCATTGGTTCAAGTAAATTTTATGATTACATCTCCCTGCCAATCAATTCTGCGTCTCTGTCGCTGCTTCTGTTTACATCTCTGCCATCTGTCTACTTTTCTGCCTCATCCATACACAGGCACATTTGAAAACACACATGCATAAATATATCCTTTATTCACTCAACTGTCCTTGCCTCTGAAGAAAGAGCCTACATGTGTGTCTCAAAGAAAATATAGTAGGTAGTTTTTGGAACAATTTTTTAAAATTGTATTTCCTATTTAGAAAGGAGAGAGAAGAGAGAGAAAAGCAAGGAGGAAGAGAGATAACCCCCAAGAAAGTCAAACTATCTATTTATTTAGTTATGTGTTTTGGGTTGCATTTTGCATTAATCGCCGCCACACACAGGAGCCCTGCAATTTATTATCGGTGATAAGTGTGGACAGTAGCTATTATTTTCTCTCCCTGTTCTAAAATGTGGCATCGTGGGACACTTAGATTTATAGAACATGCATTATTCAGAACTCCAGTTCTAGGATAGCTCAGCAGGAAGATTCCCAGCTATTTCCATAACCTTTCTTCAAAATTTCTCCTCCCTGGCTTTCTTCCTTTCCATATCACAGTGTTAGAAATCACTCAAAAGGCAGACGTTGGTGAATTGATCATGGGAATCTATCAGTACAGTATCTTTCACAACCAGGAATGAATAAGAACCCCTTATTCTACAAAATTTACAGGAACACTCTGGAAGAAGCAAGCCAATTTCCACAGAATCTAATGTGACTCACACCTTATTCTCTTGTAAATTCCTGAAAGCCAAAGGCACAGACATCATATTCTTTCACTAACCTGACAATGGTGACATCAAAAAACATTCATCATCAATCATTTGAAGATATTTTCACCCAATATCTCAATGGCATAAATGTGCAAAACATTTTTTGAGAAGAAAAACAAATCAACAATCTAAGAAGGATGTGAAATAAAAATAATCAAGTGCGAAAATGTATTCATCAGCATGAATGAACACTGACTTGAGTTGTGTTAATCAAGCTATGAGTACAAACTGTATAAAACTCTGACAACACTCCTACTCAGCGTCAGGAGGATTTATTGGGGAATTTTTACTGGAGGCTCTACTTGTGCATTGGGCATAACTAAACAATATTTGTCTAGTTCTGTGTAACAGATCTGTCTAAAAATGGCTCCGAATGTATTTGAGAGATATACATGTACAAATAAAGGTATGTGAGGTTGCGCCCCTTTGGATGAAGAGTGAAAACAGTATATCAATGTCACGGTAATTTAAGAAAAGTCAATAGGACAATGTATTTCTACCCATAAACAATGCAGGAGATACAAGGGAGAGATGTGCTCAAGGTGGCTGGTCAGCACAATTAAACCTAATTGGCTTCAGTTGTGCTTTCAATTTTGATATCCTCTAATTAGTAGGCATATGAGATTCTTAGGGGAGATAAGCATGTCTCTTACCCCAGCTTCTAAATATTAACTATATGCCCTTGCCCAAAACTCAATTCTGTTTATATAGGACAATCACCCTCAAACACTAATTATAGAATAGTTATCATACTTATCAAATATCATATTTATATATTTTAATATGTTTAATATCCTAGTGAATTTTTATAGCATGGAACAAGTTTTTAATATTGTCTCCATTTGAGAGATATTGAAAAGTCAGAAGAAAGTGTTAAGACATTTCTCAGTATAGAAATTTAGTTTTCAATATTGGCAAGAGTAAGACTTTGTACAGAAAAATTACAATTAACTCAGGGTTACATGTTGTGATTTTTTATAGTTCCCTGGTATAAAAGTTTTGAGGAGCAAAAATGAAAGGAACATATTATTCCATATGCTCAGGCTTCACGTAGGTTCTGCTCTATAAACTGGACCCTTTTCCATGTCCATTTCAATATAACAAAACGGCTAAAGGCTGGATGGTTTAGGGTTGAATCTCTATATTGCCATGTGCCAACCCTGAGCATATTATCTATGTGGGAAGCATGATTGTATTGTGAAATGCCTATGATAATTGACTGAAGGACTGCCTAAAATAGAAAGCAGTTTCTGGCACATAGTGAAGGTTATGTGAATCCTTGGCAAATAGAGATTTAAGAAGGATTTTTCTCAACTAGCAGTAAGCAATAGCTTCATACAAGAGTAAAGGCAAACCTAGGTACATGTCCTGTTAAGTTGGAAAGGCAGAGGGAGAAAGAAAGATTGAGAGAGAGAGAGAGAGAGAGAGAGAGAGAGAGAGAGAGAGAGAGAGAGAGAAACACTTGGAATTCTACTTCTGTCTCCTTCAGTCAGCTTACAATTCCCTAGGGAAAATGGGAATGACACTTCAGACTCTTTGAACATCCTTGGATTCTAATTGGAGAGAATGAGAACATGCTACCAATAGGATATAAGATGCAATCTGCCTCATGTGAATCCTGAAACGGGTCTCTCTCCAGTGTAGCTACTCTTTAAACAGCTCAACACATAGTGACTAATTCTAATCAATGAAATGGTTCTCATTCCTAAGACAGGGTCTGTTTATTTCCCTATGGGTTGGTAGGGAGTGGGGAAACAGGATAATTAAAAATGCTCAGGAAGGACATCACCACTGTGCCCTCTGTGTTAGAGCTACAGGTAAGACTAAGACCCAGGTCAGTAACTCTCTTAAAAACATGTTCTGATGTAGTGGGATCAAAAGCCTGCTTTCAGAAAACGAGAAAGATGCTCCCCTGGTCAATGAGCTATTTAAGAATATGTTTAAATTGACATGACTGTATAAGTTTTACATTCTTGGGTAGACAGGAGCTTGATTTGTAAAGTACACCTTATAGAAGCTTTTCATGTTTACATTAGTGCTACATGTCCATTTGAAATGTGTATCCAATAGCCATCCCCACACCTACTTATTGCTATTCTTAACATTTCCGCAAAGGGTTTCATGTTTTCTATATGCATATATGCATTGTCCCTATTAAAGCAAATATTGCAATGTAGGTTAATACATAAATCAATGTGAAAATCTAAAATTTTTCATTTTAACTTTATGGCATAAGTTTATTCAATTGTATATACCACAATCTTTATTGTGAGATATAAAGTATGACTGAATTTTTCACTAACTCATTCTAGTAATTTCCAAATTAATTGATTAGGCATAACCAGTATCCTCTGCTATCTCAGTTGTGAGCTTCTGCTTGATAGTGCTACCAAGAAGAAAATGATTTTCCATTCTTTATCATTATTTGACAGAGAAAATTCTGTCAATATTTCTCAGTGATGCTTCTACTAAAGGAAACACCATTGGGTGACTGTGGCCTGCCAGAGGATATTTTATAGTCAGAAATAATGTCAGGAATATTTAATCCATTGTCAGATTCTATTCAAAAAATAGAAATTACAATAAAAGTGGTCTAGAGGTGGAGAGATGATTCATATGTTAAAGTGCTAGCCACACAAACACAAACACCTGAGTCTCCACAAGCCACAGAAAAAGCTGGAATGAGAAATCATACCTCCAATCCTTGTGCCGAGGAGGCATGGAGCTGAAGAGACAGGTAGCCTCCTGAAGTTCATTGGTTAGTCAGTAGGGCTGAATAAAAAAGCTTCAGATTCAATGAGAGACACTTTCTCAAAAAATAAAGATTGATGACAATATAGGAAAGATACCTGTGATTTACTCTTGGTCTCCATATGCATGTGCACACATGTGTGCATGCACACACACATACACATGGAGACAGAGAATGAATATATGTATACTACCAAAATTTTCTGGTTATTATCATGTTTCTGGATGTAGTAAAATGTTGTAAATACCTTGATTATTGACTCATACCAAATATTAATTAGAAATGTATGTTTGAATGGATGGGCTCCGGTTTGTTGATCTACATTATTGATCATTAGCAAGAAGACTCATTGCTAGGCTTTTGGAATTAAAATCATTTCTCTGCTGCTTGTGTTTTATATAATTACTTGTAGCCAAGTCTCCTTATCCATAATACAGGAATATTAGTGGTAATTATTATACTCAATTGGTGAATATATTTTAATATAGATTCCTAGCATAAGCCATGTATATGAAAGATTGGACATAATACATAACGCATTAATGACCATGATTAACAAATGTGATTGTTCTTTTTAATGTCTCATTAAATCATAGTATAGTGCCTTGTTTGGTGTTAAAGATGGTGTATGGATGCTTCCACATAATACTTTTATGTATTATCCATAACGTAATAACTCTATCATGTGCCCCACCTGATCATCTCAGATTCTTTGCTCTTTATGGAGTGCACCTAAGACCTCAACTCAATGCCTATAGCAGCTTCTTATGGCCTTATGACATTCCATGTTCTATACCCTTCTGATATGGACTAGATAGGCATCAAACTCTTGCCTTCTATCATACTATCTCTTCTAGAATGATGTTACCCCATCAGCAGAAGGGATAAAATAGCAACATGAAACTCTCTGAAGAGGCCTACCTACATCTCATAGGCTTGCCCACTCCTCATCAGGGTACCAGAACATGGATCTATAATTGTGCAAAATTACTAATGTACCTTAACCACCATCCGCATTGTATTGAGTGGTTGATAACTGTCATCTCTGCAAACACATATATTTGGCTTCTGTAACTTTACTGAAATTAAACACTGTATAGAAAAGTTTTTAAATAAAGTCTTCTTTTATTAAAGGATAAAGTACTCTGCATAAAATTTGAACTTCCTGTAATTATATTTATCATTTGATTCCTCTTCAAAGCCATAGCTTTATTAATGTTAATTTAGTCTTATATATAAGAAATTAGTCATGAGAGTATTTGGGGAAAATGTTATTATATATAAGAGATCAGTCATGACAATATTTTGGAAAAAGTTTTTATATGTTTTCTCAGACACATTGTCTTTGAGACTTGAAGCCTTATTAGAAGCTTCAGACACTAAGAGTCAGATTATAATGTCTAAGAATTCCTGTATGGAAAATTGTTTGACTCCTCACATTGAAGAATATGCCATTAATAGCAAATATGTAATAGTGAAATGTGCTGAATAAAAGGTTATGTTAATTGTGTATAAAGCATTTTTTTAAAATTAATTCCCAGTGATAATATTTGTTATTTAAACAGGTATATTATTTGTAGCCAGAACTTATGGTATGCAAATGTTGTTCTATATCATTCATTTGCTTTCTACTTATTGGTCATGAATATGGATGCCATTTATGCCTACAATTAAAATATAGTCTAGTAATTTACACCTGAATTCAATTACAACCTTAAAATAGGCTCTCCTCTGAGACCTTACAGAGTAAGTCTCAATTCACTCATTCCTGTATTCGAAGTATGCAACAATCATGACAAGCTTCTATCTCCCACTATCAGACCCTCATGGCATTGCAGAGCCACTCCTAGAGGCACCCTTCCAGGTCTCCTCACATTAGTGTCATCTGATCATATACCATCCTTGATGGGACAACCATGTCACTTCTGAACTGAAAGAAGCAACACTTGATTTTTTTCTGATACTTCTATAACACCTTAAGCACACTTCTGTGCTATAAGTACATTGTTTAACACATTTTTCTCATATTTGACATATTTGTGTATAATATAGTGGCATATACATAGAGGTATACAGGACAACTTGATACATGAGGGAAGAAAAGAATGCAGTATAAAAGTCAGGGTCTGCACCAAGAGCTGATCCTATGCCACGGTGCCCAGAGCTATTCCTATGCCATAGCACTCCATACTCAAATACCATCCAAAGAAAATGCAAAATGCAAAAGGCTCCTAACCCTAAACATCCAGGAAATTTAGGACACAATGAGAAGACCAAATTAAGAATAATAGGTATAGAAGAGAGTAAAGATTCCCAACTTAAAGGGCCAGTAAATATCTTCAACAAAATTATAAAAGGAAATGTTCCTAACCTAAAGAAAGAGATCTGCCCAGGATCTTCTAGCTTTCATGGTTTCTGGTGAGAAGTCTGGTGTAATTCTGATAAGTCTTCCTTTATATGTTACTTGGCCTTTTTCTCTTACTGCCTTTAATATTCTTTTGTTTAGTACATTTGGGGTTTTGATTATTATGTGACAGGAGGTATTTCTGTTCTGGTCCAGTCTGTTTGGAGTTCTGTAGGCTTCTTGTATATTCATGGGAATCTCTCTCTTTAGTTTAGGGAAGTTTTCTTCCATAATTTTGTTGAAGATATTTGCTGGCCCTTTAAGCTCTAAATCTTCACTCTCATTTATGCCTATATTTCTTAGATTTTGTCTTCTCATTGTGTCCTGGATTTCCTGGATGTTTTGCGTTACAGATGTCTCTCAATGGAGGAATGGATATAGAAAATGTGGTGTATTTGCACAATGGAGTACTACTCAGCAATTAAAAACAATGAATTCATGAAATTTTTAGGCAAATAGTTGGAACTGGAAAATATCTTCCTAAGTGAGGTAAACCAATCACAAAAGAATACACATGGAATGCAATCACTGATAAGAGGATATTAATTAGCCCAGAAGTTCTGAATACTCAAGACACAATTAGGATATCAAATGATTCCCATGAAGAAGGAAGGAGAGGGCCCTGGTCCTGGATAGGCTTGATCCAGCATTGTAGGGGATTACAGCACAGAGAAAAAGGAGAGAGGTGATAGGAGAATGGGTGGAGAAAAGAAGGTTTATGGGACATATGGGGAGGGGGAACCGGGAAAGGGGAAAGCATTTGGAATGTAAACAAAGAATACAGAAAATTTTAAAAAAAAGAAAGAGATGCCAATAAACATAAAGAGGCCCACAGAACTCCAAATAGATTAGACCAGAAAAGAAATTCTCCCTGTCACATATTAGTCAAAACAAGTTATAAAACTAAGAAAGAATTTTAAAGCAGTAAGGGAAAGAGGTCAACTAACATATAAAGGCAGACCTTTCAGAGTTCCACCAAACTTCTCACCAGAGACTAAGAAAGTAGAAGATCCTGGAAAGATTGTATACAGACCCTAAGAGAGCATAAACGCCAGCCCAGGCTACTATACCCAGCAAAACTCTCAATTAACATAGATGGAGAAACCAAAATATTCCATGAGAAAACCAAATTTACATAATATCTTTTCACAAATCCAGCACTACAAGGGATAATATATATATATATATATATATATATATATATATATATATATGGCTGTGTAGAGATGTATACTTAATATCTGTAACTTTGTCTGAAACCACTGAATACATGTTTGCATCATTTGTGACGTCACCTGAGCTCTTCCCTCTGACTCAGGGTAAAGTTGAAATATTTATTTTGACATTGTGGCTAGTTCAAAGGCAAGCCAATGCATTCATCTTCTGTTTTACTGCACTGGAAGTCCTTGATCATGGTCACATGTGTCGCGACTTCCTTTCACTCAGCCTCCTCATCCCTGCAATGGGAAAAGTTTCTCATCTAAGTCATATCATATTGCATGCACGTAGCTTAGTAGTTTTTACTCCCAGGTCAATATCTTATTTCTTGGAAAGAATACAAAAAAAATGGAAAACAAAATAATTGAAGTATTGTTATAAAATAAAATTACAATATTCATTTTACTCTTGGCCCCTTCCTGATGAGGATAGATTTCTGGTTGCTCTTTATTATTATTATTATTATTTTTTATTTAGAAAAAATTCTGTCCTGATGCTTTAAAGAATTATTTTATTTATAATTATGTGTGTTTGTGTATGCCTGTGTGTTGGTCTGAACATATGGATGCAAGTCCCCATAGTGGCCAAAAGAATGTGTTACATTTTCTGGAACTAGAGACACACATGTTTATGAGCTGACAGACATAGGTAGAAATCAAACCTGGGTTCTCTTCAAAAACAATAGGCTTTCTTAATAACAGAGCTGTGTGTCCAGCTCCCAGTTGGGTTTTTTAAAGTCTGGGAAGGAAAATGAAAGAGGACTCGGTGAACAAAACTCTTAACTGGAAAGCATAAGTACCTGTGTCTTGCTCCAGAATTCATGTGTCTGCGATGGCCATCTCATGTGACTAGGGAAGACTTTCAGTGGAAGGTCTGGGACACCAGCCCAGTTCAGATTCTTTGGCTTAAAAATTTGTCCTGCCTGCAAGAGGAGCTAGGTTATGGGTGGAGCAGCAGTTGTGGGACTGTCTAACAAATGGCCGGTCTAGGAAGAGGGTCATGTAAGGAGAAAGAGAAAGCTCAGTCAAGGCTCCCTGACACTGCTTGGAGAGCCAGGAACCAGAGGCTGGATGGCCCAGAGACATAGAACAGAATATGACTGACAAGAAAAAGGAGAGAAGGAAGAAAGGAAGGGAGGAAGGGAGAAAGGCAGGAAGGGAGAAAGGGAGGAAGAGAGAAAGGGAGGGAGGGATGAAGAAAGGAGAGAGACAGAGAGAGGGAGAGAGAGACAGACAGACAGAGAGAGAGAGAGAGAGAGAGAGAGAGAGAGAGAGAGAGAGAGAGAGACTGAGAGAGATCATCAATGGAACGATTACTGGTGATCCTCTGCTATACTCATAGACTGGTGCCTAGACCAGTAGTCATTAGAAAGGCTTCACCAGGAAACAGATGGAAACAGATGGCAAAGCTTAGAGAATCCTGACGAATGCTTGCAGAAGCCAGAGGGATCAAGGACTCCAAAGTAAACCCACAGACTCTGGTAACCTGAGCTCATAAGAGCTCAAAAGGAATGAAAAGCTCACCAGGGACACTGCGTAGAACTAACCTAAGCCTTTGTTACAGTTGTAGAGCTTGGTCTTCTTTGGGGACTCCTAATAGTAGTAGCAGCAACTATCCATGTCTGGATCTGTTACCTGCATTTGTGACCCTTTCCTGCATTTACTTCCCTGTCCTGCTACTGCAGTACCTTATTTAGCCTAAATAGGAATTGCGTTGTCTAGTCTTACTGAACTTGATATGCTGATATGCTATGGCTATTTGATATTCATGGGAAGCCTGCCTTTTTCTCAAAGGAGTGGATGGGTGAGAGGGGAAAGGGTGGCTATGAATCTAAAAGGGAGGAGGAACTGTGATACTGTGATTGGGATGGAGAAAGAGAGAGAGAGGAAGAGAGAGAGAGACGGAGATAGAGACAGAGACAGAGAGAGGTGTAGAAATATGTGTAGATCCCTTGGCCTTATTGGCCAGGCTGAGTACTCTACTCTGGGAGCTCCAAGCCAATGAGACTGTATTTCTCTAAAAATTAAGGTGGCCAGCTCTGGAGAATATACAAAGTTAGTTCTCTGGCATATTCCCATGACTACATAAACAGATACAGAAACACGCATGCACACGTACACATGCAAACACACACACACACACACACACACACAGAGAGAGAGAGAGAGAGAGAGAGAGAGAGAGAGAGAGAGAGAGTCCTGCTTAGATTTATTTCAACTTGATACAAGCTACAGTTATCTCAGGGAAAAAAAACAGAAGCAAAAACCAAACCAAACCAAACAAACAAACTGAGTAGTTTAAAGTGCCTCCTCCATTAGATTGCCTAGAGGCAAGGTATCATGCATAGGCAGGTGGTCCTGGGAGCTAAGAAGGCAAGCTAAGCAAGACAGTAAGCAGTACTCATCCATGGTATATTGTCTAATTACTACCTCCAAGACCCTGCCCTCCTTGTACTCCTGCCTTAGCTTCTCTCAGGAAGAACTATGCGCAGAACAAGAAAGTCAAATGAACATTTTCTTCTCAAAGTTCCTATTGGTCATGATACCTTACAAATGCAATAGAAATCTAACTAAGAAACACACACGCACACACACACACACACACACACACACACACACACACACACACACTTTTTATTTTCTGCCCCTTAGGTAGGCCTAAGCTTTTGAAAGACCTAAATTTTCTTCTTCTGATTATTTTATAGATATAAGACCTTAGTTTTTCAATCAAATGTATACTGGGTAGCTTTTTTTACTATCTTTATATTATAAGCTATCTTATACATACTGCATTAATACCAAAAATACAAAAGAATGAATGATTTGTAAGCAACAAACATCAAATTTAATAATTATATAAGCTGTACAGTTCAAGTCAATGTATTGGCATTCTCTGATGTTTCCATTAGCTAAATGTGCTTAGTTTCATCTATAAATATTCTCTCAGGTGTTGAATTTTTATTCTAAAAGTATCAACTAATTGGTCAAAATCTTTTTGCCTAGAGGATGTCCTAGTTCCATTAGATGTGTGTTTATTTTTTATGATTAAGAAAGGAAAATAGGAAAGAACAAATTCACAATGAGAGAAACAATAAATGCTCTCTGGGTACTGATTTTTTTTTCCCATGAAGGCTCTGCTGGAATGTGGGAGGTGCTCCCTTGCAATACTCCACCACAGCTCCGCCGTGCTCCTCTGAGAGTAAGAGGCTGTCATCCTCTCTCTAACACTTGCATAATTGCACATAATGCATGTCCAATCTGCCAGTCTAAATGTGCAGAGCTGACATTCTGGCACGCATCTGTGTGTTCCAACCCTTCCTCCAAACCCTGCAGCACCTCTCAGAAAAACTGTAGAGAAATCCATAAAGAACTGTGAGTCAGACTCGGGTGGTTTGACAGAACAAGGGAATGGAAAAAAATGCAACAATTACTCGGGTAAGAGAGTCAGATATGCTAATTAGACACTAGGGTTTGGCCACATACAAAACATACCTGGGTAAATACTTTTTATTTTTCCTTTTCCAAAAATTATACAATCTAAGGATCAAAATACACTTAAAAATGTTGAGGCATTATATTAAACAAGGCATTGTACAAATGAGTGGGAAACAAGAAGCAATAATTTATTCTACTCTTATAATGACTCAAATAACAAACATTTTGTGTATGTATGCATACATACTACAAAAATGTGTATCTGAGAACAATTATTTTTCAGGTCAGGCAGAATTTGATCCATTTTGAAGATGAGGATTATACCTCAGTATTTAGCAATGTCTAGATAATTAAAATCTGAGAAGAAATATATTTCTGGCTCTCAAGTCCATGAGTTCTTTAAAACACTGCACTACCTTCCAAGGATTTTCTGGATTGGGAAAGGTGTCAATATGTGAGGGCATAAGTCAGGTCTCCAGAAAAGACTCAAGTTAAGAGGTTATATATTTCTTTTTATTTGATGGCTCTGGGGTCCTAGCAGATGAAGCTTCTGTTATATCGCTCCCACTGCAGTGCTGGAGGAAGATGTGTTGCTTTGTGAGTCATGCTGAAATAGAAAAGAAGTGGTTGAGCAGTGGATGGGAAAGAAATCTGGTTCCTCTGACCTTGTATTGAAAGTTCTCACCTTGAAGTTGTCCCAAGTCTTTCTGAATAACGAGGGCTGTCATGAGGGAGACTGATAAAGACTGAATGTCTGACACCGACAACAATAACATTTCATCATTGGTAAAAATGTCCCACAAGGGGCTGATAATATACCTAGGGATCATGCATGACTTATTCATATAATGGCCGTGGCTCCTGCTCAGATCAGCTTCAGAAGTTAGTGGAGTACTGGCAGGCAAAGGTTTCTGCTTCATCAGTGAAGGCATCTTTGTCCGGCAGAGAAGTTGATGAAATGACACTATTTGAATCCTGTCTTTCTGTATGTGTCAGAAGATGGAAGAAGACAAGTTTGAGGCAAGATTTAATGACCACATTTACTTTTATGGGAAATATTGAATCTGATGATTCTTCTATATGTTGGGACATCAAATAGACTTTCTTTAAAAGCAGCAAAATGAAGATAAAGGTAATTGGATGTTCAAGAAATGACTATGCAGAGACCCCTTACTTCCAGACGGTGTGTAGTATACTTTAAACACTGCCACCATCACATTTAGATGTTGTGGAAGCTGAGTATATAAATGAAAGATATATTCTATCTGATGGATTTTCTTTGCACTTTAAGAGAAAACTAAAAGAAAAACAATGGTTTAGGAACAGTCTGTTTGTGAATACCCAATATTTATCCAAATAATCTACAATGGAAAGAAATTGAGGGAATTTATTTTTTGTCAGTGGAAATATAAATTGGCACAATCATTCTAAAAAAGCTATTAAAGTGCAAAATGTGTACTTGCTTTTATTTAGCATTCACAATGTATTATATTTATTTTGGAGTAGTCATGAAAGTTCATAAAGATATATATGAACTTGTGTATTATTTTTCTTTTCATAAAATTATATATATTCTGCATACTTATAAAAAGTATGTATGCTTCATATTTGTGTGTATAAATTCACTATAGCATTTATCACAGTGACCAAAAATACAAGTAATCCCAAAGAATTAAGCGCATATGAATTTAGGAACACTTATCAATAAGCTACTATGCAAATGTTCCAAACAGTAGATAGATACACATGAATATTCAAACTGCATTAAGTGTAGAAAGGAAAACTACCACCAGAAGTTATAGTATTGCTTCATAAAAATTAATTAAGGAAATGTGTACATGTGTGTATATAGTTTTATAAAATAAAATAAATATAAAATAAATAAATATATTAGAAAAGCTGAAGAGTTTAAATACCAGATTACTTTTAGGGAAAGTAAATTATTTTAGGATGTCATTTTAATTTTTTGTAAAATTAACTGATTCAATAAAATTTTCATTATATATGTGTGTCTTTTATATTCAGAAAAATAAATCAGATATATTTCTATGGAAAATCCAGTGAGCAAACAGAGAGAAAGAGCAGCAACCTAGGCTAAAGAATGTTCTTGATGGTATTGTGTGTTACAGAAATAAGAGGCAATACCGTTAGATTTCCAATCTGTGCTAGAGAAAACTACTGAAAGCCTCAAATACATGAGGTGACCGTCTGTGGAGTTAGCTTAGCATTGTTTAAGATTTGTTGATTCTCTGAATAATTGCATGCCTTGTCTGTGTTTCCTACTGACTGATAATCTCTCCTGCCTCTGGATGGATCAGCACATGAGCAGAAAACCACCTGCTATAAGAGCAAGTCTCTAAAGAAGCAGCCACATAAAATGTTGTGACCTGGAACACAGAAAGAAGTTGAGTAATATGGGGCTTGAGACCACTTAGCATCCTAAATACTTAGTGAAGGATAAGACACAGCAAAGACCACTTAGCATCCTAAATACTTAGTGAAGGATAGGACACAGCAAAGACCACTTAACATCCTAAATACTTAGTGAAGGATAGGACACAGCAATTTCCACTTAGGGAAACTGGCGACCAAAACCTGTAAAATGTGCTTTAGGAATTATGAAGAGAAGGTCAAGACTGATTATAACATTCTCCTTTAGATGCCTAACTCTGTAGAATTACTGAATTTTATTTTTCTGAAAAAGGAAGTTGCAACTTTTGCTATACTTCTGCAGAAGTAATTCTTCAAGAACAAAAAGTCCAAACAGAACATTGCTGGAATATTTTCAGCAAATATTTATGGATTATAGAAAGATAAAATTAAGCCTAATGTGGATAACTTTACTGAGGTAGAGTTTAATGATTTAAAAAGAAACATCTTATTTTTGGCATCACGCTACCATTTTAGTAATTCTTGACTTCAATAAAATCATAAACAAATAATAAAACTAATAAAAGAAGGTTTCATGAACAGGCTGTTTATAGTTTCAAAACACTTCCCTAAGTACCATTTTGGAACTGGAAAGAGAAAATCAGAAGCTCCATTGCTATTTAGCCTGGTAAGAACATAAAGAATCATTTGATCCAAATTAATAGGACCAACAGACAGCAGGTGTAGTGGTGCACACCTTAGACTTTGAAGGCGAAAACAATAGGCTCTATTTTAAGCATGGATATTTATTATTAATAATTAATAATATTATTAATTCTTTGAAAACTTGTACATGCATACATTATTTTTATCATTTTCCATTCATCTGTCTAATACCTCCTAGATTTATCTCTCAGTCTCTGATCCCCTTCCAACCTCATGCTCTCTCCTTTTCCATTTCTATATAGAACCAGCAGAGTCCAGTTTTTGTGTCCACAAATCTAAGGATGTGGGCCCATCCACTGGAATATGCTCAGCCTGTTAAGGGCCACACCTTTAAGGAAAGTTGACGTTCCTTCTCTGAGGAGACATCAACTCTCAGGAGATTTTCTGCCGGGGTATAGGCTCATGAGCCCTGCCACCCTCCATGCTGGTGTTGTGACTATCCTAATCTTGTGTAGAACAACCACATCAACAAAGGAGGTGTTCATGTCATGTCCATGGTATCTCTCTAGTTCTCCCAGGACTCTTGTTCTTCTAACACTTACTTTCCCTCTTCCATAATATTCCCCAAGTCTTCTATAGAGTGAGCATGACACTAATGTCCTACTCGTGACTAACCACTCCACTCCCAATCTCTACACTTTGATCAGTTCTGAATATTTGTAATAACCACTGCTCACTGCACAAAACAAAAAAAAAACAAAAAAAAATCTTCTGTGTTGGAATCTAAAAGCTGATCTTATCATTGTGTATAAGGATTCAAATTTAGAATAATAATAATTAAAATCATATATACTTAAAATCACACTATTTGAAACATTTCTATAGCTATGTAATTAGGAAAATTAACATCTATTACCCAGCCACCTTTCACTGGGCCCCTTTCAAACACTTTTCTTTCTTGACCTGAATCCTCAAGTAACTACTCGTCTTCTATTAGCAGGGATTAATTTATATTTGTAATAAGTCATCTCAATAACTCAATATACCGACATCTTTTGTCAGTTTTTCTAAACCTCAGTGTATAATTTTAGATCTTGAGACTCTCCCAGGTTTTTTTTAAAAACGTATCTATATTCATTTTAATTGCTAAGGAGGAAAACATGTGTGGATATATGATAATCTGTTTTTACACTTAGCTATTTATAGAATTACAGATTAATTCTAGTTTTAAGCCTTATAAATAAATCTATAACTGACACCTTTATCTAAGGATTTATGTAGATACATGTCACCATTTTTCTTGGAAATATCTAAAGGTAGTTTTACATTTGCAACAGCAATGTACGAGAAAAACAAATCTTCCTACTCTTATCATCTAAAGGCTGTGGAATGATATTTTGCAGTGCTTTTCGTTTGCTTTTCTTTAGTTCTCATGGCTTACTGGCCAGAGGTACATGTGTCCTTAGTGTTTTAGCTTAAATATTTCTCTTTCTTTCTTGACCTCTTCTCAATCTTCTTGTTGAATTTATTGATTCTTTTACATGCTTTTCATATATGTTTTGTTGATGTGTATACACAGAAGTTGCTTTTCATATTGCCACAGACAAGTACCTAAGAAACAATGAAAGGAAGGCAGGATATACTTTGGCTGACAATTCGAGAATATAGTCACCATGGTGGCATGAGGTTTATGTTTATATTCAGGTTCATCAGGAAGCAGAGAGAGAGATGTGTACTACTGTGCTTCTGGAATTTCTCTTTTCTACTTTTAGTCTACCTGGTACCCCAGTCCACAGGGTAGTACCATTTGCTTTGGGATTGATCTCAGTTCATCGCAATTATCCTCTAGAAATTCTTTCACAGACAGAACTAAAAGTGTGCCTCACTAATACCTGGAATGCTTTGTTGTTTGGGTTTTTCAAGCAAGGCTGGCCTTGGATTAACAGAGTTCCAATCCCTCTGCCTCCCTAGTTCTGAGATTAAAGGTTTGGGCCATCATATCCTGCTGAAGTGGCAATTATAGAGACTGGATGTGTTTGCACTATGTCTTCTGCATATATGTTATGAGTGTTAGCTTGGTATTTTTGTGAGACTCCAAACAGAGGTAGTGGAGGTGTTTCTAACTTTCATATGCTAATGCAACCCGTTTCCTCCTACTGATTTGCCTCATCCAGCCTTAATATGAATATTTTTATCTAGTCCTGTTGTATCTTGTTATGCAATATTCAGTTGATACTCTTGGAAGGACTGCTCTTTTCTGAAGAGAATAGAAGGAGTGTATCTGGGAAGAGAGGAGACGGGGGCTGGGGAGAGTGAAGAAAAAAGAAACTGCAGTCATGATGTATTAAAAACATCATAAACAGACAGACGGACACAGACAGATAGATAGCAATTATAGGTAGATTACCAACACTTTAAAAAAGAATTTTTTATATATCTTTTGTCATTAATTTTTTTAACATTAATTTTCCTACTTCTGTAAACTTTAGCTGAATTTTCTTTTCTTCTCAATGTAGACATAGAGCTAGGACCTATGTCAAATATTAAGACCTAGATGAAATATTAAGGCCTAAGTAAAATGTTAAAACATAAATGTTACGGCATAGGTAATTGTTGTCTGGCTAGCTTGCCACTATAAGAAAACTCTCCCAGCAAACTCTGCTGCCTGGCTTTCATCGCTCACCCCAAGCTTGGGAAGTGGATTCAAAGCTACATGGCCAAGGGGCATAGGCTCTAACAGCCAAAGCCCAAGGTCCAAACCAAGACAGAGGCCAAAGCTCCAGCTAAGGCCCAGACTTCAGCTCCAGCCCAGGCTCCCAAAGGTACCCAGGCCCCTGTGAAGGCCCCATAGAAAAGGCTCCTGCCAGTGTGAAGACAGACAGACTGCTGTGACACACCTATCCACACACTATTTGCAGATGACCAGTGTCCTATGATGTTTTTACAAATAAACTTGAGACTAGATCTGATAAAAAAAAAAAGGGAAATTTTATAACTCCAAGATTGATTAAATATTCTGTTATGTTTTGTGCCAGCGGAAAACAATCATGATAGAAATCAATAGAAGTTTTGTATAGTTACCCACAATAAGCTTGGACCCAAACCAACCACCCAACAACACTTCCTGAATGTGTGCATAAACTTTTATGGTATAAGATGCCCCTGTGATGAACCCC